>NC_138026.1:21403690-22003690 GCF_964106645.2 Podarcis pityusensis
ATGCTTATTACCGTTAGAAGGTGAAAAATAATCTTCAAAAGAAGTATCTTGGTCTTTAGCACACTTAACGGGTGTGAGCACTGATTTCAAGAAGTCATTCTGAGAATCACTCTCACGTATTACAGAGGTATTCAATCCAATACTTGATCTCCTCCTTGGTTTCCTTGGCTTTCTGCCAGTGGAAGAACATTCAGTTGTTACCAGAGAAAGACTTTGATTAACTGAAGGTAGCTCACTTTCTGAATTTATGTGATAGTTGCTGCTACTTTCAGCAAATTCCAAGTGGTCCAGTTTTTCTGAAGACAGTCTGTAGTCATTGTTTGTCTGGAAAAGGTGACTTCCAGTCTTAGCTGTAAAGCAATCCTTCATTTCACTGTGTTTCTCTGCAGAGGACATTTCAGCTTTCGCCATTGTGGGAAGCAAGCCATCTTCCAAGCAAAACGTATTTCTTAAATGTTCGCCACTAGATTCTTTCGGAGTTGTGTGTTTGGAGTCACCTGCGTAAACTGGAGAACTGCCTAGCACTTCTCTGGCACCTTCAGCTTCAGGCACACATTTGCTAGATTCCTTTTCCAGCTTCTTGCTTTTAGAATTTCCCAACAAGTTAGTGAAACCTGAGTTTAAATGGTCACTGCTCTCTCCTACAATTAGAAAGCAATTAACATTGCCTTAAAAGCAGAAAACAACCAGCATCTTAAAGACAATTCAAAGAAATCAGCACAACACTATTCAGTTATTTTTGAAAGAGGCTTTAATCTCCATTGGCTTCAGCTGATGGTTGGGTGGGCAAGGTTTGGTGAATATGGCATTGCGAGCATAATTGCACCCTCTGGCAACAAGTAACTTGTGCCTGATACTTTGTATCAGTGAAGCTTTGAACAAGGCAAGAGACTTAAAAAGTCATACTTTTATGCTTACAATTAGAAATACTAGAGCATCAAGTATTCTCATAACTGAAAAAAGTCTATTTCAACAGCTCTCTTCAGTAAAACTTCCCATGCAGTCCTTAACCTTTGTATGACTACAGCATCATACACACCATGTCCACTGATGCAAGCCTGGAAAGAGGCCACATAGCCAATTTAATCTCGTATGCATTGTTAAAACATCTTATTTACAATATACTATCTAACATGAGACAATATTTTATATTTATGTTTTAATTTTTACACATGAATACTAGAAGTCCCCCCCCTCCTTTTACCTGATGACAATGCGCAAGCTGAGCTGGTAGAAACAAGAATTGATTCACACATTGCTGGATTAGAACTAGAGTCAGATCCCTGAGACATCTGTGAAGCTAAAAGTGCAAATAATTAGCTAAATAATTCATAGATTCAATTTTTGTATTTCAATACATGTTAAGGTACAGAACAAATAGATTTATTAAATACTAATGTGTTAATACAAACACCATACTACTATATAGTACTATATTTACAAGCCTTTTAGAAATTCAAATTAGTTTTAAATATTTTAGATGTGTTAAGTGTTCAGTATTTAATAGTCATAAAGCTACTGAAAGACTTGTCTGTCTTCAATGAAGGATTGTTAACAGCTTAGAGGAGTTCTTAAATCTAGATCTGACAGGCAGAATATTCCCCACACTTCTACTGGCTTCTGCTTTTTGATATTGCAGAGAAGGAGAAAACATGAAAAGAAAAAAGTCTGTTTATGATTAAAATAAATATAAATGTGCTAGTTTAGAACAAAAAAGTAACATGTTCTTGGGTCTAGGAAAACTTTCACATCCCATCACAACACTTACTGTAAAGCTTAATGCAATTTTTCTCATACTTATTTATATTAAGAGCAAAGTAAACAAGGCTTCAATATGTATGGGTTTAGAGAACATACACATGAATAAGCTGCAAAACTTAAGACATCAAACTCAGGTGTTTTACACAAAATAACAAAATATATCAGTATGTTTCCAGCACTATAGTCTGGTTCAGGGGCAAAATACTGGCAAAATGGTGACAATGCCCAGAAAACATCAGCAGTAAAAAAGTAAAATAATTTTTGCCCTTTCACAAATCACAAGAAACATAGAATCATACCAGTAGGGGAAAGATTTTCTCTTTTCTCCTTCATTTCTTTTATTCTTTTCTCCATTGCTCTGCACTGATACTTTATTTTACTTGCTGGGCTGTAGACTAATGAACCATCATCTTTAAATAACAAAACCGGTGCATCTGTTTCTAAAAGGCAAATTATAAGGCGGATTCAATATTCAATGGCAATATTCAACGTAACATTTTGAAAAGCTAATTTTATACAATTTTATAGCTACAGGTTTTGAGCAAGTTTCCAAAAACTTTCCAAACGTATCTAAACAAGTGGGAAACACAACTAGAATGCTGCAGTGTATCTTCACCTCCTCACAGTATCACTCTGGTTCATGGTTCTAGCCAATCAGCTATAGCCTCCCATAGGACACAACATTCATCCAATTCAATATTTAATTCAGTTTATTGTGGCCAAGAGATTAAACTTGAAACATGACAGATTCAGTCAGTCGATAAAAGAACCAAACACATGCAATACAACAGAGGCAGTCAATGTGGTGTTGTCTGCAAGTTATTGGACTCCGATTCCTACAATCCCTCACTATTGGCCATGCTGGCTGAAACTGATGGAGTCCAAGAACGTAGGGAGGTGTTCACATTAGCTACTACTGCATTACAACAGGCTTCCTCAAAATTGGCCCTCCAGATGTTTTGAGACTACAATTCCCATCATTTCAGCAAGGCATTTGACAAGGTGCCCCATGATATTCTTGTAAAGAAGCTGGTAAAATGCGGTCTTGACTATGCTACCACTCAGTGGATTTGTAACTGGCTGACTGACCAAACCCAAAGGGTGCTCATCAATGGTTCCTCTTCATCCTGGAGAAGAGTGACTAGTGGGGTGCCACAGGGTTCTGTCTTGGGCCCGGTCTTATTCAACATCTTTATCAACGACTTGGATGATGGACTCAAGGGCATCCTGATCAAATTTGCAGATGACACCAAACTGGGAGGGGTGGCTAACACCCCAGAGGACAGGATCACACTTCAAAACGACCTTGACAGATTAGAGAACTGGGCAAAAACAAACAAGATGAATTTTAACAGGCAGAAATGTAAAGTATTGCACTTGGGCAAAAAAAATGAGAGGCACAAATACAAGATGGGTGACACCTGGCTTGAGAGCAGTACATGTGAAAAGGATCTAGGAGTCTTGGTTGACCACAAACTTGACATGAGCCAACAGTGTGACGCGGCAGCTAAAAAAGCCAATGCAATTTTGGGCTGCATCAATAGGAGTATAGCATCTAGATCAGGGGTCTGCAACCTTTAAGACAAAAAGATCCACTTGGACCCGTTTCCGAAGAAAAAAAAACTGGGAGCCGCAAAACTCGTCATTATAAAAATAACTTTTTTGTCACTTTTTATTATTTCTTTGTTTGACCCCTCAGAATTACTCCTCCTCATAGAAATAAACGTTAAATTAACAAGTTACCTTTTTTTGTGTGTGTGTTCTTCACTCCCCTTCAAAACAGTGACCAGCGTACATGCCCCCTTTCAATGCAGTGACCAGCATACATGCCACTTACAATGTAGCGGGCGGGCGGGAAAGTGACGTCGGGACAGTGCGTGACTAACGCACGCACTGCCCCCATGCGACGTCACAGCCAGTACAGCGCCCGCCACAGTGGGGAGTGTCGGGGCGCACAATGCGCCTCCTTCCCTCGCTAGTATCCGCCCCGGAGCCGCGGCAAAGGTGTAAAAGAGCCACATGCGGCTCCGGAGCCGCGGGTTGCTGACCTCTGATCTAGATCAAGGGAAGTAATAGTGCCACTGTATTCTGCTTTGGTCAGACCTCACCTGGAGTACTGTTTCCAGTTCTGGGCACCACAGTTCAAGAAGGACACTGACAAACTGGAACGTGTCCAGAGGAGGGCAACCAAAATGGTCAAAGGCCTGGAAACGATGCCTTATGAGGAACGGCTAAGGGAGCTGGGCATGTTTAGCCTGGAGAAGAGGAGGTTAAGGGGTGATATGATAGCCATGTTCAAATATATAAAAGGATGTCACATAGAGGAGGGAGAAAGGTTGTTTTCTGCTGCTCCAGAGAAGCGGACATGGAGCAATGGATCCAAACTACAAGAAAGAAGATTCCACCTAAACATTAGGAAGAACTTCCTGACAGTAAGAGCTGTTCGACAGTGGAATTTGCTGCCAAGGAGTGTGGTGGAGTCTCCTTCTTTGGAGGTCTTTAAGCAGAGGCTTGACAACCATATGTCAGGAGTGCTCTGATGGTGTTTCCTGCTTGGTTGGACTCGATGGCCCTTGTGGTCTCTTCCAACTCTATGATTCTATGATTCATCCCTGACCACTGGTCCTGCTAGCTAGGGATGATGGGAGTTGTAGGCCAAAAACACCTGGGGGGCCGAGTTTGAGGAAGCCTGCACTACAATATAGGGATATGAGGTGGGATAAGCAACACATGCTAACCCAACAATGGAAATTAAGATCAGGCTGGTATTTCACCAGCTATTTCCTGGTCCTATCTACTTCTGCCAATACTTTTGTCACTGCTAAAGAAACTACAGTGGTACCTCGGGTTAAGTACTTAATTCGTTCCGGAGGTCCGTACTTAACCTGAAACTGTTCTTAACCTGAAGCACCACTTTAGCTAATGGGGCCTCCTGCTGCTGCTGCGCTGCCGGAGCACGATTTCTGTTCTCATCCTGAAGCAAAGTTCTTAACCTGAAGCACTTTTTCTGGGTTAGCGGAGTCTGTAACCTGAAGCGTATGTAACCCGAGGTACCACTGTATGGGAATTTTATCTGCTAATAAATATTTTACTTAAAACCTACTGATCAACCAGGCAGAGCCCAAAAGGGGGTGGGGGAAAGGGAGAAATGCACATGGAAAGTAGGTGCTGGATGCAGATTTCCCTATTATGTGTAGCTAACTTTGGCATTTGTGCTGCAACTAATCCATGCAAGGAAAACTATTTCTATATATAGATTGCTGCTGCTAGATGAAGGCCTACACCAGACTTTTTAAAAAGGCACTAATTCTGGAGAAACCTTAACACAAAACATTATTCCGCATGTAAGTTATCTGATTTATAATATCCTATAGAATTCCACAGTATGGAAAGGCTGAGTGTCTAACATGGGTAGTGGTGAGGAAGGTTGGCTATCTGGGTCTCATTACCCTTGTAGAAAAACTTTGGAGTGTCTGTCAAAAACTGCTCCCTTTCTTGCTCAGAGTTGGTTCTGAATGTGGGTGAAGCACATATACTTTACTGTAGCTTACTGATTCCAGGAAATAATAGTAATAATAGTAATAATTTATTTCCACCCCTCCCATCTGGTTAGGTTTCCCCAGCCACTCTTGGAGGCTCCCAACAGAATATTAAAAACACAAAAAACATCAAACATAAAAACTTCCCTTAACAGGGCTGCCTTTAGATGTCTTCTAAGTCAGATAGTCAGATAGTTGTTTATTTCCTTGACATCTGATGGGAGGACGTTCCACAGGGCAGGCACCACTACTAAAAAGGCCCTCTGCCTTGTTCCCTGTAACCTCACTTCTCGCAGGGAGAGAACCACCAGAAGGCCTTCAGATATGGACCTCAGTGTCTGGGCTAAACAACGGGGTTGGAGACGCTCCTTCAGTTATACTGGGCTGAGGCCGTTTAGGGCTTTAAAGGTCAGCACCAAGACTTTGAATTGTGCTCGGAAACGTACTGGGAGTTAATGTACGTCTTTCAGGACCGGCGTTATATGTTCTCGGCAGCCACTCCCAGTCATCAGTCTACCTGCCATATTCTGGATTAGTTGTAGTTTCTGGATCACCTTCAAAGGTAGCCCCACGTAGAGCGCATTGCAGTAGTCCAAGCAGAAGATAACAAGAGCATGCACCACTCTGGCGAGACAGTCTGTGGGCAGGTAGGGTCTCAGCCTGTGTACCAGATGGAGTTGGTAGACAGCTGCCCTGGACACAGAAATATATCCAGCCAAAGAGAGGAGTGCAGAGGAGGCTGGCCCAGAACAGAGACTAGAACTATGTATGACAGCTGAACACGCCTGAGTTTCTCCTTTCTAACCAGAGACTGCAGAGTGGGAAATCAAAGGATTCAGAGCACATTGACCCCAAACTGGCCATTGGGGAGGATTTGAGAAAGTTATAGAGAAACAAGTTTGTGGAAAATTTAGTTGCTCCTGTTCCTCTTTCCTCCACAAATGATCAATTAGTAGGGAAAGACAAGAAAGAGGAACAAAATAGTGAAGGAAGACATTTGCCTTTTCCCTTCTCATGGTTTATCTGACCCTACAAATTTCACAGGGGCCTCCACTTCTTGATATTAGTTTCAATTACAATTGAAAAACCATTCCTTAAGACCATCCTCAAGTTTTTGAAAATCCCAGTATTTCTTTTCAGTGCATTAGAACAGGTTTTATACTTGCCCGTTGCTGCTTTTTGTATAGCTAACTCTTTAGTCAGAACATCAATCCTTTTTTGTAGTCTCTTGTCATTTTCCGGAGCTTTTCTAACAACGTCTTTGGGCTGCATGCATTTGTGCTATGAAACAACAACAACAAAATATTTAATCATAAATCTAAGAAATAATACTTCTTTCACATTTCTCACAGGACATGGGAAGATAGAAATACTGTATATAAGGTGTAATATATTTCCACCAAGCCACAGCACAGGCGTCAAAACATTCCTACCCATATCTAGCAGTCTTGTCAGCATGTGTGCACTGGTTTCCTCCTATAAGTACGCAATTTCAAAACTGCAGGAACGCTGCATGAGCAGCTTTTTTATTTTATTTTAAGGAGATACTCTCTTGGAAATCTACATAAAGCCTGCTGAGTAAGATAAACTGAAACACTCCAAAGGGTGGGTTTTGCACATCCCATACTGACCTATAATAATAATAATAATAATAATAATAATAATAATAATAATAAAATAGGCTACAGACATTTTGGCTTCGTATGAGAAGTTGAGTGACCCACCATAAATTTATGGAGGCAAAAGGAAGGTTGAGGGGGGGCAGCTGATAACTGCAATGTTAATAACAAACATTACCAGATAATTTTCTCAGGGTGCAAGGCTAGAATGTTAGTAAACACCACTACCTGAACCGCAGGTCACTTATAGGTAAGTTGGACTTTGGAACACCTGTGCTAAATTTTTAAGCATTCAACCCACTGATAACTTTCAGAGGACCAAAGATTAATTAGGATCAATTTGAAATAAAGATTAAAGCTTACATTCAAGACCATTAGGAAGCTATATACACACCTTTTTAAAAAATTGAGGTAACCCTTCATTAGTGTTTATTGCAGGATACAGTGACTCATCAACATGTGCTCCAGCTTCTCGGCATCTGAGCAAAACAAAACAAAAATGAATTCATATATATCTTTAGTGTAAAATTTGGTTGCAAAGCCACATCTGGCCACAACCCCTAGAGCAGGCATAGGCAAACTCCGGCCCTCCAGATGTTTGGGACTACAATTCCCATCATGCCTAGCTAACAGGACCAGTGGTCAGGGATGATGGGAGTTGTAGTCCCAAACATCTGAAGGGCCGGAGTTTGCATCTGCCTGCCCTAGAGGGTATCTTGCTCAAAAGGGTAGGGCTCGAACCTCAGAAGGTGATGGATTCTCCTTTACTGGAGTTTTCTAAATAGAGGTTAAGATGCCCATCTGTCAGGGATTATTTAGCTGTGATTCCTGCATTGAACTAGATGACCCTTTGGATCTCTTCCAACTCTACAATTCTATAGTCTACTTCTCATCTGTTCCTTCCATCATATCTAAAATCTCTTAGAGTTGTATTTTTTTTCTAGAAAGCTCAGATCACCCATATGAACCACTCGCTTGCTTGTAAAAGGGATGTTTAATATGCTACAATTTCTATTTATATTCATTAGAATGAAGATAGAGCACAAAGCTGTAAATAAACTAGTAATTTAGGCAATGGATAGGAAGGACAGGGGTCACATTCCTTAGTTTTGCTGGCACCCAGAGTTCAAGACAAAGCCCTTCTGGCAAGGCTTAAATGTCAGTCACTCTGTTTTATGTTCAAAGTGAGCATCCTTGGTCTCTCCTACTCTTTTGAAACCACAAGCACTGGAATTTCAATGAGAGAACATACACTATTTCTAATACTTACACTTTTATCAGTCATTTCTTCAGTCCTGAAAACTCAGGAACATAAAATTGCCCAGCTAACCTCTTGCTAACATGCATGGATGTAGCTTCCCTATCTGTGAGCATGCCAAAAAGTTTCAATCCTTTATGTCATGCCTAATCTAGTCAAACCAACCAAGACAAATTTGAAAATCCACACACAGCAGGCAGTAACAGAAAGCAAAACAAAATATTTGCAATGTGGTCTAACAGATACGTTTCTTCCCAGCCACTATGCCTTTATCTACAGCCTTTCCTAGGAATCCATAGATCTGTTACAGAAGCTTCAGAGATTATGGACTTTTTATATATAAATTACAAGCTATGATCTGTGCAAGTGCAAAAAGCTAATTTTTACATGAAAGTGTTTTCAGTGTAAGCATTTCATTATGGATCAAATGGTCTTGGCAAGTATTTTCTAAGAACACACAGGGTCAATATTTCTCACCCAAAGCAGGTATAAATTTTCAGTATCTAAGAGTTTATGACCTGAATTTTGTGTGATGAATGATGTGAACACTTCACAGAGCATCTGAACTGCCAGTTTTCTAATAATGGGCTTAAACTGTTACTATGTTACACTGCAGCACTATTGTCCAATCTGCACTCCAAAAAATTAGGGTTTTTCTAAAGCCTATTTAGAAAATATTTAGAAAGAACTGTCCTCCATTGCCAAACTGTACTCATCATATGATCACGTTACCAACAAACTCATTTTCCGAATGTCTATTCTTCTTTAGACACTATAGGTGAAACTGCACTAAAGGGGGTGGTGTCAAGATGCCTGGAAAAATTCTAAGCTTTGTATACATACAAGGAATATTTTAGTGGGAGAGATCTCAAAGTAGCTCAATGAAGACAGAACATGTTGAATAACTTCTTTTGGGGAAGATCTTGGCTGGATCTCTGAATACGAGCACTTCAGAACTGTAATGTTTTGTTGTGGGCCCTTCCAGGTTCAAGGCAAAACGTCCTGCCTCTTAAGACAGACCAGCAGCTATCACTGCCACCCCTAGGGCATCAACCTCTTCCTGATTTCGCTGCTGTGGCTTTCCAGTACCATCTGATGTTGGATCTTTCTATAGTGAAATGGCCTTGCAGAATGCCTGTGCTGCTTTACCACAGAAGCAAGTACCGTAATGTTTAGAGTTGAGCAATACTAAACTGTTAGTTTATTATTGTTAAACATTAAGCATCCACAGGAATGCAGCATTGCACTAAGGCTATCATTCCATCACAGCAAGCATTTAGGCTTGCCAGGGGAAACGATACTCCTTCTCCTCCCCTTGCACACTGTGCTGGGAGTTCTCCTGAACCCCCACCCAAGCCAATTTTGGAGGGAGGAGAGGGAAAAGCCCCATTATGAAAGTCAAAGTTCTTGCATAGGACTTCTGCCGACAGGGCTTATTAGTTTAATCCCACCCAGTTTTTGTATTGCTGCAGCAAAACAGAAATGAAAGGGGCTACTGGGAGGGCTGATCCTGAAGGGATCTAAACTGCAGGTTACAGCTGGGTTGTTCTCAAATAACATCAGTTCTCCAAGGCAACAGTGTTTCAATTAACGTTCTAATATTTTCATGTTTCAATTACGTCAGAACCTGTTATGAACTTCCCAGAAAACTTTTGTTGATTAGGTAATCAATAAACTTTATAAATAAACAAGCTCATCCACTGCCCTGGGAGAACTGAGAGCACATCTTCAACTACGCCACAGAACACTCTGCAACAGGGGTGTTCCACAACAAAGAAGTTAACACAGAAAAGTGTTCCCCTTCAGGTAGGAAGTTTGAAAATCCCTGATTTGCAATCTCTTGATATAAAATTCAGATTACAAAACTATGAGATAACAGCAAAAAAAAATTAAGTAGCTGAACAATGCACTTCTAGTGACACCTAGTGATCTTACAGTTGTAAAGCATACACATTATAAATATACCCCAAACATCTGGTATATTTTACTAATGAAGTTGAAAATATATATAGTCATGAAAACATTTGACAGATTGCATTGGTGTGCCACAAAATTAAATTTTAATACTCAGCTGATCTAAGCAAATACTACAGACAGCTAATTTTGACATTCCTTGTTTTTTCTTGTTCTTTTCCGAAAACTCAATACACCTGAAGCATTAATGAAGAATTCTTCATTAATGTCACAGCCAACAAAGCTTTGGCTATCACACACAAATTTTGAAACATAAAAATAATTAAAGCAAGATCAGCTATCAAAGCCAGCAGCCTGCACAGATAAAGAGCAAGCTAACCCACTTAAGAATTGGGTAAATTGAATACACTTGTTTCTAAAACACCAAATAAGAAATCATTATACTTTTCTTTTTTTCCCTCATCCTTTTGACATATCCTGTGCCCATGTCAGGCTTATGTCTCTAAGGATTACAAAAATGAAATCCTTATTTTATGCGCACGCGCACACACAGACACACACACTTGTAGTTTACATTGAATTTCACTGTACCATTTGTCTTCTTCTTAAACATTTTGTTTAAGAAAAAATACTTGATACCTACATATATACTTCTGTCACGGGACGATTCGGCCATCTAGCCCAGTATTGTCTACTACTATGATTGGTAGTAGCTCTCCAAGGTCTTCCCTAGCTGTGGTATCCAAGATGCTGTTAACTGGCAATGCTAAGGATTGAACTTGGGACCTTCTGCAAGTGACACACATGTACTACTTCTGAGCTATGAGTTCTCCCCAATGTGTGCCTCCTTTGAGAGGCTCAGCCTTGGATCTTGCATAATTGTCGCCAGCAGTTGTTGCTTGCCACCATTTTATTCAAATATGCAACTACATACTGCATTTTTTGACACCCACACTGATGCTACTAGCATTCTGCTTTCAGTATTTCCCCCTTCATACCCTGGAGATTGGCCAGTTGCCTCTGAAACAAAAGGTTCATTGTTTGGAGGTGTTCCTGTGCCCGTCTCTGTTACTTGTGCTACAGCAGTCTCAATGGGTAGGGCTGCCTTTTTTCAGCTATAGCTGATATGCCAACTTTGGCTTTTCCAGGACAGGGATTGCCAGGCCATGGTGATTCATGCATTGGTAACCTCAAGACTTGGTTGTATTCAACTAATTTTTACTCAAGGTAGACTGTTGGTGGGCACAAACTACCAGCAGCCCATAACTCCCTTCCTTAAAAGCTCGCACTGGCTGCCAATATATTACTGGGCTAAGTTCAAGGTTAACTGTATTAATTTACAAGGCCATTAACAACTCGGGTCCAGGATACCTTAAAAACCACCTGATTTCTTATATCCCTGCCAGATCACTGAGGTCTTCAAGGGAGTCACTGTTTGTGGTCATCCATGTCTCTAACATATTCCTTGCAGCCACTAGGAGTCACAGCAGTGCGGGCCCAACTCTGAGAAACTCCCTCTCAGCTGAGATCAGGTATACCTTGCAGCCTGCTGAACTTCAGGCACTTGAAGACCTTTCTATTCTGTTGACATTTTAAGTATGTTGTATTACACTTAACTAGGAAATTTATGGTTTTTTTAACCCATGTTTTTTTGTTTGCTTTAAATGCCACATTATATGGCTGAATAACTGTTTTACTGATTGTTCTTCAAATTGCTTTCATCTATGGTGAAAAGCAGTCTACAGATACTGGCAGTACTTACTTTTCAACCCAAAGCACTGATACTAGTTTTATTCCAGCCTTCTGAGCTCTATTCCATGTGGAGGAGAGTCCTTCTTTAAAGATTACGTGAGTCACTTGCTTGTTCAAAGTCTTAGAAACCTATAGAACATAAGAACATAAAGTATCTCCCTGTAAGTTGTACTGAAAAGCAATACATTATGACACACCACTTTACTAGGTAAGCAAATAATGTGCAGCTTTTAAAAATGTGTCAATTATTAACATATTTGATTTAGGCAGAAAAACAAGCTGATTAATTCTAAAGCACTTTGCTATACACCTTGGCCACAGTCCAACACACAGGGTAGTGTGGTTAAATTCATTGATATTCTTAGGTAGCAACAATTGTTACAATGTGTAACCAATTCTGCTTTCTTCAAAAAAGAATAACTTACTTTTGCTCCCATATCAATAAGTTGTTGAGTAAAACTTTTAGAGTAGTTTTCTGTTCTGCTGGATGACCATACTTCAACATAGGCTACAACACCTATAAAGGAATAAAAAAAGAGAAAGATCTAAATAGTTGTTGTTGTTTAGTCGTGTCCGACTCTTCGTGACCCCATGGACCAGAGCACGCCAGGCACTCCTGTCTAAATAGTACGAAATGTTGAATAATCTTTGGATTGCCACTTTTAGGGTGCAGTGTCTCAATTATTTCCATAGAATTACATCAGTTAATTCCTGCTTTACATCATATGCATATAGTTGTTCTTACTCGCTGCCTTGTGGGACATCCTTGAGAGAAGAAAAGACTAAGGAGTAAACCCAACGCAAATCCAGAGGAGTGCCTAAGACGGTTGCATGGCATCTTGTATGCCTCCTTCTGGCAACTGCTACAGCCAAGCTGCCGCCAAATGCATTGCTCTTTCCTTTTAACCACATCAGTGAGGCCAATGGGGGGCCTTGTCATCTGGGCAGCCCAGGACACTGCAATTAGGCCTTTGACTGGTTATATAAGTGCCTTTTAAACTGGGGTGTGTGTGTGTGCATAGTTTGTTACTATGCATTTTTTGGGGGGGGGGGGTTAGCTTGTTGTTCCGATACTGGGCTGTATGGAAATTTAATAAATCACCACCACCACCATTAAGGAAGTATCAACATTGTACAAAAAGGAAGGTATACAGTGGATGCTCGGGTTGCGAACGTGATCCGTGTGGAAGGCACATCCACAACCCGCAGCGCTGTGTCTGCGCACATGCGGGTTGCGATTCGGCGCTTCTGCACATACACAAAACGCGATTTAACACTTGTGTAAATGCTGAAACCCGGAAGTAACCCGTTCCGGTACTTCCGGGATTCAGTGTGTCCGTAACCTGAAAATGCACAACCTGAAGCGTCTGTAACGCGAGGTATGACTGTATTCAGTACTGTTTAAAATGGGAATTTATTATTTTTAAGCCCTTAAGAAACTGGGTAGGGACGCGGGTGGCGCTGTGGGTTAAACCACAGAGCCTAGGACTTGCCGATCAGAAGGTCGGCAGTTCGAATCCCCATGACGGGGTGAGCTCCCGTTGTTCGGTCCCTGCTCCTGCCAACCTAGCAGTTCGAAAGCACCTCAAAGTGCAAGTAGATAAATAGGTACCGCTCCAGCGGGAAGGTAAACGGTGTTTCTGTGCGCTGCTCTAGTTCACCAGAAGCAGCTTAGTCATGCTGGCCAAATGACCCGGAAGCTGTACGCCGGCTCCCTCGGCCAATAAAGTGAGATGAGCGCGGCAACCCCAGAGTCGGTCACAACTGGACCTAATGGTTAGGGGTCCCTTTACCCTTTACCTTTAAGAAACTGGGTACACAGCATGCGGTCTGTTACATTATACAGTCAGCAATGGAAAACGAGCGGGGGGGGGCTGAGCGGAGAGGGGCTCCTGACCTTGATCTGGAGGCTCCCGCCCCCCAAACATTTCTAGTGAGCCCCCAAGGGTTAACTTCACGCACATGCCTTAGGAAGAAGCGGGTGGGCGACCGCGAGGGGGAGAGAAAAGGCTGCAACCCCCGCGCGTCTGCCTCCTTCGTAGGCCCAGCTTTCGCCCCAAGCTGGAAAAAGTATTCTGCCTGAGGGCGCCCCCCCCCTCCCCGTCGCCAGTCCAAGCCGACAAAAAGCCCCGCACACGTGGGGAAAGCGCTCCAGAGGCTCCCCCATCCCCACTGGGAGGCCTGACAAGAGGCCGCCTCTCCGCTGGGCCGCTACCTGTCAAGACAGGCCGGGCACAACGCGGCGGGACGTCGGTGAGCTCCATGAGGAAGGGAGCAACGGTGCCGTTCAAAAGAAACCGCCGTCGGCTGAAGGGGCATGCGCACTGAGCATGCCTTTCTCTCGTCCCTCTTTTCCGGTTCCCTCCCTCCCACTCTCTCTTCCGGTCCCGCTCTTGCTTCACGAAAACCATAGAGAAAAGTGGGCGTGGGGTTTCCCTCGATGAGCGTCATAAAGTACGGGGAAAGTTCTAAAGCGGGGTATCGTCCCCTCCCCTGCCCCGCTCCCCGCCTTCTTCCTGCTACTGTCGTTCAGGGAGCTGAAAAGCAATAGAAGTCAGGGAGCTCTTACAAAAGCTTAGGTCACGTTTTGGAGACGTTCCCACCATGGGTGGTGTATTGCGTTTGTTTTGGGGGTTGCTTTTGCTTTCTTTTCTCCCCGGTTTTGAGCTGCAGGAAAAGCCAGACGTTTGACTGCGGTCAATGATGTGTGTGTGTGTGTGTTCGTTTGTTTTAATAGGCAGCGCCGGATTTACGTATAAGCTAAACAAGCTACAGTAATAGCTTAGGGCACCACTCTCTTGGGCAAACGCCAGCTCCCTCGTCCTGAAAGCGAGATGAGCACCACAACCCCAGAGTTGCCTTCGACTGGACTTAACTGTCCAGGGGTCCTTTACCTTTAGTGAGCTAGAAGCAGGTGGCAGGTGGAAATCTGTGCTGGAATCCAAGGCTATGGTTGTCAGACCTTGTGGTGTTGACTCTGAGCCCCTCCATCGTAGGCTCAGATTGTGTGTGTGTGTGTGTGTGTGTGTGTGTGAATAAGCCATATATCCTACAGACAGCAGTCTCCACTGTCCCTCATTCTGAGGAAAACAAACCCTGGGTTAAGTGCCTGGAATCCCCGGAGCTCTCAAACCTGGGAGTGATGCTGAGAACCAGTATAGAACTACATGGGCTAATGATTCAACTTGATATAAGGCAGTGCCCTATGTTCTTACAGATAAGATGGTGTTGGAAATACCAATGCTATTTTGTTCAAATGAGCTTAAGAAACGATCATACTGAGTCATCGGCCCACCTAGTTCGGTGTTGTATATTTTAAAATTAGCTGGCAACAGCTCTTCCAAGGTCTTACGTCAGGTGCCTTTCCTTCCTTTGCTTCTTAAAATGTGATGCGGGTGCCTTGGTGTCAAGACACACTGCCATATTATAAGGTTAACAGACGTCTCTGTTTCCAGGGGAAAGTCCCCAGATTTACAAATCAGTCCCCTGACAAAATCCGTCTCCATCAGCCAAAGTTGAAAAGTGTTCCCGGATTCATTGAAAAGAATCCGGTAACCTTACCATATTAGGCAAATTATAAACCCAGCAGGTGTTGAAGGAGGTTGTGCATGCCCAAAGGGAGCTTTCATAACCATAGCTGTCAACTTACAGATTTGAAAATAAGAGACCAGCAGCCTCGAAAATAAGGGATCAGCAGCCAAAATATGGGATTTCCTCCCCCCTCCACGCCATGTGCCCACGCTCCAGAGAGACCTTTTCCCCGGCAAGGGTGAAGGGGAAGTTGATGACATATCCATCCGATTCCGAGCACAGGTATGTTCAACTTGTGAGCCCCTCCAAGCCAAAGGCAGAAAGCCCAGCCAGCAGCCAAACGAAGCCTCAAGCGGTGGTTCCCACAGCGCAGCAACCCGGCAAAGGGGATGCAGCAAGGAAAACCACCGTCACCTCTCCGCTGGGAAGTGCTGAGCAAAGGCGAGTCTCCAGGCAACGCGGCCGATTTGATCGGCACAAGGCATGCAAGCTCCACCCCCCATTCGTTCTTAGACTCCTTATTGGGTGAGCAATGCAGCCAAGCAACAAAGTTGGAGCCTCCCTCCTCCCTGGCCGGCAGGGAGGGAGGGAGAGGAGCTGATTCCTTTGAAACCCGGGAAATTTACAGGATATCATCAATCCAGGACAGCAGTGGGACACGGTGCTGGGATAAGAGAGTTTCCCACCAAATAAGGGACGGTTGACAGCTATGTTCATAACATCTAACAACACTGGCACAACATCATGTTAGCCCAGTATATCTGTTAATATCCTATTCTAAGCTCTCGGAATAAGTGATAGAATCACACATTGGAGTATTAGACAATGCTGGAAACACTGAAAATGCACAGTTCAGCAGATTAACATTTGGTTTAGGCAAAGTGAAAGAAATGGCAGATACAAGAGGCATATTTATGCAAGCCGAGTACCATGTTGCGGCAAGAGTAATTTCTAGCCATTTTAAAACAAGGTTTGGCACAGTAGATGGCACTATAGTGCAAGAATTGCAAGTACTTTTTAAAATTCTCCTGCAAAAGCATCTAGCATCCATTCCTGAAGGTATTTTATTTATCCATCTAATTTTAATGCAAGTATGTACCGTAATGCTCATATGGGGACTGCCAATAATGTAGTATCCCAACTGTTGCTTTATAGTTCCTCTTGTGGATATTATCTATAAACGGGATAGTGTAAAGTCACTTACAAAATACAAAAATCAAGTGGGAAACGGACATTTGTCTCTTCCATCTTGTAGGATCGAGAAGGTTTTCTTCTGAAAGAATATAATTTCTGCCTACAACGAGTGGTCAAAAAGATGTTGCATAAACCTGTCAGGTGCGTGTGTACCTATAATGATCCCAAGTGTTGACTGGCAACACAGCTTATGAATTGTGTGGCTCACCCTAAAGAGTTAATAAATAGCTTAGTTCTCAGGCAGTCTCCAGGGCTGGGTACCCTTGCATCAACCGTACCAATTGCAACATTTGACCCCAGCTCTAAATGGCAATGAATAAGTATCATCAATATTTTAAATGAGCACATGGCAATCTTTTTAAAATGTAAAGGACCATACTTGTGCTATGAGACTTTTTATGGCAATGGTTCCAGAAAAAAACAGGACACACGGTATTTATGCCTCTTCTGATTCAGTGCCTTCAATTTTATTCATTCTTGGTGTCCTGTAATTTAACAAATCGCCCCTTGTGGATTTGACTCAGCAGCGGGTTTATTTTTGAGTACTTGGGGATGTTGATAATAAGATAATGTCATCACCACACCACCACTAGGTCACACTGTAAAAATACACCTCTTTGGCATAGCATTTCCCTAAGAGTCAAAATGACAGGGGAGAGAATGACAGGGGAGAGATACCATTTTGAAGGGAAGAACTCTAATGCTAACCTCCCAGAAATGAATCCCATAATAAGAGTGAGAGCAGGGCTAAATTCCATACAAAGTATGAGTCATCCTTGCTTGTAGATGGACTGGAAATTTATCTAAATTGCTTCCCATACTGATCTTGATAGTCTGTGTTCTGGCCTCTGGTAAAAGTGTTCCACTGTGAAATAACTGCAATGTACTTGGTGCAATAGAAATGGGTTATATGACAGTCAAGTGCTGAGCTACTTTCCTTTAAGTCAGTAATAGATATTTTGGGCAATAGAATTTTGCATGGGAAATAGTAATTCCTTTCTTATTAAGGAATGAATTTATTGCATTTATATCTCATCGGCTGCCCCACAAGAAGCCGTAGAAATAACGTTTTCCAAAAATAATTCTGGTGGGTATGTGTTATTCTGCACTTTGATCAAACACTGGTGGAATCTACACACATATTTTTTAAAAAAAACATTGCGAAAATGCTTTTAAAAAAAAATGTTTTGAAAACTATTGAATTTGCCATAGCTCACCATAGCCATCTAGTGTCAGATTTGTAGAATGCACTTTACAATACACTTAGAACATTTTATTTGCAGCTGTATAGCTGTGTCCCCAGTCTTGACATTATCAATCATTGGCTGTCTTATTTTCTAAAGAATACCCAGGAAGGGGTGGTGGGGTAACAACATCATACTGTAGCATAGAACAATGAGCATAATTGGATGTGTTAGAATCCCACATACTTTGAGCGAGTTAAATATAAGAGTGGTATTATAATTAAAGAGTTTTAAAATATTCACTGCTTTTTTGAAACATACACACAAAACCTGCCATAGAATTAATTAAGGGGATATGAGTGTGTGTGTTTTCATATCATGACTGTTTAGCCATGGACCAAATACCCTCTGGGTGGAAAATGAGTATCATATTCCTGATTTATAAGAAAGGGGATAAGAATGCTCTACAAAACCATAGGCCAATTAGCTTGTTAGACATCTCAAAGCTATACACATGGTATCCCTTTCAAAAATTATCAGACTGGTTACAAAGTACAGTGGTACCTCGGGTTACATATGCTTCAGGTTACATACACTTCAGGTTACAGACTCTGCTAACCCAGAAATAGTGCTTCAGGTTAAGAACTTTGCTTCAGGATGAGAACAGAAATTGTGCTCCAGCGGCGCGGCACCAGCAGGAGGCCCCATTAGCTAAAGTGGTGCTTCAGGTTAAGAACAGTTTCAGGTTAAGAACGGACCTCTGGAACGAATTAAGTACTTAACCCGAGGTACCACTGTAACAAGTGGGGTTCAGAGGATGACACAGTACCATTGATCAGTGTTTTGCTCTGAACCATAGTATAAGAAAATATACTAAGAACATTCAGAACAATCTTTATGCTGCGTTAAAATATAGACCGTGGGGGAAAATTCAAATTGCCAACATCAACTGCAGACTTATGAGGGTCAGAGTAGGTTTAAATGGTGGTATGACTGACACTTTTAAAATGTTGCTAGGAGTAAAGCAAGTTTGCATTCCGGCTCCCACTCTTTTTAACCTTTCTATTAATGACTTGGTGCCATATTTAGCCAACACAAGCTCCTCCACTCCAGTAATAAGGAACAGGAAAATCTAAGTCTTGATGGATGCAGATGATTTAGTGCTCCTCTCTCTCTCCCAATTGGGCCTCAAAAACCTCTTGGAGGTTTTCAGCACATACTGTAAACAGGAAAGCCTATCTATAAATTACTCTAAAATGAAGATTGTGATTTGTGGCAGACACAGTCCTAGGTATAAATGGTGCTTGGATCAGCAGGCTATTAAACAAATTTGCTTATTTAGATACCTGGGTATCCTCTTTCATGAAGCCATCTTTTGGAAGTATCATAGAATCATAGCCTCATAGAATTGAAGATATGGAGACAGTGGAAGTCAAAGCACAGAAAACCAAAGGGACATTGATGAAGTTCTATGACAATAAGAAAGGGAAGTTGATTGAACCTGCCCCAAATATATTTGGTAGCAAAGTGCTTACTAAAATGCTCTATATGGTGTTGAAATCTGAGGCTTTGATTCGAACTTCATTCAAGTTTTGGAAACTGCAGAATATTTTGTTTCAGAAGCTGTACTCTACAATCAGGAATATCAGCAGCTGTTCTTTGTACTGAATCCAGGTGGCCAACAATTAAGACAAGAGCAGACTGTGTGATTCAAATGGATATGACTCTCTTGCACAACAAATTCAACGTCCTCCCCACCCCCACCAAGAAAAAGAAATTGATTTCCCCCCAGAAAGGAAAGTAATGAGTTAACAATTGCTTGTCATGATATTGTAATAACCTCTCTGCAAAAAATAAAAATAAAAATCAGAATGAATGTCCCATAATAACTTATAACCTTCCTGCTGTTTGTGACATTAAATCAAGACGAATACTCAATGAACAGTTTGTCTGGAAGTAACCCAGGTCTTAATTTGATGAAGTTGTGGATGCAAAGGAGTTTGAGCTGAGCTCCGTCTACAACAGGGTTTTCCAGCTTTCTCCTTTCTTCCGTGGCACTGTAATTCTGCTGAGGTCTGGGGAACCTTCTAGGATAGAGTGTGATGTGATAATACTAGGAAGTATAGCTGGAGAGGGGCATTGGTGGAGGTTAGGGTCATATTTACATGCCTAGAAGCATCTTCTGATCGTGCAAGATGTTAACGGTACCCCATTCTGTTAAATTATTATTTGCTGATGTTTAATTTTACTGTTTACTATTCTAATGGATGATTGAATCTTGATATAAGTTGTTTATTTTAAAGTTATTGTGACTTTTTATACAGGATCTGATTGTTACTATTAATATTTTACTATTATTTTTATGTGTGTTGGGAGCCACTCAGAGTGGCTGGGGCAACCCAGCCAGATGGGTGCGGTATAAAATAATAATAATAATAATAATAATAATAATAATAATAATAATGGGGTTTATCAGTTTTCAGTACCAGGACATGCAGGTTCATATTATAGTGGTTTTTTTCTCCAGTCACATCAACTTCTAAACATCTGACATTATGAAAAAGGGCCTCTGAATCATAAGGATTAACTAGTAGATGGACTGCACTGTGAAAAGGACTTAACCCACCCCTTCTGTTTCCAAATTCAAAGCAATACATATAAGAAAAGCAAATCAATATTTTTAGTTACTGAAAGAAAGAAAAAGGGACTGTCATGTGTTGCAAAGACAAATTCTCCAGAGGATGTTGCTGGGAAAGCAAATACTCCTTCCACTCCTTTTGCTCAATCCAACCTTTCTTACATAACCTTCTGATCTAGACCAAGTTTAGAAAGTCACCTAGAAACTTAAAAGGAAACACAGCTAGCAATTTTTCCCAATCATTTTCTATAGACGCGTTGCTTTTGCCCTTTCCTCCCCAGGAAGTAGGTTATCTGGCCAACAGAGATAAATACCTTATTTAGTAAATTCAGGGGTAACCAAAATGAGTCATACATAAAGACTGATGGTTTTTATTTCTGAATATAAAGAGGAATAACAAATGGGCAAAGATATAAACTTCACATGAAGATATAAACTAATGTCTTCATGTAAACAAGAGTTATGCTGGGATGAAAATCTGAAGATTTTAAGCCTGCTTTCTCAGACCTTATATTTTCCCCCTTTTAGTATGTTGCAAGCTTGTTTTCTTTTAGACCTTTGTTTGTTAAAGATTAGGTATCTTTTTTCTCCCAAGTCTATCTCAAGTTCACAATAAATCTGCATTTCTTAAAAAAAGAAAAACCTCCCGCACAATTTATTCTGTGACCCCAAATTTGTTCACTCAAATGTTTGTAAACTGTTCATCATTAATAAGTTCAGTAACATAATGCTATGTGTCAGTGATCTGCAGTGATGATGTAGGAAAAGAGAAATTTGCAAAACTCTTTTTTAATATTTTGAATGTATTGCAGGTCAATAAGCATGAGACCTGAAAACGCCAAATTCTATGTGACTAAGCAAGCTGTACAGTAGTCAGTGACTTAATCCAAGGCTTTGGGATGTTACTGAGCTGTAGCACCCATCATCCCTGACCAGCATGGCCAACATTTCTCCGATGAAAATTGGGACATCCTAAAGAAAAGTGGGACATTTGGGGATGCAATCAGAAACTGGGAGGGCTTCTGTAAAACCGGGACTGTCCCTGGAAAATAGGGACACTTGGAGGGTCTGGAGTTGCAGTCCAGTTTTACACAAAGCTCAGGAGTGCTAGAGACTAGGTCCTGAAGCAGTTGAGATAGATTTCTAGATGGTTTTTTTTAAAAACCATGCCTAATGTATCTTAGAGTTCTAAGTAAAGTGGTTTGGTCACCATCCTTTGTGTAAAGGCTTTTTCTTATGCCCCCACCCCTTCTACATAGTTGTGTTGTTGTTGTCGTTTAGTCGTGTCTGACTCTTCATGACCCCATGGACCAGAGCACTCCTGTCTTCCACTGCCTCCCGCAGTTTGGTCAAACTCATGCTGGTAGCTTCGAGAACACTATCCAACCATCTCATCCTCTGCCGTCTCCTTCTCTTTGTGCCCTCCATCTTTCCCAACATCAGGGTCTTTTCCAGGGAGTCTTCTCTTCTCATGAGGTGGCCAAAGTATTGGAGTCTCAGCTTCAGGATCTGTCCTTCCAGTGAGCACTCATTCTACATAGTAATCAAGGCTAACCAAGTTCTTTGTTCAGCTGAGGCAGAAAATTCCACAAATGCCTCTCCATGGGAGTAAAAATACAACTTCAAAAAATAACAAACAAATTCACGACACCCCAAATCGGGAGCCTGGGACAGCAACCCTACTGAAGTCCTTCCCCTTCCAACTAGCTAATTAAGCTAAGATATTTCCCAAGCTGCATCTGTGTTGAATTTGCTTTTAAGATGTGTATTTTTTTATCATGCCTTTCTTAAAAGCAGCTACTATTGTCCCAGTTCCAAAGAAAACGGCAATTACCTGCCTGAATGACTACAGACCTATTGCATTAACATCTGTAGTGATGAAATGCTTTGAAAGACTGGTCCTTCAACACCTTAGAACCTGCTTTCCAGCGAACTTTGATAATCATCAGTTTGCCTATAGAAGAAATAGGTCCACAGATGATGAATGAAAAGATAACAACAGGGCAACTGACTTTTGGGTTTGGTGGGTGTGCATCAGTAAACGAGGGGAATTAAGACTAAGAGAGCTGTGTGTGGGGGGGGTGCTCGTGTAATCTCACTGTGCGGGGGTGCTCGTGTAATCTCAAGTTGCACAAGTGAAAATAAAGTATTTCAATTTCAATATTTCAATTGTTTGCCTCCCCAGGGTCCTTTGGAAGGAAGGGCAGGTTATATATTTAATAATAAATACATAATAAAATAGGCTTAGAAACCTTGAAAATCACAGCTTCCAACAGGTCCCGAAATCTACGCAGAAAGAAGTCCTTCAGTGAAGAAGTCATCCCTGCTTCATAAAACCTCTGGATGCTCACCTACCCAAATAGTCCATGAATAGACATTTGAAGCAGAGAAATATCTACAAAACAGCACCTTCAGCATGATAAATATAACTGTGGATTGAATAGTTTTGTGAAAAATGGCATTGGATGCAAACGGCAGGTTCTCTTTTCATATGGGCTGCGGCCAGGTTGTGGCTTTATGTCTCCAAGGCTATTGTTGGTATGAAGAAAGCTAATTTGTTTAGCATGGTAAATGTGCTTGAGAAAATAACCGGAATTCAGGCTTCTGTTTCGTAAGTTATATTTTCCTCATTGTGTGTGTGTGTGTGTGTGTGTGCGCGCGCACACACACACACACACACACACACTCAGCCCTCACTGTAGGTTTCTTTCAGTGTGGGGGGCTGTTACATTTCTATTTGACATTTCGTCTTAGTTAGAGATTAGTGGTTTGGCTTTTTTTTTTTGGTGGCGAGGTAGGATGGAAAATACTTTATTTCACCTGGGTGAAAGACCCAGTTTGGCACCCCCCACGCGCATTTGCGTACACACACACATAAGCTGGGAGCATCAATGGCGCCCTTCTAGAGGCTTCAAAAACCCATTGGGATGTCTCCCTTCTGTCTCTGAGGACACTGAAAAATAGCTTCTCAATGTAAACCATGAACTTAAGCACCTATCCAGAAAGATTAGTACTTTCTGCCATGTGTGTATGAACTTGTGTGCACGTGATCCTCTGTTCTCCTGTTCCAGCCATGCCATGCTTCTCCCCACCTGCACCCCAGTTACAAGGTTGTCCTCCCCCTCTTTCAATCTACACTCATGGATTTCAATGCTAAAAGAGTTAAGGAATGATTCTGATAACCATGTAGCCATATGACATTATTTGTTGACGTTCACAATGCATTATTATAACGTGACACCGGAGAAGGGCTGCAGAGCAACCCTCTACCAGAAACCAGGTGGAAACAAAGCTAAAAATGAAACCGAAGAGGACTTTCCGAGTCTTGACATTTTAGAATGGTATTTCTAATATCGTTCTAATAATGTTTAAAAGGTGAGTGTCGATCCAGCCCAAGTCCAGTTCAGGCATTCTGTTTGCATATAAAACCTACGCAAGAGCAGGTAGGTTGCATAGGTTTTATATGCAAGCGTGCCAACTGCCCCTCGCCCACGCCATCCCTGGCAGCCTCTGATTTGTGAAGGTTTCCTGTACAAATGAGGTTCTAAATCACACAGAGTCTCCACAGAAGAGGCTCCCTGCCTTCAGACCTTTGTCCTCCACTAGCCAGAATGTTCCATGATGGGGTGGTAGAGTGTTTAGCATGTTTATTTCCACTCTCCCTACTTGTGTCGTTTGCATATGAGCAGAGGGCCCAAACGGGCTCAGTTGCTCAACGTTCTGCCATTAAGATTACAGGGCTCCTTGGAGGGTCTCTCCCCATATTCCCCCCCCCCATGCAGATATTTTGTACATGTGTCACAGAAGTACCTTGGGGTTACCCTGAGTGAAGTGATAAATATTTTGGAGACACCGTTGAGGGAATCTTTCAAGGAGTTGGAGATGGCGTTTATAAGTGGTCCATGTTTCACAAGCATATGGTAAGGTTGGTGGTACAATAGCTTTGTAAACAAACATTTTGGTTTCTCTGCGAATGTCCCAGTCCTCAAACACTGCACTTCAATCGGGAAAAAGCTGCACTCGCAGAGCTCAGGCGATGCTGGATTTCGGCATTACCTTACCGGGGAGTATGCGCACTGAATTCAGTGAAACATCCTTCTGGGTGTCAGACATGCATAAGCTTGCAGGGTAAAAAGTTTGTCTGCAAACGTACTCCTCTGAAAGCCCTATTATTCCAGTCTTTACAAAGAGCATTTTATTTATGTAATACTGAGATTAAAAGAGCACTTTGCTTCTGTTTTTGACTTTGTAGAGGCCCCGAACTGAATGAAAGGTCTTATGCAGAGTTGGGTTTATTATTATTTAAATTATGTACATTTTTTATTCGCCATCTGCCTCCTCTGTCTTCTTTGACTTACTACTTTTATTAATTTTTGCTAAAATGAATGATTGCAGAAGTTTTTCTTCTTTTGATCACAGCTTAGCAAGGCATTTCTTCTTCAGATCACAGGAGAAGCCAATCCCATCCCCCACCCCAACCCTCACAAATGGAATCCTTTTTTAACACAAGGATAAAACAAATACACATACAAAACATCTTTCTCAACACAGAGAGCAAAAAGGGGATGTCTAGTCTTTCATGAACGTAACTGTCTTTCTATTTAAGACTTTTAAATACAGGAAAAGCGGATGAATGCTTTAGTAAACAAAGCAAACCTAATGCTGAGCTGATGTGTAAAAGACATAGAATCATAGAACTGTAGAGATGGGTGGGACCACAAGGATCATCCAGTCCAACCAGTTGCAATGCAGGAATTTTTTGCTCAACATGCGGCTTGAACCCATCACCCTGAGATTAAGAAACTCAGGCTCTGGATCCAGAGTACGTCCACACCATTTTTTTTATTTTTGGCACACTGATAATCATTCAAGGAGGTGGTGCATTCTTGACCACCAATGTGATATAGTGGCTAGATTTCTGGCTTTAGACCAGGAGCTGTGTCCATGACAATATACAGCCTTAAAATTCATTGGGTAGCCCTGGCTTGGATTGTCAGCCAAACTACTGTGCTGAGTTGTTTGTGAAGATAAAATGGAACAACCTAGCATATGCCACCCTCCTTAAAAGGAGGATAGGATAGAAATGAGTGGTAAGTACAATCAGTCACCCATTGTTCCATTGTCAAGATGTCTTTTGTAAACGTTTTTACTTCATTAAGGAGTCCCAGCCTCCTTGCAATTGGTCTGTACTGAAATCTTGTGTTGTCCTCTTTTCAAGACATTATCCCATTCATCCTCCTTCAAGAGAAGAAGCCTATTGAATGTTTCATTTGCTCAACTCTTTCTGTGCAACCATTCCCCACAATTATTATTTTTTTGGATCAAATCTTTGTCTAATTTTCTAACTGTGGCTCCTTTACTATGTGAACTGTGTTGCAAATCTTTCTCAAGATGTTCTCCCAACCCTGCTCCTTCAAAGCACACATTTCAGTGCATTTCAGTGCACAGGTGGCGCAGTGGTCTAAACCACTCAGCTTCTTGGACTTGCCAATCGGAAAGTCAGCGGTTTGAATCCCCACAACAGAGTGAGTTCCCGTTGCTCTGTCCCAGCTTCTGCCAACCTAGCAGTTTGAAAGCATGCCAGTGCAAGTAGATAAATAGGTACCACTGCGGCGGGAAGGTAAACAGCATTTCTGTGCTTTCTGGTTTCCGTCACGGTGTTCCGTTGCGCCAGAAGCGGTTTAGTCATGCTGGCCACATGACCTGGGAAGCTGTCTGTGGACAAACGCCGGCTCCCTCGTCCTGAACAGCAAGATGAGCTCCGAACCCCATAGTCGCCTTTGACTGCACTTAACCATCCAGGAGGCCTTTACCTTTACCTCTTTACTTGTTTCTGATGGATATGTGCACATTCAGCTCAGAAGGTGGTGGGCTCTGCTTCACTGGAGGTTTTCAAACCGAGGTTGGATGATAATCTGACAGGGATTCTTTAGTTGTGATTCCTGCATAGCAGGGAATTCGACCAGATGATCCTTGGGATGTCTTTCAACTCCCTTCCAGCTCTACAATATTATGATGCTATAACATTAATTTAAAGGTCTTTAAAAAAATAAAAAAAATAAAGGTTGGAAGTCTAAACAGGCATACAGTTTTAGGAGGGAAATCAGATGAATGGGGAAAATACATTTTTTAAAATATATGTATATATACCCCATCTTTCTTTTAAAATAAACTCATTATGATCTGTCGTGGGATTGGGCCCAGAGAAACCAAAGGGGAATAAAATGTAAAAGGAGCACTGTTCCAAATTCATTCTCAGTACAAAATACAGTGATGATTCATATCGATGTGTCAGCATGCTGCTTTTTAAGGCAGCAGTCTCTGCTGGAGGAGACGTAGATCCAGGTTCCAGTAGAGGAAGATATTAACTCCACATCCAGGGTCCAGTGAACAGAGGCAGGGCAGCTTAGTGAACAGGAGGCAGGGGTAACAAAAAGTCAGGTTCTAAGGTGGCTGGCAAGGTTCCAGAAATGTGGACCAAGAGGAGTTTAGATCTCAGGAAATCCAAAGCAGAGGTTAGCACCACAAAGAGGTCTGACTTTTGCTAGGAGCCAGGCAAACTAGCAAACCCTGAATGAGCCTTAGGTAGGGGTTTGGCTTTATTCAGGCTGTGGACTCTTAATGAGGCTTTTACCTTTAAATTGTTTCACCTTGATTTACAGTGGGAGTATTTGACATTGTTGATATGGGGACAACTGCCATGTGGTGGAAGTTTCATAAATTGGAGTTTGAGGATGGCTGTGCTAACTTCTCAGGCTGAAGGGGAACTAGCCTCATGGTTCTTTTCAGTGATGGAGCTTATGAGGAGCTAAGGCTTTTCCCAAAACGAAACGTTCTAGAGATTGACTAGAGAGTTGTAGTCTTACTCCAAAGAGGGACTGGCCCGGGTTCATGATGCTTTTTCTGCACCACATGCAGAAGGCAATGACAAGGCACGTTGTTTTCAAAGAGGAAGCAGAGTTCCTTCCACAGGTGTCCCTCACAAAAACAGTTTCTCCAAAACCAAGCCTTTTTTTCAGCTGGAACTCACCGGAACTTAGTTTTGGCATCTCTCAGGTGGGCGCCATTGCCATTCTAAGAGAAGAGGGAGGTGCTCATGGTTTTTTCTAGAAGAATAGCACTGTCCAGAACACAATACAGTCGTACTTTGGTTTTCGAATAGCTTAGTTCTCGAATGTTTTGGCTCCCGAATGCCGCAAACCCAGAAGTGAATGTTCTGGTTTGCGAACTGTTTTTGGAAGCTGAACATCTGACGGGGCTTCCGCGGCTTCCGATTGGCTGCAGGAGCTTCCTGCAGCCAATCAGAAGCCACACTTTGGTTTCTGAAGTCGAACAGACTTCTGGAATGGATTCCGTTCGGCTTCCAAGCTACAACTGTATGTCGGAAACAGAGCAAAAGAGTTGCTGCCCAAATTCAGCTCCAATCTGCCCAGATGAGGCAGCATTGTTGCAAAATATTAGTTCTAGGATTTCAATGAAAGAGACTGTTTCCACACTGAGCATTAATTGTGGAATAGGCACAGTCTGTTGATTCACTTGTTCTGGAGTGTCTGCATGGTATAGTAATAAACAGCTGCTCCATGGATATTTTCCCTGTACTGCTTCATTCCCCCCCCCCTCCCACCAAAACCCCCCTCAGAAAAACTACTTTTTTAGTACAATTGAACAGCTGCACAATTTCCCTGGGTGTTGATGATCCACTGCATAGCTATTCAATAGCTTTCCTGGCTTGGGTATTGCATGTATAGATTGCTTTAAGCATTTTTTAAATCTACGGTTTGTCTCCTCTCAAGGAGTCTATAGCAGCTGAGATGTGCGCTCCAAACAGAAGAAAAGAGGGATACTTATGCAAGATAAATAAATAAAATTGAGTGTTGCTAGGTAATCTAAGAGGCTGGCCAACATACCGCTGTAAAATACATCAGATGCCATATGGAGTTGTTGATTAGGGTTCTACCTCTGAGGTTTATTTCAGGGAAGTCAGTGCATCATTAAAGAAATAATTTTTCACCCAGTGCCTAGACAGTAAGCAAGAGGAACAATCTTCCTGCAAGATTGTGGCTTGAAACAGCAGAACAGAGCACCTCTACACAAGTAGCTGTGCTTTCAGGTAAGTATTTAAGTTGCCACTTGGATTAGCAGGCTGGTGTGCACACTCAAAAGTCATGATAAAGAATAAATGCTACCAGCCTTCAAGCATCAGGCTAGTTTAGCAATGAGGAAGCACCACTCCTGGCATAGACATCCAGTCTGTTGTTTGCGTTGCTTGACTCTCAGTTATTCTCGGAAATGTGTGTGTTTGTATTTGTGTGTGTGTGTGTTTACTACAAATGTACAAGCAGCAGCAGATTGCTGGAAGAAATATCAACAACCTCAGATATGCAGATGACACAACCTTGATGG
The DNA here is from genome assembly GCF_964106645.2 of Podarcis pityusensis. Taxonomy (NCBI): domain Eukaryota; kingdom Metazoa; phylum Chordata; class Lepidosauria; order Squamata; family Lacertidae; genus Podarcis; species Podarcis pityusensis. The sequence goes on from NC_138026.1 coordinate 21,432,484, forward strand.
CAGAAAGTGAAGAGGAATTAAAGAACCTTTTAATGAGGGTGAAAGAGGAGAGCGCAAAATATGGTCTGAAGCTCAACATCAAAAAAACGAAGATCATGGCCACTGGGCCCATCACCTCCTGGCAAATAGAAGGGGAAGAAATGGAGGCAGTGAGAGATTTTACTTTCTTGGGCTCCATGATCACTGCAGATGGTGACAGCAGTCACGAAATTAAAAGACGCCTGCTCCTTGGGAGAAAGGCGATGGCAAACCTAGACAACATCTTAAAAAGCAGAGACATCACCTTGCCAACAAAGGTCCGTATAGTAAAAGCCATGGTTTTCCCAGTAGTGATGTATGGAAGTGAGAGCTGGACCATAAAGAAGGCTGATCGCCGAAGAATTGATGCTTTTGAATTATGGTGCTGGAGGAGACTCTTGAGAGTCCCATGGACTGCAAGAAGATCAAACCTCTCCATTCTTAAGGAAATCAGCCCTGAGTGCTCACTGGAAGGACAGATCGTGAAGCTGAGGCTCCAATACTTTGGCCACCTCATGAGAAGAGAAGACTCCCTGGAAAAGACCCTGATGTTGGGAAAGATGGAGGGCACAAGGAGAAGGGGACGACAGAGAATGAGATGGTTGGATGGTGTTCTTGAAGCTACCAGCATGAGTTTGATCAAACTGCGGGAGGCAGTGGAGGACAGAAGTGCCTGGCGTGCTCTGGTCCATGGGGTCACGAAGAGTCGGACACGACTAAACGACTAAACAACAACAACAACACAAGCAGCAGCACAGCAAAGGGGCAAATAAGAGAAGATAGGGACTAATAAGAATAGACTCAAAGTTAGTAAGCAGCAGAGCAACAGAGATTTCTTCAAACGAACTGTAAAATACTATGAAGCATTGTTCCCTAAGGATCCTGATTCCCTTTGGATAGAGTATTCCTAAGTTAAGATGCTTTATTTTGACCCTGGCAGATGCAGCATGATTTAGAACTTGATTTCTCTACAAAATAATACAAAAATGAGTGGAAAAATAATGTAAAACCTATACTAGTTATTTCCAGTGGTTGGAAGCCAACACCCACCCAACCTGAAGGAGCGTTTCCACTCCCATCGTTCAGCCCAGACACTGAGGTCCACCTGCAAGGGCCTTCTGGTGGTTCCCTCCCTGCAAGAAGTGAGGTTACAGGGAACCAGGCAGAGGGCCTTCTCAGTGGTGGCGCATGCCCTGTGGAACACCCTCCCACCAGACATCTGAAGGCAAGACATCTGAAGGGAAGTTTTTAATGTTTGACTTTTTATTATGTTTTTATATGTGCTAGAAATTGCCCAAGGTGGCCGGGGAAACCCAGCCAGATGGGCGGGGTATAAATATATTATTATTATTATTATCAAATAATTATTATTTTATGGATGGAATTCAAGGATCTGTGAAACTAGTATGACGAGCTCATGGTGCTTTACAATTTTTTTTCTCAAGAAGCCCCAACCACAACCCAAGTACCATATGCCAAACTTTTTTTGAAGCTAAGCAGGTGTTTGTGGTTGTGTATACTGTTCAAACGGGCAAGTGGAAGTCAAAAATTCCTGCAGGATAGCACAATCCTACTTCATGGGAACTAAGCAGATCTTTGACTTCCATCGTATGTGTTCTCATCCTCCCTTGCCTACCTTGCCATCACACAAAGGCCAGAGTCTTTCAGTTCTTTTTCAAGCAAAAATTCAAGTTCATGTAACATCACGTTCCAAAATGTGACAGCTAATGCCCAGAATTAGAAACCTTATTCAATAAAATCAGGTAAGATAAAAGGCCCAACTTTCTTTAAAGCAAGGAAATCCTATTATGGGTGCAAATGTTAGAGTTCTTTTCATTAATCAGCCTTTGAATCAAACTATGGAGTGCCTTTAGTAATGGTCAAACAGAGAGTAATACAGGCAGAATAAATTTGTGTCTTCTTTTTATCTGCTGTCTTGTTCCATCCATGGGGTTCATCCTTCCAATTTAATTTAGTATCACAGAACATCTCCCTGAAGTTCAGAATTTGAAATTACTTCAAAGAAACCTTCTTCGTCAGTATAACCATTTTGGGCTTATTTTGTAACGGGAGAGGGAAAAAAATCTATCCATACTATTTGATCTAATTTTAAAGAAGCTGCATAAAACAGAAAGTTAAGGGCATAATATCGGAGACCAAGGCCACTTAACTAGGCTTCTAACGGCACGTAAAATATCTGCAGATTTCCTGTGCAGGATATATCTGGGCGTGGAAAAAGAGGGTCAAAATGCTTCCAACAATATAAAGAGATTGTAGCATTATCATTTATAAACTTTTAACATGCCTCAGATTGCGCAAGGGGACATTTTAGGTGAAATCTAGAAAACGTTATGTGCTTCTAGAATGGAAACTCTTTCAACTAATACTAATCAATTCTCCCCCCCCCTAATTTTTTTTTATTCATTTTCTTTTTCATTCATTACATACATCTCATATTCATAACATTTACTATGCATTCCTTCCTCCCTCCCCTTTTGGGCTTCCCCCAACTTCCGCTTCTGGTTTGTTTCTCCTTTCACCCACTTTGCTATCTCCTAAAAGAAAAAGCTACTAATAAGATATTTATACCGTAACATCAAACTTAAAAACATACAAATAACAATGAATACTAATTCTTAACTCCGCTTTTCTCACAAACTGGCTCAAAAATAAAGAATTCACCACAATGCAAGTAAAATGTTTATGCTGTATGTAAATCTTCTGTGGCTTGCTTTTGCAGTCTTCTGCAGGCATTTCATGAACTTTTCTTGTGTGCTTCTTCTTTCAGTGATGGTGTGGAATGACAGGACTTCCAGCAACTTTGTGGATGGTTTTGGGTTATAGAACAGTTCCTTTTGCTTTATGAGCTCCAAAGTTTGCTTTATAGAATGGTCAAAACGTTGCAGGGGGATGTAGCGCACTACGGGGTCAACGTTTCACTTTTTGCACCGGATGGTCAAAAGTTCAATGTAGGAACCTGGCAATTAAAGAAGAAGAGAAACTTAACCAGGAGCCCATGGATTGGCTAAAAGATTGGGACTGGAAGTGAAAATGTTACATATAAGTCAAACAGAAGGGTAGTTGACAGAGTTCAGGAAGAGCTACAAGAGACAAAAAGGGCAAAAAGACTTTAAGAAAGTGTTGGAGAGCATTTAAGAAAGTGTTGGAGAGGCAGGCCAGTTCCTTTTTGCCATTAAGTTCCCTGGAAACTGTAGCACCGTGCGCGATCCCGCAAAGGGCACCCACAATGTAAAGTGTGAGTGCTCATTCTGTCAGAGGTTCTGCGGTACAGACTGGCCCCCCAGTAAGTAGACTAGGGTCTGGGGCTATTGCCTGCCTCAAGGTAGGTTTTTGATCCCTCAAGGTTGGGAGTTGGGATTTGTTTTGAGTGTCCAAACACTGTAAAAAACCTCTCAAGGCTTTGTTGTCGCTCATCTGGAATGCTCTAAGAATGCTGACCCCTTTCAGAGCAAACAGAATGGTGATCACTCACCTTTCATTGTTTGCACAGATTGGAGCCAGTTCGTAATGCAACTCACACAGTGCCCTTCATGTTGCACAGTGCTTCCAATTTTGCCTTTCCAAGTCTGAGTGCTTACATTTCGAAAACGTCGTACTAGAAGCCTGCTAATATAGCTTTCCACAGGAGGTGACCAAAACAGGTCAGCCCACTTTCCCGCTCTCTTAGAAGGATGGTGGTAATCCAGCTGGTTATGAGCAATCCTATGACAGCCTAAAAGGAAGGAGTACTTGAACGGGTAATTGAGCATGGCCACAAAGCAAGTTGTCAGCTGTCCCCAGCAGGGGACCCCTTAGCTTGCTTTTATGTTATTTTTCACTCAACTTTCTCCAGGATGCTTTGCCTCACTCCAATCAACACTGATGCATTGCACAAATTAATTTCTAGGTGTCAGTTGCAGTCATCTTCCATACCTTCAAATGGAAGAATAATACATATGGGTTGCAAAATGTGATGAATGAATAGATGACAGGTTCAGTTGTTGGCGCAGGGAACCTGGATTCTTTCCACTGAAGGAATTGAAATAATTTCTCATGCGGTAGCTAGGAAGGCACATTGAAACTTAAGGCTGCTTCAGGTACGCATGCTCCTCACCCGATGGCTGCCATATCAAGCATTAAACACTAGGAGTGCAGTGACCACACAGATAAACACAAGTGGTACATTTGTTATGATTACCACATTTTATTTGAGGCATTCATTCTTGGGGTTTATTCTGGGGGGGGATTCTACCAATAAGTCCTGTCAGTGGACACCTTGCGAAGGACTTTTACTTACTCAACCAGGTTCCCCCTCTTTCCCCCCATGTACCCCCTCCAAACACCTCAAAATTAGCTGTGGGGGGGGGGCCCTTCCCCAGAAGAGCACATGGGAGGAGGAGGAGAAGGGGGATTGTTTCATCTGAAACTACAAAATGTGTGCTCTTGCTTGCAGTCACTATCTCTCTGACTAACCTACCTCATTGGATTGTTTCCTATGTTCATCTGCATTTTTTTGGGGGGGAGGGCCCATAGTGCAGTGGTTGTGTATCTGCTTACCATGCAGAATGTCCCAGGTGAAATTCCTGGAATCTCCAGGTAGGGCTAGGAGAGACCTCACCTGAAACTCGGGAGAGCTGCTGAAAATGTACAGGGCAGTATAACCAAATGGACTGCAACAGTACTTCGACATAGAACCTGCAGGCTGCATCCTGCCTCGTTGTGCACATGCGTGGGGGGTGGCGGAATAAAGCCAAAATTTGACACACACAGCCCAGCCCTCATGCTGCCTTTCCAAAGCTCGGTAAATGAGGCACTGAGCTTTCAGAAGGCAGTGTGAAGCTCTGGCAGAGTCCTAGAGCCCTCCCTTATGCTTCCCAAAGCTGGGAAAGCAGCACAGTGGTACCTCGGGTTACGAACGCTTCAACTTACGTTTTTTCGGGTTACGAACGATTGTAACCCGGAAGTAAGTTGTCCAAGCTCTTGGAGGCCTCGCTGCTGCCTGGAGGCAAACCCGGACATCACGGGGTCTACGGAGTTCTCGGAGGCCTCCGCGAATGCCAGGAACCAAGCCACGACATTTGAGGCGCCTAGAGTGGCTCCGCGAATGCCGAGAACCAAGCTCCGACATTTGTGGTGCCTAGAGTGGCTCCGCGAATGCCGGGAGCCAGGCCCCGATGTCCACAGGGCCTGCAGAGGCTCTGCGACTGGGCTCCAGCCGCAGGAGCTCTCTGAGGCCTCCACGAATGCCGGGAGCCAAGCCGATTGTGATTGTGGAAGAGGACCCTGAGCCCCCTCCAAACAGTGAGTTTGGAAATAAATTTTATTTTTTTTCATCTAAAATACTGCTTATTTATTTTATAGTACAGTACATTGATTATTGCCTTCATTTTATGGATCAATGGTCTCGTGAAACAATAAAATCCGTATTAAATTGCTGTTTTAGGGGGTGTTTTTCATCGTCTGGAACGGATAAATCCACTTTCCATTACTTTCAATGGGAAAGTCCGCTTCAGGTTAAGAACGCTTCAGGACTTCAGGACTTCTGGAACCAATTAAGTACTTAACCTGAGGTACCACTGTAACTAGGTTTTAGGAAGGAGGAGGGAGGACTCTAGGAACCTGTCCGAGCCCCCATGCCTCCTTCCCAAAGCCCAGAGCCTCACTTACCTGGCTCTGGGAAGGCAACATGAGGGCTGTTGTGGGGGTGGGGGGCTCAAATATTCCCGAAGGTCACCAGAAAAGGCCTTGAGGGCTGCACGTTGGACAATACTGTTAGTTGCACCAATGGTCTGATTTGATATACGTAAGGCAACCTCTTATGTCTCTCATGTGTTCCTGTTGTTGTCAGGATAAAACGAGGGCTGTGTTTGTGTGTGTAAAGATGTGCATTGCCTAGAGCTCATCAAAAAGGAAGGTTATAGGTGAAGTAAATAATTAATCCTAATGTGCAGCCAAATGAAATACAGATTCCTTTGTTTAGAGTTAGCTGGTTTGAAATGTTGCAGTCCTGCTACGAAAGACGCAGCTTCTTGAAAGCACATATATGTTCGAAGAACACAAAGGTATCTCCTCCCAGCAGATATATTTAATAAGAAGCGTATTCTGGAATAAAAACAAAAAACAAGAGCAGAGAGAGCCTATAGCTTTTCTGTTTTAGTCCTGACTGGGTGCTTTGATGATACAAATTATAACAGAAGACAGATGTTGATAAAATGGATGGCATTTAGAGAACTGTGATGAAAATGATTAAGGACTGGGGGGAAAGATTAGGAAATAGAGATCCATAGTTTAATAGCAACTGTGTGTGAGAGAGAAACCATCTATATTGGTCTGTTGAAGCATTGCAATAATACCAAGGAAAGGAAGCAAGAGGCCATTGGCCTGGGCAGGCCGGGTCTTCCTGTTATAAACCTGCTGGGATTGACAAGGCATGACTCTCACCTGAATCTCATTTAACTCTTTGGGGGGGGGCAATTAGCATCAGACGTCCTGTGCATGGAAGCTGCTAAATCAATTAACCAACTAGGATTACTCTTAATAGCACCAGTTTTCCTATAACTCTATATTGCTGGATAGTTCTGATGAACTGCAAAAGCATTTTTAGTTTGCTTTCTGTTGCCACCCTGGAACTTTTCTTTATTAGTGCCACTTTGTTTTGTACGATTCCTTGCAAATGAAGGAAAACAACTTTTCTCCTTGTATATGTTGATAATATGTTTTTGGTTACTGAGAACAACCAAGAGTGTACAGAAACAAGACTGGGTGCAGGCCTGGCTAGGACATAGACGTGACACACCTGTGACAAAGGCGACCTGTGTGCTTGCTTGATTAACAGCTGTTGGGAACTTCACGGTCCCTGTTCTCCCTTCTTATGGTCTTTTTATGTGTGATTTTTGTGGTTCATGCTGTGGCCACAGACGTGATATGTGATTTGACGGTGAGTTTGGGGTAGCCCAATGCAAAAATCCTGAGGATCCATGTGGATCCGTGCTTTGTAACCACGTTGTTGCGCTATTGTGGCCCCATGAAACAGTGGATGCGTGGGTTTTTTGGTTCAGGCTGTGGGCAGGCCATCGGCCTGGGCAGGCCGGGTCTTCTTGTTATATACCTGCTGGGATTGACAAGGCATATGACCCTCACCTAAAGAGTAAATTCAGTGGTGGGCATAATTTGCAATTATAGGAGATTGGAAAAAGAAAAAAATTATAGGTGAGATCTGAAAAGTTCCCTAATATAGAAACATTTTGGGTTATTCAATATTCTCCCAGTAAACTGGAAGTTCCATTAATCGGAACAATTAAAACCATGGTGGATTAAGTTACCAGAAAATATACTAAGGAGGATAATCTTGCTTTTCCAAAGGGATGTGTCAAATCACCCAACACATGGCCATTTCCTGAGATATATTTCCATGTAGCCTATTAAGAATACAGGATGCTAAGCAAAGTCATTGGTAGAGTTCACCCTGCTCAAAGCAACAAACTTTTTACACAAATGCCAAGATGTTAGATTGTAAATATATCTGAATTATCTCAGACTTCTGTAGCCACAGGCTCTCTCTTGTTGGCATGTGGCATGCTTTGGATAATTCCTCGGTGTGTCCACCTCTCTTTGCCATAGGGTGAAGCCATTAACCGCTGGGGAAGGAATGAAGGGATGATGTGTGGCACACAGTGATAACCACCTTCTCTGGTTTGCATTTGACTCAGAAACCTCAAAATAGAAACAATTTATTCTTTGGCTAGGCTAACTGGGAGGTTTCCTAGAGCAATTCAAGCCACTTTTACTAGTAACTAGGCAATAGATGGAAGGGTGGAGTGGGATGGAAGGAAGAGAGAGGCTTTGGCAGATGTACACTATTCCTTGAAAGGACATTCGGTGCACATTAAAGTGTTTGTTGTTGTTTGTTGTTTAGTCGTTTAGTCGTGCCCGACTCTTCGTGACCCCATGGACCAGAGCACGCCAGGCACTTCTGTCTTCCACTGCCTCCCTCAGTTTGGTCAGACTCATGTTTGTGGCTTCGAGAACACTGTCCAACCATCTCGTCTTCTGTCATACCCTTCTCCTTGTGCCCTCCATCTTTCCCAACATCAGGGTCTTTTCCAGGGAGTCTTCTCCTCTCATGAGGTGGCCAAAGTATTGGAGTCTCAGCTTCAGGATCTGTCCTTCCAGTGAGCACTCAGGGCTGATTTCCTGAAGAATGGATACGTTTGATCTTCTTGCAGTCCATGGGACTCTCAAGAGTCTCCTCCAGCACCATAATTCAAAAGCATCAATTCTTTGGCGATCAGCCTTCTTTATGGTCCAGCTCTCACTTTTATACATCATTATTGGGAAAACCATAGCTTTAACTATACGGACCTTTGTCGGCAAGGTGATGTCTCTGCTTTTTAAGATGCTGTCTAGGTTTGTCATTGCTTTTCTCCCAAGAAGCAGGCATCTTTTAATTTTGTGGCTGCTGTCAGCATCTGCAGTGATCATGGAGCCCAAGAAAGTAAAATCTCTCACTGCCCCCATTTCTTCCCCTTCTGTTTGCCAGGAGGTGATGGGCCCAGTGGCCATGATCTTCGTTTTTTTGATGTTGAGCTTCAAACCATATTTTGCGCTCTCCTCTTTCACCCTCATTAAAAGGTTCTTTAATTCCTCCTCAATTCCTGCCATCAATGTTGTGTCATCTGCATATCTGAGGTTGTTGATATTTCTTCCGGCAATCTTAATTCCGGCTAGGGATTCATCCAGCCCAGCCTTTTGAATGATGAATTCTGTATATAAGTTAAATAAGCAGGGAGACAATATACAGCCTTGCCGTACTCCTTTCCCAATTTTGAACCAATCAGTTGTTCCATATCCCGTTCTAATTGTAGCTTCTTGTCCCACATAGAGATTTCTCAGGAGACAGATGAGGTGATCAGGCACTCCCATTTCTTTAAGAACTTGCCATAGTTTGCTGTGGTCGACACAGTCAAAGGCTTTTGCATAATCAATGAAGCAGAAGTAGATGTCTTTCTGGAACTCTCTAGCTTTCTCCAACTTCCCCAAAGAATCCTGAGAACTTTAGTTTCCCCCCGCACAGAGCTGGTTTCCAGTTAACAAACTACACGTCCCATGATTCTTTGAGGGGAGTTGTGTGTTTTAAGTGTGTTGGATGTGCTTTAAATGCCTGGTGTGGTTTCGCGAAGTAAATCAGCAAAATAGCATCCCCTGACTGTCCGAAATGAAACGTTGCCTGTTTAAAAAATGAAAGCAAGTCATGGCAAGTTGGCCATTATAGGCCTGGTTCATCATGTCAACAGCATAGTACAGCACAGGTTATGAAATATACTCGGAGTCGAGAGTGGATTTAATGCTCTTTATTCAGCTCATAGTGGTGAGGAGGAATGAAAGTTCCCCCAAAGTATCTGCTTTATATACATTATTTACACAATGGGCTGCACATGATTGGTTAATTCCAGAATTCTCCTGTAGGCCAATCAAGTTGCGGATTCACTTCCATCCGGATCTGGATTGGGTGGCTCCTGCAGACCAATCATACTGCTGCATTGTTCTAGGACCAATCAGACTGCTGCATTCTGAATCCTATTGTTCTAGGACCAATCAGACTGCTGCATTTTGGATCCTTTTCAACTCAGTATATAACAGGTTAAAATGGAGGAAAGGGTGGCCAAGGGCTAAGGGCTTTTAAAAGTGTGGCATTTTTAATGGATGGCCCTGGACTGAGAAAATCATGTACATTACTCACACAGAGTAGGCTGTGCATGTTTCTGGGCACGAAGCCCCGCATCCATCACCGACAAGACATTGGTACAGGCATCAATGTCTGAGGCAAGCCAAAGACACGTTTCAGTTTCCTAACTGTAGTCAAGTTCTTAAAGATAGGTGGACTTCTTTTCCAGTCTTGCTTTATCTTCTCCTTTTCCCTTTCTCCTTCGCCCCTTTTTAAACACAGTTTGTTTTCCTTTCCTATGTACAGTGGTACCTCGGGTTAAGTACTTAATTTGTTCTGGAGGTCTGTCCTTAACCTGAAACTGTTCACCTGAAGCACCACTTTGGCTAATGGGGCCTCCTGCTGATGCCGTGCCGCCACCCCACGATTTCTGTTCTCATCCTGAAGCAAAGTTCTTAACCCGAGGTACTATTTCTGGGTTAGCAGAGTCTGTAATCTGAAGCGTATGTAACCTGAAGCGTCTGTAACCCGAGGCACCACTGTACATGAGTGACTGTAATGGTCCTTAGGCGGCAATCCAATATCCACTTACCTGGGGGCAAGCCCCACTGAACTCAGTGAGACTTACTTCTGAGAAAACATGCACATTTACTTGCAATTTTAACCATGTCTTCTCAGAAGCAAGCCCCATTGAATTCTGAACCATGTCTGCTTAAGAAGTAAGCCCCATTGAATTGAGGTTGGATGGCCACATGTCAAGGATGCTTTAGTTGAGATTCCTGTATTGCAGGGGGTTGGACTAGATGACCCTTGGATCCCTTCCAACGCTAGGATTCTATGATTCTACTCCCAGGAAAGTAGGGGGTGGGGTTGCAGACTCAGTGCCTTTTTGGGAGACCCTTTTGGGAGACCTTTCAGAATTCCCATAAAAAAAGCTTTATATTTATGTGGAGTGAATAATACATGAATCCATTCCTTTCTGCATGTGATATTGTGCTCTGTATAATGCCATTCATTAATCTATATGGCACGAAGAGTAGGAGCAGGTCGATATGGTTAAAGATAATTAACAATTGATTAGCACCTAGGAGCCAAACAAACTGGCACATTTTTTCCCCCAGTGACCCGAGGTGGTGAAAAAAATAGATGAAAGTGAGAATCTTCCTTGAAGTTCCAACAATGCTGCCCTTGACTATTATTGAGATAATTTCTCTATTAATGTTGACATGGATCTGCTTAAGCATCACCATGAGGATAGTTTCCATTCCCCCCTGAATATTTTAATTCGATTTTACTGCATTCGTGGCAATGAGGCCTCCCTACAGACTGTACATGCGTGTGAAATGGGGAGGGCAGTGCCATGAACAGAGCAGTCAGGGGGAGAAAAGGCCTCCTTCCGGCACCCTAGTTGTGAGAAATTTTTCAAAACCCCTGGAATTTGGGTGCCCCAAGCATTTTTCATTTTCACTTTTTCTTTCTTTATTAAATGTCTATACTGCCCTTCACCTGAGGATCACAGGGTGGTTTACAATATAAAAACACAAAATTACGGAATATAGTAACCAACAAACACATACACACATAATAATAATAATAATAATAATAATAATAATAATAATGTATTATTTATACCCTGCCCATCTGGCTGGATTTCCCCAGCTACTCTGGGCAGCTTCCAATAAAATATTAAAATACAATAGTCCTTCAGATATTAAAAGCTTCCTTAAATGCCATAGAGAATAGAAGGTCATCGATCAGAAGGTTGGCGGTTCGAATTCCTGTGACAGGGTGAGCTCCCCTTGCTCTGTCCCAGCTCCTGCCAACCTAGCAGTTTGAAAGCATACCAGTGCAAGTAAATAAACAGGTACTGCTGTGGCGGGAAGGTAAACGGTATTTCTGTGTGCTCTGGTTTCCGTCACAGTGTCCCGATGTGCCAGAAGCGGTTTAGTCATGCTGGCCACACAACCCAGAAAGCTGTCTGTGGACAAACGCTCTTGGCCTGAAAGCGAGACGAGCGTCACAACCCCATAGTCGCCTTTGACTGGACTTAACCATCCAGGAATGATTTACCTTTAGAGTGTTTACTTATCCAAAGGCTTGGGAGTAGAGGAATGGTTTTGCCTTGTGTTTAAAGATAAGTAATGAAGGTGTCAGGCGAGCCTCTCTGGGGAGATAATTTCACAAATGGGTGGGGGGCCATTGCAGAAAAGGCCTGCTCTCATGTTGCCACCCTCCAGACCTCTTGCGGAGAAGGCGCACACAGAAGGGCATCAGATGATGACTGCAGGGTCTGAGTCAGAGAAAGAGGCGGTCTTTGAGGTATTGTGGTCCTGAGCCATTTAATTTTATCATTGCTTTCATATCTACTCAGTGTTTGCTTTCAAAAAACCGATCAGTGTTGCTATATTTGCTTGGGGGCAAGTGGGAATGAAGTACAGTGGTACCTCGGGTTACATACGCTTCAAGTTACATACGCTTCAGGTTACAGACTCCAATAACCCAGAAATAGTGCTTCAGGTTAAGAATTTCGCTTCAGGTTGAGAACAGAAATCGTGCTCTGGCGGCAGCGGGAGGCCCCATTAGCTAAAGTGATGCTTCAGGTTAAGAACAGTTTCAGGTTAAGTACAAACCTCCGGAACGAATTAAGTACTTAACCCGAGGTACCACTGTGATGGGGTTCTTCCATACCACACAGCAGCATTCAATTCCTGACTCGCGTCTCTTAATGAGAGTTTTGAACAGGTTGATTTTCACATGCCGTTGAATGCACCAGCCAGCGCTGTGGCCGCAGGCTTCCCATGTACTTCTTTAAAATTGTTGGAGAGGCACATACTTTCACCAACAGGCCGCTACTAGGGTCAGATAGAAGCAACTGCTTGATTAAAAATGTATCTCTTTTGAGAAGGCAAATGCTAGCACAGGTCCTAGCAGATACCTCTCTTTTTTCTTTCTCTTTTTTTCTGCAATGCTTGAGTACGGGATTTGAAAATTTAATTTTTCTCATTAATTCTCCCTTAAGCACCAGCAGTGTGTCCGCGACTTACAAACATTAGTCAGCATCAATAGTAGAATATATATGTGGATATTCCTTGCGTGTAAATAATTTCCCCCCAGTTCTACCTTTTCCACCAAAGAAGCCTGAGAATACCAAAGAATCTGCCAAGATCCCCTTCAGGTGCCCTTTAAATTCAGAGGCGTTTTAAAATGGGCTAAAACGACACCTTCCCAAGAATCATTTCGCCAGCAATTCCACCCCTTTTTATGTTATGTAGCTTGCTGTAAATTTAATAAAAATTTGGTATACAGTGGTACCTCGGGTTACAGACGCTTCAGGTTACAGACTCCGCTAACCCGGAAGTAGTACCTCAGGTTAAGAACTTTGCTTCAGGATGAGAACAGAAATCGGACGGTGGCAGTGCAGTGGCAGCAGCGGGAGGCCCCATTAACTAAAACGGTGCTTCAGGTTAAGAACAGTTTCAGGTTAAGAATGGACCTCCGGAATGAATTAAGTTCTTAACCTGAGGTACCACTGTAGATTTTTTTTTTAAAAAAATTGTTTTAGAATATTGTGCAACCTAAGTTGCATCTCGTTGCTGATGATCTGACAGAGCAAGTTTTTGAGTCCTCCTGACCTAAGAGATGAGTGCTAATGTTAAATGTTTAGATTGCACCCCTGTACATTGATGTGTGGAGACCTCCTCTGTAGATTTAGCTCTTAGGACATCCAGATTAGTATTTGGAATTTTCCAGTGTGTCTAGTTGTTTCAAGGTGGCCTGCCCCTTGCCCTACCTATAAGGGATGTGGATGACCCACCTTCCTTGCCCCCATGGCTTGACCAATAGAAGCAGATTACGAAGGGCCTTTCCCCCAGGGCGCGGGGTCCACTGAGCGTTTGCTTTCGGGAGAGAAAGAGGACAAGAGGGTTATCAATGACTACTAACCATGATGGCTGTGCCCTGCCCCCACAGCTGGAGGCAGGTGGAAATCACGGGGTGGGGGTGGGGGAGAGTGCTCTTGTTTTCAGTCTGGGCCCAGTATACCTCAAGGAGCATCTCCATCCCCATCGTTCTTCCTGGACACGGAGGTCCAGCGCCGAGGGCCTTCTTGTGGTTCTCTCACTGCAAGAAGTGAGCTTACAGGAAACCAGGCAGAGGGCCTTCTCAGTGGTGGCACCTTCCCCTCAGATGTCAAGGAAATAAACAACTATCTGACTTTTAGAAGACATCTGAAGGGAAGTTTTTAATGTTTGATGTTTTATCGTGTTTTTAATATTCTGTTGGGAGCTGCCCAGAGTGGCTGGGGAAACCCAGCCAGATGGGCGGGGTATAAATCATCATCATCATCATCATCATCATCATCATCATCATGTTCTGCCTGCTGGTTTCCCCCAGGCAGCTGGCTGACGACTGTGAAAACAGGATGCTGGGGGGGCGCGCGCTAGGGGCTCATTGGAAGATGGCCGACAATACCATCTCTCCGGCTCACACAAGGTAATTAAGAGGCTGATATGGGAGTATGCAGCCTCCCTTGTTACCCCAAGGGAATGGGGAACACTGCCTCGCCTGCGGTTGCCATAAATCACCCCCGAGTTCGAAAGAAGGGGGTGAGGGCACAAGGCGCACAGCACTCGTGTGGGACGGCTCTCCCGGACGCTGTCTCTGATCGCGTGGCCTGGTTGCAGCAGCTCCAAATAAACAATTAGAGAGAAGCAACGGGTTGGATTCAACAGGAAATAAATCTAGAAGAAGACACATCAAAGGGTCGGTATGTTGGAACGGGACGGAATGGGGGGGGAACTTTTCTTTTTTTATCTTATGTGATTACCTAACAACCCCCCCCCCCAGGAAGAATCGTTGCAATTACTGATTATAAGCGGGAGGATTAAGAACTGTGTGGAAATAAATTACTAATCAAAGACATGGCTTGTGGAATATTTGGAAAGGAATGAAAGGCCTTTGGAATGATGCAGTTATAAAAAGAGACTCGTTAGGAAGCAGGCCTGGTGGCAGGATTTACGATCGAGGGGGAGAAGACCATGGCTTTGTTATTATATCGGACTGTGAGTTTGACCTGGCAGAACCCCCTAAGAAGTTCGAGGAGAGAGTGACAGGCCTGCGAGGATTAAAGGGCAGACTTGAAGAATGTTTGGTACAGAAGTGCTGAAATGGCGTCTGTCTGTTTGAATATGGCTCTTGGAGGAATGGAAAATCCACACAGGATATAACAACGTTTGTTTTTAACCCGCTTGTGGAGACTATCAGAGGTCACAAAGAAAGGAATATATGATAACAACAAGAAGATGAGGAAAACAATAAAGAGAAGACTGGACAGAAATGTGAATACTATTTGGACAGAACTGTGAATATTAAAGCAGCAGCAAGAGAGATGTTTGGATCCCTTTCTGAGCTCGAAGCATGGGTACCCCCAACAAAAATTTAAAAAAATTGGCTTTTTAATTTGGAATTAATGTGATTTGATTGGTTTGTTAATAAAAATTACCCTATTTTTTGCTCTATAAGACTCACTTTTTCCCTCCTAAAAAGTAAGGGGAAATGTGTGTGCGTCTTATGGAGCAAATGCAGGCTGCGCAGCTATCCCAGAAGCCAGAACAGCAAGAGGGATTGCTGCTTTCATTGCACAGCGATCCCGCTTGCTGTTCTGGCTTCTGAGATTCAGAATATTTTTTTCTTGTTTTCCTCCTCCAAAAACTAGGTGTGTCTTGTGGTCTGGTGCGTCTTATAGAGTGAAAAATACGGTATATTTAAAAAAAAAAGAAAACAGGATGCTGGACTAGGTGGGATGTTGGCTGGATCCAGCAGGCTATTCTTATGTTCTTAAGCCTGTCCCTTTATAACAAATTTCTATTAAATTATATAAATTTATTATTAAAAATGCAGCTTCCAGTGGAAAGGGATTAGGACCACAGTCACTTTTTAAATGACATAAAATCGGTATTATATTCTTCTGAGGCATTAACAGAGAGACTTGCTATACCGTTATCATGGTTTTCTGTTTTACAGCTCCTCATAATACCTATATTAATTCAAAAATGGCATTTTGCAAATAACGTATAACCCGTAGGTCCTTTTCTAATTCTCAAAAATTGCTTCTTTAATACGTGCAAGCATTCATAGGATAGCACAACAACAAGAATTCAATACAAAATATTAATTCCATTCCAGAGTATTTAAGCATGGCAGTCTCTTACTATGAATTCTTCAGTTTCTGCACTGAGTTCTCATAGACTCTGATTTTAGCGTCATCAGAATCAACAGGAACATCGCTGTTTACCCAGTAAGCTCACAACTGAAGCCAGGTCTCAAATTCACTTTGTTTCATTATGTTCTGCCATCATGTTCCATAAACTGAGATCCCCCCCCCCTCTGAAGCCTTTAGAATTGATCCAACTTTGCTTCTACTGACATCAAGCACTGAACTGATTCAGCTCTTTGCTGAAGTCTTTGGGTTTTGTTTATCAAGCTGGATCATCACTTTTGACAATCTTCCCCGCTTCCTCTTGTGTGGAGCCCCATTGAAATCACCAAATAATCATATGCACATGAATAACTGTTTTCAGGATGTATTCCATAAATCTTACTATCATTTACAATCTTTAGCAATTACTGATGGCCTTTAAGGCAGTACAAGGCTGAAAAAGTCTCCAAGGATCATGAATAATGGCTCTGCATTAGTATGATGTATTCAATAAAGATAACTGCCAGCACGGAGAAGCCAATTTGGCACTGGTCCAAATGTAGATTCTATAATAGTTCACAAGCCTTGAGGGACAGGCCTGTACCTGCAGGATTAACCTACCAGATGCACACATTTCCAAATTTACTTTTTGACACTTCAAATGTTTTGGCTTGAGGCACCCAATGAAATCAATCGTTTTGCCACATAGGCCTCTTGTAGGACTGAAACTTTGATTCGTATAGGAAGAAGCAAGATGCCATTTTGCTTCGCAGCACTGTTAGAAGACAATAGCATTGATATTCAGGAGACTCAGTATAACTTTCCTAATCCACATAAACAAATTGAATTGATGAGTAGGGTTTTTTTTAAAAAAATCAATTATTAAATGAAACCCTTGTGTTGCAAGACACCTCACTCCCTCCTGCCACATTACTCCATGTCTGTTAGCATATATAAATATAGGCGACTCCCCACTTACGGGGGGGGGGGGTTACATTCTGACACCCTGTGTGTAAGTGAAAATCACGTAAATGGGGCCTTCTGGTGGTTCCCTCACTGTGAGAAGTGAAGCTACAGGGAACCAGGCAGAGGGCCTTCTCGGTAGTGGTGCCCGCCCTGTGGAACGCCCTCCCATCAGATGTCAAGGAAATAAAGAACTATCTGACTTTTAGAAGACATCTGAAGGCAGCCCTGTTTAGGGAAGTTTTTAATGTTTGCTATTTTATCGCTCTATTAGTAATAATAATATTCTCTTGGGAGCTGCCTAGAGTGGCTGGGGAAACCCAGTCTGATGGGTGGGGTATAATTAATAAATTATTATTATTATTATTATTATTATTATTATTATTATTATTAAATACCCTTTAAATGTGTTCTCTGCCGTGCTCTCTCCAAAAGAATACTCTCCAAAAATAACAAGTTCAGCAATTTTAGCAATTGAAAGTTCTGCATTGCAAGATGTGAATTATGGGCAAGTTAGTGGAATGAACTCTCAAAGAAAACACGTATAAATCTTGTGAATATCTTTGAATATATATATATATATATATATATATATATATATATAGAAAATCATTGAATTTTCATTCCTTTTGTTCTTTAAATTCAAGTTCATTTTTGGATGAAAAGGAGATTTTATTCTTTTTGTGCCTCCCTCTCTCTGTATAGTATTAATTAGAAACAAAATGTACTATTTAATAGAATAACAGTAAAAAAGATAGCTTATACTAGCTAACTCATTCTTATGCATTTAGCTCTGTCATATTTTGGTGACGTAGTTAATAATAATAATAATAATAATAATAATAATAATAATAATAATAATAATTTATTTATACCCCGCCCATCTAGCTGGGTTTCCTCAGCCACTCTGGGCGGCTTCCAACAAAACCCTAAAATAGAATAACCTATTAAACCTTAAAAGCTTCCCTAAACAGGGCTGCCTTCAGATGTCTTCTAAAAGTTTGGTAGTTATTTTTCTCTTTGACATCTGGTGGGAGGGCGTTCCACAGGGCGGCTGCCACTACTGAGAAGGCCCTCTGCTTGGTTCCCTGTAACTTGGCTTCTCGCCGCTAGGGAACCGCCAGAAGGCCCTCGGCACTGGACCTCAGTGTCCGGGTAGAACGATGGGGGTGGAGACGCTCCAGGTATACTGGACCAAGGCCGTTTAGGGCTTTAAAGGTCAGCACTAACACTGGTGGGGAAGGAACAAGCGGGGGACTAGCTCCTTGCTTGGGGGAGTGTTTGCCCCCTGCTGCCCCTCTGCTGCCACCCATGCCTCCAAGCCTTGCTGTTTCCCACTCCCAAAAAACTGCTGTCTGAGGCCACTACCTAAAAGGAGGGACTGACTCTGGCCCTCAGATTGTTCATATCTATCTATGTATGTGTATCTATGGGAAGCATGTATTTCATTTTGTAGTCAGTAATATACATCATTTTTACTTAAAAAAAATACATTGTGGGTAATGAAACTGTTTTTCAACCAAGCATTTTTACATGTGGACACAACAGATTTTTGATTCATGATCTCATTAGTGGCTAACAGCAAAATGCGGTGGAAGAATCTGCAATTACAGTAATTGTGGATTTAAGACTTCCTTCGGAGTACCAAAGTATGTTCAATTACATTTATTTATGGCTACAATGTGCATAAATCAGAGACAAGACACTATACAAAAACCAAAGCATTTGACAATATTACTGATTTGCTTCACCGGTTCCTTGACCACAAAAAAGTATACTTCTTGAAGACTATATTCACTTCAGTCAAAAACTGAATTTGTAGACTGTCATCGGGTCATCAAAACTACAAAACTGAGTGGGGAAGATCTGAAATTTGAAACCATCATGTTGGAACGGTCAGCCATGAGTCTGACATGCATGGTCTTGAAGATGTCTCCTATCGTTACCCATTTTTTCATACTTTAAAAGTGCAAATAGTGAAATATAACGTCAGAGCAAGCACTTACAGAACAGGATTTCACAAGGCAGGTAATGCAACTTGTGCACAGGAGACGTGGATTGTAAGATCTGAGAAAGTGCCATGGAGTTAGATTCAGACTTAGTTATGCTAGAAGTTGTTGACATCTGTCCGCCTTAAGAGACAATGGAGGTGAAGTCAAACCACTGCTTTAGTAGCACTATAAAGTGACCTTGCCGAGGCACAAATCTGAGCAGTGTGTATGGGGTTCCTGGGCTGACCAGACAACAGGTGCCCCTTCTCAGCCTTGCTGATGTGGTCCAAAGGAAAGCAGAGCAACACATTTGGCACCAGCTTGGCTGCAGGAGTTGCCGGAAGGAGGCGTACAAGGCGTACAAGACTGAGCTTCTTTCTTCTTCCCTCCCCTCAGGGCAAGATGGTCAACCCATTATATAAGGCATGTGGTTCTTTCTAGAAATGTACTGCCTATGCCCTCCACGTATTGCTGTCTCGTTTGCAGAACATCTGAGGGAGGAGTCACGTTCCTTATGTAAACCATTTTCTTGCCTTCATATTAAAAGGGGAAAACAACAACAAATGAGGGGAAGTTTGAGATAGCCACTGCAGG
Source organism: Podarcis pityusensis (assembly GCF_964106645.2). Taxonomy (NCBI): domain Eukaryota; kingdom Metazoa; phylum Chordata; class Lepidosauria; order Squamata; family Lacertidae; genus Podarcis; species Podarcis pityusensis. The sequence goes on from NC_138026.1 coordinate 21,451,910, forward strand.
CAGTTGGCACTGCAGGACGGAAATTGCAGCTGGATGGGGAGACGGGGAACTCTGCCAAGAGCAAGTGGTGAGGGAGACCAGCAGCGAGGAATGGTGGGTGGGGAGAAAGAGACTTTCTGCTTGCACATTTGACTGGTTGACTTGCCTAGAAAATAACTACAGATCTCGTAACCCTCGAGGACACATTGCCGCGATATCATGCATAACAAATGCAGTTGACAAAATGCCTCAGAAGCTTGAGCCTTGCAACTTCCTCGTCCCTCTGTAGTCTTTCTCTTGATTTGTAAACATTTTCCCCTGCTTCCTTGGTCGTCTGCGCCTCATTTCCTGTCACTCATTAAGAGCTGAGCGGCATCATCTGAAAATCCGGTGAGATTGTTTTGAAGAGAGTTGGTTGCATTGTATTTCTTGATTAAGCATGGTAATTTTTCAGACCAACAGCTTTGTCATCTGCACACCATTTTGCAGGTGACAGATGTGAGGTATAAAAGTTATTGGTGGTTCCCATGCGGGAGGGACGCATCATAGCATTCCTTTTATTTGCTGTGATACTACAAGCATGAGTTTGCCCTGTACTGCACCTGATTCATTCGGTTTAGCTCAGGTTTATGGAAGCAGGTGTGTGTTCTTTTAATATTTAATCTTCCTAAAACCTTAAGAGCCGGAGTGTGCTGGGAAGTCATTTGCTTTCAATCCTGCACTAATGCCCCTTTGGCACAAGACTAGAACTGAATAGATCCATAGTTAGAAAAGGCATTTAATATTATAATGCAAGGGTTAGAATATATCTGAAGGTACGCTAGAACTTTGATTTAACTTTTATTAAAGTTAATCATATGGCAATGAAAAAGACCAGCTGTACAGGCCAGGGGTGAGCAGGAGGTATCTCTGTGGGTGATTTGCAGTAGATCCACAAGGAATTATGACTCCAAAGTTGTTTAAGAAATAGTGATGGGTTTGAATTTTAAGGTGAGCCTGCCTAATCTGTACTTTCCAAAACAAGATGCAAACTGAAACATCCTTCAGATTTTGAACTTCTCTCAGTTTTGTGATGTAGTTCTCCAGTGAAGTAATGCATACAAAAATGTGTACGTGAGGAGAAAATGTATACTGGAATGCATATATTAGTGAAAATGTGCTACATTTGGGCTAATCGCTTGCAGAAGTATGTAGATCAGGCAAAATTGCATACCAATACATGTCCAGTTGAGAGAAATTCACACTAAAATGCTGAATTTTTTTCATATGGATCACAATGTGGGGAACCAGGGGTGCCAACTTGAATAAAATATGGGTGGGGGTACTGTTGGCTTTTTGCAGTTTAGTAGCGCAGAGAGCTTGCTGGGGTGACCATGCATTAAAAAGGGACTCAAAAATAACTTAAATGAGGTTTTAATTACAAAAACAAAAACTCCTTATACACTAAATACATCAACAAACAAACATGACCCAACCACCAACCCATCCCCCAGGGTAATGGGAGAGCTAGGTGCTGCTCCTTATATACTACACCCAATTGCCAACACAGCTTAATCAATACAACTCAGCAGCATCTGCTATGTTTCACAGCTGTAAAGCTGGGTCTCGTTATTTTGCTCTGGCCCTTGCTCTGGCCCCTTAAAGACATACACATCAGGTGGAACAATGATGAACCTTTACATTTAAAGTAACCATTCAACATTTCCCCTGCGGTTCATCATTGTGGAACAAAAACATAAAGCATATTTTGTACATGTCTTTCATGTGTAACTTTTGGAAGTGCTTTTGTAAAAATGTCTGCAATTTGATTGTCACCTGGAACATATTCAAATACAACCATTTTGTCAGCAATTAGTTTCTTTACAAACTGTAAACGTAATCTTAAGACTCTAGTGCGCTGCGTATTGGTCTCTGAACATAGGATAGCGAGTCCACTCTGGGAATCAAGGTAAACTTTTACTGGTAGTGTTACTTGCATCTGTAGGTCTGCAAATACTTGCAGATACCATTCTACATCACGAGTGGCCTGAACGCATGCACATAATTCACTCTCTGTTGTGGAGAGACAAATAATGGTTTGTGTCTGGGACTTCCATTCAAATGGACAACCGTTATAACAAAACACCATACCAGACACACCCCTGCAATTATTTTGTTCCACTGCATGAGATGCATCGCAGAAAATTTCAAAACCTTTGTCAATACTTGATGTAAACTGCAATCTATAATGTTTGGTATGTTTAAGGTACATTACCACTCTCTTAAGAGCAGAGAAACATTGTGTAGTGGGCTTTTCCACAAATTTTGCCAGAAAGTGAAAGGCATAAGTTATATCTGGTCTTGAGATTCTTTGAATGAAATTTAGCTTGCCTATAGCAGAACGATACAAAGTTTTGTTAGGAAATGGTTTATCTTCACCTGTAAAGGTGAAACCACACACCATGGGCATTTCCTTCCCATTTGCATTTTCTAAACGTAGCATTTCAACAAGATCATCAATTTTTGCAGTTTGATGAACCAGAAAAGAACCATTTTTGCCCTTTTCAATTTGCATGGACAAGTAATTTTTAGCTATGCCTAATTCCACCACATCAAATTTCTTCTGTAACTGTGAAACTACCTGTTCATATTCCTGTTTAGTTTTTGTAGAAATTAACACGTCATCTACATAGAACATATTTTCATTACAGAGTTTGCCCTTTCCTTTATAAACACACAATTGTCTGCCTTTCCTTGTGAAAAACCAATATCCAGCAATTCTTTTGCTAAAGTTTGGTGCCAGTTCCTTCCACTTTGGTGCAGACCATAAAGGGATTTATTTAATTTGCATACCAAACCTTCAGCGGCGTCTATGCCTTCAGGAACACGCATAAAAATTTGTTCTTTTAAATCTGCAAACAAATATGCAGTTTTTATATCTAGGTGATAAACAGAATGTCCACGTTGTGATGCATCTTTTAACAAAAGCTTAACTGTTTCATATTTTACACTTGGTGAATAGCACAAATCATAATCTTTGCCTGGAATTTGTTGAAAACCCCTAGCAACTAATCTTGCCTTGTACCTTACAACTTCATTTTTGCCATTCATTTTAATTCTATAAACCCATTTTGAATCAATAAGTCTCATATCTGGGGTTTGTGGTACAAGAGACCAAGTGTTATGCTCTTTTAAAGAAGCTATTTCAGAGTTCATAGCTTTATACCAATTTACAGCTTGGTGTTTAGGTAAATTCTGAACATCATTGTAGCTTTTTGGCTCAAAAACCGCCTTATTGGCATACACAGTATTAAAATGTTCATCTGCAAAACGTTGTGGCTTCTGCCTCTTTCTATCTGAACATCTTAGTCCGGAAGGAGAGTCAGACTCCTCAGACTTAATGGGACTAAGTGAACTACTAGTTTCAGGTTGTAAATCATCATTGTCAAACTGAAGAGATGCCTGTGGGCTAAGCCCACGGTCAGAAAACTCAAGAGAATCTAACCTTCCCTCGGGTGCCTGTGACTTTAAATCATCAAACAAATTATCAGATTCAACAGGCTTTTCGTCTTTTCCCATTAATTCAGAAGCACTATTTCCTCCTGCTGCTGCTGCTTCTTCTACCTCTTCTTCCTCAGTATTATCTATACCATTAGTATCTTGGAAAACAGCAACTCCATTCCAATTTACAGTTTGTATCATGCTTCTGGTAATATGAAATTTGCCAGTTGCTGGTATGTAAATTCTGTACGCCCCCTGCTGGTAGCCCATTAATTTTCCCTGAACACTACGCTCACCCAATTTCTGCTTAGCGGGATAATGCATAATTACATCTGAACCCCAAATGCGTAGGTATTTCAGATTAGGGCGTTTTTTAAACAGCTTTTCATAGGGGGTGACATCTAAACCAGAATGATAACTGCGATTTCTAACATAACAAAAGGCATTGAGCGCTTCAGCCCAAAAGACTTTGGGCAGATTAGCATCGTGCAGATAAGTTTTAACCCCTGCCTGCAGGTCACGCTGCACAACTTCAACAAGCCCATTTTGCCAGGGACTTCGGGGGCAAGATAACTCATGAGTAGTCCCCTGCGCTTCCAGGAAATTCTCAAAATCCTCAGAAACAAATTCCCCGCCCCGGTCAGAAAACAGGTTCTTAATAGGTTTGTTAAAGTGCGTTTTTACCCAGTTGCAAAAAACTTTATACTTCTCAAATGCTTGTGACTTTTCAGCTATTGCATAAGTCCAACAATATCTACTATACTGGTCTATCAGGGTAAGCCAGTACTTAGAACCTCCTAATGATGGTGGGAGTGGCCCAACTAAATCACAATGTACACGCTCAAATGGCTCAGTTACTTTCCTATCTGAGCACCTACCCTTGTGTGCAACCTTAATCTTATTCTTGCAACAGGATAGACATTGCATAAAGAATTTACATGGTTTTAAGTTGAGGCCATTAACAATATTCTTTGTCTTAATTACATCAGCAAAATTCAGATGTCCAAGAATTCTGTGCACCTCATGGACACACCCAGAATGTGGCCTTACATTCCTCAACCTCTGGCTTGACTGTGCTGCTCTGCAGTTTATAGGCGATTGGGAGTAGGTGTGAAAATACAGTCTATATAAACCATCAGATTCCCGGGCATACAATAGACGTTTGTTCCCTTCGAAAAACTCACACATTGACTTTAAGAAATGCACAGTTATGCCTTGACGAGCAAAACACCTTACTGACAATAAATTGTCCACTGATGGGCAGTAAATGCAGTTCGCTATAGTAATGTTTAAAGAATCAAGTTTAACAGTACCCCTGCCAAGCGACTGCAAGACTTGTGAATTGGCTAAATGTACATTACCAATTTCCTCTTCGAAAGAAATAAACAAACTTCGATCGTTGCAAATGTGCTGAGATGCTCCTGAGTCCACAATAAAAGAATTCCACTTGGCACCTTTAATTCTTTTACGATCTCTTGTGCTAGCGTGAAAAGCTCGCGGCTCGTTTCTGTCTTTAAGGTACGATGTCGGCTGCTGAGCTGACGACCGTGACTGACGAACAGAAACAGTCTTGGGAGTTCTTTGCTTTCTTTTGGCTCTGCAGTCCTTTGCAAAATGTCCTTGCTTATTGCAGAACCAACAACGCTTTGCAGCTTAAATGCAGTTGTATCACCACAAGTTTGTATATGGTGTTCCTCATTCTTTCTGGAAATAGGAGTGCTTATGGCACAAGCCTCCCTTCTGTCCAACTCGCCCATTAATCTTGCCGTTACCCCTTCCACAGTTAATTGTGCTGGTGGAACGGCAGATATCTGGCTAGCTACACCATCAAAGTCCTCATTAAGGGAACAAAGGATGATAAAAACATACTGAATATCAGGTATCTCCATGTCCCTTCGAATTAATTCGCAGCGTATTGCCTCCAGACGTCTCAAGTGTGCTGCCAAATCACCACCAGGCTGCAACTTCGTCTGGTACAACTGCTTGAAAAACGTCAATGCAGACGCTGACTCTTTCCTAACATGCACTGCTGCAAGACTGTCCCACATTTCTTTGGCAGTTTTCTTATTTCTTATATAGACTACTTGCTGGTCGCTGACTGCCAAATTAATTATCGCCCTGGCTTTTGCATCTCCTTTCGACCAAGCATTAGTCACAGGGCCAGGAGGGTCATCAGTTACGTAGGTCCATACTTCTCTAGAGGTCAAAAGCGCCTCCACCCGAAAAGACCATAAACTATAGTTCTCATCTGTCAGCTGTGGGAAGACCAGAGCCTTCTCAGCTTCAGGAACCCGGTCAACCATTCTGGAACTCTTCCAGACCCACAGAACTACGCTAACAGGAGAAGGAGTTTTCAAACCTTTCTCAGAGTCCAAAAATATGCAGTCATCCACTCAGCAGCTGGGCCCATAACCAAAGATGTTGGCTTTTTGCAGTTTAGTAGTGCAGAGAGCTTGCTGGGGAGACCATGCATTAAAAAGGGACTCAAAAATAACTTAAATGAGGTTTTAATTACAAAAACAAAAACTCCTTATACACTAAATACATCAACAAACAAACATGACCCAACCACCAACCCATCCCCCAGGGTAATGGGAGAGCTAGGTGCTGCTCCTTATATACTACACCCAGTTGCCAACACAGCTTAATCAATACAACTCAGCAGCATCTGCTATGTTTCACAGCTGTAAAGCTGGGTCTCGTTATTTTGCTCTGGCCCTTGCTCTGGCCCCTTAAAGACATACACATCAGGTGGAACAATGATGAACCTTTACATTTAAAGTAACCATTCAACAGGTACAAGTAAGCCCCACCCCACATAATTGATCACATGATATGAGGCATGCACACCATTTGAATGGCAATGCCCATCAGCTTGGGGGGGGGCTACCCCCTCAAATATTTTAGGGAGGGGGCTGAAGGGACATCAGCCCCTAGGAGTTCCCCTATGTAGAGAACTGAACGCAACGCTGGGAAGATGAGTAAGTGAGATAAACCAAAATGGATGGATTTGTTCATTGCTATTAGCGATGGCAACAACAAAATGACTTCCCTTGCCCTAAATGATACAGCTGGAATGACAAAAGCTTGCGATACCTTGGAAGGCTGTGAGCACCATTCAGTTCTGGTACTTCAAACAGATTCCTGGGCTCAGAATTTTTCTGTAAATGTCATTTCTTTTGCTCCAGGCTTTGGTAGATCTCATGGTTCTAGTAAAAAACCCCTAAAATCATCTGTGTGACAGAGCAGCTGATTCTCAAGAGAGAAGGATGTGGGGCATTGTGAATGAGGAAGAACTGACATATGGATCTATCACCAGTGTGGAGATGGTGCAATAGCTGCCCCTGTGACTTCCCTGTCTGTCACACAGCTTTCAAAATCACAGAGGGCCCTGTAAAAACACAAAGGTGAGCAGTCCTCTTTTGGTATGATGCTGTCACAAGTCATCCCATGCTGTTCAATAAAAGCTGGGGCTATTTCAACAGGACTCTCTGCTCTTTTTGTGGACTGGCTCTGCTTCAAGCCCCTGGGGCACCGTGTGGCTTGCTTAGCCTCTAAGGTTGCCCACCACCTTGCTTTTAGGCTGATTAATATTAACTAAGTGATAGCATTAAATATATTGTGCTCCTATTTAATTGTAAAATTTGCTTCCATCCAGAATTAGACATGCAATTAATGCAAAGACATGGTTCTATCTATTATGTTGATGCAAATTCTGCACTTTTAAAAAAATAAAGAATAAACAATAAATCATCAAATTATGCATTATTCTTGCCGCTGCAGGTCAGACTTAGAGCAGAATATTCAGCAAGGACCACATTAGCTGAATACAAACTCCCTGAAAAGAATTGCAAGGAGGCCAGTCTCACCAGAAAATGTCCTATATTATAAACAAAGAGCTATGTTATCCCAGGACGTCTTGCTTCAAGTCATGTTTCAAGAGTTACTCTGGCCTATAGTCCAAATCATTGTAGCCTATTTATTTTTTCTGAATTTGAAATTAGCAGATTTATTCTAGGACCATAAGCAAACTACCTTATTCCTGTTCAGACTCTTTCCCCATTACTAGTCAGGGCTGCCTGCTCTGACTTGCCAGCAGCTCTTTTGGGTCCTTAACAACGTTTGCTTCCTGATATGGTCTTACCCTCCTCATTTTATCCTGACAACAATTATGTGAGATAGGCTAGGCTGAAAGATAGTGATTGGCCCAAGGTCATCCAGTCAACTTTATGGCTGAGTAGGGATTTGAACCTAGGTCTCCCAAGTCCTAGTTACTCTAAAGGTAAAGGCACCCCTGACCTTAAGGTTCAGTTACGGACGACTCTGGGGTTGCGCGTTCATCTCGCTCTATAGGCCGAGGGAGCCGGCGTTTGTCCGCAGACAGCTTCCGAGTCATGTGGCCAACATGACTAAGCTGCTTCTGGCGAACCAGAGCAGCACACGGAAACTCCATTTACCTTCCCGCTGGAGCAGTACCTATTTATCTACTTGCACTTTGACGCCTTTCAAACTGCTAGGTTGGCAGGAGCTGGGACCGAACAATGGGAGCGCACCCCGTCGCGAGGATTCGAACTGCCGACCTTCCGATCGGCAAGCCCTAGGCTCAGTGGTTTAGACCACAGCGCCACCCGTGTCCCATTTGCACAATTCTGGCAGATTTGAACCCAGAACCCTATAATTTCAGGTATGTGTCAGGATGGAGCCAGTAAAAAAAGCAATTGAAACAAACAAACAGCTGAAGGAAACATAAGAAGAGCCTCCTGGATCAAGCCAACTGCCCTTCTACTCCAGTACAGTGGTACCTCATGTTAAGTACTTAATTCGTTCCGGAGGTCTGTTCTTAACCTGAAACTGTTCTTAACCTGAAGCACCACTTTAGCTAATGGGGCCTCCTGCTGCTGCCATGCCGCCAGAGCACAATTTCTGTTCTCATCCTGAAGCAAAGTTCTTAACCTGAAGCACTATTTCTGGGTAAGCTTAGTCTGTAACCTGTATCCTGTTCTCATCTTGGCTCCCAGATCCCTGGGGGAAACTCTCAAGCACAAGAGCTCTCCCCCCTTTTGTGGTTTCCAGCAACTGGTACCGCTATTTATTCCTAAGTATTACTGCCTCTGACCACGAAGGCAAGAGCATAGCTTACACGATTAGTAGCTCACCACCACAAGCACAATAGTCTTGCCTCTTACTTTTGCAGCAAACTGCCCCAAACAAAACAGAAACCAAAGCAAACCTCCCTGAAACAGCTAGCCCCTTTTCCTTCCAAGCGGCTGTTTGGCATCCCTGCCTGAACAAGCTCTTGGACAGCAATTTGTGCGCTGCGAACGGGCTCTCCCTAATCCCCTCTGTTTGCTGCTGATTCGGATCGGTGAGTTCGGCCAAGGCTCGCTCCCGGCGCAAGGGATTTACTTTGTGGTTGCCCTCGAGCCTTTGCTCCAGTGGAGAAGGCAGGACTGGGCTCCGAATATTGCACTGGCTGCAAGTTTTCCAGCTTACATGTTAATGAGGTTCAGATCAAGAAGCTGTTGTAGGCAACGTTCTTCTTTGGGAAATGCTAATGCTGCAAAGATTTATGCTGTTGTAGCTTTATGCTGTGAGCAAGCCACGGGTTGATTCATGGTACATATAGGAACAACTTCTAAGTCTTTACAGGAGCATGGCTTTTACATCAACGTTAAGCAAATGATTCTTCGTAATGTAGTACGCTGGGTTTCTGAACTTGGAAAAGCAAAGGTTCTGGACTTATTTCTGTTAAAAAATTGATTGCACTGCATATTTTGCAATGGTAGTATACAGGAGACCTGGCCAAATGCCTGCTTGAGCATAATGATTATCTGCTCACTTACTGTAAATTCTCCCTATAATTTCAACTCTGGTCAGTATTTTTCCAGTTCTCGCCTCAGCACACTAAATTGTGGAATGTTACTTCTATACCTCCATTGAATTCCCACTGAGTATTTTTTGTGTCGCTGAACTTTGAAAACCCACGCTATTTCCCTTACCTGCTCTTTGTCTACACATTTATTTTTTGCGGAAAAGTTACATTACTCTCATTTGTAAAACAAAAAACCAAACAAAAATAATGAATTGCATATCTGGCTGCTAGGACTGCCTGTCACCCCCACCCCCAAAGTATTTGCATATCTGGCTGCTAGAGTTGCCTGTCACACACCCTTTAGCAATATTGCAGCCATGGATGAAGATACAGCCACCATTTCCCTTGTTTTCCCTTGTCAGGTCAACTCTACAGTTCTGTGTTTCAGCAGCTGGGAAAGAAGTGTGGGCAGTAGAATTAGCAGAGGAATGCATGCCCTCCAGAATTTGACAGATCAAACCAGTGACAGGCTTGTCTGTGCATTTGCAGGTAAGCCTAGACCAGGGACAGGGAAACCTTCGCCCCACCTGATGCTGTTGAAACACAACTCCCATCATTCCTGACTATTGGCCACATTGGCTGAAGTTGGTGGGTGTTAGAATCACATTCCCCAGTCCTTGGCTAGACAGATGGCGTCATTATTCCAGTGGCATGGCAGACATGCGCAACCCAGATTCTGACTTGTCACAAGCAGGAACTAGGACATTCATGGAAGCATTTGTTTCTTGGCATCCCACTGACTAAAGGCAAGTACATCTCTCTCACACACTTTGTTGCATATGCAGTTGTACCTTGGAAGTCCAACGCCTTGCGACTCGAACGTTTTGGCTCCCGAACACCGCAAACCCAGAAGTGAGTGTTCTGGTTTGCGAACGTTCTTTGGAACCCGAACATCCGACATGGGTTCCGTGGCTTCCAGTTGGCCGCAGGAGCTTCCTGCAGGCAATTGGAAGCCGCGCCTTGGTTTCCGAACATTTTGGAACTTGAATGGATTTCTGGAACGGATTCTGTTCGACTTCTGAGGTATGACTGTATATATATTTGAAGGGGATTGGTCCCACTTTATAACCAGTCAATTAATCAGGACTGGAAGGCTGTGACTGTTACCAGAAAAATAGAGAAAATCCTTTCTCTATACATCTGTTGTGTACTACTTATCCCCAGCATGTACATGAAAATAAGTGTATACTTATGCCAGATACCTTCACTCTAACCTGTTAAAACAAGGAAGACCTGAGATTCCCCATGGAACAATGTATTCTTGATTCTTTGCATTGTGGGAAATCCTCCATGATTGCCCTAGTCTGAAATCATGTAAGCAGATAGCCATTGGGGAAGTTCCTGAATTTGCCATTGTTTGCTCAGATGCTCTGTGCAGAGGATGCCTGCTGGCCATCCTAATTGTCTTCATCAAATGCAGTCTTCAGGAATGTCACCCCTTAACCTGCCCGAGCCACTGTAACCCCACCTTATGTGTGATGTATTTCTGACATTTGCAAAAGGGGATGCCCTTCTTCATTGTTGTTGTTTAGTTGTTTAGTTGTTTAGTTGTTTAGTTGTGTCCGACTCTTTGTGAACCCATAGACCAGAGCACGCCAGGCACTCCTGTCTTCCACTGCCTCCCACAGTTTGGTCAAACTCATGTTCGTAGCTTCGAGAACACTGTCCAACCACCTCGTCCTCTGTCGTTCCCTTCTCCTTGTGCCCTCCATCTTTCTCAACATCAGGGTCTTTTCCAGGGAGTCTTCTCTTCTCATGAGGTGGCCAAAGTATTGGAGCCTCAGCTTCAGGCTCCGTCCTTCCAGTGAGCACTCAGGGCTGATTTCCTTAAGAATGGAGAGGTTTGATCTTCTTGCAGTCCATGGGACTCTCAAGAGTCTCCTCCAGCACCATAATTCAAAAGCATTGATTCTTCGGCCATCAGCCTTGTTTATGGTCCAGTTCTCACTTCCATACATCACTCTCACTTCCATACATCCCTTCTTTGTGCCGAAAGGCAAACCTTTAAAAAGAGTATTTTTTCTTGGTTCTGGGTCCTTCACCTCCTGACGAAAAGGAGGGGGAAACTCTGTTGCAACAGATAATGAAAGATCAGCTTTGCTTTCACTGGATTTCTGCCTCAGCTCATTAATCTCTGACCAGTAACAAACTTGGGGAGTTGGGCCATCAAAAGGGCCCCCTATTTTCTGGTAACATAACCCAGAAGATTTTTATGGAGAGACATAAGTCCTGTCACTCCCAAAATCTCTTCCCCACACCTCAGATACCATGTGTGATGGCTTGGGATTTGGACTTGGACGCTGAACCTGAGGAATCCCAGCCTGCACAGGAATCCCCGCCTCCAGAACCAGCTGAGCCGGGGCTGGGGCTTGAGCCTGAAGGGTCCTCACCTGTGCTGGATCCTCAGGTGCAGGCACCAGCTGAGTCTGCTCTGGCTCCTGAGGTGATGGAGGACCCATTGCCTGCAGGTGCTCCACTCTCAGCCCCGTCAGGGGAGGAGGAGGTTGCCTCTGGGTCCAGTAACCCTCCAGCCTCTCCTGAGCTATAGAGGCTCAGGGCAGAGAGGCGGAGGGAACTAAGTTCCCACAGGAGGAGTGCTCGCCTCCAGGCCAGGAGAGGCGAGTCACCTGTGGACCGGGGCCGCCCTATGCCTCGGGGCAGATAAAAGCCAGCCAGCCCCAGTTCCAGGTTGCGGGAGCAACATTGTTGGTAGCCAGTTCCTGCCTGCACCCTGTCCTGCTCCTCTGTCAGAGTTCCTGACCTCACCCGACTCCCTGCCTTGGACCCCGCCTCAGCTTTGACGGACAGCCTCCATCATATATATATATATATATATATATATATATATATATATACCGCACCCTCGACCTCGGACTGGACTCAGACCTCGCTGCACGGTTAACCCTCAGGACCAGCACACCATGCCTCATGGCACATATCTCTTGCTTGTCCTGTGCTCTGACTATTGCAATAAAAAACTATTTAAAATCCCTATAGCATATATCCATATGCAAGCTCAAAGGAGTTCCCCCCCCTTCCAAAAGAGTGTTTGCTTATCTTGTGCTAATAGCATTGCTACAACTATTACCAGCTTTTAAAGGCAGGTAGAACTTGATTATTTTCTTAAGACAGTGTCCCAGATTGTTCACAGCATAACCTTGAGGCTGCTGACTGGCAGCTGAAGGAGAAGCTGAGGCTGCAGCCTCTTTTTATGGATGGCCACAGAGCTGTTAAAACAGACAGGAGAGTTATCCCTGTTATGATCTGGCAACCCCTTAGGCTGTCGCCGCATTGCTGGCAACGTGACATTGTGCTGGAGTGCAACAGTAAACACATTAATTGCATTAATTAAAAAGGCATTAGGAATGAAACACTAAATATTCAACTGAAGAAATTCCAATGAATTGATTAGCACAATACTGAATAATGGATTAATTAAATTTAACAACATCTGCTTCATTATTTTGGGTCTTTTTCATGAAATACCTCTTTCCAAATTTCAGTGCAATTCCCTGTACCAAAGGCAGTGTGGAAAACGTCAGTGTATTCCACAACATTTCAAGAAAGTAAAAATATGTGTATGCATGTCTCCTTGTAGGTATGTCTGTGAAACCTGGAGAATATATATACAGGTGTTTTAAAGATCCATGTACATGCATTTCTTTCTTTCTTTCTTTCTTTCTTTCTTTCTTTCTTTCTTTCTTTCTTTCTAATGTGTTTGCTGTAGGAAATATCAGAGTAAGGTGTGGAACTGGCTTTATTTCTCATGAGATCATCAGAATTCAAGGTTTTAACCCAGGGTTTACCAAACTTGAGTCTTCAGCTGTTTTTGGACTATAGTTGCCACAATCCCTGATTGACTCTGCTAGCTATGAATTATGGGAGTTGTAGTCCAAAAAGAAAAGAAAAAACCCAACAACTGGACACCTAAGTTTGGGAAACCCTGTTTTAACCAAAGATGTGTTCAGGTAAGATATATATCTCATCAGGAATTGGTTGGCATGATTATTCCTACAAACAGAGCTTTCCCTGTGTGTGTGTGTGTGTGTGTGTGTGTGTGTGTACAGGGCCATGGGCAAACCATGTTGTGTAAGCCCCCTCACACACACCATGTGCCTCCTGGTGTAGACAGGGTTTTACCTTTTGTGTTTTTGCACAATGCTGCTCTTCCCACTACTTCAGGGCCCTAATCCGGCCCCTGTGGCAGTTTATTTCCTGGGGTAAAATCCCCCCCCAAAAAACCCTCAACAACTTCAATCCTAAAAAAAGTTCAACAAGTTTGGGGTAAAATCATGAAAAAGGTCAACAACTTTGGTTGGCCATTTGGTCGGCCCTCACGGCCCTTCACTTCATCAAATCTGGCCCTCTTTGAGAAAAGTTTGGAAACCACTGCTGGGACGTTTCAACTTCACACTGCATCCTATAGAGCAATCCATCAAATGTGTGAATTTTTAACCTACATCTTTAATCCTGGCTCTTAGATCAAGGGACAAAAGTGCTCGCTCATTGCGATCTCACCTAAATAGAGCCGTTATTCGTGCCTCTTAACACTTTGTTTTGGTTTTAAGTGGTAGTTATACAGAACCGTCCCTGAGATTAACTAACACAACACATTTTGACTTCTGAACAGCTAACCAGCCAGGCTCACTGGCTGCCTCTTCCACCAAACTCCATCCATTCCCCACCCCTCCCCCTACCATCGCAGCATCACCAGTTGCCTTTTGAAAGCAGGCACCCTGCAACAGGGCCCTGACCTCTTCCCACACCTGCCTTGCTTTGAGCTGCACAAGAGCTTCTGGGTGAATGCCTGGGTGCTGCCCAGCTGCTGGTTCGCATTTGGGAACTGGTCCCAAGACAGTGGGGCTGTTGGACATGGCAGCTGTTGGTGTTACGTTAAGGTGTGGGCGCCTCCAAAGCCTGAGACCTGGGGAAGTCTCTCCAATTCCCTTCCCTACATGGAATAGTCTATAAAAGTGTACTGCAGCAACAGTTTAGGAGGAAGATTTCTTCCTTGCTAGAAAGGTTGACTTGAACCTCCTGTGACTGCATTGTTCTCACGACTCATCTAGTATTGGATGCGGGTGGCACTGTGGTCTAAACCACTGAGCCTAGGGATTGCCAATTGGAAGGCTGGCGGTTTGAATCCCTGCAACGGGGTGAGCTCCCATTGTTCGGTCCCAGCTCCTGCCCACCTAGCAGTTCAAAAGCATGTCAAAGTGCAAGTAGATAAATAGGTACCGCTCTGGCAGGAAGGTAAATGGTGTTTCCATGTGCTGCTCTTCACCAGAAGTGGCTTAGTCATGCTGGCCACATGACCCGGAATAGTGTCTGCAGACAAACGTCCGCTCCCTTGGCCAGTAAAGCGAGATAAGCGCCGCAACCCCAGAATTGTTCACGACAGGACTTAACTGTCAGGGGTCCTTTACCTTTTTAATCTAGTATTACTGGATCTAAAATATTAAAATTGAGACAGTGTGGTCTAGTGTTTTGAGTGCTGGAGTAGGCCTGGACACGCAGGTTCAAATCCCCACTCAGCCATGTAGCTCATCAGACATCTTCAGACCAGATGCGCTCTAGTCTAATTTACTTCATAGGGTTATTGTGGGGTTAAATGGGGTCTGGAGAAGAACCACATTTGCTGCCCTGTGTTCCTTGGAGGAAGAATGGGAAATAATTGTTAAAAAAAACCACCATCTTATAAAAATATAAAATACCTACCTACTACTTGAGGGTGATTGTGTGTTTCTAGGAGAGCTTAAAGCAAAATGTTGGTAAGCAACGATTTCTCAGATATCCTAGCATTCAGCAAAGAACTTATTAAGCATGGTTTTCTGTGCAACTGTTGCAAAAGGCCGCAGGCATGTCCTTGATCTTGATTAAATGCATGTTTCTGTATTTTATAAGAGTGTTCCATTTTACTTGCAACACAGGACAGGTTTTCCCCCCATGTGCAGCCCAGTATTTTTTTGGCACGATCTAACAGAGCAAGTCTCTTGAGCACTCGATATGCATAATGTTTGCTGCATATTAAGATTAGCTTATAGCCAGGGGCCAGGGGCTTGCCCTCCACATCTCAGCACACTTCCTGACAAAGTGAGCTGTGGTCTGCATCATCTGAGAACAATTTATCTGGTATATATTTTTATTTCTTTATGGATTCATAAGCTGCACTTTCATAAAAAAAACCAACAAGATGGGATACAACATATAAAAATAAAACCAAACCAACCGAGATCTCCATAAAATGTATTTAAAAACATCAATACATATTGATTGATTTCTAAAGAAAAGTCACATTCCAAAGGCCTGTGCCAACAAAAAAAGGCTGAATGAATAGAGGGAATTCAATTAGGGTCTCTGGGCAGGAGCAAAGATGGAAGGTTTCCAGGGACGAAGCAGGGTACAGATCCTAGAGGTAGAATTTCGGCTTTCCTGCCACAATACGTCTCAAAAGATTGTTCGTTTAAAATTCTTGCATTTTTATCATTTTATTTTTATGTATTTATTAAATTTCTATGCCACACTTCATCCAAAGAT
The DNA here is from genome assembly GCF_964106645.2 of Podarcis pityusensis. Lineage (NCBI taxonomy): Eukaryota > Metazoa > Chordata > Lepidosauria > Squamata > Lacertidae > Podarcis > Podarcis pityusensis. The sequence goes on from NC_138026.1 coordinate 21,467,778, forward strand.
CACAGAGCTGTTTACAATATAAAAACACAAAAACACATACCATATTAACAAATGAAAACAGTTTTAAAGGCCTTAGATTGTTTAATTAGCCAAAGACCTGGGCGAAGAGGAATGTTTTTGCCTAGCGCCTAAAGATATGTAAGTAATGAAAGTGCCAGGCAAGCTTCCCTGGGGAGAGCATTCCACAATCAGGGAGCCACTGCAGAAAAGGCCCTTTCTTCCATTTTCAAGTCGATATAGTCCTTACCAAGGAAGAGTGGCAGATAAAATTAATGGACTATGCCGAAATGGCAAAACCTATGGGAAGAATTAGAAACCAGGAAGAAGTAACCTTTAATAAAGAATGGGGAAAGTATATAATTTATTTGAAAAATTATTTTAAGCAACTAAATTCAATAGCAGAATTGGTGTAAATATTGCGGTTAAAAATTTGAAATAATGAAAAGTTAAGGATTTATCAAAAATTGTAATTATTAAGGAGACGCAGGGGGGAAATCTATAACATAAGGATCGACAAAGGGCAGGGGAGGGAAGTCCAAGGGGATATGTGTATTGTATTTCTTTTTTATTTGATGCCTATAAAATTGGAAAAATTCAGGGAAAGAAAAGGCCCTTTGTTGTGTTGCCACTCTCTGGACCTCTTGTAGAGGAAGCACACAAAGAAGGACCTCAGATCATAAGTCTGGGTCAGTTCATCTGGGGAAAGGTATTGCAGTCCTGAGCTGCTTAAGGTTTTAGAAGTCAAAACTAGCACTTTGAGCTTGGCATGGAAACTAATTGGCAGCCAGTGCAGTCAGGCCAGAATTGGTGTAAGATGCTCAAACCATCTTGCTCCAGTGAGCAATTCAGCACCAGCTGAAGTTTCCAAAATGTCTTCAGAGGCAGACTGTACTGTGCTAGTAAATGCATTGGACATGTACCTAGTTTGCACCCCAAATGTGGGCTAAGCTTTTAATATCTGATGTTTCATTGTGTTCTTTTATATTATGTATTATGTTTTGTATTGGAAGCTGCCCAGAGTGGCTGGGAAAACCCAGTCAGATGGGCAGTGTACAAGTAATAAAATATTATTATTATTATTATTATTATTATTATTAGTCAGAACCATGGCTGGCACAGCTTTAAAATGAAGCCCTGTTATTTCAGATTTTCTAAATAATTATTTTGCTGGAAGTTCAGCAAAATAATTTTCAGTTTCTCACAGTGGGCCACTAACAATGGTTTTGTAGTGGCACAAAATAGTGTGCCATGAATATTAATGGGGGGGGGGGAGCATACTGAAACATTATACTGAAGCCCCACCCTCTTGCTTTATTTTTGAGGAGACAGAATAGATAGCTCTTCTGTGTCTGTTTATTAAATTTTGTCACACAGTGTTTGTTCATTGTTTACTCAGAAGTAAATCCCACTGCGTTTAATTGGACTTAACGTAGGATTAATTTGCCTCAGACATTTCACAAAAGTGCAAAGATGTGGAAGACTGTGAATGACTCTTACTTCCTCTTTTTGCACTTCCTGTATCATGATTGAAATGGGAATGTGTGTACAGTGGTACCTCGGGTTAAGTACTTAATTCGTTCCGGAGGTCCGTTCTTAACCTGAAACTGTTCTTGAACCTAAGGTACCACTTTAGCTAATGGGGCCTCCTGCTGCCGCTGCACCGCTGGAGCACGATTTCTGTTCTCATCCTGAAGCAAAGTTCTTAACCTGAAGCACTATTTCTGGGTTAGCAGAGTTTGTAACCTGAAGCGTATGTAACCCGAGGTACCACTGTATTTTATTTGTGCATGAGTTCTAGATGCAAGAGCAACTTGGGCAGATGAGAAACACATGAAATTTCCTGTTTAGACATTTCGCACAGAAAGTACAAAAAGAAGATGTTACAGTGCGACCTTAAACACACAAGGGGGCAGGGGTGGAGAAGTTTCATTTGCATTTCAGTGAAAAACATCCTAATTTCCACATCTCAAAACAGAATGCAAACAAAAACATCTGTCTTTTGCAATGGGCCCTTCTCTGCATTTTGCGATGCGGTTCTCTAACCAAACAACATAAACCAAAATGCATAGGGGTGGAGGAAAAAACTCTTTTTTTTCTCTGCATGATGTGACATTAATAACCCTTCACCCCAGATAGAAACAAGATCGTTGCGTTTTTATGAATCATAGGCAGGATTTTAAGAACTATGTGGGATGGAGTATAACAGGAAAGAAGACTGGAGAACGGTGAGAAAAGAGGAAAATTTTTATGACGCAGTTAAAAAATGGCGTCTCGCCAAGACAGGCTTGTCGGAGGAAGAAGGACTGGGGGAGGAGAATCAGGATTGTTCGAATGAGAAGGAATGCTGGAATGCAAGTTTGACCTGACAGAACCCCCAGACTCATTTGATTTATTTGGTAAGCCTGAGAAAAATAAAGGACAGATCGGAGATTAATTTTGTTTATGGAAGTGTTGTACAGAGGCTGTCCCTGATCGATATGATTTTTGGAAGAGTACAAAATCCACATAGAATGCCAGCTTTTAACCTGCCTGTGAAAATCATCAGAGATCGCAAAGAAAGGAATTTATGATAACAACAAGAAGAAAAAGGAAGTAATAAAGGACTATCCGGATCAAACTGGACAGAACTGTCTAATTAAAGCAGTAAGATAAGTGATGCTGTTTTGGACTCGACCTGAGCTTGATGTATGGGTACCCCCAACAAAATTTAAAATTTGGCTGTATAATTTGGAATTAATGTGATATGGATAATGTGATGTGGTTGGCCTGTTAATAAAAATTATTTAAAAAAACAAACAAAACCAAAATGCGTAAGGGAAAGATGTGCAAAAGAACGTACATGTTAGTGTGAATACCAAACACAAAATGCATTTCATATGGGGAATTTGCCTGAGAAAATGTGCATATTAGTCAAAACTGCTTCAAAATATGTCTGTTAGGAGAAATTCACACTAAAGTGCTAATAACATTTCATGAGGATTTCTTAAAATTGCCTAGGAAATGTGAAGAACTGAAGTTAAGACTACAAATATGAGAAATGTAGAGAACCATAACAGACAAATTTGAGCATCTCTGAAAGGTAGTAAGTCTTAGAGCACAGAAGAACTCTGGTTCTGGAAAACATGCTTAGGATTCCATTTTAAATCACTTGAACTTCCACCCCCTCCCTCCCTCCACACCATGATTACTTCACAATCCAAGATTGCTCTGCATTCGTAGGTATGGCAAAGGTCTCTCAATCCACTTTCCCCGTCTTATTTTATTATGCTTTTTATATATATTGTGTTTATTCCAGTTTTTACCTGCACCTCGGTAGTTCAGGAAGGCTAATATATCAAAAGCGATATTCCATAAAAGTAAATTTAAAGAAATAATGTTTAAAATGAAGAAAATGGTGTGTATGGAAACTGGAATGACCCACCCCATGGCCCCGAAGAGCCAGTTGGACACAGTTACTCTTCTGTATGAGAGCCTGTGAATGAGCATATTCTTTGTGGCTTGGTGATTCAACTTGATATAACAAATCCTTGGTAGATGAATAGTGAATGAACATATTATTTGCAGCTTGGGGATTCAACTTGATATAACAAATCTGACATGGTTGCCCCAGCCACTCTGAGCGGCTTGTAAGATATATAAAAACATAATAAAACATTAAACATTAAAAAAACTTCCCTATGCAGAGCTGCTTTCAGATGTCTTGTAATGGTTGTATAGTTACTTATCTCCTTGGCTCGGGAGTCGCATAATTCTGTAAACTCCAACATTTCTCCAATGAAAATAGGGACATCCTAAGGAAAAGTGGACGCGGGTGGCGCTGTGGGTAAAACCTCAGCGCCTAGGACTTGCCGATCGTCAGGTCGGCGGTTCGAATCCCCGCGGCGGGGTGCGCGCCCGTTGCTCGGTCCCAGCGCCTGCCAACCTAGCAGTTCGAAAGCACCCCTGGGTGCAAGTAGATAAATAGGGACTGCTTACTAGCGGGAAGGTAAACAGCAGACATTCCAGCGCTGGCTCCCGGCCTATAGAGTGAGATGAGCGCACAACCCTAGAGTCCGGCAAGACTGGCCCGTACGGGCAGGGGTACCTTTACCTTTACCTTTAAGGAAAAGTGAGACACTCCAGGATCAAATCAGAAATCGGGTCGACTTCTGTAAATCTGGAACTGTCCCTGGATAACAGGGACACTCGAAGGGTCTGTTGTATGCCTTGTTATTATGGCTTTCAAATAAAATGTATCAGTGCAGACCTTTAAGACAGATTTAACAGTTGCGTATGGAGTTTGGATTCGGCAGCTGATTTAATTAAAAACAGAAAACAAGGAAGCCAGCACTGAGGATTTATATCGGCAATATTTACCTCATTCAAGTTAAAGCTAAATAAATGTCATAGGTACTAAAAAAGAAAAAAAGCCAGGTGATTCAATCAGGGATTGTGTGTAACTATACAGGTGTACAGGTGTGTAATTGCTCAGAATTGTTTGCTTGCCTTATTTCCTTGCCAAGGAAAATAGCCCTTAGGAATGGGCTGGCGGTATGGCTGCCTTAATAAAGGAGCCACTTGTCAAATATGACAGGCCATGCCAAGAGCCAGATAATAGGCACTTCACCAGCATCATCAATCATATGTGAAGTTATCTTTGACCTGTCATTCCTTCAGTGAAACGATGGTTTGAGTCCTATCATCTGTGGAGAGCTGGGCTCCTATTTATAGAAATGAGGGAGATACTAATAGACATTTTTCATGCTTAAGAGAACATCTACTTGCTGCTTGCTGGCCATTTGGTGCCAATACACTCAGAAACCAACCCATTTCTGATAAGATTAATCCCAACAAAGCCACCAATTAAACCAGGTATTTGTCAAAATGTTTTATGGGGGTAGCGGTTCATTATTCCTGCTGTTCCCTGTACTATGGGGAACATTAGTTTTCTGAACAAGTCATTTTGAAAGTACTCTTTGTGATAGGACTAAGACATTATAGATTGCCTCCAGTGACATTGGTAGTTGCCTGCTTTCAATTTAGAAATTGCATCCTTTAGCCTCATATCTGATTCATAGAATTCCTGGCTCAGGCAGAAGTTATGCATAATATGTCCACCTTAACAGCTAGGAGCAGTCTCTTTAAACAGGCCCCTTTTGAAGTTGCTTATTGATTGAATACTTACTTATAGCCATATAAAACCTGACAACGGCAACCCTTTTGTCTTTCTGTCATTTGGGCCCTTAGAGGAAGCAGTCACTCTCTATTATATCTTGTGAAATGTTTAAGCTGTTTTCGAGAGAATGGCGGGGAGGAATTGGGGAGCCGTGTTTATTTATGCTTTCAACTTTCACCACCCTGATAATGTTCCATGGGTCATTGAGCTTAGTTATGCTTTAGGTGACCAAGGAAAATGAACGAGGGTCACAGGACATTGGCTTCACTCTCAAAGCTACTGGTTTGAACAATATTTTGTTTAAAAGAGAATTTTTTATTACTATTACTAGAATGCTGACTGTTTCTTTTCTGCTTCTTCGTGTCCTCTTCTACATTTGGCGAGGACAGTTTAGCTCAGCTCATCATCGATCAACTTCATTGCCCGAATTGCTGTAGTTTTTGAGGGTCTGCGGTTTCTGAAATCTTATTTGTGTTGCCGAAGATAAAAACTTCGCATATGTCAGATCCTCCTTCTTTGGTCTTCTGCCCCCTTCCCACCAGGATACCTGAAAAATAATCTCACCCCTTACATATCCAATCAATCACTGTACTCTGCAGGAGATTACCTCCTACAGACACAATCTTCTCAGGAGGCCTTTTTCTGTATGATATAGGAATTGGGACTTTAGTGTGGTGGCATCTACCCTTTGGAATTCCCTCTGATGAGCAGCTGTGCTACCATTCTGCCCTCATTTTTGACTTTCTGGGCTCCATTACAAATGGCTGAAAGGCCATCTCCACCCTTTCTCGGGAGTTAAGAGTTGCAGATGTGTCTCTCGGTAGTTTTGTTGAAGTGTGATGCATGGTAGCCCAGGAGAGGATTTTCTTTCCCAGTCCCTAAATTGCTGAACTCCTTCCCCACAGAGGTGAGTTGTGTCTACTAACTTCGGCGTATGCTGGAGATGTAAAGGTAAAGATATAAAGTAAACCACTGAGCCTCTTGGGCTTGCCGATAGGAAGGTTGGCAGTTCGAATCCCCTTGATGGGGTGCACTCCCATTGCTCTGTCCCAGTTTCTGCCAACCTAGCAGTTCAAAAGCACACCAGTGCAAGTAGATAAATAGGTACCGCTGTGGTGGGAAGGTAAATGGCATTTCCGTGCGCTCTGGTTTCCGTCATGGTGTTTCGTTGCCCCAGAAGCGGTTTAGTCATGCTGGCCACATGACCCGGAAAGCTGTCTGTAGACAAACGCCAGCTCCCTCGACCTGAAAAGCAAGATGAACATCGCAACCCCATAGTCGCCTTTGACTGGACTTAACAGTCCAGCGTTCCTTTACCTTTACCTTTACCTTTTTACCTGCTGGAGATGTACCTCTTTACCCTGGCCTCTGACAATGAACCCACCAATTATATTGAATTTATACTGTTCTGTTCCACCTGGAATGGCTTTACTTGAGTTGTAACTGGGCCAGTTTTAGTTCTTTTCACATTTGTATATACTATTGCCACACACCAGGACCCTTTGATGAAGGGCAGGTAAGAAATATAAACAAATACATACATGGTTTCATGCATGATGAGGGCGACTTGACACTGAAAGCAAGAAGCCATATCAGACATATATATGCTATCATCATGGTATAAAAGCTACATGAGAACATCGCCCACATGTGTGATGACTTTGCTCTAGCCTTATATTAGGATATTTATTATTATTAAAAAACACTTTTGGAACACAGTACCAGGAGCTGCTTTCACAGTCTCTATTAAAATGTATATATTTATTCCTATTTCAGCTTGGTTATATCTTAGTCATTGAGGTTTTCAGTGTAGCTTTTTCATGTTTAACTTGTGACCAGAGGAAGGGTGGCTTTAAAAAAAAATCAGCTGTATTTGATAGCCTTTAATAAGGTCATTTCTAATGGCACTAGCTTAGTTTTTAATAATAACCGAAAGCAAAAGTTGACACCTTAAAGATGTCAGTAGCACAGGGTGTTATATTTTTCTGTTCCTTGCCATTTTGTCAGCAGCTGGACATGCTGTGATCACAGGTGCCAAGAGTTAAGATGATATTTCTGTGTCCATGCGTAGCGACAAACACAGGGCTCTTTGGGTTCCCTTTTCAAGAGGGATCGGTTCCAAATCCCCAGACATCTCACTTATTCGAGTCAAATGCGATTAGAGATATGAGAAAAGTATAGTGAAATCTATTTTTGTGTGTGCCAGACCATTCCGTTTTATCCAGCAATAGATTTGTATATATCTGAAATACCTTTCCCCAATGTACTTGATGAGATAATGCAAATGAGGTGTTTCCATTTAAAATGACAACAGACAAACATATCCAGGAATTTAACTGTGATCACTGGGTTTGTGTCTTCATAAATACTCAGAACCAGTGCTTTTTTTCCTTAAAAAATGCTTAGGGGTACTCTGATTTTCCTACTCATATTGAAATACTGCCCCTCAATGAAGCCAAACTTAGATTCACAAAATGTTTAGGGATATGTGTACCCCTGTGTACACCCAGAAAAAAAGCATTGCTCAGAACCATAGGCGTAGCCAGAATTTTTGTTGTGGGGGGCAGAACCTCAGTTAGCTATGTATTTTTATTGATTTTTACTGATTGAGGGGAGCAGCTGCCCCTCCCTTCCTCCCCTTGACTATGCCCATGCCCTGAACCTAACCCGTTTATTCAGAAGCACATGCCACTGATTTCGACATAATTTGGGTCCAAGTACATTTAGCATTGAGCTTCAATCTGATTCTGATGTCATATTTCTGGAGTCGAAGCATTGCTTCGACCCTCGGTCATCTAAAATGTCTTTCAATTTTCCATTCTTTTTCACGTTAGTTTATGTGATGTTTTATCTTTCTGTGTAATGGCAGGAACCCAGCACCCCTTGCTTTCCTATGAAGACACTACTTTCCCTTCCAATTGCTGGGTTGACTTCACCTGCTGCCTCAACGCATGCCAATGAGTTGTAAGTCAAGCCCCAGAGTTCAACAAGTCGGAAACCTTTCAATAAAAGTGGTAAATGGCGCTTCTTGCTTCCCGCTTCCACTGCTCTTGTTGTGATGTCTTACTTTGGAAAACACATCAAGCTGTAGAGTCACAACAGCAATGCTATATTGAGTGTGTCCTCTTGGAACTGTCGGGAGTTCCAACTCTGCTCCACATCATCAGGTTCCATTTTATCCAACAAATGCTCACCCAGCCAGGTCTTAAAAACAACTTCACTGCTTGCTACAGTAGCAGGTGCAAAGGTTATTTCAGCCATGATATTGGACAGTTTTGTCCTGCATCTATAATTCAGAATTTGCAGAATTCTGAAGCTGCCTCTCTCTCTCTCTCTCTCTCTCTCTCTCTCTCTCTCTCTCTCTCCTTTGCAGCATCCACACAGCATCCTTTTCATCCAAATGAAATCATACACACCCTCCTACTAAATTCAGGTTTTCCTACTCCTTACATAATCCAGTGTAGATGGATTGAAGCACATGATGTGAGTGCTTTTGCTTTTTTGGTTTTGTTAAACACTTTCATCTTGTTTCCATCAGCCCAAAGCAAAGGATGTAGCCTGCCTTGTTTCCAACTGTGTTGTTGCTGAAGGCACATTTCTAATATTTTTATTTTTAAAACAGCTCTTTTGCACAGAACTGCTGTCGCACTAAACATCTGTATTACAAATAAAATCTGCCCTTGCAGGTACAGGAGGTGGGGAAGAAAAGGGAGGGGAAAGGAAGTAACAGTTTTTCAAGAGAGCAACACCAAATCCTTATCTGGCTTGGAGCAATACAAACACACACACAAAAAATCATTTTTGACTGTTCTTTTAAGCAAATCTGGTATATAAAATCTGACTGTATTTTTATTTTTTTTTAATACCTGCATGCATGCCCACAATGGACCTTAGATTTCCTGGCTTGGAGCAGTGCACACCTTTTGCAAATTTGGTAGTGTAAAAAGCTTGTACTCAAAAAAAGAAAAAAAAAGTGCTTTTTTGTTAGAAAAAGGTGTACGTACTTGTATCTTGAAACTTTTGATTTTATGTTTATGCTTACCATTTGCTTTTAAAACTTATTTATTCAAAGCCAACCAAACAACTTGATGTGATGGAGTAGCATACAAATGCTGCAAATAAACTAAATTTGTGGGTGCCTTGCTGATCTTTTAGTGAAGCTAACAGCAGCTTAGCAACTGTTTTGTATCCATGCTACATCGCTACTATTAGTTAATATTTATTAGCAGACTTGGCAACTTTGCTGCATAAAATTAATTCTGAGTTGAAGAGCGGTCCAAAACTATTTCATTTGATTTTAAAGCATTAGGATATTATTTTTAAAGGGCAAATTCTATTGCTCTGTGTTGGGTGCAGTGAAGGGTTAACCTTCTGTGCCTCGAGCCTGAGAGGAGGCGCTTACAAGGGAAGTAAGCCAGGACGTGAGGAAAGCAGCTTGGAATGCTGTGAGCTGAGTGGGAACCGAAAGCAGTTTGTTGTGTCGCTGCAAGCAGAGAGAGAAGATGCAGCTTGACTCAGATGGAAGTTGGAGTTTGTAAATACGCTATTTTTGTGCCAATAAAGAGATATTAGGACAGAAGAAACGTTTGGGACTCATTTACTGCTCTTTCAAACACACGACCGCTGTGCAACTTTGCTAACTGCTAATTGCTTTACGAGCTGCAGAGGCTCCCGGGGAAGTGTGGCTAGGCGCCGAACAATAAAGCAATAAAACAATCAAGACTCTGATTTCTGAGAGTTTTGTATATTAGGCTGCAATCCTTTCGAGCTTATCTGGGAGTAAGTCTCATTGCACTCAGTAGAGCTTATTTTTGAGTAAGCATGTATAGGATTGCCTTTTATAGCCCTCACATAAGTCACCCATTATCATTTGCCTATACACAAAACTATTCAGTCAAAAGCTTGATTCTTCCAGTTCCAATTTTAAAAACATATGTTTTCATATCTAACTACACCCTTTTTTGTTTTTTGCTTCTGAGCGCTTAGCTACCACTTCAGAAGGTTGCGATATATAATGCTTCATAATGTAATTTTAATCATGTGTAGTTTTCTCTGTATAACTAATTTCTAAAGCAATTATATTTGGCTCGAAACATTTGACCCCCATAATGCTCAAATTGCTATTTCCCACGTATACTTCTCCAATACATTTTTTCAGGCCCCCTTCTGTTCCTCCTAAAGATGTAATGGACTGATTAATGCTTGTGCAGGAATCAAAAGCGTCAAATTTGTTATCTAAGGCTGTAAAAGCCATTAGATTTCTGTCAATCTTTCGCCTCCTTTCCCCTAGAGCTCTTTCAGAGGTGTCATCATGGATTCTCTCCTCCCCGCAAAAACAAAACAAAACAAAACAAAGGAGAACACAAGTGAGACCATGTTCTCCCTGTGCCATAAGTCATAGCTGGAAATCAGAATTCTGATTTTAAATAGACATTTGCATGATACATTTTACTTCTGCTTTCCTTTTAATTCAACACACAGAGGTCTATATTGTCAGTTTTTTTTTAAAAAAAATTATAAAAGATTTTCTTAGTTTACAAAAGTAAGTGCATTGTCTCTTTTTCAGCTTGTGTTCTCCAGAGATCAATTACATTTGTTGTGAGACATTAGTGTTATAGCAGTATATGGTTGGAGAAGAAAAGGGAGGAGAGGGGGGTGGGGTGGTAAGACTTATATTCTTTCACTTAGTGCATGTGTGGGGTTTTGTGTCAGCATCACCTGGGTAGGTTCTCTTTATCTTTGCTTGCTATATTTCCTTGGTAGTGGGTGGCGGCATAGTTGATTATCTTTAATTGGCTGCAGTGAGATTTTTTTGTGTGTGGGGGTATTCTTCGGTCAAGTTAGCTATATTGATTCGTATGCTGTTGGTAGATTCTTGTTTTCTTGTTGGGCTGTGTATGTGATGAAGAGGAGCCATACCAGAGTGAAGGCATCCTCTTCTACTAGTTTTAAGCAGGGGTGGAGAATCTATCTATTTCAGTTTCAGTCTTTCCACTGATAAGTTCAATTCTCTCCATTTCCATATCAGTTTGTCATTATATTTTTAAGTTCTCATGAAAACCCAGCAGTGTTTTAGGGCAAATATCGGGGCAAATTTATCCCAATACAGCCGTACCTTGGTTTTCAAACAGCTTAGTTCTTGAATGTTTTGGCTCCCAAACGCCGCAAACCCAGAAGTGACTGTTCGGTTTGAGCACTATTTTTGGAAGCCAAACGTCCGACGGGGCTTCCGCAGCTTCCCATTGGCTGCAGGAGCTTCCTGCAGCCAATCAGAAGCCGTGCTTTGGTTTTGGAAGGTACGGCTGTATACAGTGGTGCCTCGCAAGACGAAATTAATTCGTTCCGCGAGTTTTGTCGTCTTGCGATTTTTTTCGTCTTGCGAAGCACGGTGTCGGGAAAGTTTTGGAAAAGCTTCAAAAATCACCAAAGTCTTTAAAAACCTCAAAAAAGGCTACCACACTGCGTTCTGTGAGTTGCTCCTCGAAGTCAAGTCGCAACTGTATTAACGGTGTTAAGAAAAAGGAAACAAACTTGCAAGACGTTTCCGTCTTGCGAAGCAAGCCCATAGGGAAAATCGTCTTGCGAAGCAGCTCAAAAAACAAAAAACCCTTTCGTCTAGCGAGTTTTTTGTCTTGCGAGGCATTCGTCTTGCGAGGTACCACTGTACATATTTTTGTAGGCAATCTTGCGTAATATGCACAAAACCATTTCCCCTTCTATAATGCATTTTGTATGCTATTTCACTAATGCATGCACTTTTTGTTTATGTTTTACCCTATTATATGCATTTCTGTATGCATTACTTGGCTGGAAAACAACACTGCACAGTTCTGAGAAGTGTGATTTTTGAGGGATGGCCGTGTTTTGGTTTGTGTATTGTTTCGGAAAGTGTGAATTAGGTAGGTTTGACTATAAATGCAAACTGAATCAACTTTCTTCCCCATCTCTACTAGTAAGCAATGCCATGAAGGTCTGGCAAGCTTTGAAAAAGTGTCATTGGAACAAATGGAACCAGTAGAAGTGTTTGGATTTGATATCCCGCTTTATCACTACCCGAAGGAGTCTCAAAGCGGCTAACATTCTCCTTTCCCTTCCTCCCCCACAACAAACACTCTGTGAGGTGAGTGGGGCTGAGAGACTTCAGAGAAGTGTGACTAGCCCAAGGTCACCCAGCAGCTGCATGTGGAGGAGCGGGGACGCAAACCCGGTTCGTCAGATTACAAGTCTACCACTCTTAACCACTACATGACACTGGCTCTTGCCAGTACCGTAAGTACAATACTTAAGGTAGTATTCTGAAATCATTTTCAGAAATATTCATAAATAAAGGAACAAGCATATTCCCTAATAGCTGAAAACTTATAGGAGAGGTGTACCTATAACCATAGTCAGCAATTTGCTTCATAATTATATCTGCATTTTATTAGGGTGTTGTTTTTTTTAGAAATTAGTTATTACAGTGGTACCTCAGGTTAAGTACTTAATTCGTTCCGGAGGTCTGTAGTTAACCTGAAACTGTTCTTAACCTGAAGCATCACTTTAGCTAATGGGGCCTCGTGCTGCTGCCGTGCCACTGGAGCCCGATATCTGTTCTCATCCTGAAGCAAAGTTCTTAACCTGAAGCACTATTTCTGGGTTAGCGGAGTCTGTAACCTGAAGCGTATGTAACCTGAAGCGTATGTAACCTGAGGTACCACTGTATATACATCTGGCTACTACATTGGGGTGGATGAGGGATGCAGCTTGCTGTAGTCTCTCATCCAAACTGTATTGCAGATCAGGTCTACACCTGCTTAGCTTCAGTGATGTGGCAATTATTGCTGATGCCAGATCATTCCCTGCACTAAGCCATATTTTATTAGTTGCACAATTCATTCTTTTTCACATTTTGGTCATGGTTAGAAAAACCAGTCAAGAAAGATCACCCCCACTGTACTAGGCATTCAGTGAATATATAATTATATATAGGCTCTTTGCATTTTCAACCAATGTGCCTTACTGTACTCTTGAGCTCTGTCATCAAAGGGATTCTTTCGCTAAATAAGGCCTGCAGGCATCTATATTATAAATGTTTAAATATAGCACAAAGGCACTTGGATATAGCTGGAAGATGCATAACCCACATGCCATCAAACCCATCTCAATTAGCCAGGCTCCCATGGTAAGGATTTAGACAATTTATCTAGTTGGTTCCCCATGGTAATAGCTCAAGCTGAAACCGTAAGAGGAGACACAGTCTGTTAGGCTTTGCTATTTAAGTCCTAGCACTTTTAGCGATCTTTCCTTACAAATACAAGATATGTAGATCTGACGATCCCTGCAGTAGAAAGGGTCAAGATAATATAATGCCAAGGGGAGCTGCTGACAGTCATATATAATGTGAGCTATCATTTGGTGAACTTCTTTGCACCGAAGCTCACTTCAACTCAGATGTTCACTGTTGGTTGGCAGAAAATGCCCTGCGTTTGTACCTGCCCATCGAGTCTGAGAAATAGAGCTGAATTCTAAGACTACAGTGGTACCTTGGGTTAAGTACTTAATTCGTTCCGGAGGTCCGTTCTTAACCTGAAACTGTTCTTAACCTGAAGCACCACTTTAGCTAATGGGGCCTCCTGCTGCCGCCGCGCCACCGGAGCACGATTTCTGTTCTCATCCTGAAGCAAAGTTCTTAACCCAAGGTAATATTTCTGGGTTAGCAGAGTCTGTAACCTGAAGCGTATGTAACCTGAAGCGTATGTAACCCGAGGTACCACTGTACCTGAATTCTAAGCCTAGCCATCCTTGGAGGCTATTAGGCTCCTTGAGGACATTGTGCACTGGACTCTATCTAATTAATCTGGGTTCCTAATGGGTTCCAAATTAAGTGCAAATAAAAATCTGCAACAACAAATTACAATGGAATCTGGCAGGTATCTACTCATATGCAAGCCCTACTGAGTTTCATGGCACTTATTCTAAGGTTCCTGTATGTGTGTGCATAGGACTGCAGCTTTTTAAATGTTGCCTTCCATCGATTATTGCTTATCTAAAGTCTGAGGATAGTTAATGTGGCCAAATTCACTAATCTGATAAGAGTAAGACAAAAGGCTGATGAAAAGATAACAAGTTTGTAGACAAATGGAGTCTGATTATTTTATACTGGAATGATAGAATATAATATAAGATCGATTTAATTCACATTTGCTATTCAGGAATGTATTGCCGTATCTGTTCAAACTGAATACTACAACTATTATTAGAACATCTCTTTCTAACTTCATTTTAAGAATGTTGTAATATATTGCAAATGTTTTATAACTAAGATGATTTATTTATACGTTAATGTGTGAGCAATTTTTACTTTGATATACTTTTGTATATGATTCATACATGCTCTAATCTTTTAACTGTTAATATGATACTTGTAATACTGTCTAGCTATCTAAAATAAAAAGAATAGTATTGCAACTTTAATCTTTTTATTACTTTAAATGTTTTTTTTTTTAATGATTGTGGTGTTTTCAAAGGTTGTTGTGGACTACCGTATTGTGAGCCCAGTTGATCTGATAGCATGGATGCACAGTGTATATAAGGAAACATAACATACAGTTGTTTCTGATAATGAAACCATACCTGAGCACTTAACCAAAATGACTCAGCCTCTACCACCCTAATTTTTGCCTCAGTCAACCATGTTAGACAGAGAATTTGGCGTGGTATGAGATTCCATTTTCTGTTATGCAGAATGGAGAAAGTTTGCTCCAAAAAAGAGACCGGGGAGCAACTAGCTTTGCACAATCAGGAGGCCTTCTGCGAAATATATCACATGGGACCATATCATTTACGATGCTTGCCGCTGATGTGCAGTTTTATGGAAACAGCTTTATGAGAACTGTTAAAAAGCAGCTTATAAATGTTTTAAATATTAATAAAATAATGTCAAGCTGCACGCATGGATAAAATGTCTGAATGCTTCCTCCACATGGAAACTTCTCAGACATACAAAACTAGCATGTTAGAAAAAGGTTTCTAGGCTTCTAAGAGGCCTTCAAAATACAGAGAAGCTTCAGACATTTGGTTCCTTCACTTCTGACCTATGGTGCTATAGTCCATCAATGGATAAGAATGTTAGAGGAGCTCCTTGTGGATTAGAATAAAGACCTACCATCGTTTTGCATTCTGCTCATGCAATGGCCTTTAAATCCTAGCAAGCTGACCCTGTGGGGATACTGGTAGTGGGTGGTATTCAACTATGTTTTACGGAGAGCAGTGGTGTAGCGTGGGTTGCCAGAGCCCAGGGCTGCACAGAGGTGTGTGTGAGAGGGATGGAAACTGATGGAATATGTATGTGCATTCAACTGCCTAACAGCATCTGTGTCATCCAGGAGATCGCAGCTGCAGAGATAAGAAAAGAAGAGTTGTTCTGTTGTCTAGAGAGGTCATTTCCTGGTTGGTATGGAGTAGCTGTTTTCAATAGAGCCCAGCGACGGAAGTGCACAGCTGTACTGAGGCAGCACCAGATGTTTAAATTTTGCACCCTCTAACAATTTTGTGCCCTGGGCAACCCCTCCTGTGCCCACCCCACACTACGCCACTGATTAAGAGTAGACATATTGGAATTAACGAACATTTAGTTAGTTTCCTTAATTTCAGTTGGTCTATTCTAAGCAAAACTTAGTTGAATACCACCCACGGTGTTTTCTCAAAAAGAATTCAGTAACCATGATCACGGATTAATTGATTCCTCCTCCACAATGTCTGTACCACTTAAAGTTTTGCTAGGAGCATTACCTATTATTTTTTGTGATACTATATACCCATTAGCACTAATTCCAAAGGTCAACTTCCATTCGATCAGTTATGCCAACTCTTCAGTGGTTTTGAGATGCAGTCTAGTTTCTACTGGCAACTGGGTAATTTCCTCAAACCACAATGTGAGTGACTGTCATCGGGATGACTTTTGCATTAAACATCATATGAGTGCACCTGCCCATATGAACCACTTGCTGACAACCCTTTGTTCATCCAATAATCCATTCATTCTTCCATCAGCAAAGGCTCTAAAATAACCCCTTTTGAGACACACTTTTAAGACCATCAATTTTCTTATACACAGCACTGAGCAACATTTACTCATCATCGAGTGAGTAACTGCACATTTGTTTTATTGTGGTAATTTTCAAGGAACGCAGCACACAGTGAAGCAGAATAAATATATCCTTCAGTGCTTGATATGACTCTTCTTTCTGTCAGTTTAAAAAGTGCAAGCCATGTAAAACAGCCTTTGGTTTATTTGACATTCCCCATTTTCATGTTGCAATGATATAACGATGAGCAATCAAGGGCAGATCAAGAGAAAAGTGGAAAAACTAAAGAAAGATATGAGATCTCTAGGGCAGATCCAAACCGTACATTTAAAGCACATCCAATGTACATTTAAAGTACAAGCGTATCTTGGATCCTGAACGCCTTGGTACTCAGGCGTTTTGGCTCCTGAACACCGCAAACCCGGAAGTGAGTGTTCTGGTTTGCGAACGTTCTTTTGGAACCCAAATATCCGATGGGGCTTCCGCGGCTTCCGATTGGCTGCAGGAGCTACCTGCAGCCAATCAGAAGCCGCGCTTTGGTTTCCAAACATTTTGGAAGTCAAATCAACTTCTGGAACGGATTCCGTTCGACTTCCAAGGTACGACTGTACATGGCTTTCCCCAATGGATCCTGGAAACTGTAATTTGTTAAGGATATTAGGAGTTGCGGTTCTGGGAGGGGCAAACTAGAGTGCTCAAGTTAACCACAACCCCTTCACAGAGTCTTGCTCACGTTTTTAGAAGCCGCAATTGACAAACTGGTTGTTTCACACAGTACTTCTGATATTTGTTAAACTGGAGTAATCAAAACAAAACAAAAACTCATATCTGAAGGAATGTCATATAAATGAAAGAAGCAAATTTACTTTGCATTGTTCCAAAGGACAGGATCCAAATAAACTCCATTGGAGGCCTGTCCTGCTGTCGTCACCACCTCGCCTACCCTGTGATTTCTGGCAAGATCTCATGAGACCTTTGTGCATTGTGAGACCCTGTGAAATGAGATCTCGCTGGAAAGGTGCTGAAGGTGGTGCAAAAAAGGACACACTAAAATAAATAGGATCTTCTTCTTCTTCCTTTTTTTGCAATGTAAATGGCAGATAAGGATCTCCAATGCAGCAGGAGGCAAATTGTTTAAAATTGCTAAGCTGCTGTACTATGGTTTTGATACAGATCAAGCCACATATTCTAGCAATTTGTGAAAAATAAACCTCTGCACTCAGGGCAGAATTACACAGTTACAGTCACAACTAGTTTGACCTGAAGCCTCCAGGCAGGTTGTAAGAAAGCCTGCAGGCAGTGATCTCTTGTGTTTTTGTACTGTGTTTTATACTGGATAGTTTCTTGGACTGTGTAAGAAGCTCAGACTTTTAAGCCGAGTCACACATTTTCAACATTCATTCTGTGCAGTGGACAACACACCCACACACCCACACACACCACTTTCACTGTCATATATTTCATATATGTGGTTTCAAACACAAGGTTCTTCCCCCTGAAACATTTCTCCAATTAAACATCAGTAACCTGCATCTTGTGGGCAAAGGTGTTATTTTTAATTTACGTAGTTGTACAAACATATCTGCTTGTATCACCACGTGATGAAGGAGAATTTCTATTAGTCTCACCAGTACAATACACAATATGAGTTAAAATGTATGCAATCAATACATAATAAAGTAAGCACATGATGATAGAATTTACAAATGAAAAATTTGGAATTAATAGTATATCCATTGTAAATAGAGCATAGGGACTGATAGCTTACAGTTACAAAATGGGCTGTCTTCAGATGTCACAATAAACAGTGACTTGTTGAAAGAGAGTAGCTTCATAATCCATCATTTGAAGTTGAATTAACCAAAGAGTGGTTTTTTTAATTATGGGTTGGCTACACAGGCTCTCTCCTCTCATAATAAACCATGGTTTGCTGTGATGTCTGTTGTTATGTACTGAAGTTCTCACCCTGGGCCAGCAGGGGGATACTGTAGACAGTTATGCAAATAAGGGATCGAAAGTGACGTTCAGTGATTGGATAGTTTTAGAAAGTTGATACAGTTACGTTGTACTGGAGCTCTATATAAGCAGGCTGACTGAACCCTTCAGTTTAGTTCTGTCCTGGCCTGTGAATAAACAAGAGCTGTTTGACGAATCGCTGTGTCGTCTGATATGTTCACCCACTACTTAACAGTTGTCACTGCAAACTGGATGTTGCTTCTATCTCACAACCACCTTGGGTCCCATCTCATGGATCTACGGTTGTTCACCCACAAGCTAACATCTGTACTCTGCCATTATAAATGTCAGTCATTTATGTATAAAAGAGTTCTCATTAAGAAGACCTCACATAAACTCCCTGGAGATAATGTGGGATACAAATATAAATGCAATTGTAACAATAATGTGAATGTATAAATATTGCATTTCATTCTTTTATCTTTATGCGCCACCCAGAGAACTATTATTGGGCATCCAATATAAATATAATATAAATGATAATAATAATAATAATAATAATAATAATAATAATAATTTATTATTTGTACCCCGCCCATCTGTCTGGTTTTCCCCAGCCACTCTGGGTGGCTTCCATAGAAACCAAAAATACAGTAAAATATCACAGATTAAAAACTTCCCTGAACAGGGCTGCCTTAAGATGTCTTCTAAACATCAGGTAGTTATTTATTGCTTTGACATCTGATGGGAGGGCGTTCCACAGGGCGGGCGCCACTACCGAGAAGGCCCTCTGCCTGGTTCCCTGTAGCTTTGCTTCCCGCAATGAGGGAACCGCCAGAAGGCCCTCGGTGCTGGACCTCAGCGTCCGGGCAGAACGATGGGGGTGGAGACGCTCCTTCAGGTATACTGGGCCGAGGCCGTTTAGGGCTTTAAAGGTCAACACCAGCACTCTGAATTGTGCTCGGAAACGTACTGGGAGCCAATGTAGGTCTGATGAAAATAAATATAATATAAATGCTGAAAATAAGTACATAAATAATAAGTAAAACAATGCTGTTCTCAAACTTGCAGGCGAGCGTGATTTTAAAAGAACTACTGTCAATATTTATTATCGATTCATGTTCAATGAAGTTATGCAAAGGATCGAAAGCAAAGGAAGACACCATTTTACTGCTGTCACATGCTTTGAAAAGCCCGAGTGCACTTAGATCTCACTGTTGTCACTGAGGATTGTTTCTTACTTTATAAACCCATGTTTTCAGAATGATAAAGTCATTCTATGTTTTGCCAGTGTTTTGGACCCCCAAATTAAATGCATTCAAGTTTGCCCATGAATTTTAGCTGGTGCCTCCCCCTGCCTCCTTTAGCAAACATGACAATGTCAAGGGTGCACTGCATTACTTTGGGAAAGTTGTGGCTATTGCTTCATCTGTTTTTAAGTGGGTAGTTTATCCCCAGTTAGTAACTGGATTTTTTTGTTGGTGTTGAGAGTTTATTGCTATCGAGGCTAAGCTGTGCAATTTATATTTGGAGTAAATGGAATGTTCTTCTTGGCTTTTAAAAATTATTATTATTGATCGGTTTTGCTGTCCTTCACTATAGTCAAGAACAGAGATAGGAGACCTTGCGAGATACACATGAGATTAAAAAAAAGAAAACAACAACAGCCCAACAGCAAACCAGAAGATACAAATCAGGAGTCTGGGATCAAATAAAACCAGATGTATACTGAATTTCTAATACGGATTTGAATTTGCTGTCCTGGTCACTGGATATCAACCACGAGGGTTTGAGGAGCACCCGGCCTGAGCATCATGTTATGCATCTAGTTTGCAATGTGGCATTAGGGCCTATCTGATTGAGGCAGGGGCGAGGGAGGGGAGTGTCAAAGAGTAAAATAGGCCAGGAAAAGCCTTTGAGTGAACCTAAGGCACAACTTTGATCCAGACAAATCAAATGAGAGCTGCAAGAGGTGCATCTTTTCAGACTTACACATTGGCCATTTGTGTATTAGAAAGAAAGAAAGAAAGAAAGAAAGAAAGAAAGAAAGAAAGAAAGAACTTGCACCAATGAAAATGGATTCAACTTTGAAAAGCCACTTCCAAGCTAGGGAGGAGGTGGGGTTGTGGGCTTCACGCCCCTCCCCACACTCGTGGGGGCTGGCTTTCCGCCCCCATGATAACAGGGGAATCCTCGGATGAGTCATCCCCCTGGCCAGCCAATCGGCTGGCCTGGGAGGCGTGGCCCACTCAATTTAGGGCTGGTGCGGCCGAGGATCTCCCTCTTTCCCGCGCCTCAGCTGATCCGGTTTCCCCTCCCCTCCCACCCGTTAGCTAGGCTTTCCGATTTTGCTATGGACTTCGGTTGGTCGCCATCAAGGGGCTTGGTAGGAATTTTTCCAATTGGCAGATTGGCATCAGCTACTTGGTTTTCGCCTACCTTGTAGCAAATTGTCACAACTCCCCGGTATTGGCGGTCAGGCATTGGTAGGGGTATTGTTATGCAGATGAAGGGGGGGCAAGGAAGCGCCATCACCTTCCCCCAAAGCAAAGGGTAGTCCGGTAAAGGATTCCGGGGGGCGTGGCCTTGTCCTAAGCCTACGGAGGTGTGGGCCCACGGCACATCCTGAGCGGTGACCCCGGGGGAGCTCCTAGTTGATGTGCGTCAGCAGGACTCCCGCTACTGGCAGTTAACCCTTACCAGTCTTCAAGCAAGCAGGCTTCAGCCGGTTAGTTGATAGGACCAATGCCTAAGCCAATACCGCTCAAATCCTGTAATCAATAAAATTGTGGCCTAATTTGACGCATTAACTCGAATTCTTGTGTCTCGTGTCTTTATTTCTGAGGGGGGAGGCGGGAACTCCCCATGCAAACCATGTGTATGTGGTAATTTATATGCTCAGACATCATTTTTTAAATAATTACTATAATTTAAATAGTAATACATTACACCTGAATTGGAGAAGACACTGGTTGCCCTGTTTTGCCTGCTCAGCCTGCTTTCTGCTGATGTTCAAGACTGCTCTCTCTTTCCATTGTTCCTTACCTTTAAAACAGACTTGGGCTGGACATCCCTCAAACAGAGGACTGCTTTAGTAGATGGCTGCCTTCTGACAGTCCTTCAAATAGAGGGTTGTCCTCCGCAAAATAGGGCACATGGCCACATTATTGCAGGCTAACATGGGCATGGCTACCTTTGGATGGACTTCTTAACCATCATTCCTCATCCTTTGTCCATTTCTGTGTTAAAGGTTGACAGGAGACAAGTTGATAGTGCAGTTCATCAGGCAATGTGCTAACCTTTGATCTAGAACAGGGATGTTCAACCAGTAGATCGTGATCTACCGATAGATCCCTGGCTGATCCTGGTAGATCACAGGATCCTTATCATGTACAAAAAGCTAAAAAACTCTGTGCAATCCACCCACCCCACGCCACGCATGCTCCTCATCCTTCCAAGGACAATGGGTAGATCACTGCCAGTTTTTTTATGCTGGGAGTAGATCACAGTCTCTGGGGAGTTGGACATGCTTGATCTGGAAGGATTGGGTTTAAATCCCTTTTCAGGCATGGAATCCCTAGGTGTCCTCTCTCACCTACTGGCTGTACATGCACACACACAAATACTCTTGGTCCCTGAGTCTATGTTGTTGTTTAGTTGTTTAGTCGTGTCCGACTCTTCGTGACCCCATGGACCAGAGCACACCAGGCACTCCTGTCTTCCACTGCCTCCCTCAGTTGGTCAAACTCGTGCTGGTAGCTTCGAGAACACTGTCCAACTATCTCATCCTCTGTCGTCCCCTTCTCCTTGTGCCCTCCATCTTTCCCAACATCGGGGTCTTTTCCAGGGAGTCTTCTCTTCTCATGTGGTGGCCAAAGTATTGCAGCCTCAGCTTCAGGATCTGTCCTTCCAGTGAGCACTCAGGGCTATAGAATGGAGTAATTACAGTGTACACCAACCCACTAAGTAAAACTACTAAGTAAAACTACTAAGCAAAAAAGCACAGAAAAGGCAAAACACTCTGAAAAATTGGAAAAAAGCAACAGGCGAAGATGGAA
The DNA here is from genome assembly GCF_964106645.2 of Podarcis pityusensis. NCBI lineage: Eukaryota > Metazoa > Chordata > Lepidosauria > Squamata > Lacertidae > Podarcis > Podarcis pityusensis. The sequence goes on from NC_138026.1 coordinate 21,490,013, forward strand.
CAAACTGGCACCCAAGACTTCAGGCTTCACTATACTTACTTTATGGAAACTGCTTCTACTTGGCAAAAAACTCCAAAAAAACTTTATTATGTTGTCATCCATGCTTGTGGTAAACAAGATCAAAATTGTGACAAAGATGGATGTGCCTGGGTTTTTTGTTTTGTTTTCAGCCAAGAAAGAAAAACCCGTTATTCCTTTCCCATTAATAACACTTCAGAAAATTCTCCGCTTCCATTTGTTAGCAAGAGCTGCATCCCTGGCTACATGCAAGTAATTTATTGCAGGAGACAACAGACTCCATTAGAAGTTCTGATACTTGTTCCTCCAGATGTTGAAGTGCAAGGCCCGCCTGACCCACATATATATAGTTCTGATAGTTTTCATTATGTTTCTTCACCTCAGCTGGCGAAAGCATTTCAGTAGCAGTTTTTTACAAGTTGCTTCATGTGCCTTTGGCCTACATTAGTTGACTTGTAAAACTGCAGGCTGATTTGGAAAGACCATTCATGCAATCATCAAAATTGCCTCTGACCTATTTCCCCCCCGCTTTCCAGTTTCCTTTCAGAGACTTCCTCTTTCCCCACAATTGTACCTCACAAAAAAAAGCCCACAATTTTACTTCAGGAGAAACCTACCTGCCCTTTTTTTTTTTTTTTTGCCTTGTCTGCTTTCTGATTCAGTCTGGTCCTTTTTGAAAAGTGAAGTCTTTTGGAGAATTTTATTTTCAATTATGACAGAAAAGGAAAACAATAAGAGAGCTAAGGAGGATGTATATATGAGCAAAATGCTCCTGATGTAATAATAAACACATTTCTGGTTGGGTAGAATATATTACTTGCCATACCAGAAAACTGGTTCGTACTTCACATAAGTTAAAAATGTGTACAAATGTCAGGTTTCTGACAAATGGCAACAATTTTTGTATTCATTGCTCTCAGTGGATTAGATCCAGACCAAGATTGCAATTCTATGCCCGCTTACCAATGTTAATAACCATTAAATTCGATTTACTTCTGAGTAGACAGGTATTGTCAGTGTTAGTCTGACAGCAAGTGGTGCTAATTGTACTGCTTTGAATCTTATCACTGATTTTTTTCTTATTTGTGATTTTTAAAATTAGTTGTTGATTTATGTTATTCGTTAAATTTTATTGTTATTTAAGGGTCATTTTTACCTGCACCACAGTGCACAGGAAGTGGAGGTTTCACCACAGCCTTGATAAAAACCGTCTTCCTTGCGCTGCAGTTCAGACATGCCCCATTGGTACCAATCTGCAATCGGCAGGCCTCACTCTAAGTAGTTGTCGTTACAAAAGTTGCTTTAATAAAACCATGTTCTGCCTAGTTCGCTTGTCTATATTTTTATGTGTCTCTGAAGAATCTTGCAAGGATTACTTGACACATTTTTTAAGGGCTTCAGGTGCCTAGAATATTTATAAGAGGATCATATGCGCGTACATGGAAGTTCAGCCTGGCTTTTTGCCTTAAAATGTTTTGACAAGACTGGAGATTTATTTTCCACTATGGTGCAGTGTAGCACTTATCTTCCTCAGTCTCTTTCCTGGGAACATACTTTACCAGAACTCAATCTACCTGCTGTTGGACAGGTTACCTTATCTTTGTGAGCTCACGTAACAGAATTGTAAAGCAGAATTATATAAAACATTTTCCTAATATACCTTATCCCCTATTTCCTATGCACTCATTCAAAGCCCTTTACTTGAAACTAGACTCCATTTGACAAATGGTATATCTTTGCAAGTTTGACTGGGGTCATGTACCACCTGTACATCATTTTCATAATGTTTTCTTTTAAGGCACTACATGCCGTAAATTTCATACCGGTGGTCCATAACCTTTCCCAGTCTTCAAACATAATGTTGTATCCAATGTCCTGTGCCCATTTAATCATGGCTGATTTAACCATCTCATCTTGAGTATTCCATTTAAGCAACAAGTTATACATTCTTGAAAGCACTTTCGTCTTGGGTTCAAGTAATTCCAACTCTAATTCTGATTTTTCCACCTGGAAGCCGATTTTTTTATCTTTTTTAAAGATCTCTAAAATTTGGGCATAATGCAACCAGTCTCGCACCTTTCCTTTCAATTTTTCAAAACTCTGCAACCTCCAAGTGTCACCTTCTCTTTCTATTATTTCACAATATTTTGCCCAGCCACCCCCCATATTAAGTATTTTTGTGGCCTTAGCCTCCATCGGTGATAACCACCTCGGAGTCTTATTTTCAATTAAGTCCTTGTATTTAGTCCAGACAATGAACAAAGATTTCCTGACAATATGGTTTTTAAACATCTTGTGAGACTTCACCTTGTCGTACCACAAATATGCATGCCATCCAAAAGCATTGTTAAACCCTTCCAGATCTAGGACATCAGTGTTTTCTAACAAAAACCAATCTTTCATCCAGCAGAAGGATGCAGCTTCATAATACAACCTTAAGTCCGGCAGGGCAAATCCCCCTCTTTCCTTTGCATCTGTTAATATTTTAAATTTTATTCTGGGCTTTTTGCCCTGCCAGACAAACTTCATAATGTCCCTCTGCCACTTTCCAAAACACTCTACTCTGTCCACGATCTGCAGGGCCTGAAACAGAAACAACATTCTTGGCAATACATTCATCTTAACGGCAGCAATTCTTCCCAACAAGGAAAGTTTCAATCTTGACCAAATTTCTAGGTCCTTTTTGATTTCGGTCCAACATTTTACATAGTTGTCTTTAAATAGATTCAAATTTTTCCCGGTCAAGTTAACTCCCAGGTATTTCACTTTTTTAACCACATTTAATTCTGTTTCCTTTTGAAACCCATCTATTTCTGAAGGTGTCAAGTTTTTTACCAAGACCTTGGTTTTTTGTTTGTTTAACCTAAATCCCGCCACCCGACCAAACTCAGAAATTAGTTCTAAAGCTCTTTTTGTGCTAGATTCTGGCTCCTGTAATGTCAAAACCAAATCGTCTGCAAAAGCCTTCAGTTTATATTGTTTTCCTCCGACCTGTATTCCTTGCACCTGCTGATCCTTCCTAATCAAGTTAAGCAACACCTCCAGGACAGAAATAAATAGCAAGGGTGATAAGGGGCACCCCTGTCGTGTTCCTTTTTCAATTTTAAACTCCTCTGTCACCACATTATTTACTATCAATTTAGCTTTTTGCTCTGAATAGATTGCTTCAATACCATTCTGGAACGCCCTTCCCACTCCCATCCCTTCCAAATTTTTCTTCATAAACTTCCAAGATATATTATCAAAGGCCTTCTCCGCATCTATAAAAATCAAAGCTGCTTTTGTATTCAAATTTGTCTGCAGTAACTCCAAAACATCAACAATATTCCTGGTGTTGTCAGACAAATGCCTGCCAGGGAGAAAGCCTGCTTGGTCTTTATGAATTACTTCTTTTAAAACTTTTTTCAGTCTATTTGCCAAGATATCAGCAAAAATTTTGTAATCCACGTTTAGGAGTGAGATGGGACGGTAATTCTTAAGTTGAGTCTTTTCAGATTCCAATTTTGGTATCAAGGTGATGAATGCCTCTTTCCACGATTCTGGTGCCCCCTTCCCTTCCATAATTTGGTTACATACCTCCATTAATGGTTGAACCAAATATTCCTTCAATGTCTTATAGTATTTGGAGGTAAGTCCATCTGGGCCTGGGGATTTGCCCAATTGCATGTTCTGAATGGCACTTTCAATTTCCTGTTGTGATACTTTGTAATTCAGGGCTGTTTGTTTATCTTGTGTAAGCTTTTGCAGGCCATGACTTTTTAAAAATTTATTTATCTCCATCTCCACTTGGGGTCCTTGGGTGAACAATTTTTTAAAATATCTCTGGAAACACTTTCTAATTTCTTCTGGTTTCTGAATACATTCTCCTTCAACCTCTAGATTGGTAACAAAGTTCAGTCTTTGTCTCTTTTTCAGCTGCCATGCCAGCAGCTTCCCACATTTATTAGCCGACTCGAATGATCTTTGTTTCATCTGTTTAATTTTCCATTCAATTTCTTGATTTGTCAATTTCACATATTGTGCTTGATGGAATTTTATTTCTCTTAAAACCTCTTTTGATTTTGGATTAAGTCTCAACTTTTTCTCTCCGTCTCTTATCTTCTCCAAAATCTTATCCTTTTTACCATTCCAAAGTTTTTTCTTTATGGTATTCTGTTGTATCAGAAACCCTCTCATAACAGCTTTACTCGCGTCCCAGATTGTTTTCTTTTCCACCGAAGTGTTCAAATTTATTTCAAAGTAATCTTTCATCGTTTTTTGGGCCTTCTTCACAATCTCCTGATCTCTAAACAAGGAGTCATTCATTCTCCATCTGAAGGATCCAGCTGGTGTGAGTCTTAAATCTATTTTCAAAGCATTATGGTCGGAGCAAGTTTTGGGGCAGATCTCTATTTTTTTAGTCTTAGGAGCCAGTCCTCTAGATATCCAAATTTGGTCGATTCTTGTCCAGGATAGGTGGGCTTCAGAAAAGAATGTTCCCTCTTTACCTAGAGGGTTTTTTGTCCTCCAAATATCAATCAAGTCCATATTGTCTGTAAGTTCAAAAAAAGTCTTAGGTAGTCTGCCATCTTTAGTCAAATTTTGATTTTGTGACTTATCCATATGCGTGGAGACAACCCCATTCATATCTCCCATCAAGATGATGTTAGTATAGTCAATATATTCCAGCATTATCTCATGCAGCTTCTTATAAAATTCTGATTTCCCCTCGTTTGGTGCATAAATTCCTACTATCAGAAATTTTTCTCCTTGTGATTGTATTTCAATCGCCAAAATTCTTCCTTGTTCATCTTTAAACACAAATTTTGGTGCTAGGCTCTCCTTTGCATATATCACAACTCCTCTTTTTTTGACTTTATCTAATGATGTAAAATCTTGGCCTAGTCTCTTGTTGGTTAATACTCTTCTATGGAGCCTAGTTACATGAGTTTCTTGAAGGCAAATGACGTCTAATTGTTCTTTCCTCAATATATGAAAAATTCTCTTCCTTTTCTCGGGGGAATTTGCGCCATTAATATTCCAACTAAAAAGCTGCAAAGACATCCTGGTTCAATTTGTCAACCAATGGGGTTGTCTCCCTTGTCGTCTATATCCAGAGGTGGATCTGGTTTTGCACCAGGCGTGGGGGGTGGCCAAGTACCTATTGTTCCTTTCCGAAGGTCCTCCCCGTAATCGTTTAGGAACTTTTCTTGCTCTTCTGCTGATCTAATTTTTACCTTCTTCCCTTTCACACTGAAAGATAGTCCTTGAGGGAATTCCCACCTGTATCGGATTGAGTTGTTTCTCAGTAAGCTTGCCAGGTCTTTATATGTAGTTCTTAAATCCAACAACTGTTTTGGTATATCTCTAAAGATTTCTGCCGTCTTTCCCTGTATCACCAATGGATTTTTAAAATGTAGGCCGAGTATGTTCTCTTTTTCTTGCTTGTATCTCAAAATGATCAAACAATCTCTTGGTTTATCCTTTTTGACCACTCTTCCCAATCTAAAAGCGGTGACAATTTTGAAATCCTTCTCTTCTGCCAAACCCCAGAACTTGGATATTTCTGCTGTCAAATAGCCAATCAAGTCTTCTTTTTCTAGTTCTGGGATGTTTCTAAGCCTAAGATTGCTTTCCCTATTTTTCAATTCTGCCATCGACAGATACGCTTGCTGTTCAGTAACTTGTCTACTCAGTGGTCTTACTTCCCCACTAAGTTCCTCTATCCTTTTTTTATTAAGGTCTGCTTTTGTACTTGCTTCCTCAGCTAATTTTCGATTTTCTGTTATACTTTTTTCGAAATTTCCTATTGCCTGTGTGTTTTGGGCAACTTGGTCTGTCAATCTATTTATTGTAGCTGTCACCTGGTCAAATTTGGTCGCTTGTTCATCTGCTTTCTTGTTTAATGCCGCCAGCTGGTCCAATATTTCTTTAGATACAGGGTCTAGCCCTCCTGCAACCATATCCCCAAAAGCTGGCTGTCTAGATTGGCCTTCTTGTAGACCTGTCACAATTGGAACAGATGACCTACGTACCTGCACTGGCAGAGTTGATTGCAACAGTTCAGTTTGTTTTGCTTTCTTAGCAGCCCTTGTTTTTGCTGTACCACTCATTCCACAGCTGTCCAAGTTTCAAGGTCAAATTGTAAATCCCATGGGAAAAGCAATCTAGAAAATAAACAGCCAAGCACAAAAAAATTCCAAGGCAGGCAGCAGTTCTCAGAGACAAATAGTTCCACAATCCAGCAGGGGGAGCTCCCCAAAAAATTAGGGAGAAGGATAAAAATTTTCCACCATTAAGTTCCCAAATAAAAATTGAATAGAAACCAAAACAGGGGAGAGAGCCCTCTGAGTTCACTTTAAACTGCAGAAATAAAAGTTCTTTACAAAGGTGCACACCACAGTTCCTTTCTTGTAATTTACAAAGTAGCCCAATATAACTTTATGCCTCATACACAGTTACCGCTGTCTGATGTTACTTTGTATCCAGACAGCCCGAGAGCTGAGTTCGTAACTTTGTAATCCACAAAAAGTAGAGAGGAAGATCAAAGTCTCTGTCCACTTATAATATAGTTTTAACTTTTCTTTTACTTTTAACCAATCAAGTCCAAATTTGCAGGGTATATTCCAACTTCTTTTAAGCTCCTTTCAAAGCTTCAGTTTTAATAAAACTTTGCTTGATGCTTTAAACAAAGACGGAAGACTGACTTCCTTTTTAGCATCTCCCGCTTTCAGCCAAAATTTACAAATTTAAGTTCAAATAGAGTCTCAGATTTCTTACTCACGAGTAAGTAGTTTCAAAATCAAGTGTTGAAAGAAGAAAGGTCAGCGCTCATCAGCAGCAGCCGCGCGGCTTCACTTCCGCGGAAAGAGCGATGGATTCACAGCACCGCTACCCCCTCTACGTTCTGGGGCTCCTTACGGGGTCCCTTCTTCGTTTCGGAGGTCGCTCCTGGTGCCCGCCGAATCCCACGGCCACGGGCTCACTCTACCCGTGGTTTATCTAAGTGGGTCGTCGCTGTGCCGCAGCGCACGACCCTTTTCCGCGGAGCCCCTCTTCAGCAGCTGAAGAGGACCGCCATTGCCGTTTCGCGCCGCCTCCGGAAGTCCCATTTGTCAGACAATAAATGTTGGAAATGTAAGGAGGCTGAAGGAACATTCTTTCACCTCTGGTGGACATGTCCGAGAGTGAAGGCCTTTTGGGAAATGACTTATAACGAGTTGAAAAAGGTATTTAGGTATACCTTTAATAAGAAACCAGAAGCCTTCCTCCTGGGCATTGTGGGCCAGAGAGTGTTAAAGAAAGATAGAATTTTCTTTTTATATGCAACTACAGCAGCAAGAATCCTTATAGCTAAATATTGGAAGACACAGGAGCTACCCACACTGGAAGAGTGGCACACGCAACTGATGGACTACATGGAACTAGCCGAAATGACGGGCAGAATCCGAGACCTGGGAGAAGAGGCAGTGGAAGAGGACTGGAAAAAATTTAAGGACTATCTACAAAAACATTATAAGCTATATGAAAGTTGAGAATTTGCTAAGTTTTGAGGAAAACATGCTTCAGTATTGAGAATTGAAAATGATTGAAACTAAGTTATAACGGTGAAAAGTTTTAATTTGGAATATATAAATAGATGAAAGTACAAAAACATATGAAACAAGGTATTAATTTGCTGTATAATACTCTTTTATTGTAAAGAATGCAGGGATGGAAGATTTGGGGAAGTCCAGTTGAATATGAAAAAAGATGTGGAAATGTGAATTTTCTTTTTTCTAACTTTTTCTTTTCTTTGTAAAACTGCTTTTGTTGTGTAAATTGATGATGGATTTTGACTTTGGAAAATAAGCAATAAAAAATATTATTAAAAAAAAAAAAAAAAAAAAGAAACTAGACTCCATTTAATTCAATGGAATTCCTTTCCCCAGCAGTGTACTTAGAAACACCACGGATTTATTTTGAACTGATTTTAATATTGCATTTTTTAAATTGCTGTAACCTGCCCTGGCTTCTTATAACAACAAGAATTCCTGGACAGGCTTTTCAGCTTTTTTTTTTTTTTGAAAAGGTGCATTATATAATAAATTAATTTAGTTGGGCTAGACGTGCAAAGGACTAGTTCATAAACACCAGGCAATGACTCTGGAGCAAACACACAAAACTATGTTCTCTCACGAGAGCTTAAATTTGTTGTTCTTGGCTTCTTGAAAATACATAAAATAAATGCAATTCTGAATGTGTGTGGCTGCCTTAGAGTCTCATGCTCCAGGCCATACTTTTAAATCAGTTACCATCTTTTGCTGAGGCAGTTTCTTGATGCTCCTGGAAAATCCCGTTATAACTTCATAATAAGATTTTCAGTAATGTCTTTGTAGCTGCACTAGTAGCCTGAGCCAAAAACCCGTCCCCTCTCGACTGCATTTCTTATGGCTGATATGGTGTGTCTGTGTCTGTCTATATGAGCATCCCAGAGCTCTCTGTAAAATTTAGTGCCTTCTCCCCTCCCACCTTACTCTCTATATTCTCACCCTTCATTCTATATGCTTCCTTTTGCTTCAATTTCCTACCCTCCTCCACCACTTACAGTATAATATTCCACCTCCCTCCCACTCTCCCAAGGCTTCAGTTGCAGGAAGCCTATGTTTTGTCGCAGTGTCTGGCAGTGATTCAGGTGAATTTGAACAAGACTGAAGTAAAGCTACCTTGTGACACATTTTACATGCTTCCCTTCTGCTTATTTATTTCTTTTGCACCTCCTAAACTTAAGATCCTGGGTTATACTTTGAATTCAATATTGTGATTGCCATCTCTCCCTCTTTTAAAAGAGACTTCGATAACATACCTGTCCAAGTGGAGAAAGAGAGAGAGGTGGTGCCTGCGTGTGACTTAGAGAACGTTGTTGCATAGTCTCATGGATCCTGCCAAAGGGATACTTTCGAAAGGAACTTTTAGTGGATACACTACCATGCAAATCTACACCCACTTGCTCAGATGTAGATCACACTGAGTTCAAACTGTTGAATGGTTTCTTAATATGTAAAGGTTCATCATTGTTCCACCCGATGTGTATGTCTTTAAGGGGCCAGAGAAAGGGCCAGAGCAAAATAACGAGACCCAGCTTTACAGCTGTGAAACATAGCAGGTGCTGCTGAGTTGTACTGATTAAGCTGTGTCAGCAATTGGGTGTAGTATATAAGGAGCAGCACCTAGCTCTCCCATTACCCTGGGGGATGGGTTGGTGGTTGGGTCTGGTTTGTTGTCGATGTTTTTAGTGTAAAAGGAGTTTTTGTTTTTGTAATTAAAACCTTGTTTAAGTTATTTTTGAGTCCCTTTTTAATGCATGGTCTCCCCAGCAAGCTCTCTGCGCTACTAAACTGCAAATAGCCAACACAAACATGGCCACCGAGTGTTGTCTTTTATTCTCTGTGTCATCTGGTTCACACGACACAGTAAGCCATACTATGGTGTCCCAGGACCATGTGAACATGCTAACTCCTGGAGAAACACTCTCATCTGCTTTGCTTCTTCCTGGTCCTTTTAACCCAGTGTGATGTGGCAGTAAAGCCGTGGTATGTTGTCCAAGCCCAGGATCATGGCTAAATTCTCCTCTTCCTTAACCATTTGCTACAGCCAAGGTATATTCTTGGGTACATCTTATGGTGAAGGAGAAGAAAGCTTAATCTTGAATCTGGGTTTGGGCAACACGCTAAACTGTGGTTTGTTTGCTGCACCAAGCTAAAGGAGCCGAGGAAGAGTAAACCAGTTGTCATCTACTCGCTGGGAGCCTGTATGTTCATGCATTCACACTAAGCCCTAGTTTAGCTTAGTGTTGCGTGCAAATGCAGCCCAGCATGAGACAGGGCTGGGGAAATGTGATGGCAGCAGTCCCCACCTCGGCCAAAATATTCAATCCACAAGCAGTCAAAAGATTCTGTATTTTACATTCTGGTGTATTTCTATATGGTGGATTAATGCTTCCATCTTCAAACTCGGGTCAGTGGCAGCAAAAAACTTACAGAATTTTCCACGGAAAGGGTAAGTTCTGATTAAATGGTTGAAAACGCAGGCTGGCATTTTGATGCTGTAACGGTGGTGTGGATACTGCAGAAATATTTGCAGGGAGCAGCAACATTGATATCACAATAAACAGCTCTCCAGAATGCAGCCATTTCAAAGTCTATAGTCCATGGGTGTGGACCAGCAGTTCCAACCCAGCAGCTTCAAGACTGCTTCCCTGCTAACTGGAGCAATATTCCAGCAAGCCAAAATAGGTAAGAGATTTATTGAGGGCTATTAAAGACAAGCAACATGCTATTGGCATATCTTCCTCATGCAGGATGCCAGTTTAGCTACAGCGACAGAAGCTCTGCTTGCTGTTCCTATTGCAGTAGCATGGAATTAGGGCAAGCACTAATATATTTGCCACGTGAATACAAATAATGCTATGATGACGGTGGTCCCGTTGTAAAGATGACATATATAAGGACTGTGAGTTACTGGGCACCCCCCTGATTGTTGGGAACATCTATCCTTTTATCAGGAGCTCCTTATCGTGCCAATCAGGGAAATGTAAGATGCTAAAGTGTTTTCATCCAAAAAGCCAGTATGTTTTCTGAAATGGTTATAGCACCACCGCTGATGTGTTCATTGGAGAAATCTGAAAAAAGGAGAGTCACATACCAACTGCTGCACATGATTTGTTAGTTTAGCATTAATAGAACAGCAGGATTGCAGTAATTTCTTAGGCCAGATGGTTGCTGAAAGAGAACTTTATTCAGTATTAATTTATTACATAATTTTCATCCATAAGAAAAAGCTATTGTGGAAATGATCCTTTTCATATACAGATATGGCTAAAAATAATTACCAAAACGAGGAAGCAGACTATAATAGTGACAATAATAATGACACTCAATAAACTTGTCAAGAATGACTAAAGGATTTCAGAAACACAGAAACTGGAAGATAAAAATATTCTTTTTTATTTACAGCCTGCCCTAGCTATGATCGATTTACTTACTTATATATTTGGATAGTTTATACTCTGTGCTTTCTGTCTCAAACTCAAGGCAGCTTACAAGTACAAATACAGTGGTACCTCGGGTTAAGAACTTAATTCATTCTGGAGGTCCGTTCTTAACCTGAAACTGTTCTTAACCTGAGGTACCACTTTAGCTAATGGGGCCTCCCGCTGCTGCCACACGATTTCTGTTCTCATCCTGAAGTAAAGTTCTTAACCCGAGGTACTATTTCTGGGTTAGCGGAGTCTGTAACCTGAAGCGTCTGTAACCTGAGGTACCACTGCACAAAACAATCCTCTTGACATAAAGCCTGCCCTACAGTTGCCCTCAGCAAATATAGAGTGTCGGCCATTCTATATCCTCTTTGCTATCTTTCACTTTGTCAATCCAGTCACCTCAGCACCTCACGAACCCCATCTCCTATTCTGTCCACAGCCAACCAAGCTCTGTCGACCAACCTCTTAAAATCCTCCTCCACTCTTAATTCTCTCTGTCAAATTATTCAAGTTCCCATTAACTGCACTCCCTCAACAATTCTCCATCCTCTGCCACCAAATGTCTAAAATCATTCCAGGTCCCCACTAACCCCTTCTAAAAGTTACATGACACCGAGCATTCATCCTACAGTACTTTGCTTTTGGAGTGTTTATATGTCTTCCCATTAATTGCTTGTTCACCATAGTTTTCAGAGCATTTCTTGACCATCACTTTCTTGACCCGAAAAGTCAATTCTTTTGTTGCACTAGGGCAACTCCCAAGAGACTGTGAACTACTCACAGAGTTAAAAACTGGCAGTGATCTACCCCCTGTTTTGGGGTTCAGGTCAAAGTTGTTGAGTTTTTTCAGGGAGGAGGTAAAATGTTGAGCTTTTTTTAGGGGAGCCACAGTTGTTCAGCTTCTTGGGGGGAAGCCAATGATCTACCAGTGATCTACCACAGACATCCAGTGATCTACCGGTAGATCATGATCTACCTGTTGGACATGCCTACACTAGGGGGTTACAGACAACTTTAATCCACTTACATTGAGCAAACCTAAATTTTTGGTATGTGCTTGACTCCCTCACAAAACTAAAGTCTCCACTAAGATGCCTTCCCTGCAGCCATTGTGCCTGTTCTGCCTTCTAAACTGTGTGTTCAGGTGTGTGTGTGTGTGTGTGTGTGTGTGTGTTACAGCACATAGGATGGATTAATCCTTTCCCAGCTGATACTGCTTCTCCTGCAATTCCTCTTTGTGGCAATTGGTGTTGAAAATCACCTTCACTAGGTTCAATGGAAGGCAGTTTTTAAGCATAATGGCTGCACGTGAGGAGTAATTTTGGTGGTAGTGGAGGACATTCATTGCAGATGGAAGGGTTAAATCTTACCTCCCCAGCTGTGACCTTCCCCCCATGGCCTGTGTGCAGGAGTTGGGCTTGAAAATAGCCTCCCATTGGTTCCCAATAGGAGGCTGTTTGCAAGCATAATTGCTGTGCGGATCAGGGGAAGCTGTAGGGCACATATGAAGGCTCCATGAATTGCATGCAGCCTGGAGGCTGCTGTTTCCCAGCATCAAAAATCATGCTTTGTATTTAGTGTTTTGCTAGTTATAGCCTGTGAGCTCATTGCACTTTCCTTCCTATCTTGTGTGTTGTGCAGTGCATGATTAATGCTTAATAAATATAACTCTTTGCTACGGATGATAAGAAATTAGTTTTCTATGCTGTATCTAATTGTTTCGATCATTTGTCAGAATCACAGTTATGTAGCTTTTAAGATTATCATTAAACATTTTTCATATTCATCAGAGAGTATTTGTTGCCCATCTCCCTAGGATTCTTCATGATGGAGAATGTTTATTAATCTGTGCAGTCAAATAAAAATGTTCTACATAATGAGAGCTTTATTTGCACACCTGTTTTCCTAATGCTTAAAAAAAGAAACTGCATGCAAATAAATACCAATGAGAAAAACTAGTGTGGGTTGTTTTCAACATCTGCAGCTAACAGAAAACCCTTCTGCGCCTGAAAATGATTGTAATATTTTGTAGCAGCACAACTGCAGGTGTAACAAAAAAGAATTGAAATAGACAATCCCTTTTAATTATAAATATGATGAAATAATGTATGGAGGATTCCAAAGGTAACACCTATTGTGGCAGACCAGTCTTCCCTAAAATGGTGACTTCCAGGTGTGCTGGACAGCAGCTCTCATCAGTTCCAGCCCTCATAGCGAAACGGTGAGCATTGATGGGAGCTTTAGCTCACAATATCTGGAATATCTAGAAACTGAACCAGACTATAGGTCCATTTTATCCATGTTTAACCATGGAGGTGTGATATTTGGGATCTTAAATCCGGAGATCATTACACACTGTGGGTGGCAGCAGCAGGGGCCCCATCATTGCACTGTTTTCCTGCTCAGATTTATTACTTGGAGGAATTAACCAAAAATCACACACCATCAATCTTGATTCGGATAAAAGTGTACATTTAAGTATGTAGACAAAATAGCAACCAGCTCAATAAAAGGGCTTAGGCGCTTGGAGTGTCAAATGAAATGTTTACAGAAGAGTAAAGGTAAAGGTAAAAAGGTAAAGGACCCCTGGACGGTTAAATCCAGTCAAAGGTGTCTATGGGATGTGGCACTCATCTCGCTTTTCAGGCCGAGGGAGCAGGCATTTGTCCACAGACAATTTTCTGGGTCATGTTAATTTACAGAAGAGTAAATTAGTTCAGAAGAGTTGTTTTATGTAAACATTTGTGCAGCTTCCCTGTAGCAGAAGTTTCTTCGGATGGCTCACACAAAGGCAAACAAATGCTTAGTTATTGACTGAATATTGGAGCACTATTTCTAATACCTGTTTCTTCAGACCTACCTGCATTTGAGATAAATTCATTTTTGTGTTAGTTCCAATAGTCTGGTATTACTGTTAGCTTCCCCTAATCAAATAGACAAGGCCTGCAGTTCAAGCAGGAGACAATCTAATGAAATTTCAGGAACCATTTAGAGAACAAGTTCCTCTCATAGCGGAAAAATATGCATTCCAATCACTGTCACTGAATTAGGTGAGCCACAATTTGTTTGTGTTAAGACATGAGGATCCAGGTTTAGGAAGCACGAGGCACTGAAGGGATTTTAATCAGATCAGCACTCCGCAGCAAAATTAAGGGAGATTCCTTGTCTTGCCCAGTTGTACTATTCCATGTTTTTGAGTCATTGTCCCCTGCCCCTGTTATTGACAAATATAGCTGTTTTTACTTTTTATGTGCCTTGGAGAATACTGAATTTAACAGTTCAGGGCTTTTTTTTCAGCCGGAACTCAGTTCCAGCACCTTTCAGGTGGGCGCCATTGCTATTATACAAAGGAGGTGTTCATGGTGAGTTCTGGCACCTCTTTTTTCTAGGAAAATAGCACTGCTACAAGCAGAGGAAGATGCTTTTCTAACATCTGAAGAGTGACTTTGTGTTTTGATGATTACATCTCCTCCACTTTGCTTTTTGTATTTGTTAAAACCTGAATATTGCATAGACTTGGGATAGAGTGAGACAACATTTAGGTCCACCATAATAGCAGCATTTTATCTCTGGAAACTTGATCCTGCTTTATGTGTTGTTGAAAAACAGAAGTGATGGCCAGGCCCTTCATAGTCCCTTGCATACCTACGTTTTAACAATGACCTGTATTTGGATACCACTTCATGCCCCTGATGATGACATTCTATCAGGAGGTCTATTCTACATGATACCAGAATCATGCTTTTAGTGTGGTAGAACCTAGCTTTTGGAACTCCCTCACATCATATATCTGAGAGGCACCTTCCCTGTTATCATTTTGATGCCTACTAAAGATGTTCATCTTTCAACAATCCTTCTAAAAGGAGAATTTTATCCCAGCTGGTACCTATATTGGGTTTAATTTATTTTATGTATGTGCAGGTGGTTTAAAAGTGTGTGTGTCTATATCTCTATTTCTATCTCTCTATCATCTCTATCATCTATCTATCTATCTATCTATCTATCTATATCTATCTATCATCTCTATCTATATCTATCATCTATCTATCTATATCTATCTATCTATCTATCTATCTATCTATCTATCTATCATCTATCATCTCTATCTATATCTATCATCTATCTATCTATCTATCTATCTATCTATCTATCTATCTATCATCTATCTATCTATCATCTATCTATCTCTATCTTCTCTATTGGGTTGAAATGTTTTGTGAATGCAATTGTTTTAACTGTTTTTATCCTTGTAGAAGGATTTGTTTTCATTATATTATATATTTCATTATATAATCACTTTGGGGTGCCTCGTGGGAAACGATTCATAAATGAAACAAATAAATGCAATAACAACAGTGTGTGAAACAAAAAGCTTTTGCCATGATAAATTTGTTATGGTTCGATCCCTACTAAGTTGTTCTCATTCTATTCAAACAGAAAGCAAAGGGGCAAGTGACTTAGCCTTGACAGTGCTTCAAGATTATTTGCTGTTTTTTCAGCAACAGCTAAAATGGCAACTCCCTCTGGAAGTACTTTGAGTATGACTGGCAAAAACAGCATTTCATTTCTGCTAGTGCATACCATGCAAAAAAATAATTATGCACTTAATTTGTTGCTTACAAATATGCCTGTTTCACGCCCCTCCTTCTTTTCACCCACCCTCTTGCCCCCATTAGCCCATGTGCTGGCAACAACAGTATACATGTGTGGAAACAAGTATTACTGGATACGGTAGCAAAGATGGATGATACTGCTAGCTACTTTCTCTTTTTGTATAGGTGAATGCTACATAGCTGTTTCTCATGCCTAAATAAGTGCTGCTGTTTCAATGGGAAGCCTCTCTTCATGTTTCATTGTGCATTCAAGGCAAATACCTTAACATTTAATATTATGTTGAATGGCATAATGAGCAGAGCTTCCCAGAAGCATTGATAGCTCAAGGCTAAGTGGCTTTTTTGGTTGTTGTTTGGCGGCGCTTTAAAATAAGCACCACAAACAATGCGATAGGTGCCTTTTTGCAGAAAACCCCATGAATAAACGTTCACCTAATCATTCCCCAATAGCAAGTTGTCATAGCTACAAGATGGCAAAAATATGACGGTCTTGAATTTAATGATAATAAATATTTCTATATGGCAAATCAACCCTCCCAGCTCTAGACGATTTCTCTAGCAATGGCCTCTCAGCAGGGCCAGTCCAATATATTTTGCTGCCTGAGGCGAAAGATAAAATGGCTTCCCTACCCACTCTATGTACAAAAGCTGACAAGGCTAGCATTTGAATCCAACAATACTATTGTTAGAGTCCACCACCTACTTTAAAAATGTATTTTAGAATTACCGTATTTTTTGCACCATAACACTCACTTTTTTCCTCCTAGAAAGTAAGGGGAAATGTCTGTGCGTGTTATGGAGGGAATGCCTACGGGTGGCGGGGGGGGGGGGATCTGCTGCAGTCGTGAGCAGAGGATCCATGGTTCCCCTTCCTTCCCTCCTCCGTGGCTCGCTTTGAAACAGCAAAGCGGGAGAAGAGCCGCTGAGTGGGGAGGAGAGAGGGACAGAGAGCCTGCTTATTTAAAGGAGCAAAGCGGGAGAGGAGAGGAGCCGCTTACACGAGTGTAAGCGGCTCCTGTCCGGTTGGTTCCTTTAAAGCAAGCAGGCTCTCTGTCCCTCTCTCCTCCCCACTCAGCTCGCTAAATAGCAGCAAAGTTTTTCAGCTCGCTAAGCCGGGGATGAGCGGGGAGGAGGGAGAAAAGCAGAGCCTGCTTGCTTTAAAGGAGCAAAGCGGGAGAGGAGAGGAGCCTTCTCCCCTTATACCCCTCTTCTTCATTATTAGCAGCATCCTTCTCCATCCACCCCACACGTGCTCCTTCTCCCCTTAAACCCCTCTCCTGCATTATTAGCAGCATCCGTCTCCACCCACCCCACGCGTGATCCTTCTCCCCTTAAACCCCTTTCCGGCATTATTAGCAGCATCCTTCTCCACCCACCCCACGCGTGATCCTTGTCCCTTGAGTGCTTTTCCTTCCCTCCCCACTTAAAACGTGGTTACAAAGCATGGATCCACATGGATCCTCAGGATTTTTGCACTGGGTCACCCCAAATTCACCATCAGATCACATAGCATGTCCATGGCTACATCTTGCACCAAAAAAATCACGCACCCACTGTTGCCTGGGGCCGCAGTGGTGCAAAAACGTGGTTACAAAGCATGGATCCACATGGATCCTCAGGATTTTTGCATTGGGCTACTCCAAACTCACTGTCAGATCACATGTCTGTGGCCACAGCATGAACCACAAAAATCATACATCCACTGTTTCGTTTAGAATATTTTTTTTCTTGTTTTCCTCCTCTAAAAACTACGTGCGTGTTATGGTCGGGTGTGTGTTATAGAGCGAAAAATATGGTAATTTAAATAGGTTTTAAGCTGTTCTAATGGGAATCTGCAAACCTGTGTGGTGCTGACCCATTTTGTATTTGTGCTGGTGTTTTTTTTTTTTTTTAACCTACCGCAGTTGTAACCTACGTGTGCTGCTCTGGTTCGCCAGAAGCGGCTTAGTCATGCTGGCCACAAGACCCAGAAGCTGTCTGCCGACAAACGCCGGCTCCCTCGGCCTATAGAGTGAGATGAGCACCACAACCCCAGAGTCGTCTGCGACTGAACCTAATGGTCAGGGGTCCCTTTACCTTTACCATAGGTTCAGTATGAGAAAGGGCAGGTTTATAAATTGAATGGAAGAAATAAATAAAACTTATTCGGAACCGCCAATGGCACACTGAGTGCAATCTACAGCTGACTGCAGCAGGCTAACTTAGGTCAGTTGGCACTCCATACCCCTGAGCATCTGCAACCTGTGATGGCTTCTTAGTCCTGTCGGTCAGCTTCCCAGAAGCATATGATAGATGCTAAGCTAAATGCTAAGCTTTCTTGCTAAGCTTTGGCCTGGTTCTTTGGTCGTATCCAGGAGGGCTCTTCTGGAGGGTTAATGTACAATGGAGCCTAATTTAAGAACAGAGAGTTTAATTGACACATGGGAATCACTCTTTGTTCTGATTACAAGCTCTTGCTGAGCTGTGAAAAATACCCAAGGAGTAAAGAGAGGAGCCGCTTTGAATTCACTGCCTTGATGCACTCACCCCAGGGGGGCAGATGGGGAGTACTGCATGGAGATGATAATAGACCATGTGAACATGCCTTTGGACAAACACACTTTCCTTTAATTTGGTAGATAATACGTCCCTGGTTATATCTGTTTTTATATACTAGGGATGAAGTATGAGCTTGGCCAAAATTCTAAAACCAAAAGCTTTTTGCATTATTGCTGCTGTTAAAATGCCATTTGTAAGCAACAAGCTACCTACCCAAGTGGTAATGTATTCAAGTTCAATACTCTCACTCTGTAGCAAGTGTGTTAATATATAAAACAACAGTAACCAGCCCACTGGGAAATTCCGGAGCCCAATAAAACACATAAAAAGATAACAGTGATTTCAAGATGGCTTTTTCTTTGTTTGGGGTTTTTGTTTTTTGTTTTGCAGCTTGGGACGCTACTGAGCGTTGGAGTCTGGCCGTATTACTTTGCTGCTAGATGGCCACCCTGGGATGCTTTAACTGGCATGTGATTTCTGCTCACTGCCCAATGGAGTAGTATTAATGTCATGCACTGTTTCCCTTCTCTGTGCCTGTTCAATTTCTGTTGAATAGGGACCGCTAGCTCAGATCATTTGAAATTGGCTGATTCAACTCATTTGTTTGTTGAGGGCCTTTTCACATCATTGGTGGCAGTCTGCATTGAAACAGCTCAACAGAGTCCAAATGTACTCTGCTATGGAAGCGATAGAGGCAGATGACCTATGCGCAGAGACCTGCTTAGCGATGGGAGCTGACACCTGCTACACCAGGAATAGTCAACATGGTGCCTGACAGATGCGGTTGGACTCCAATTCCCATCATCCCTGCCATGCTGGCTGGGGCTGATAGGAGTTGGAGTTCAGCAATAGTTGGAGGGCACCATTTTGGCTCACCATATATATAGTAGTTTGATTGTATATGAATTGCATTGGGCAGTGTCAAAATAGACTTTGAACCATCCACACACCTTAGAATGAGTTGGCCAGCTCAGCCTGAGAACCAGCTTTCTGTGGCTTCTCACTGCATCAGGTGCATATCTTGAACTACAATATTTGAAGTGTCTCCTCAAACTTCCTCTCTCTATGGATAGTAGTTGATCAAATCCCAGACTGTGTGACCCAGTGACTAGGGTGTCCAGAGTAGAGATGAAGATTGGTCAAGTACCTTTTACTTGGGAAAGTGCCATTAGAAAAGTTAATAAAGGAGTATATTCCATTTCATATAGAAGCCCATTGAATGAACTGGAGTTGTTCAAGAGAACTATGATACACTTGTGAAAGCACCATTAATTTTGATGAGAATGTGTGAGACATGCTTCTGGCAGCTCATGCCCCTAGTATATCAAGAAGGATATGAAGCAAGTTGAGGGCCTTTTTAAAAATTTGCCCTGAGTATATATAACAGGTGATCCATGTATCATTTCTTTTATCTCTGGACTCCGCTCCTGTCGACTCGTCTGTGGCTATTGTGAAGCCTTTTTGCAGCGGAATAAAAACTTTGTGTACAATCAAGACGCTGCTTGGCCAACCTGCCTGCTTTTGAGATATGTTTTTTGAAATCTATGTCCTTTTCACCTGGACACAAAGTCTACAGAATACGTTATTTCAATTCAGTCTTTGCAACCTTTTATCAAACAGGCAACTTTTCTGCTTGGCTAGAGCTGGATTGGAGTGGGGTGTATCTTATCACATGGTACTAGTGAGCAACAAAGATGCCAGTGTAGTATGCTGGCTGTGTAGACAGAAAATGGTGGCTTGGGTGCTTGGGCAGTCGGTATTGGGAACAATGTCTGTGAGGAGACTTGAAGAAACCCACAGAAGAGTGGAAGGTAGAAGGTTTGGGTTTTTTTTAAGCCCCTGCCCGAATAGAGCATCGTATAAATTTGGCACAGCACAAACTCTGAAAGTTTACTTCTCAGAGCATTTACTTGAACTACAGTGGAAGCTCGGATTGTGGACATAATCCGTGATGGAGGCACATCCGCAACCCACAGCGTTCATAACCTGCAGCGCTGTATCTGTGCATGCACGTGACACGATTTGGTGGTTCTGCGTATGCACAAAGCATGCGTGAGCGGCGAAACCTGGAAGTAACCCTTTCCAGTACTTCCGGGTTTCCCGCGCTCCGTAACCTGAAAACACGTAACCCGAAGCGTCTCTAACCTGAGATACCACTGTAATTTGTTTTACTTAATGTAAGCTTCACTGTCTCTTTTTCTGTCCTGTACCTCAACCTACACTCAGTGGCATACTCTGGGCTTTCAAATTTTGGTGGGGTGGCACCCTGTTGCAACACCAAAATTTGGGCACCCGTGCCTCTTGTGTTTTCTTCTAGTCATTGTTGTGGCAACCCCTGCAGTCCCCTAAATCTGCCTCTTCTACACTTAAGTCAATAATTCAAGCTGTTGGTTGACAGCATGCACAATTGAAGCCTCTTAAGAGTGGGTTTCTGTGTTACATTTTCTTACTCAAAGGGTTCATATGAGAATAGAGGTTGGAGTGAGAAACCTTTTCTAAATGGAAGACCGTATTCCTTTGTTGGCCACTTTCGGTGTGTGTGTGTTACATGTCAGTGATAGGCAGGGCCAGAGGCAAAAAGATGGGACTCTTCCCTCTGTACAGTTGGGCACATTCCAGCCACACACAAAACCAGAAGTTTCTACACCTCTTGATTTTCCAAGCAAGAGATATGATCACAGTTCAATGACACACTCCAGAAGCATTTGATTTAATGACTAAAACCATATCAGGACAGTGTGCAATAAAACAATTCAGCACAAAGCAAGAGTTCAAAAACAATTCAATATACAATAAAAATGATCTAAAAGAAGCAGCATATCACTATTGCAGGAAGTGTTCAACAAGTATCAGAGGCCAATGAAAGCTGGGTATGTTTTTAACAGCATGCGGAAGCTTGCAAGTTTTAGGGCCATTTTTCTCCTACCATCTTAAAAACATGAATGTACATCCTATTCTTCTCCTGAAGAGAGGTATGCTTTATTTTTATTTATTTTTGAAAAAATTATTGCAGAACAGTAAATGCATGTTAAGTCCCGTGATGCTGCTGCTGCTGCTGCTGCTGCTGCTGCTAATAATAATAATAATAATAATAATAATAATAATAATAATAATATTCCAGTTGACATGTGGTCTTAGGCAAGTTCCCATTCCCCATCTGCAAAATGGGAATAATAGGAAACAGCATTCTGGCGAGGTGAACCATAATGCTAGAGGACACTGCAAATTAACCAAACCGTGATCTAAAAAGTAGCAGCAACATAAACACTCCATTCATTGCAAAACTATGCTGCTTGGGTGCCTGCTGGGGGAGAGACTATCTGCTTCTAGCATTCAGGTGATGTTACCTCCAAAGCTATAATACATTTTCTGTATCAATATGCTAGTTATCTCATTCATTTTTCAGAGAGGTTTTGGTGGAATAAGGCCTTATAGAGGGGTTAACAACTCTTGAATTTCTCTTTTTTTCTTTGCAACATTCTACAAAGAGTCTTAAATTTTTAAGGCAATATCTCATAAAAAAGAACATTTGGAATAGGAGTCTCCCCATTATCTTCGACAATGCAGTGGCAGCAATGAGTGAGCATGAAAATATAAGCTGCAGGACTGAGAGAGCTCCATACTCTGTAAGCATGTTTCTGATGGGGAAGATAAAGAGAACTTGGCAAATATTTGTTAAGTGCTGAATATTTGCATGTTGAACAATGCCACTCTCCACCCCCACATGGCTGCATAAAACAAATGGACCATTACACAGAGATGATGTCAAATATATTCAACATTTAGAGAAGGCATAAGGGGACTATCATTCTTGCATCTGAAGGTATGATAATATTCACTGTGTGATGAGTACAACATCAGGTGATGACTTCCAGCTCCTCCAGAGTTTGTTTATTCAGCATTCATTTTCATTTGCCTGCACAAAGTTTGTGTGGTAGTCAGATTATAGCCACATCAGACTGATGGCTCTTATGAAGGTGTATTCTGCAACGTGCCATTGAAACGTGCTAAAACAGTGCATTAGTGGTGAGTTTATAATGGACCATCTGCACATCATTCTGCTTTATTAGTTGTTCTGCAGGGCATTCCCAATGTTACTGCATTATTGCCATCTGGAGGGGGGCTCTGGCCCTATAGCACAACTGAAGCAAAAAACAAAAGTATTAATGGGAAGATATGTAAACATCCTGTAAGCAAATCAGGATGAATGCTTATGGTCATATATTGTTCAGGCAAACAGAATGCTGCTGAGCGAATGCTCTAGATATCATTTTATGAAGCATTCATCATGGGCGGCTCCCAACAGAGGACTAAAAACAGAACAAAACTTCAGAAAAACTTCCCTAAACAGGGCTGACTTTAGATGTCTTCTAATAGTCAGATAGTTGTTTATTTCCTTGGCATCTGATGGGAGGGTGTTCCACAGGGCGGGCACCACTACTGAGAAGGCCCTCTGCCTGGTTGCCTGTAACCTCACTTCTCGCAGTGAGGGAACCGCCAGAAGGCCCTCAGAGCTGGACCTCAGTGTCTGGGCTGAACTATGGGGGTGGAGATGCTCCTTCAGGTATACTGAAGTTATGCACACTTGTGCTTTCAATACCCTTTGCACCTACAAAAATATCAGGGCTGCCATACTGCTTCATTTGCAATAGGTTCATATCCTGTTTCCCAACAAAATCCTATATCTTTTCATACTACAATTTTGTTTTGTCTTGTTTCCAAATCTTCTCACTAATAGTTCATTCACCCCACGCTTTTCAATGCAATTCCTCATCGCTTTCCAAACAGCAAAATATCTGTGGATTTTTTGTGCTAGGGTAACAGAGCACTTTAATTCCCTTTAATTGGGAATACTTAAAGTCCCAGTAAGTGTTTGAGACCCTCACACAAAATAGTGACAGCCTGAAGGCACCCTCTCCTTGAAAGGAACCAGCACTGATTTATGGTCACAAAAAGGATATGCACTATCACTCAATATCGTGCCAAATGCAACACTTGTGTACAGCTTGTGTACAGCTGCCACTACTCATCAAGAGATGAGAAATGAAGAATCAAGACCCAGAGGGCCATGTGGTATCTGACCCCATGGTTTGGCCTGAGGACATATATGGTCTTAGGTGGGATAATTTGAATAGTTATACCACTCTGACGTCTCACAAAGAAAACATCAGAACTCCACCGCTGTCATAAATAAACAAAAGCCTGCCTCCCAAAGTCCCATGATGAATGATATGTCTTCCTCTGGAGCTAAGCATCCCTTCCCATTGCAATATGGTGTGCTCCTCAAACACAAAGGAATAGTGGGAAGATTCTCACAAGGCATGGGTGTTGTGGTCAGGGAAGGGAAGCACACACAAGCCAAAGAGCTCCAGTGCAGACACAGACATGCGAATGGATGTTGTTTCCTGCATTAAACAGAGTTCATGATTCAGCAAATCTATTAGAACATTTAAAGAGTTGCACCCCCTGATTAAATTACCAAAGGAAGAAAGCCATGATTGGCTCTTCTCACCAGGGACACAAGGAAGGGGAAGGCATACATTTAAGAAATCAAATTCCCCAAGGGCAGAAACTCTGTTCAACCAATTAAAAAACCCATAATTTCCCAGTTTGATTTCCTAGGACACTTCTGGTACATATGCTTTCCTGCTTCCTGCTTCCTTAGGAAGCGGGCTTATAAATCTTAAACTTTAAATAGATCAGACCTTCAACATTCAGACAAGAACCCAGCAACTCAGCATTTCACCAAAAGCCAGCAATACATGTTTAGGTGAAATTAAATTCCTAATAAAGTCTCAGCGCTAATGAATCATGTTTCCTGTACAGTGGTACCTCAGGTTAAGAACTTAATTCGTTCTGGAGGTCCCTTCTTAACCTGAGGTACCACTTTAGTTAATGGGGCCTCCCGCTGCTGCCGCACCGCCACCGCGCAGTTTCTGTTCTCAAACTGAAGTAGAGTTCTTAACCTGAGGTACTATTTCTGGGTTAGCGGAGTCTGTAACCTGAAGTATCTGTAACCTGAAGCATCTGTAACCAAAAGGTACCACTGTATTAAACAGTCATATCTGTACCCGAGCCAAAGAAAATTGGGAGCTAGATGCCTTCTTTATCTATAGGAAATTGGGATAAAGGATGCAGGCCTGGCCAGGACGGCTTTCCTGTTATTGCTGCTGGGGTTGACTAGGCATGTGAGCCTCACCTGTCCTGAGCCTACTCCAGCTGAGGAATCAGACAACTCCTCCCCAAGCCAGCGAGCCCCAGCTGGGCTTCTTACCTAAGCATTGGGGTGTTGTGTCCTAATTATTTATTTGGGATTAGGATGTGGTGGGCATTTGGGAAGATAATATGCAGGACAGGTGCTGTTATGTTGATGGCTGCTGGGTGGTGACATACCATTACAGGTCACATTAGGCCACAAACATACACGCCTACATGTGAGTATAATTCCTACTGAACTTAATGAAGCTTACTTCTGAGTACAGTGGTACCTTGGGTTACATATGCTTCAGGTTACATACGATTCAGGTTACGGACTCTGCTAACCCAGAAATAGTGCTTCAGGTTAAGAACTTTGGTTCAGGATGAGAACAGAAATCGTGCTCCAGCAGCGCGGCAGCAGCAGGAGGCCCCATTAGCTAAAGTGGTGCTTCAGGTTAAGAACAGTTTCAGGTTAAGAACGGACCTCTGGAACAAATAAAGTACTTAACCTGAGGTACCACTGTACAGACTTGCATAAAATTGCACTATAAATAGGTTTTGATGGTGATCTGTTGTCCAAAAAGACCCCAAACATTTATAAAAGAAAGTAATATCACAAGAGGGTTTGAAGTTGTCAGAAGGTTGAATCTGTCATGAAAAATAAAAGGCCACAGTAGGATAAAAAAATAATCGTTTTGGCTATTCGTTTTAGTTAAAGAAGGCCGCTGCTGTAGATGAAGGCAGGTGATTCTTTATGTGTGCTCATTCATCATTCTGTATGGGCTAACTTTACTGCCTTAAATATTTATTACTTAATCCCAAAAAGTAATAATAGTAATGTTCTAACTTTTCTCAGGCTGTGTTCCTTCTGCAGGGTAATTACTTGTGATGAGTGCTAGAGGGTACAGTATTCCCAAGCTGAATTTCTCTGGCAAGAGAAAAAAAAGTTATCAAGATGCTTCTTACCTTTCTGCTTTGTTCCAGTCCCAGAGCTATTGTGGAAATATTATATTGTACGCAAAGGATAATGGAATTTTCCAAGTCTCAGCCTTTAATTAGTAGATTGACAATTTCCTAGCTAGAAAAAACACACACCCTCAAACGCAACAGTCACTTGTTCTTGTTTAAACGTTGTTTTGCTTATTTACTTGATATAGCCAAACAAAGATTTGCCAATAAAGCCAATACTTCTTGTTCTCTGTTAAAACAATATTTTTTAAACAACAACAACATAGATTGAGGAAGAAGGCTGCTATTTAACCATTTGCAAAAGAAAAGAAAAAAGCAAATATGAGGAAAGATAATAGTTCCTTGTGTGAAAATGAAGAGGCCTGGAAGGAATGCTTCAGGTTCCTGATGACAGGGCAGGTTGGCAATGGGGAAAATATGCATAGTTAAGGGAGATTCTCACCAGGGAGAAGGACTACAATCTAATGCAGCGATGGTGAACCTGTGGCTCTCCAATCCCATCAACCTCTGCCATTGGTCATATTGTATGGAAGATTCTTACAATGTGGGGAAAAGGTAAGAAATACAATCTCTCACCCCCTGGTGGCCTACCTCCAGAGAAGGGTGATGGTTCTTTTGGTTGCAACTACAGTGGTGCCCCGCAAGACGAATGCCTCACAAGACGAAAAACTCGCTAGACGAAAGGGTTTTCCGTTTTTTGAGTCGTTCCACAAGACGAATTTCCCTATGGGCTTGCTTTGCAAGACGAAACGTCTTGCGAGTTCTTGCGAGTTTGTTTCCTTTTTCTTAAAGCCGCTAAGCCGCTAATAGCTGTGCTTCGCAAGACGAAAAAGCCGCAAGACGAAGAGACTCGCGGAATGGATTAATTTCATCTTGCGAGGCACCACCGTAGGGGACCTGCAGCTAGGCAGCTGCAACTAGCAGATAGCTGAGAAACTAGTAAGATTCATCTTGCAGTTACAGAATTCTTGCCGTTACAGAATTCTTACCCAAAGCTACTGCATTCTGTTTAGGCTCCCCATGCCTCAGAGTGGAGGTTCAGCTGTCTCCTTAGTTATTTTGACCACAGGTTGCCAGCACATGGTCCAAGAGGGGTCAGGTCCGTCTTGCACATGGAGTCATAGAATTGTATAGTTGGAAGGGATCTTGAGGATCATCTAGTCCAACCCCCTGCAATGCAGGAATATTCAGCCGTCAGCTATTACAGCAGCAAGAATGTTACTTGCTCCAAAATGGAAAGAAGCAGAAGTCCCAGTAAAGGAAGAATGGATACAAAAACTTATGGAACATGCAGAAATGGTGAAACTTACCGGAAGAATAAGAAATGAAGAAAAAAAACTTTTTATAAAAGAATGGAAATGGTTTATTGAATTTTTACGGATAAATTGTAAACAGATAAAAACATTAGCAGGATTATTGTAACAACCTGCAGTTTTATAAGAGTATATATTTACAGTAGATAATCTAATGAGCAAGTTAAATGAATTTGGATATGCAGAAGATATGAAAAAATAAATTTAAGGAACCGCAGAAAGAGGGGGAAGGAAGTCAAATTTTGAAATGTTAAATGGATTGTAAAATTAATGAAATGTACAAATTTGAAAAGAATAAAAAACACTTTAAAAAAAGGAATATGCAGCTGTCCAATATGGGGATTGAACCTGCAACCTTGGCGTCATGGTCTCAAGGTGGAAAGTCTTCAGGGTGGAAAGTCTTCAGCTGTACCATCCAGCTGGGCATTGTTCCTGGTGCAGCGAAAATTAGGGTCTCTGGCTTTTGAGGTGTGTGTGTGTGTGTGTGTGTGTGTGTTTGTGTTTAGCTAATTACATCTCACATATCTTCTCCTTGCTATCACAGGGCCAAGAAGCAGTGATTCAGAGTGGGTTTGTAAGGTCCATAAACAGAAAAGTGTGTGATACCAAGCGTTGTGATGAAGCTTATGTCCCTGTCTGTTGGTTCTTTCGTGGTATCAGAGTGTTATTTTCTAAGCTAAACATCCATCTCTCCTCAGTTTGGAACTGTGTTGGCAATAACTCCCTTGCAATTTATTGTATTGGTTCCTTTTTTAATAATACCCAACAAGGCTATCCTGGGATCAAACGGAAACTAATATACCTGGTTTATACTGCTTAAAAGGCAATTCTGTACATGCCTGCTCTGAAGTCCCATTGAGTTGAATAGGACTTATTCCCAGGTAAGTGGGTAAAAGATTGCACTGTTAATGTGTGGAATTATTCCATTTCTTTTCCAGCAGTACATGGCAAATTGCTTGTTTATAATTGAGATTTTACAGGGTGTTAGAGACCATCTTGATGCCAATCTAAAAGCAAGCTCCCTAAAAGGATACGGATTTAAGAGTTTAGAAAGACCATTTTCTGCCCCATGCCTCTGTTGGAAAAACGCCCCCCCCCCCCCGGAAGGGTGCCAACTTCCCAAGACACCAGGGCTTCTCTCCAGTGGTCACTCTTTGGCTGGAATCCTCCCTCAGTCCAGAGAGACTGGCATAAGTGACCCCTCCATCCTGAGAGGAGCACACTCATCTTCTGGTATCCCATCACAGAAGAAAGAGACAGTCCATAGTCTACTCACTACTTTATTAAGACTGTACAAGCAGCTCTTACAAGCATGACTGCTCTCCTGAGCAGCAAACATAAGAGTCTACAACTCGACTCACACTTTGACTCAGAAGCGAAAGTAACTCTCTGGTTACACAAGAACTGGCAGAGACTTCCTGTCTCATGCTCAGAGACATCACATGATGTCAACAATGTGCCGCTTCTCGCAGCTGGTGAGATCCGAAATCCCAATATCCTCTTGCTCTTTGTCAGTCCAGGGAGGTCTATTCCATTTTTCTACATAAAACAGATTCCTCAAATAGGAACCTAAATTTTTATATAGCAAAAGAAATAAAATGCCTAAAAACAATAACCTCTTTCGCCTGCAGTCAGGTTATCATAGGCCATACCAAAGAACTCTTTTTAAAAAATAAAAAATCATGGTGGAAAACTACACCATGATGGACCCAGGGAAGGTATTCTATAAAAACAGTGTCGTGCCTCAAAATTCAGTGTCTCTGACATCCAGCCACCGAATGTCAGGTTGTAGGAGAGACGTGGAGAAGGACCTCTGATATGGTTCTAAGCAGGAGATGCCAGTAGAAGAGATTATCCTTAAGACATCCCAGTTCCGGGCACTTGTGTCCAAGGTTCACTACCCATGAGTTATTAAGAACATAAGAACATCCTTACTGGATCATACCATAGACCACTGTTTTTCTCCAGTGGGTGGTATTCATAGTCATGGTGCCTCTGATCCTGCAGATATTCTTTACCAATTGAGTCATCTTCCAAACAGAATCTTCTCTGAGTATGACTGAGTATGATATTGGATATTACCCATCCAGTGTATTTTATGAAGCAGGAATATATAGCACACCAAGCAAATGAATTGTATTACTAGCCTCTGGCTTCACAAATGCTTCATGTATTCTCTGTCCACATTTCTGCCTTCAGCACATCTTGACACTGTCTTTTGCCTTGATGAAAATTGTGCACATGACAATCAAGTTCATTTCATGAAGCGTCGCAAATTAGGAAGAGGACTTGTGAAAGCAGACGTTACCTCAGGGAAAAAAATACCTGAGTCAGTTAGCGATCACTGGTGATCGTAGGTTCTTCCATAATGAATGGGCAGGTGTCTTGATGCAACAGCTTGGTAAAATATTTTTTGTGGGGTGTTTTTTGTCTGTCACTTAGCTAAAATACTGCTACAACTAATTTTGAACTGAAACCGCCAATTTTTCTCTTTTCTATGTGACAAACAGCTGGGGACTGTATTAAATAGCAGAACATTTTCTGAAACAATAGCTAGCATAGCTGGGTTGCTAACACATTCCCTCACTTGTGAGCTGTATAGTTATGCCTTATTGATATGCAAACAACAAGAACATGTGGTCCCAACTGGAGAAAGTCTTCAGAAAGGGAAACAAGTTTCTTCTTAGTTGTTACGTTATGACAGCATTGAGACTCAGATTTAAAAGGGAAGGTCTTCTCCCATGCCTACTTGCCCAGAAGCTAAGGACAATTGCTGAGGCCCCTTGAGATTTCCCCATCATCTGAGGTGAAATGGATAGTGAACAGAAGGAGAAAGGGCAATCTTGGCTGTGGCAGTTGGTCTGTGGAACTCTCTCCACAAGAAAGTTTGCCTAGTGCCACGTTTGTTATCCTTTAAGCATGAAGTAACAATATTTTATTTCCTCTCAGTCACATGTGTTTGTGGTGAAGTATTTTAACGCTTCTCACATTGGCCACTTGCTAGGTTCCTGTTTTTAGACTTGTAGCTATTGACAGTACAATCCTATAAACATCCACTCAGAACTAAGTCTCATCAAGTTCAGTGGGGATTATTCCTAGGCCAATGTGTATAGGATTACGGCACAATAAGTGTTGCTATTTGATTTATTTCACTGCTTTAATTGTGGTATACCCACCTGAGCTCTTCGGAGGAAGGGTGGTGTAAAAATCTTGTAAATAAATACTTCACAGTGGTGGATAATATGGGGGTGGAGATAAAGTATGCACAGCCCACTTGGAGGGGGAGTATTTTATGGTAAGAAATATAAGTAATAAATAATAATTTTCACATGCTGATTGCAATAAATAATTATCATGCAGCACTCCAGCCATTTGAAGCATTCTAACATATGTTGGGAGGACTCGAGTAGCGCTGTGCTCTAAACCACTGAGCCTAGGGCTTGGTGATTGGAAGGTTGGCAGTTCGAATCCCCACCACGGGGTGAGCTCCCATTGTTCGGTCCCTGCTCCTGCCCACCTAGCAGTTCGAAAGCACGTCAAGTGCAAGTAGATAAATAGGTACCGCTCTGGCGGGAAGGTAAACCTGGAAGCTGTCTGCGACTGGACCTAAGCTTTACCTTTACCTAACATACTGTATGTTGGCTGCATCTTTTTTTAACACATGCAAGCATTAAATGTTAATGCAAGAACGGTTCTCATTATTGAACCAATTACCATGTGTATAGGTTGTCGAAGAGTTGTATCACTAATTATCCACATTCGAGAATACCTAGTCTCTCCCCAGTGTAGCCACATTTCAATGGAATCTTTTGCAATTAGCATTCCTCTTGATCTGGATTTCCGATTATAGATATATCTGTCAGATATCCTCGATTCTGGTGCATCACCATGAGCTCTTGCATACCTGAAAGTTATGCTTTAGAAGGAATAATATTGCTTCAGATATGCCAAGTGTGCCGTCATGACAAACAATTTTACTCAGAAGTGAATCCCAGTGAGCTCAGTGATAGGATCTTAGCTGCTAGTGTTTAAATTCATGTTCCCTATCTACAAGAATTCATAAGGTTACACTGGTGTTTAAAAATAAATCAGTCTGCTAATAAGGGAAAGTCTGAGGTATCACGGTATGTTGTTGATGTTGTCATTTTAAAGAAACATTAAGAAAAATAATGGCAAGAGTTTGGATTTTGAAGAATTCCTTGCATTTTGGAACACTAATATAGTCGTACCTTGGATCTCAAATACCTTGCTTCCTGAACAAATTAGATCCTGAACGATCAAAACCCGGAAGTGAGTGTTCTGGTTTTCAAACGTTCTTTTAGAAAGCAAATGTCTGACTAGGCTTCTGCTGCTTCCGTTCATTTATTATTATTATTTTAAAAAAGTTTTGTAGTTGATTTAGCTTATTTTTATTTATTTATTACATTGCCAAAGGTCATGACAGTTCAAACAGTATGTTAACATACACAAATCGACACAAAAGTAATAAAGCAAATATCAAACCAATATCGAGAAAGCAGAAATTCAGACAACCCAACAGCAATCTATCTCTTACATCAGTCAAAACCATATGTTTTTGTTTTGTTTTGTGTTTTGTATTCTTACTTAGTATTTTTCTGTTGTGAACGGCCCTGGGAACTTCCAATGAAGGGTGGTACACAAATCATGTACAACAACAGCGACAACAAGCTGCCTTTCCACCAAATGGTTCTCAAGTTGGCTGAAAGCAACTTAATACAAATGCAGTAAAATAATAATAATAATAATAATAATAATAATAATAATAATAATAAAACAGCCATAAAATACAAAGTGATGCATCACAACCTTAGCCACTCGCCATCAAAGGAGAGAACTTCACCCAAAAACTATTGGTCCTCACCTCCCATCACCAACATTTCTAGCTCAGCAAACTGCCCTTTTGAGCAAAACTAGTTTTGCCTTTGCTTGTTCTATAAGGCAAGAAGTTTGCCAGGGATTTCCAAATCTGCCATGATTGAAAATTGACTCTTTTGGCTGGTGTTGTATCAGCCACAAGGTTTGACTGGCACCTGCACCTTTGGGAAGCATCCCAATCTGTTCCAGAGCGACTCTGTGTCTTTCCAATTCAGCTCGTTATTCAGGACCGAATTACATCTGTTAAAAATGAAGCTCTGCTTCTCCCCCATTCATTATAACAGGGAATCTTAAAATGGCTGTAACTCTCCCCCTCTCCCCAGTTCCCACTTTTCACAGAAGTGGTTGAAATTTACATGCATGGGGGCTGCTCCAGAGTGAATTATGCCTGCCAAGCAGATACATCCAGGGGGGTTTCCAGAAAGGGCACCTCTAAAGTTCATTTTTTTAAAAAGAAAAGAAAGAAAAACACTTTTTAATTTTCTGTCAGGCCACGTTGCAATTTACAGGCATCAACACCACTTTTGAAGGGACAAAGCCTGCCAAACTTCAGAATGATAGCTGCGGTTATTGCCTTGCAAGGTCAGACTTTACAATGCTGGTCTTCTGCAATAAAAACCATAGGGTGGGTGGTGACAGGAAGCTGACTTATACAGAGTCAGACCAATGCTTCCATCTAGCTCAGTACTGTCTATACCAGGGTTTTCCAAACTTGGGTCTCCAGCTGTTTTTGGACTACAATTCCCATCATCCCTGACTACTGGTTTTGCTAGTTAGGGACGATGGGAGTTGTAGTCCAAAAACAGCTGGAAACCCAAGTTTGGAAAACCCTGGTCTATACTGTCTGGCAGCAGCTCTCCTGTGTTTCAGGCATGTGTCTTTCCCAACCCTACATGAAGATATAGAGAATGGAGGAAGAGCACAGATCCCCAGAAAAGACTGGGGTGGAGAAAATGTCACATCCTAGCCAAAGCCTAGATATGCTGAAATATCCTTGGAGTCGAGAGTGGATTTCATGCTCTTTATTCAGCTCATAGTGGTGAGGAGGAATGGAAATTCCCCCAGAATGTCTGCTTTATATACATTATTTACATAATGGGCCCTAACGTGATTGGCTAATTCCAGGATTCTCCTGTAGGCCAATCAGGTTGCGGATTCACTTCCACCTGGAGTTGGATTGGGTGGCTCTCCTGTGGACCAATCAGACTGCTGCATTCTAGGTCCTGTTGTTCTAGGACCAATCAGACTGCTGCATTCTGAATCCTATTGTTCTAGGACCAATCAGACTGCTGCATTTTGGATCCTATTCAACTCAGTACATAACATATGCCAAGTATCGTTACTTTGGGGTGGGATTCTGCACCCAGCAGGGAATTTCAGGGCTATATCCTCTTGTCTGTAGGAGAGCTTTTGATAATTTCCATAAGAAAAGCAGCCAAGATCCACACAACACTTCTAAATCTTTACAAGAAGCATCCCTCCCCAAATCATTATGATGGGAGTGCCCTGGGAACATAGTTCACTGCAATTAAAATCTATACCTGTCTGTCAAAATGAGAGTTCCTTCCCACTTCTCCCTCTCCTTCGTTGTCCCCTTGAGCTCAGGGTGTTTCCCTCATTAGCTTGGCTTTGCTTCACTTGGTTTAAGTGGCAATAGTCACTTAAAGATGTAGCATTTGGGGGAGGGCACTCAACTCCACAGACTCATGACCTTGTTGTTGTTGTTGTTTAGTCGTTTAGTCGTGTCCGACTCTTCGTGACCCCATGGACCAGAGCACGCCAGGCACTCCTGTCTTCCACTGCCTCCCTCAGTTTGGTCAGACTCATGTTTGTGGCTTCAAGAACACTGTCCAACCATCTCGTCCTCTGTCGTCCCCTTCTTCTTGTGCCCTCCATCTTTCCCAACATCAGGGTCTTTTCCAGGGAGTCTTCTCTTCTCATGAGGTGGCCAAAGTATTGGAGCCTCAGCTTCAGGATCTGTCCTTCCAGTGAGCACTCAGGGCTGATTTCCTTAAGAATGGATAGGTTTGATCTTCTTGCAGTCCATGGGACTCTCAAGAGTCTCCTCCAGCACCATAATTCAAAAGCATCAATTCTTCGGCGATCAGCCTTCTTTATGGTCCAGCTCTCACTTCAGTACATCACTACTGGGAAAACCATGGCTTTAACTATACAGATCTTTGTTGGCAAGGTGATGTCTCTGCTTTTTAAGATGCTGTCTAGGTTTGCCATCGCCTTTCTCCCAAGAAGCAGGCATCTTTTAATTTCATGACTGCTGTCACCATCTGCAGTGATCATGGAACCCAAGAAAGTAAAATCTCTCACTGCCTCCATTTCCTCCCCTTCTATTTGCCAGGAGGTGATGGGCCCAGTGGCCATGATCTTCGTTTTTTTGATATTGAGCTTCAGACCATATTTTTCACTCTCCTCTTTCACCCTCATTGAAAGGTTCTTTAATTCCTCCTCACTTTCTGCCATCAAGGTTGTGTCATCTGGGTTGTGTCATCTGCATATCTGAGGTTGTTGCTATTTCTTCCGGCGATCTTAATTCCGGCTTGGGATTCATCCAGCCCAGTCTTTCGCATGATGAATTCTGCATATAAGTTAAATAAGCAGGGAGACAATATACAGCCTTGCCGTACTCCTTTCCCAATTTTGAACCAATCAGTTTGTCATGGCTAAAATGGCCGCTGTTTCTTTAATGTGAATAAAGCTGGGTCAGCATGACTCAGCGGCCTGCACCAAGTTGTATATATAGAGTGAGAAATGTTAGTTTGGTTGCTGAGGTTGAGTTGGGTTGGTTGGTTGGTTAGTGTTGATGTGTATAGTGTGTCAGTCGCTTTTGCACAAAGACTTTTAAGAATAAAACTCTGCAAGGATATTCTCGTGGACTCTTTTGTGCCGAGGATCAGGCTGAGGAGACAAAGGTAGGTCAGAACCCTTTCCTCCTTTTCTGCTTTTTACAAACACTGACTGGTTATGGGCCCAGTGTTTCTGACCATGTGCAGAGTGCAGAACGACTGACAGCATCTGAGCAGGGAGCTGGTGAGTCCTGGTGGTGTATGGAGCCAGTGGCTGTGTGTTGGAGCAGTTGGTGGCAAGCTGTAACTGTCTGCAGTGACGCTGGAGCGGCTAGGATCTGAGGATCAGGAAAGCACTCAGCGCCGGCTACTGGAACAGTTTGAACTGCTAGAGGACCACAGTAGGCGACTCACAGAGCGGCTACACCAGTTACAGGGCCAGGCGGGACCTGAGGGTCAACAGAGGCAGCAGCTAGAAGCCGGTGAGTGCCAGCCAGGACTGTCCAGTCGGACTCTAAAAAGAGAGTCAGGAGAGATTGCTGGAGGCCCCACAGAAGGGGCTCAGCAAGCACCAGCAGAGATGACAGATTTCCAGTCTTCCCAAGTTGTAAATATTGGGGGAGGCATCCCTTTTGAACTTCTCTCAGAAAGCAATTGGCTGAGTTGGTGAATTAAAATGCAGCAGTTGTTAAGGACTATGGGACTGTGTTGAAACAGGTTTTGAGACGGGACTCTACTGAGAAAAAACGGCTGGATGAAAGGGCTCGTGCCCAAATTATGCTGTGTTTGAGCAACTCTCAGTTATTGCGTGTAGCAAATGCCAGCACAGCGTTTGAGTGCTGGAATTTACTAAGGGCAATGCATGTCAGAGAAACTGCTGGAACTATAATTTCTCTGACCAGAAGGCTGTTCAGGACTGTTATGAAAGAAGGTGAGAGTTTGGCAACTCATCTTCAAACGCTGAAATCTCTGTTTCTTCAACTACAACAGAGAGGTAAGCGTTATGATGAGACTGACCAAACCTACATTATCCTTTCAAGTTTGCCTGAAAGCTGTTTGCCTGTGATTAACAGCATGGAGAGTATGCGTCCCCATGATCTGACCCTTGAGTATGTGGTTGGAAGATTGACTGAAGAAGCAGAAAAAAGGTCAGATAGACAGACTGAACTCCAAGAGCGGAGGAGTTACAGCCGAGGGGGCCAGCAACAGAATCTGCCAATGGAGCAACGCCAAGGTTTGGACTTGGCCATGGCGGTGAGGAGATGCTATAAATGCAACCAACCCGGGCATCTCCAACGTCAATGCAGGGCAAGACTTCCAGGAAAAGACGTGGAGCAGAGACAGCAATTGATGCAGAAACGTAAGCAGAAGGGGTTGTCTTCAGGGAAGAAGAACATGCGTTCTGCTCAGTTTGTGTCTGCATTTTCTCGAGAGGAGAGGAAGATACCTCGAGGAACATGGTTGCTAGACTCTGGCAGCAGCTGGATTATCTGCAACAGTCGGGAGGACTTTAAGACCCTGGGGAAGCCAGCTGATGGAAAAGACTCAATCTATCTTGCTGATGGTCGTAGAAGCAAGATTGATGGCCAGGGAACATGTTTCCTGCAGTGCTTGAACACTGCTCTACCAGAGACTCTGTTTGTCAGCAGTTTGGACTATTGCTTACTGTCGGTAAGCTGTTTGATTAAAGCAGGGTATAGTGTTAACTTCACACAGGATGGTTGTCTGATAAAGAATGGAACTCAGGTATGTGGCCATGCAAAGATGGAAAATGGGTTATATGTAATGCAGGACAAGCCTGTTAAAGCAGCCCAGGTGGTTCAGGATAATTTACCAGTTCATAAGGGGTGTGTACATGAACTGCACAGAAAACTGGGCCATGCCAATTTCCGTGTGCTTTCAGAGATGCAAAAGGTGTGCAAGAACCTAAAAGTAAATAGCTGTAACTGTTTCCTAGATTGCAATGTATGTAAAATGGCCAAATCTAAGAGGAAGCCTGTGGCTTCTAAAAGTGACAGAGTATCTAAAGAGGATTTAGAACTTGTCCATTGTGATGTGATAGGTCCTTTTCCACAGAAGACTGAAGGGGGCGCTAGATATGCTTTTCTGGTAATAGATGATAAATCACGTTTTAGTTGGTTGTTTTTGTTAAAGCAGAAATCTGAGTGTTTCCCCACATTCAGAGAATGGGTTGCCCAAGCTGAAAAGCTCTTTGCTTGCCTTGTTGTGCAGTTGCAAACAGATAGGGGCGGAGAATTTTTGAACAAACAATTTGGGGCATGGTTGCGACGTAAGGGGATCACTCATCGCTTGACTAACCCTTATAGCCCTGCTGAAAATGGTCTGTGTGAAAGACGTGGGGCTGTAATACAGTCAGTAAAGGACTGCCTACTAGTGGATGCAGGATTGGGCCACAACCATAGGCTGTGGGGCGAGGCTTTCCTTACCGCGAACTTTTTGATTAACAGAACCTGGTCTAGTTCTATAAAAGATATTCCTTATCGTGTATTGTTTGGGAAAGAACCAGAGTGGACAATGCTCCATAACTGGGGTTCTTGGGCACATGTAAATATTCCCAAAGCTCAGCGCCAGAAAGGGGGGCGCTAGAGCGCAGAGACTGTGGTTTGTGGGATATCAGTCCTATGGCAAAGGGTGGCGTTTCAATTTACGCCCAGGACGCGTGGTTCTGTCACGAAGCGCAGACTTTGCTGACCAGGACAGATGGACTGCGATCCATGCCAACCCAGATTGCCTACTGCCCCTGCAAGTAAGAGAAGAGGCTTCTTCTCAGCCATTGGCAACACAGGAGTAGGATGATGAGGAGGCACATATTTCCCCCAAAGACATGGCAATAGATAATACTTCTCTAGAGGAAGAGGAAGAAGAGCCAGAGATAAGGGGGGAAGAAGAAGTAGTTGTGCCTAGGCGCTCCCAGCGCTCAAACAAGGGGGTACCTCCTCAGCGTTTGACCCTAGGAGGAGTGAGAGTATGCAATGTGAGTTGTGTGTAACCACAAAGTTATAATGAAGTCTTAGACTTACCCCCTGAAGAAAGTGCTTTGTGGGAACAAGCTATGAAATAAGAAATGGACTCTTTTAAACGTAACAAAGTGTTTGAGGTCATAATGCCGCCACCTGGTGGCAGAGTGGTGTCATGCAAATGGGTTTACAAAAGGAAAACCCTTGCATCTGGGGAACCACGTTTTCGAGCCAGATTATTAGCCAGAGGGTTCACTCAGATAAAAGGGGAGCGTTATGATGAAGTGTTTTCTCCCACTGTAAAGAGTGAAACTTTTCATTTAATGCTTTCCATTGCTGTTGTAAGACAACTAGAAGTACACCATTTTGATGTTGATGCGGCATATCTGCATGCAAATTTAGACCATGGAGTGTTAATGAGACAACCCCCTGGGTTTGAAGAGGGGAATGGTGCAGTCTGGCATTTGAAAAAAGCTGTTTATGGTCTCAAACAAAGTGGAAGGTGTTGGAACCAGTGTTTAAATGAAGCCCTTGTAAAAATTGGTTTTAAAAGGAGTGTGGCTGATCCATGCCTGTACACCAAGGGGACAGGCAACAAATATCTAATGCTCTTAGTCTTTGTTGATATTTGCTTGTAGCAGGGAGTTCCACAGATGAGATCCAGAAGCTCATAAGTCAACTGGAAAAGAGGTTTAAGCTTAAAGCCTTAGGGCCTGTAAGCAATTACTTGGGAGTAGAAGTAAGGCAGGAAGCTGATGGAAGCTTCCTATTGAGCCAAAAAGAGAAAATTCTTCATTTAATAGAGCAGTTTGGCATGGAAAACTGCAATCCAGTTCAGACTCCCATGACACCAGATTTCCCAAAGATGGTGTGTGATGATGAATTTGATCAGCCTGAGTTGTATCACTCAAAAATAGGATCACTGTTGTATTTAAGCCAGTGGTCAAGGCCAGACATTGCATGTGCTACAAATGTTCTGAGCCAACGTGTATCTAAACCCAGTACTGCCGATTGGTGTGCTTTGAAAAGGCTTATCAGATATCTAAAGGGGACATTAAATGTATGTTTAAAGATATCTAGTACAAAAGATGAAAAACTAGAAGTATTTGTTGATGTGGACTGGGGAAGCTGTGTAGCTACTAGAAAATCTACAAGTGGAATGGTTATGATGTTTGCCAATTCCATAATTGGATGGAGGTCAAAGAAACAAGGATTTGTTGCGACCTCATCCTGTGAGGCAGAATATGGGAGCCTGTCACTAGCATGCAATGAAATCTTGTGGTTTATACAGATACTAAAAGATCTAGATTGTAAAGTAGATTTGCCTATCCAAGTGTATGAAGATAGCCAATCGTGCATTGCATTAGCGGGCTCGGAAATAATGAAATCCGCATCAAAACATATTGCTATCCGTCATGCGAATGTTAGAGATTGTATACAGAATGGGGTAATCAAACTGGAGTATTGTCAGTCACAAGATAATATTGCTGATTTGTTTACCAAGCCTTTGCCAGCAACATGCCATAATGAATTGATGACAAAACTGGGTTTATGTATATAGTGTATGCATGTATTGTATGTATGTATTGTTTCTGTTGGGGTTTTTCGCATTTAAGAAACAGAAGGGGTGTCACGGCTAAAATGGCCGCTATTTCTTTAATGCAAATAAAGCTGGGTCAGCATGACTCAGCGGCCTGCACCAAGTTGTATATATAGAGTGAGAAATGTTAGTTTGGTTGCTGAGGTTGAATTGGGTTGGTTGGTTATTGTTGATGTGTATAGTGTGTCAGTCGCTTTTGCACAAAGACTTTTAAGAA
The DNA here is from genome assembly GCF_964106645.2 of Podarcis pityusensis. Lineage (NCBI taxonomy): Eukaryota > Metazoa > Chordata > Lepidosauria > Squamata > Lacertidae > Podarcis > Podarcis pityusensis. The sequence continues at coordinate 21,529,153 of NC_138026.1, forward strand.
TAAAACTCTGCAAGGATATTCTCGTGGACTCTTTTGTGCCGACAAGGGTCCGAGGACCAGGCTGAGGAGACAAAGGGAGGTCAGAACCCTTTCCTTCTTTCTTTTGCTTTTTACAAACACTGACACAGTTGTTCCATATCCAGTTCTAACTGTAGCTTCTTGTCCGACACAGAGATTTCTCAGGAGACAGATGAGGTGATCAGGCACTCCCATTTCTTTAAGAACTTGCCATAGTTTGCTGTGGTCGACACAGTCAAAGGCTTTTGCATAGTCAATGAAGCAGAAGTAGATGTCTTTCTGGAACTCTCTAGCTTTCTCCATAATCCAGTGCATGTTTGCAATTTGGTCTCTGGTTCCTCTGCCCCTTCGAAATCCAGCTTGCTCTTCTGGGAGTTCTCGGTCCACATACTGCTTAAGCCTGCCTTGTAGAATTTTAAGCATAATCTTGCTCATGACCTTAGGGACTCCCTAATTTGACTCAAGATGCCTTACTAATGGGACAATCTGATTTGGGCATGTGAAAACCTCACCCAAATCACCACCTTGTAATTTGGACACAGGACGCGGGTGGCGCTGTGGGTTAAACCACAGAGCCTAGGACTTGCCGATCAGAAGGTCGGCGGTTCGAATCCCCATGAAGGGGTGAGCTCTCGTTGCTCGGTCCCTGCTCCTGCCAACCTAGCAGTTCGAAAGCACAAAGTGCAAGTAGATAAATAGGTACCGCTCCGGCGGGAAGGTAAACAGCATTTCCGTGTGCTGCTCTGGTTCACCAGAAGCGGCTTAGTCATGCTGGCCACATGACCCGGAAGCTGTACGCTGGTTCCCTTGGCCAATAAAGCGAGATGAGCACCACAACCCCAGAGTCGGCCACGACTGGACCTAATGGTCAGGGGTCCCTTTACCTTTACCTTTAATTTGGAAATGCACAGAGCTGATGTTCACTCCTGTTCACTCCCTAGTTAATATAATTTCTTTTCTTTAAAATTCATAAAAAACATAAAATGGGGGTGGTGATGATGTCTTCATTCAAATTACTTCTGCCAGTGCTTTTTATTCAGACCTCTTCAAGATGAACTTGGTAGATGTTCAAAACAAAACAATGGACTTTGTGCCAAGGCTGGGCCATCCATGAGGCATATTGAGACATCTGCCTCAGGTGGCCGATTTCAAGGGGCGCCAATGTGGTTACTGCTGCTGAAGAAGCAAGGAAAAGCAGCTGAAATGGGAACTTCTGAATTTTGGCAAGAAGTAGCAAGAGCCCTGTGAATTCTCAAAAGATCTTGGGGGGGGGGGCCTCACTAGAAGCAACTGCTGTGCAACCCTGATAAGTGAGGTTTCAGAAGAGGCAGCAAGGACGCCATGCATGCAAGGCAAGAATGCTTGTGGAAACTGGACTCTCTGAATTGGGTGTTAACAAATCATGTAAACTGGTGACCACTTCATCCCCATATTAGCAGGTGCCACACTGGGGTTATGAAGCTGTGGGAGTGAGTGATTTGGTTCAGCCCTAGGGATCATAGAATCATAGAACTATCGAGTTGAAAGGCACCTTTAGTATATTCCCTGGCTTTCATCCCAGCAAATCTGGCAACCTTGTTAAGGATACTTTTTCTGGTTGTGGAGGTCATAATTTCATCCTTCAGACTTGAGGCTCATGCAACATGATTCCAGTGGCTTTTCTGAAGATGTAATTTGTGGCAACAGAAGGTCCCTGTACTCAGTGGCCCATTATAATCCGAGAGGTCAAATGCTGGCATGCAGGAATCTCTATTCTAGGCTACGTTTCCGCATTAAAGAAAATAAAGACATCCGACAATTGTACTCTTTGTATACAGAGAGAAAGCCGGTGTTGTAAATATAGTACTGCCTTTTCTGATTATGAGTCCCCATTTCTTCCAGGTGATGATTGCAGGGTTGAAAGCTATGTTCTTTCTAAATATCAGCTGGTTTTTTTGTTTTGTTTTAGGCAATTTGTATTGTTTTTCTTGGGCCTCATCTCTTTTTAACATTCGGAGTCAACCGTTGGAAAAGGGTTAATGGCATAAAATGACCCACTCAAACATTCAGCTGGCTTGGGCTCCCCTCCACCACTTTTACATATTTGAAAATCACCATGGAAGGACACTGCAATTTTCTAAAATCAATATAATTCAAGGAAGACGGTTGGAGGAGTGAGGAAAGGATGTGTACCCAAAAGTCAGGTAGAAATAACTAGCTAGACATGATTGCAAGGCTGGATGAGCAGGGGAAATTCAAAGGCCAGTATCTGAAAGTGAAACCTAAGCTATGTAATGGACATCTAAGTCCAACTTGGTTTGGCTAAACTCTTCTAAATGCCACATCATGGCAGCATCAGCATTAGGAAATTTTTGTCATGCTAGGTGCCATTTTATAAGACACCTTTGAGGCTGAGAAACATGACACCAAAATGTCAAACTTGCACTTAATTCCAACACTTAGTTGAGAGCAGACGATCTCGTCTTCGTGTATTCTCATTACTAATCTTCTTACTTAAAAGTATGTGGCAATATTATTGGTATAGTGCAGATTTTGATAGCCAGTTTGTGTATTATTGTTGTTTTTGTCACTCAAGGGATTTATATAGCTATTTGAAGGGCTCACAACCCAGGAAATTGTAGCCACAACAATGTTTATCTTCAACACGCACTTTGAGGTCTCCACCAACAAAGATATTGCAGTAACGGTAATGAATGAACTACTGACACATATGTTAAATTGATCACACAATTAATTGATGCTGCATCCCAAATTTCCACATGTGAACTCACTATTACAAGCATAAGGATCTCATGGGTACACAGACTGTACACTCACTGAAAGTAACATGTGGCTGCCCCTATAAATATTGCTGTAAGATGGTTAACTCTTCTTCCCAAATGAGGGCTGAGAGATAATGACTTATCGGAGGTTATGGGATCCATTGTTGCAAATAATCCACATCAAAGATACGTGTGGCTACACAGCTGGTTTCTCAGTGTTGCATGCACCAATGGCTCCACACATTCAACAACCATGTGCTGAGCCAGGATGCCACCTGAATGTGCATAAGTGCTCCACGTTGTTGGGAGACCTGATCATGCTGGCGTCCTGCTTTCATGGAACCCATATGTGTGTTCAGCTGGACATGAGTAGATGTGCCTTTGCAGACATCCACTGTACACTTCCTTTTTTGCATACGCCTTCTATACATAGACAACTTGAAACGAAGGGTACAAGGAGGTTGTATGGCTGAGGTGAGATGTGAACAGACTACTTTCTCAGAGTTCACAGTCTTACAGAGTTCAATGTAAGAAGAGCTTGCTGGATCAGGCCAAGGACCCATCTAGTCCAGCATTGTGTTCTCACAGTGGCCAACTAGATGATTGTGAGAAACCTGTAAGTAGGACTCAAGCTCAAGAGCACTCTCTACTCCTGGTATACAGAAACATTATTGCCTCTGATTGTGGAGTATGGCTAGTACCCAATGGGTAGCCTTATTCTCTGTGAATTTGTCCAATCCTTTTAAAATGCCATCCAATCTGGTGGCCATCGCTGTCTCCTGTGTATGCCAGTACCATCCCAAATCTTTCAACATTTATCTTCACTGGATGTTCAAGGGTCTTAGTGTTATATGAGTGAGGGAGGCAATTTTTCTCCAGCCACTTTCTCCATGCCATGATTAATTCTATAACCTTCTGTTCTCTTACTTGCCTTCTCCCTGTAAAGTCTCAAATACTGCAACCTTTGCTCATAGCACACAATATTTAAGTGCAATATGAACCAAGTATGAAACTGCAGAATTAAACAAACCGTCTTCTGTCTCCACTGGGAATTGCTGTTTGACTACATTATCGTGGCATATGTACCGCAAGAAGTCTGAACTCCTTTTGCCTTTAATCTTGTCATACACTGTTTACCAATATTTACACTAATCCCTCTTTGTCTCTTAATCCATGCAGAATGCACCCCAGATTAGTTTTCCAAGGGCTGGTAAATAACATGAATGTCTGCACCACTGGAGGCAGCCGTATTGACTTTCTATCTAAGTGCTTCTTGGCATATGCTTAAAAGAAGCCTGTTGAGGGCAGCCACAGAGACATTCAACATGGAGTGCATTAACATGTTTCACATCTATAGTCTACTCTTATTATTGATGGTGCTTTGATGTTGCCACTTATCTTTTGCACATATTTGACTTTGGGTAGTAAACATAAAGCACAGGTCTACCACAGACTTTTCCTTTTGCACTGCTTTTAAGAGAGTTGAATTTAAGAAATTCCCCAGTAATCAGAATAACAAGAAATGGTCAGTCAGAACAAATAACATTCTTTGAGTATGGCTCCCCTTTATCACACACACAGCCCAACAAGACAATGACAAAAATCTACTAACAACATACAAATCAATATGGCTAACCTGATCCAAAACACCCACCCACCTCACTCACACATGAAAACAAAGATTACCACAGCCAATCACAAACAAACAACCACACCCTAGGCCAACCCCAACCTCTTTCACCACCAAAGAAACACAAGGGAATAGCAGAGAACATGCACAAGCGACGCTGACACGAAACCCAACATATATTAAGTAAAATAGAAACATTGCCACCCGACCACACCCCCACTCATCTTTCCCCCCGCCACCTCTTTCCCCCTTTTCTTCCTAATGTCTCAACAAATGAATCTGATCTGTAAAAAATGTTACTTGAAAAAAAGAGAGAGGCATTGCACATTGTAAACCAAGAAAATCTTTAATAAAAATACATTAAAAAAACAAACATTCTTTGAGTTCTAAATAAACTAAAATGAAGGCACTGTCCATCTCTGATCGAATGGTCCCCTGTAACATCATCAGTGGCTGCCTCTAGGTCTCAGGTTTAGGCTCTGAAATCTCAGGGTCTGGGATGCGCCTGACCTGGCAACCCTACTCTAAACACCAAACAAGAGCACTCACTTGATCCTGTCATAGCCACAGTAGCAAAAAGCAAGAGTGAAAAACCACATCTGTAGGTATTGTGTGAGTGTGGATTAGATTAGATTTCTGATTCATCCTCAGCAGTTGCTTGTCTATGCTGTTAATAACCTGTCCACGGTTTGTTCTCTGGCTGATTGTCTCGTGTTCTGAAATGTATCATTTGTTATTTTCTTGTCAGTAAGCTTGAAATTGAGGGAGAGATCCAGATGGCTAGATTAACAGAGAAGCCTGTATTGCATCAGAAACCAATGAAGAAGCCATAGAACACAGGGAAAGAGTTATTCTTATGGCTTTCATTATTATTTTTTAAACCCTCTCTACCACTGCTCCCAGCTTTCAGCAAGTACATCTTCAGCAAAAGTTTACGTTTTGGCAAACTTTCAGTCACATCAGCCTTTCTACAGTATTATATCCTAGAATTATTTAAGATAGTCAGATGTGCTGCCATTTGTACCATCATTAGGGTTTGATTAACTGATGTGACATTAAACAGATAATCTTACGTTGCAGCCATAGCCTATTGCGAAGCTGAGCTGCTAACGTTGGTATGATTTTAGTCCTGTGAAATTTATGTCAGCTTTTTGCTAGTATAAGTAGCAATATCTTAATGGCAGCATAACATATATTCTTATTTCATTCGGGGGGGTTTGGTAAAAAATGAGGTGCTGGTACTCATGTATCGATAAATGGCAACACAAAATGGCTGCCATGGGCAGCTAAAAAAGAGGTGTTGCTACTCCATACTGGTGATCATTGTCACAAAAAAGTCCCGACTGTAAGTTATTTTGTTGCTGGCGAAAACCTATTGCGAACCTTGCTTCCTTTCCAAATGTCCTCCGTTATTCCTTCAAAAAACATTCTGAGTGGATGTTGGGATAATCTGGCTACAATTCTGTGCCCACTTGCTGTGGGAATAAGCCCCATTGAACTAATGAGTGTTTCTCAAACTTGGGCTCCTGCTGTTGTTGGACTACAACAACTCCCATCATCCCTGACCACTGGTCCTGCTAGCTAGGGATGATGGGAGTTGTAGTCAGTCCCCCCCCCCAAAAAAAAATAAAGAAAAAATACCTGGATGTACATTTCCAAAAATATAAGATAAAAAACAAATAAAATAAAACCCACATATAGCAACAGTGTTTTGTGTTGTATAGGCTCCTATGATGTAAGTAATGGGCTCCGCCTGCTAGCCTGCTCCCTAAAATATCACTGGTTTACTCATTTCTATATCAATTACTTTGATAAAATGCATATTTTGTTATGTGCAAATGGCTTTAGATAACTATTAGGTCCCATTATATAAAGGGCCTCATTACCTTCAGTAGCTTAGGGCCTCATCAAACCTAAATCCCTGGTTGTAGTCTAACAACAGCTGAGGACCCAAGTTTGAGAAACACTAAGTAAATGTTAGTTAGTTAGTTGCAGTGTCATCTACAATGACACCTGTAGATTCATGGGACACTGATGCACATATCTTGGTCCCATGTTTTGGACAGCCTCTGAAGAAGACATGCCTCCCTTTCCTCTATGAGCCTGCCTTCTCACTTCTGCAGATCTAGGGGACTCTGGTCAGTGGGCACCCTGCTCATGTGTAGGTCCTCAGCAAATGCTCTACTATGTGGATCCTTGATGCCTATGATATAACATGGCATGGTGAATATGTACATGTTCCTTTTTCACACAAAAAATGAGGAGGTAGGGTTGGAAGGCTGTAGGAACTAGGAACTTATATAATCTTCATTGCATTTCATCTGAGGTGGAGGTGATGCACTACTATGGGTCCAGGGTCCAGGGTTTCCAGACAGAAATGGCTGAGGAAACCCAGCCAGATGAGCGGGGTATAAATAATAAATAATAATAATAATAATAATAATTATTATTATTATTATTATTAATCATGTGAACTAGCACTCACATTCAGGACAATCACTTTAGAGGTGTTTACAGCACTTGATGAGTAAACATTAGCCCAGGACAGTGGAAACTGATCCTTGATTAGACGCTGCTTCATATGTCTAAGTAACTTAGGTATGGTAAGGCAAAAAAGAACGCATCTTCTAACTTGCCAGGTCCTCATATGTAAAGTGTGCAATGCAAAATGTGAAGTTATTAGATACAGAAGAAAAGAATGGTAAATGGGATATCTGGGACAACTGAATCTGAGAGAGATTTACACTTATTCTATTACATAACAGCCATTTTATTTAGTTTGCTCTATTAAAAATACCACTTTTTATTAATTTGGAGAAGCAAAACTAATTCTGCTTGTGCAATTTCTTTGTGGAATGTGTCCTCTGATCCAGATTTTAAATATTGTCACAATCACAGCTTGAATGGTTTGTTGGCTATTTGGGAGTCCTGTACAAATGGTTTCTTATTCTTCAAATATTTATTGGTTGGTCCTAGCAGTTTGCAGGCTTCAGCAAACTGTTTAGATAATACCAAATGTAAATCTGGACAAGGATTCTATTACGCTTCTTGTGATCCTCTCAGTATGACTTAATGTCCTGTCATAAATAATTTCTGAAAACACTGCACAGGAGAGTACGTCCTACGCTTACCTATCTGACTCCAAAGGCAGTTATTTTCCTAATGTATGCTTCTGCAATAAAGTATTTACATCGTTCACTCCATCGGAGTCAAGCGCCACAAGAAGCTATCACTGTTTGCAAAAAGATGACATGGGAAAGATACGTTGAGTTTAAAGGGACCATAACTCTGCTGCCTAGAAAAAGATAAACCACATTAATCAAACTGGCCTTTGCAAACCAATTTTACACTTAAGCAAGCCAGACACCCCTCCATCCTTACACACATGAAGCTGTGCAGAATTTCCACTAACTTCACTGTTTTGGTACAGTGCTTTCTGACTTGCTGCCCTGATTCAAAGGGCAGCCCACAGATATGCTGAGTGGAAATAGGAAGTCTAGGCCTGGAAAGTTCTAATGAGAAGATACTCCACCACTGTAGCTGAAGGGTTGCTTTACACACATACATCCAGCACTTGGGGAACTATTTTTGTGAGGAAAGGCTACCATGTTTGGGCATTTTTATGGGGTGGGGGTGATAGTGAATATCAGATCAATCAAAACCTGCTTTGGGAGATAGAGTTAAATTGGGTGGAAGTGTCCCTCTGCCAGTTTTGCTGTACTCCATTGTATCTCACCGACTGCAAGTGTCTCTGTGTTGGTGTTGAGCTCTTCCTCCTGCTCACTGAATGTGCAGGTGTGGGATCCCCACCAGCCGTAGTCAGCAGAAAGCATCAAAATAGGGTGTTCTGGAAGTAGAAAGGGAACATGGCTGAGATGACCCTGCTCCCATTACATGAAAGCAATGGACCGATTTGGGGCTTGATTACAGTGCCAGATCTACAAAGTTTAACCACCAAAACTATTATATCCTTCTGATTGGTCCTGTCTGTTGCACAGAAACATGAGGCTGATGAGTCATGCGAGCTCATGTTGGGTTATATATGGGGTTGTTAACACTTGTTGGCAACTGCTTTCTAAATTACACACACACACACATATATACACACACACAAATAATAATAATAATAATAATAATAATAATAATAATAATAATAATATTTTATTTATACCCTGCCCAGATTACAATAAAAACATAATAGGAGGGAAAAACCAATTTAAAATATGGGTTACATACAGATCTTGAAGAACTTCCAAGGACTGAAAGTTTCAAAGAGTACAGATTAGTTTCCACTTAAAATGGTTATTTTCTTTCCGAAAATGCTTTGTCAGTGTGCGCGACCTGATCAACCTGATTAGCACAGGTTCAGGATGTTAAGCTCCTGTGAAGCATAGAAACTCTTGCAGGTATATTTTTTTTAAAAGCAAAACAAAACCACCACTTATGAGCCTTAGTGGGGCTGGGAACTCAGAACCAGACATGGCGAGAATGCATAAAAATAAACACCCAAGTGTGAATAGGTAGGGAATGAGGGCATCTGTTGTAGAGAATAGCAAAAAATGCATCTATGTCTCTTCCAGACCAGCTCTTTGACAGATCCTCAGAAATGGAGATCAAGGTTTTCCCTCAAGGCTAACGGAAGTGGGGAGACTTCCGGAGGCGGCGCGAAACAGCAATGGCGGTCCTCCTTAGTCTCTGAGGAGGGGCTCCGCGGAAAAGGGTCGCGCGCTGCGGCACAGCGACGACCCATCCAGAGAAACCACGGGTAGAGTGAGCCCGTGGCCGTGGGACTCGGCGGGCACCAGGAGCGACCCCAAAAACGGTGAAGGGACTCCGTAAGGAGCCCCGGAACGTGGAAGGGGGAGCGGTGCTATGAGTTCATCGCTCTTTCCGCGGAAGCGAAGCCGCGCGGCTGCTGCTGATGAGCGCTGGCCTTTCTTTCTGAAACATCAGGCTTCAAAACTTCATACTCGTGAGTAAAGATTATAAGAACTTTTTTTGGGACTAAAATTTTTAAATTCGGCTGAAAACGGGAGACGAGAAACAGGAAGTCCGTCTTCCGATTCTGCTTTAAGATCAAAGCAAAGACTCTGACAAGCGAGAAGCACTCTGAAGGGGAGTTTAAAAAGAGGTTGTTTTCTTTCGTGCACAACTCGAACTGGTTAATTTGAAGGAAAGAGGATTAGTTTGGGGTAAATTGACTGGATTTGAACTGGAATCTCTCCTCTATTTGGTGGATTATAAAAGCGTAAAATCCAAATCCCCGGGCTGTCAGGATACAAAAGAACTGTCAAACTGCGGAAACTGTATTAGGTGGAACTGTTACCGTTGAGCGCTGGTGGATACAAATAAGAAACTGTTACTTGCATCTTTATGGAAACTTTGTTTTATTTGGGGGAAACTCTGCAACTTTAAAGGGACAATGAAGGTTCCTCTGTAACTTTTTTCTTCGGATTGCTGGATTAATGGCGGAAAAAGTTTCTTCTTTCTTCTGAATTACAGGGGAGCTCCCTCTAGTGGGTTTGTGACCAATAAGTCTCTGGGAACTGTATATTATTTGGACTTTCTATTTGGTGGTTGTTTATATCTTGGATTGTCTTTCCCATGGGACCTACAATTTGACCTTGACACATAGACAGCTGTGGAATGAGTGGCACAGGGAAATCAAGGGCGGCCAAGACGAAAGCAAAACAAACTGTACAGCAACTGTTACAAACAACGTTAACTGTTCAGCCACGTAGATCATCTGTCCCTACTGTTTTAACATTGCAAGAAAAAGAAACTGCTCAGCCAGCTCAAGAGCCAGCTCTAGAAGATATGGCTTCAGGAGGGACAGATCCAATTTCTAAACAAATTTTGGAACAGCTGGCAGCTCTAAACACAAAATTTGATCAAGTTACAACTACTATTAATAAACTGACTGAGCAGGTTTCTCAAAATACACAAGTAATTGGGAATCTTCAAACAACAATTTCAGAAAATCGTAAATTGGCTGAGCAAGCGAATCAAAAAGCAGAACAAGCTAATAAGAAGGCCGAGGAAGTACAAAAGGAAGTAAGGCCACTATGCAGGCAAATCAATGATCAGCAGGCTTATCTGTCTATGGTGGAATTGAAAAATCGGGAAAATAATCTTAGATTAAGAGCAATTCCAGAACTTGAACAAGAAGATTTGATTGGTTATTTGACATCAGAACTATCAAAGTTCTGGGGCATAGAAGAAGATAAGGACTTTAAAATTGTCACCGCTTTCAGATTGGGAAGAGTGGTGAGGAAGGACAGATCTAGAGATTGCCTGATCATTTTGAGATCCAGGCAAGAAAGAGACAAAATCTTGGGCCTACATTTCAAAAAATCATTGGTGATTCAGGACAAGAAAGCAGAAATCTACAGAGACATTCCGAAACAACTTTTGGACTTAAGAGCTACATATACAGATCTAGCAAGACTACTGAGAAATAACTCAATTCCCTATAGGTGGGAGTTCCCCCAAGGATTATCCTTTAACCTTAAAGGAAAGAAGGTTAAAATTAGAACAGCAGAGGACCAACAAAAGTTTTTAAATGATCACGGAGAAGACCTTCAGAAGGGAGTAGCAGGAGCTTGGCCACCACCTCCGCCTGAACCAACACCTGTGCCACCGCCGGACGAAAAGGAAGACACATCTCTATAAGACTTATAGTTTGATCCAGGATGTCTCTGCAGCTCCTTAGCTGGAACATAAATGGCGGGAATTCCCCGGAAAAAAGAAGAAGGATCTTTCACATATTGAAAAAAGAACAATTGGACATTATTTGTTTGCAGGAAACACATGTGACTAGGCTCCACAGGAAAGTGCTAATTAACAAAAGATTAGGCCAAGAATTTATTTCATCAGACAAAGTTAAGAAAAGAGGCGTAGTGATTTATGCAAAGGAGAACCTGTCACTGAAATTGTTATTTAAAGATGAACAAGGAAGAATTTTGGCAATTGAGATACAAACACAAGGAGAAAAATTTTTAATAGTTGGAATTTATGCACCAAATGAGGGGAAATCGGAATTCTATAGGAAGCTGCATGACACAATGCTGGATTATCTGGACTATACTAACATCATTATGATGGGAGATATGAATGGGGTGGTCTCTACCTATATGGATAAGTCACAGAACCAAAATTTAACCAAGGATGGCAGACTACCTAAGACATTTTTTGAATTGACTGACAGTATGGATTTGATTGACATTTGGAGGACAAAGAACCCCTTAGGCAAAGAAGGAACATTCTTTTCTGAGGCCCACCTGTCATGGACACGAATCGATCAAATATGGACATCTAGAGGGCTGGCTCCTAAGACTAGAAAAGTGGAAATCTGCCCAAAAACCTGCTCCGACCATAACGCCCTGAAAGTGGAATTGAGACTCATGCCAACCGGCTCCTTCAGATGGAAAATGAATGACGCCCTACTAAGAGATCAGGAGATGGTAAAGAAGGCCCAAAAAACTTTAAAAGACTACTTTGAAATCAATCTGAATACTTCGGTGGAAAAGAGAATAATCTGGGACGCAAGCAAAGCAGTAATGAGAGGGTTTCTGATACAACAGAATACGATTAAGAAAAAACTCTGGAATGGAAAAAAGGATAAGATATTAGAGAAGATAGAATTAAGTTTAAGATATTAACTGATGCAAAACAAAGAGGGGGCTTTGCCCTGCCAGACTTAAAGTTGTATTATGAAGCCGCAGCGTTCTGCTGGCTAAAAGACTGGCTACTTCTTGAGGACACTGATGTGTTGGATCTGGAAGGGTTTAACAATGCTTTTGGATGGCATGCATATTTATGGTATGACAAGGTTAAAGCAAATAAGGCCTTTAAGAACCATATTGTCAGAAAATCATTGTTTAATGTCTGGACAAAATATAAAGACTTGCTGGAAAATAAAACACCAAGGTGGCTTTCACCTTTGGAAGCCAAGGCCCGAAAAAGACCCAATATGGAGGCTAAATGGCCAAAATATTGGGAAATACTAGAAAAGGATGGAGACAATTGGAAATTGCAGAGTTTGGAGAAAATGAAAGACAAAGTGCGAGATTGGTTACATTACGCTCAGATTAAAGAAGTTTTTAAAAATGATAAGAAACTAGGGTTCCAGGTGGAGAAATCGAAATTAGAAACAGAACTGCTAGAACCAAAGATTAAGGTACTTTCAAGGATGTATAACTTGCTGTTGAAATGGAATACACAAGATGAAACGGTTAAATCGGCTATGATAAGGTGGGCACAGGACATTGGGCATAATATCTTGTTTGAGGACTGGGAGAGGTTGTGGAGCAATGGATTGAAATTTACTGCATGTAACGCTCTGAAAGAAAATGTAATGAAAATGATTTATAGATGGTATATGACCCCAGTCAAACTTGCCAAAATCTACCACCTGTCTGATAATAAGTGTTGGAAATGCAAAGAGTGTGAGGGAACGTTCTTCCACCTCTGGTGGACTTGCCCTAAAGTGAAGGCGTTCTGGGAAATGATTTATAATGAACTGAAAAAGGTATTTAAATATACCTTCACTAAGAAACCAGAGGCCTTCCTTTTGGGTATTGTCGGCCAAGGGGTGGCAAAGAAGGACCAGACATTCTTTATGTATGCAACAACAGCAGCAAGGATACTTCTCGCAAAACATTGGAAAACTCAAGATCTACCCACACTGGAAGAATGGCAGATACAACTGATAGACTACATGGAACTGGCTGAAATGACCGGCAGAATCCGTGACCTGGGAGAAGAGAGGATTGAGGAGGACTGGAAGAAATTTAAGAACTATTTACAAAAGTATTGCAATTTGAGTGAATGCTAAACAAGATGCTAGATCAAAATAACTGAGCACCACTAAATTTAGAAGTTTTTAAGAAAATAAGTAAGACTGTGAAATTTAGCTCCTTCTGAGAATTATAAGATTATGAAATATAGAAGGGATATAAGAATTTAAATAAGATGATAAATTGCTGACAAAATGTTACAACGATGAAAGTGGGAGCGGGAGATGTGAGGAAGTCCAAAGAAAATGTGAAAATATGTTAAGATCAATGTTACATTGTTTATTATGTTTATTTTTATTGTAAAATTTAATAAATTGCTTTTAAAAAAAAAAAAAAGATATTAGAGAAGATAAGAGATGGTGAGAAAAATTTGAGACTAAAACCAAAATCTAAAGAGATCCTAAGAGAAATTAAATTCCATCAAGCACAGTATGCGAAATTGATAAATCAAGAAGTGGAATGGAAAATTAAACAAATGAAACAAAGATCTTTTGAATCGGCGAATAAATGTGGAAAACTGCTAGCATGGCAGTTGAAAAAAAGGCACAAATTGAACTTTGTTACCAATCTAGAGGTAGAAGGGAGAAACATCCAGAAACCAGAAGAAATTAGAAAGTGTTTCCAGAGATATTTCAAAAAACTTTATACGCAAGGGCCTCAGGAAGTGACTGAGATAGATCAATTTTTAAAAGCTAATGGATTATTAAAACTATCTCAGGAGAAGATAACAATCTTGAATCACAAAATAACACAACAGGAAATTGAGGGTGCCATTCAGAATATGCAACTTGGCAAATCTCCAGGCCCAGATGGACTCACCTCCAAGTACTATAAGATATTAAAAGATTATTTGATACAACCGCTAATGGAGGTTTGCAATCAGATTATGGAGGGGAGGAAGGCACCGGAAATGTGGAAAGAAGCTTTCATCACATTGATACCTAAACTGGAAACTGAAAAGACTCAACTTAAGAACTACCGTCCCATCTCACTCCTAAATGTGGATTACAAAATCTTTGCAGACATTTTGGCAAGTAGATTTAAAAAAGTGCTAAATGAAGTAATTCACAAGGACCAGGCAGGCTTTCTCCCAGGTAGACATTTATTTGATAATACCAGAAACATTATTGATATTTTGGAACTTTTGCAAACTAACATTAATACTAAAGCAGTGTTAATTTTCATTGATGCGGAGAAGGCCTTTGACAATATTTCCTGGAAGTTTATGAAGAAAAATTTGGAAGGGATGGGAGTGGGACGGGGGTTTGAAAATGGTATAGAGGCAATTTATTCAGAGCAAAAAGCTAAATTGATAGTGAACAATGTGGTGACAGAAGAGTTTAGAATTGAAAAAGGAACACGACAGGGGTGCCCCCTATCCCCTCTTTTATTTATTTCAGTCCTGGAAGTGCTTCTGAACAGGATTAGGGAGGACCGGTTGGTACAAGGAATACAGGTCGGAGTGAAACAATATAAACTGAAAGCTTTTGCAGATGATTTGGTTTTAACATTACAGGAGCCAGAATCTAGTACGAAAAGAGTTTTAGAACTGATTCAGGAGTTTGGTCGGGTGGCGGGATTTAAGCTGAACAAGCAAAAAACCAAGGTTTTGGGAAAAAAATTGACATCTTCAGAAACAGATGGGTTTCAGAAGGAGACAGAACTAAGTGTGGTAAAAAAAGTGAAATACCTAGGGGTTCATTTGTCTGCTAAAAATTTGAATTTATTTAAGGACAATTATGAAAAATGTTGGTTGGAAATTAAGAAAGATTTGGAAATTTGGTCGAGATTGAAACTTTCCTTGTTGGGTCGAATTGCAGCTATAAAAATGAATGTATTGCCGAAAATGTTATTTCTGTTTCAAGCCCTACAGATTGTGGACAGAGTGGAATGTTTTGGGAAGTGGCAGAAGGATGTATCCAAGTTTGTATGGCAGGGCAAAAAGCCCCGGATAAAGTTTAAAATACTAACAGACTCGAAAGAAAGAGGGGGGTTTGCCCTCTTGAGACTATATTATGAAGCTGCGGCCTTCTGCTGGATGAAGGATTGGTTACTTCTTGAGAACACTGATGTCCTAGATCTGGAAGGGTTTGACAATGCTTTTGGTTGGCATGCATATTTGTGGTACGACAAGGCAAAGGTTCATAAAATGTTTAAAAACCATATTGTCAGAAAATCAATATTTATGGTCTGGACAAAATATAAAGATTTATTAGAAGGTAAGACCCCGAGGTGGCTATCACCAGTAGAGGCCAAGGCCTGGAAAAAATCCAATATGGAGGTTGGTTGGCCGAAATATGGGGAAATCATAGAAAAAGTTGGAGAAAATTGGAGGTTGCAGAGTTATGAAAAATTAAAGAATAAGGTGCAAAATTGGTTCCATTATGCTCAATTACAAGAGGTTTTTAAGTTGGATAAAAAAACAGGCTTCCAGGTGGAAAAATCGAAACTAGAGACAGAATTGATAGAACCAAAGACTAAAGTACTTTCGAGAATGTATAATTTGCTGCTTAAATGGAACACTCAGGATGAAACAGTCAAATCAGCAATGATAAAATGGGCTCAGGATATTGGGTACAACATTATGTTTGAAGACTGGGAAAGGTTATGGACCACTGGTATGAAATTCACGGCATGTAATGCCTTGAAAGAAAATATTATGAAAATGATATATAGGTGGTACATGACCCCAGTCAAGCTTGCTAAAATATATCATTTGTCTGATAATAAATGTTGGAAATGTAAGGAGGCTGAAGGGACATTCTTTCACCTCTGGTGGACTTGCCCAAAAGTGAAGGCCTTCTGGGAAATGATACATAATGAGTTAAAAAAGGTGTTTAAATACACCTTTCCTAAGAAACCAGAGGCCTTTCTCCTGGGCATTGTTGGCCAGAAGGTGTTAAAGAAGGACATAATTTTCTATATGTACGCTACAACAGCAGCAAGAATACTAATCGCAAAATACTGGAAGACACAAGATTTGCCCACACTGGAAGAGTGGCAGACGCAGTTGATGGGCTACATGGAACTGGCCGAAATGACTGGCAGAATCCGAGATTTGGGAGAAGAAACAATGGAAGAGGATTGGAAAAAATTCAAAGACTATCTACAAAAATATTATAAGTTATATGAATGTTAAGAGTGTGCATGATTTAGAAAATTTAGCTTCAGCAATAAGATTCGGTGATATGGAAATTAAGTAATAAGTATGAAAGGACTAATGTTTAAAGTAATTTCATATTTATTTTAAGGTAAAGTAATCAGATAATAAGTATTTTAAACATAAAGTATAATTGATTGAAAGTACAAAGGAATGCATGAAACAAGGTAATAATTTGCTGATATATTTATTGTAAAGAATGCAGGGTGAGGGAGATGTGGGGAAGTCCAGTTGGTTATGAAAAAACACTTTGAAAAGATGGTTTTCTTTTGTTTTTCTTTCTTTTTTCCTTCTTATTCTTTTCTACTACTGTTATTTTCTTATGCTGATTGTATACGTGTATCTGGAAAAAAGCAATAAAAATTTTTTATTAAAAAAAAAAAAAAAAGGCTAACGGAAGTGGGATAGTTATTATGGTATTCTATGACAGTGCACTCTATTCCATGCCTGCACTGTGGGACACTATTGTTGCCTTTGCACATGAATCACACAAATGCAAAGGGGCTTTATGTAATAAGACTGCACCACTGACCCCACCCTGATATCATGTGACTTTCTAGCCCAGGGGTCAGCAAATTTTTCCAGCAGGGGGCCGGTCCACTGTCCCTCAGACGTTGTGGGGGGCCAGACTATATTTTTTGGGGGGGAAATGAACGAATACCTGTGCCCCAAAAATAACCCAGAGATGCATTTTAAATAAAAGCACACATTCTACTCATGTAAGAACACCAGGCAGGCCCCACAAATAACCCAGAGATGCATTTTAAATAAAAGGACACATTCCAGTCATCTAAAAACATGCTGATTCTTGGACCGTACGTGGGCCGGATTTAGAAGGTGATTGGGCCGGATCCGGCCCCTGGGTCTTAGTCTGCCTACCCATGTCCTAGCCCTATTCCAACATCCATACATTAGGTGTGAACATCTATACTGCTCAGACATTTATCCATTTCATTCATTCTGTATCAGGGTTAAGAATGTATGGAAGCTCACACAAGTAGAGATCTATGGCTATAGGCTGCAGCCAAGGTCCAGTGCCTAATGTGGGGCTGTTGGGAGTGGGGCTAGGAAATCACATGGCCTAAGGATGGGGCCAACGACGCACCTTGTGTGATTAATACACAAAGGAGGCAATTGTCTTGACAACTTCCCATAGCGAGGGGAGAGCGCCTGCACTTATCTCTCCATAGTGCTGACATGGAATAGAGTGGGAAAGTATTCATCAAATGTAAATGTACTTTTGCCTGGAAACCCAGATCAATAAAACAGCCTAATTTCTCCAAGTAAGCATCTTATTTCTGAAACTTGGCGAGCTGGTGCTCTGCTGAAAACTTCATCAGAAATGGCCAACTGATGTGTTTATCGCAAGTAGCCAAGCTGCCTTTTGCAAGTGTGGAAGGCAGAGTAGGTCCTGTGATAATAAGCTGCCAAACCTTTCATAGAAGTCTCTGACAGCTTATAGAATTCAATTTTGTATTATCA
This sequence comes from Podarcis pityusensis, assembly GCF_964106645.2. Lineage (NCBI taxonomy): Eukaryota > Metazoa > Chordata > Lepidosauria > Squamata > Lacertidae > Podarcis > Podarcis pityusensis. The sequence goes on from NC_138026.1 coordinate 21,547,003, forward strand.
CGGCAAAAATCTGGAGCACACAGCAAACAGGGCAAATGGTTCCAATGTGAGCCTGAAATTCAATAGCGTTCACTTTGCCTGAAATATATGAGAAATATCTATGTATTTTCTTCATGTTATGCGTGGAGTTTCTGGCAGTGTAGAATTAGGAAGACTGATAAATATATCGCTACCAATTACACTGGAGTTACAGAGCGAATAGTGAAACTTAGTTTCATGAGTGCAAACACCACTGAATAAGTCAGAAATATAAATAAAAAAATAAATTTTTATTTATACCCCACCCTTCCCACTTCAAAAAACCAGGCTCAGGGCAGCTAACAACAAATTTAAAACACTTAATTGTAATACAACACAGAAGCAGCATAAAATACAGTATAAAAGCATGAATAACAATAAAATTCAAAGTTCAAAAATCAATTTGGGGGAAATCCATCCAATAAACATTAGATTGTCACCAGGGCTAGCTGGAATTAGTCCTACTTGGGCCAGTGAGGAGGCCAGGGGAGAATTACCTGTGGGGTCCCAGAGCAGGTAATCTTCATAAAAGGGGTGGGGGAGGGAAGAGAAGGGAAATAAAAGATCAGGCTGAATTCAAATTAAAGGCCAGGTGGAATAGCTCTGTCTTACAGGCCCAACGGAAGGAGGTTAAATCCTGAAAGGCCTTAGTCTCATGGGACAGAGCATTCCACCAAGTTGGAGCCATCACTGAAAAGGCCCTGGCCCTGGTGGAGGATAGTCTGACTTCCTTAGGGCCCGGGACCTCTAAACTATGGTTATTCATGGACCTTAAGGTCCTCTGCGGGGCATACCAGGAGAGGCGGTCCCATAAATACGAGGGCCCTAATCACATGCAAATGCTGATTAGGGATCTTCCAAATAAATTTGTTGTTGTTGTTTAGTCGTTTAGTCATTTACTCTTCTGACCCCATGGACCAGAGCACGCCAGGCACTCCTGTCTTCCACTGCGTCCCGCAGTTTGGTCAGACTCATGTTTGTAGCTTCGAGAACACTGTCCAACCATCTCGTCCTCTGTCATCCCATTCTCCTTGTGCCCTCAATCTTTCCCAACATCAGGGTCTTTTCCAGGGAGTCTTCTCTTCTCATGAGGTGGCCAAAGTACTGGAGCCTCAGCTTCACGATCTGTCCTTCCAGTGAGCATTCAGGGCTGATTTCCTTAAGAATGGATACGTTTGATCTTCTTGAAGTCCATGGGACTCTCAAGAGTCTCCTCCAGCACCATAATTCAAAAGCATCAATTCTTCAGCAATCAGCCTTCTTTATGGTCCAGCTCTCACTCCATAAAGAAGGCTGATCGCCGAAGAATTGATGCTTTTGAATTATGGTGCTGGAGGAGACTTTATTTACCAAATAAATTTAGTACTGGCCCAACAATGATGTGGTAGGCAGTAATTCAAAGATCCTCACCCAGAACTATCCACACCTTGCACATGACTAAGGTCCAGATAAGGACCCACATCACTATGTGCACCAGCAATTATGTCCATTGAGTGTTCCTGGATGTGCTTTGTGACGAAGATAAGCATGTCTATATCAGCTAGCTGTCTGGCTCTCACTTTCTGGATTGGGATGCATGGATTTTTCTGCATCATTCAAATAATAGAGGGTGGCTTTTTAACCTCAGAACTCAGGTTCAATGTCCATGGTTCAATCCACTGCATCTTTAGGTAAGATTCCTGTCTGAAACCCTAGAAGGCTTCTGCCAGTCAGCGTGTGGACAATACCAAACTACACTAGTGGCCAAAACCGTGAAAACCTTTTGAAAAAAGTGTATTTCCGAGGTCTGATGCCTCATAACACCTGAATTGGCTCTCTAAACACTCATGCTCATTAGCTACATTCAAATGAAGGAAAGCTACTGAATATTAACCTAAGCAAGTTGTGCTTCCTTTTTCTGGTTATTTGGCTATAGCTTTTGATAGAATACAGATAATTGAACAAGCTTTGTTGTATTACATTCTTCATTAAATTACCTTTCCATTGATATATAATTTTATGGCATTACTCCAAAGAAAAGTGGTGTTATAGGTCATCAAACTTCAGAAATACACTTTCCCCAAAAGGTTTCCACAATTTTCGCCACTAGTGTAGATGGGACTGGTGGTCGCTATATGGCAGCTTCTTATGTTCATTCATTCACATACCTTTTAACTAATTAGTTCTTTTAAAGCAGTCACATGATTTGAAGAGAACTCGTAACAAAAATGTCATGTATTTTTTAAAAAAAGAAAAGCACACCAACTCGTATTTCACATATGCTTAGTTTTCTCACCAACAGGTTACGTGTGTGTGTGTGTGTGTTTTAAATAAGGAATTGATTCCTAGTTTTTAGCAACAAATGGAGTCTGCTTAATCTAGGTGGCATCCTCCTTTGCAAGGCTCCTGGTTGGTTGAAAAGCAGAGTCTGGACTGAGCTGCTTCCCACAATGGTAAAGATCTCACTTCTGAGTTCAGAACGCAGAGCACAAAATCATAAATGTTCTCTCTCTCTCTTTTTGACAGCCGTTTTAACCAAGGTGCAGAGAGGAGTCGCTGGTCTGCAGAACAAATGGGCCCACAAATTGTCAAACTGAGTGCCCTTGGCTTGATAAAATTTGCCTCTTTTCAGCAATGGAGAAGGAGTAATTTCTTTGCAGCTAGTGCTGTCTCATTGAATAATGCAATATGTCCGTTTTATACCGAGCTGGCTAAATGCAATAATTCTTACATAGGACATTAAGCCTAGCATTGAGGCTATTCCTTTTGCCTGTTATTGCTTCGGTCCCATCAGAACAGGTCTGAATAATAATATACTCCGGATGAAAACTGTGTTCTCTTACAGCATCTCGGTGTAGACAAGAATCGTATTCAGTGTGGCGTGTATTGGGGTGGGTCAACACAACAGAATGCACCAAGAAATCTCACGACCTGATAAAGCATGTAACAAAAGGATTATTGTTCCAGTCCTGTGATATTAAATGCTGAAGTTAGAAGTGTGCGATGTTTTCAGTGACTTGAATGCCACCAGCCTTCATTTTCCTTCTTTTTTATTACTGGTTTCCTAGTTGTGCTTCGAGCCCCAAAACCCATCCCGAATGGAAATAAAGACAGTGGAGACAGAATTTAGTTTAAATGTTAATGGGCAAATTTTGGCCACAACTTTATTAAAATACACAAATGTGACTGGTATTGGTTAAGGCATTAGTATCAAACTAAATCTGGCTCCTGCCCCACCCTGCAGGAAGCCTGGAAGGGTAAACAACCAGCAGGGGAATCTCTGTCAGTGTATATTGGCTGGTACTCACCCCTGGGGTTCCCAGGGGTCCTGGCATGGCCCTAGCCCCTCTCTGGGCTTTGGACAAGATCCAGACCCCCGGATTCCTTTAACGGAATACCCTATGATGGCCGCACCTCCCCTCCCCACATTCCCCTAAACCAATGCTTAACCGCCAAACCTTACAAAGTTGTGACGATTGCTAAGAGGCAGGCAAAAACCAAGTGGCCACTGCCAATCTGCCACATTGGGAAAAACTCCTACCTGGCCCCCATTCCAAAACAGGCAAGCAACCAAAGTCCAAAGCAAGGCCAAACACGACCTAATTAATGGGTGGGCCGGTGTTCGGCAGCGCGAAGCAAAAGGAGGTCCCTACGTCGTGCTGCCAAATAAATACCCCCAATCTTGCCACGCTGCTGATTGGCTAAAGGCCATTGGCATAACTGTGGCACCACTGGCTTGGAGCGGGGCAAGCCCCGCCCACAAGCTGGTTAGGGAAGAGTTTCAGGGCCGAGCACAACATGGACTCTCTGTTAGGAGGATCCAACTTGCAAGCCCATGCCTCATGCAGCAACTCTGTCCCCCACCCGCTTTCTTGCGAGTAAGCCCCATTAAAATAAACAGGCCTTGCTTTCAAATAAATATGATTTATTTGTTTATTAGAAAATCTATAAACCATCATTAACCCAAATTTGTTTAATGGTTGCAAAGTTTACTGGTGAAAGATACTTTTCTATATTAAAAAGAATAAAGAATGATCTGTGATCAATATCGTTCCAAGATTGGCTGTCTGATCAAAGCATTCTCTGCATGGAAAATGATAAACTGTGACTTACTGATTTTAATGATATAATTGATAAGTTTGCATCCAAAAGAGCTTGAAAGAAACTGTTCTGACTTTGTATATAATGCAATGTTAAAACATAGCTATGATTCCCCTATGAATGTTCTGTTAAGTATAATTGTTTAGTTGTACATTGAAATGGAAAATGACTGTAGGTGAATGGCTAAAGGGAACATAGAAAATTCTGTTGAAGCTGTGTTAAGCTCTCTGAGCACCTAACAAGTTGATAATTAACTAAGAATGCGCCTCTGCTAGCTCTCACATGGTATCTAACTTACATCACATGGAAGGGGTATTCAGTTGCAAATTTCCGTTTTGAGCCACCTTAGAAGAAATTTGTACCAATGATCTCTCTCAAGGAGAAAGTAGCTTCAGGCTAGAATGCAGGCTAATGAAGTCTGTGTAGAGAAAGATCTTTGATTTCAGCTCTGTTTGTAGTAATTTAGTACAGTGGAACCTTGGGTTGTGAACGTGATCCGTGCAGGAGGCACATTCTCAACCCACAGCATTCGCAACCCATAGCACCGTCTGCGCATGCGCAAAGCGCAATTTAGTGGTTCTGCGCATGCGTGAGCACCGAAACCCAGAAGTAACCCGTTCTGGTACTTCTGGGTTCGGCGCGGTGCGCAACCCAAAATCACATAACCTGAATTGTCTGTAACCTGAGGTACCACTGTACTTCTAAGATGCTGAATATGCACATGATGTTATGCAACTATCTGGATTGATTGTTTTTGTGTCTGTTTTGGAACAAGTTCTGTTAGTAAAGCTTTAAAACCATATCTTTTGGTCTGGACATTTTTTATTCCAAGAGGAGTCCATTTTTATTCATCCTATTGCTTCCAAATGTGCACTATTAACAACCACAATATGCTCTGTGGGAATGTCTTCATTAATTCCATTTTTTTCCAAACTTATTAAAAGTAATAAATAATCTTTTTATCAATGCTAAAATTTCTGGCAATGTTCTACTTGTATAGATACAGAAGAGAATGAAATTTTGTTTCTTGTGATGATGCTATTAAATTTGGGCCTCCCAAGGTCTCCTAGCTCAGGGCCTCCACTTATTTTTATTTTTCATGATATCTGTACTGTCCTTCTCTCTCTATTCTTATTTGCTCATTTCATCTGCAAAGCACTCTACCTCCCTCAATATGTGCGCACACACACACCCTCTCAAACTCAAAGCTTTGTTCTGAAACTCTGTTGGGGAATTCCTGCTCAGGGAACCATCCAAAGCATTAAAGAAACACTAGAGATATTTTGTCAACTTGCTGACTCCCATTAGATGACCCTTCTAGATAGAACTTTAGCTGGAGACTCATCCACAATAATCAGGAAGCTAAGCTCTCAGAACATTGCAGTGCCAGCCATGTACTCCCCCCACCCTAAATATTAAATAAATGACAAGGCATGAAGAAGGCACAATTCCATGCACAAATATTCTTCAGTAGCAGTCAAACTTACATCATGTTGTTATACTGCTTCAGTTTGTTGTGGATGTCATGTTTTAAGTCATTAAAATCTTGTGTTTCAAAGATGCTTTCAGGAATTCCAGAACTGCACACGGCACATTTGAAATAAACAAAAAAGAAAAGTTTTGTCTGCTGCAAGAAGCTTAGAATGTATAATTAGAGACACCTTCTGAAGAACTGAAATGTACAGGCATCACCAAGTATCGCAGTTGCTTTGCAGCCATCCTTTCATGAGTAAATCAATTATGATATTATGCACAATATAGCTTGGGAACAAATAACGTGATTGACTGCTGATCTTGACGGTTTCTTTGTTAGGCAGATTTACTGATTAACAGCCTAGAATGGATGGTTGATGTTTCATCAATGGGGGCTAATGGAGAGGAGATTGTTTTTTGATAGCTGGTGAATCTTTCCGTGTGTTGGAATGAGATACCCATCAGAGCTTGTAGAAAGTGACAACCCTCCAGCTGAGGAGAAGGCAGGTGTTTGTGAGATAAACAGCAATTTTAGAAGACAAGAGGGAAAGAAAACATCGCCTCTTGTTTTTCTACCTGAAGTGAGTTGAAATTGAGAATCTTGGGAACTTTAGTGTGGACCTCTCACAGCTACAGTTCCCAGCACCTTAACAAACTACATATCCTTGGATTCCCCAAGGCTGTTATGGTGGTATAAAAGCCATGTGACCTTAGTCTCTAGTGCAGGGGTCAGCAAACTTTTCCAGCAGGGGGCCGGTCCACTGTCCCTCAGACCTTGTGGGGGGCCAGACCGACTGCCTCCCGAAAGCACCCCCTCCTGAAAGCCCTCCCTGCCTATGCCACTCATGCCTGCAGCCAATCGGAAGCCGTGCCAGCGTTGCTGCCCGCCCAGAGGCATCCGTGGCTTTTGGCTGGCTGCAGGAGCTTCCTGCAGCCAATCAGAAGCTGTGCTGCATCACGGAAGTCAGTCTCTGTGCGGCGAAGCCTCTGCACTGCACAGAGGGGGTGGCAGGGTCTGCAAGCTTTGACAACCTCTGCTCTAGTGATCTCTCCCATCCAAAGGAAACTGAACACAGTGACATTGTCCATGGAACTTTCTGGCACTTGGGAAAGCAGAGTAAGGTGTGCAACAATATTGAACTAGATAACTTCCAATATATCCTTTTGGCTACGCTTCTCAATTACTCATTTTTGGCTCTAAACAGCACACTTTTTCTTCTTTAAACCGAGCTGCCATGCAAATGCTATAATCATAGCTGGCATGACATTGGGCAGGGGGATCAGTTTTGGAATGTTTGCAATTGAAAGCTCTGTGATAATGTTCCAAAAGGAAGGCATGGCTTTCCGAGCTTGTTACAATGCTCAGAATCCCAGAACAGACGTGCACTGGTAAAGCAGCACATGTTTTGTCAGCCTTTTTATTGCCGGAATTACTAATTCATTTGACAGTCAATCACTAAATGTTTGATGGATTGCTTTTCTTTCTTTCTGTTTAGAGGAACGTATCAATTCAAAGAGAGGATTACTTGCAAATGGATGGTGATCTCCTGCACTCATGATGAATGAAGCTCAATATTCAAAAACGGGAAGCAATTCTTCTGCCGTGGAGTCCCAGACTTTTGTCTTAAACAAAACTGGCTCTCCTGGCACTCTTTCTAGAGATGCAGAGAAGAGCCAGCCCTACCATTAGGCAGAGTGAGGTGGCTGCCTCAGGTGGCAGATGCTAGAGGGGGGCAGATAGGGAATAGCAGTGAGATGTTGGAGGATAGAACTGGGTGTGCCTTGCAGGCTGCTCTGTGCCACCTAAACTGGCCCACTGCTCTCAGGTCTGGGGGTGAATATAGTTCCGTTGCCAGTGCTGAAGTGAGATTCAACTGCCAGGCGTAGGGTGGCAGTTTGCCTCAGTCGGTAAAATGTCTTGGACCAGCCCTGGGACTGGTGGATCTGGCTTTAAACCCTTGCCCTAAAATAGATGCTTAAACTGATCTTCTGCCCAGTTTTCCCCCATCCTCCTGAAGCCTCCATCTTGGGAACTGTGTCTCTTCCCATGATTTAGTGTTGATGCATAAAATGTGGTAGGTAGATGAGAGAATCCAGGAAGGTTTCACAAGCTAAGACTCCTCTGAGACCGGTACCTCCTGCTCATGGAGACTGAGTTGCCATCTCCCAGGTGTTCTCTTCTTCGACTCAGTGTGTAGGAGAGCTACAGAATGGGTTGGACCTCCTGCTCTTCTGGTTTTTAGATGGGTCCTGGACAGATTTCCACCACATCAGACCATTTATAACTGAAAATTTCTACTGTCTTTATGTTGCTTCCTTTGGTTTTGATACTGCTTTGATTTGCATATGTTTTATTTTATCTGTTTCAAAGCAGTGTCCTCTTGCTGATCTGATAACAGAAAGAACAATGTGGCCGCAGATGGGTGGCCTGGGATGGTAAGTAGGAGTGGGGTGATGATCTCATTCCTCAGGTCTTTATAAAGGGGACAGGACAGGAGCACATGAGCCACTGTTTCCAGATTGCCATCTCCACAGGGACAGAGTCGTTTCTCAGTTGGAATCTTTTGGTATCAGCCCTCAAGTACCGCAGAGGGCATCACATCCAATCTGGCCAGTGTGAAGGCACGTCTGTATTTTGGGATAGTTAATTTATACGAATATGGTGAAGGGAATCAAATCTTGATCATTTGATTGTCCTTTTTACCCATTGTTGTCTTTTTAATTGTATATATTGCTTGTTTTATGTTGCTATGGCCGTTGGCTAATGCAAATAAAGTTTATCTATGTCTATGCCCTCTTGTTGTTATATTGTGATTCCCCCTTCCCTCCCTCCTCCATTGGTCAGGTATAAATAATAAAGACAAGTTACTGTTTATGTGTGCAACATAACTGTGAAACTTTCTTCCACAACCCAAGTTGATGAGCTGGATTCAGCTAATGAGGACTGTCAGCAGAAGCCCCGTGCAAGGACTTCCACTTGTGAAACAGGACTTCCGCTGCTCTCCTTCCCTGCCCCACTGCAGTGTTTTTTTTTTTTGGGGGGGGCAGAACAACCCCTGGAACAGCATGTGGGGGCAGGGAGGGGGAGATAGTTCCTAGTAAGCAGAAAAACCTGATGGAGCAATTGCCTTTGTGCAACATTGAATTCCTCTCACAATCTCTATAACAAAAAGACCTACTTAACACCTATTAAGCATCAGCTGGTCCCTTAAATGTTTTGCCGCAATTTGTTAATTTATTTATTTCATTTTATACACACACACACACACACACACACACCACTTGGTTGTTTAAAATACTCTCAAAGCATTTTGCTCTTGATATGTGCTGCCTTCTGAGGCCCTTCTTTGTGTGTCTCCTCCTCGAGAGGTCCAGAGGGTGGCAACACGAGAACGGGCCTTCTCTGCAGTGGCTCCCCGTCTGTGGAATGCTCTCCCCAGGGAAGTTTGCCTGGCACCTTCATTATACACCTTTAGGCGCCAGGCAAAAACGTTCCTTTTTAACCAGGCCTTTGGCTGACCTGATTGACATCCCATTCCCTTTTAAAATGTGGCTCTTTTGGAGGGGATGTTATTGGGTTATTGTTTTTTTATTTTACTTTATATATTGTGTTCTTTTCTGCGAACTGCCCTGAGACCTCCAGGTACAGGAGGGTATATTAATTCAATAAATAAAATAAATAAATCAAGAGCCACACTAAACAAATTGCTCAGATGTAAGCTCTGTTGAAATCAAAGGGACTTTGAGCACATGCTAACTTATCACACGGATGCCAATAAATACTCTATAGCTCATGCAGGTACTTCGATTGAGGAGGCAGCCTGTGGAGGACATTTTAAATTCATTCATTCTACAGACATTTTGTATTCATTTGTGCTTCCTCTACCTGCCCTTGATTAGAATGCCTGAAGCCTCTCACTTATAATTGAGCGTATCTGGGATCAAGATATCAACATCTATGGGAGCTGAGGATCTATACAGAACACCTGCCTGATCCTTGTGTCCATTCCAGTAATACATTTATACTTCATTTTCAAATAAGCCAATTGCCTAAATTCTACCATAGTTCTAGTTTAATTAACATTATTTAAGGTATTTATATACTGCTTAATTTACTAACTCTACAAGCTGTCGACGTAAAAAGAAATTATAAAAAGCATACAATGGATAAAATCAATGAAGATGAATAATAAAAAAGGGAAAAGTCTGTTTTTTATGTAGTCTTTACCAAAGTATCTCAAGTAATATTTTTAATGGAGAACAGAACTAATTCTGCAGCATCTCTTTAGCCCTACCCCCCTCCAATGATAAGATGTTTTTCTTCTTGCTAATTTGAATCTCTAATATTTACCTCTGTGACACAGAGGTCATTTCCATTTATATTCCTTAAGCAGCACCCTTTGCAATGACAATTCAAGATCAACAGAAAGATCAAAGGAAACACATTATGTCCCTGTACTAATTTGCTTTCTGCTTGATTATTTCTCTTTCTGTAAAATTATTCAACGGAAAATCTTTTTCACAAATGGCACAGCATCCATTCTTTCCATAACCTTTTTCTTTTTGCTATTGTGGTTGCTTGCAAAATGTATATTGACAAATGCGACTTTGTCAGCTAATCAAACACAGCATCTCCCATTGTTTGATTTAATACAGATATTAGATGCTGGTTGAGCTTTTAATATTTGTTGTACTGACATCAAAGTCCACTGCAGTCCAACTGATCTACCTCTGTGTTTGTGTGTACAGATTGCAAATATAATGTATAGTAGATGCCTTTTGTTTTAAGACTGCTTCAATACTTACTTTGTTGAGACTTCTTTCTTGAATGCATTATGCTTCCTCCTACATTAAGTTTGTTTCCTGATACACCACTCCAAAAGATAGGAAGACGAAAGTTAACTCCAGGTGCAGCATTTTGGAATTACCAGCTGCACTGATTCAGCCTGCCTGACTTGGCTATCAAAAAGCAACATGACACCATTTCTTCATTACCTTCCACATGTTGGGAAGGGAACTTATGAAACAAGCTGCCTTCTGTACTTAGCTTTTAAATCGTGCAGATAATGGAGCAGATGACAAGAACACAATGAAGAGGGTGAGGCTAACAGGCTCATCCCTGATCTCAGAGGAGGATTTAGGGCACTGCAACCGGTTCCAGCATACAGTGGTACCTTGGTTCTCGAACTCAATCCGTTCTGGACGTCTGTTCGACTTCCAAAACGTTCTAAAGCCAAGGCACGGCTTCTGATTGGCTGATTGGCCCTGGAAACAATGCTGACAGCTGAAACGGATGTTTGGCTTCCAAAAAATGTTTGCAAACCGGAACACTTACTACTGGGTTTGCGGCGTTCGGGAGCCAATTTGTTTGTCAGCTAAGCCGTTCAGGAACCAAGGTACCACTGTACTGGGTGTTGAGCCTAGGGAACACTGCAGGGCGTTGCAACTACAGTGGTACCTCTGGTTGCGAACAGGATTCAATCCGGAGGCCCGTTCCCAATATGAAAAGAGCGCAACCTGAAGCGCTGTATCTGCACAGGTGCGTGGCGCAATTTAGTGCTCGTGTGCATGCGCAAATTTAGCGCTTCTGCGCATGCGCGAGCGGCAAAACCCGGAGGTAACCCTTTCTGGTACTTCCAGGTTGCTGCGGGACGTAACCTGAAAGAATGTAACATGAAGCAAATGTAACATGAGGTATGACTGTATGACATAGTGAATTGAGCAGGATGGAAGGCAAGAGGGTGTGTGTGTGTGTGTGTGTGTGTGTGTGTGTGTCAAATTTTGGCCTCGCAGTGTGCCACTGCAATTTGAAAGAACAAAGTTCGCCGCTGCTGCTCTCCATTCATTGCACAAGGTAGAAGGAGCCAATGTGGAACGCTCTTGATGTTGAGGACTCCCATCTCCCATCATCATCGGTTGTTGGCTATGCTGGCAAGTGCTGTTGGGAGTTATTGTCCAAGAGATCCTGGTGTGAGGGTTGAATGCCTTAAGAGGGCTCTCAGTTTTGTTGCTGTTTTCTTGACTGAGGCACTGACTGCTTTTTCTCTTACCATTTGCATCGTGATGGCCCTTGCCACAGCTACTCTGCCTTATTGCTCCCTGACTTTGCAAGAGAAGGAAAGATTATCATGGAGATGGGTGTGGCAAATGCTCTCTCTCAGCTAATAAATCTTACTGGTTTCAATGAAAGCCCACAAGTTTTGTTTTCCTTCTAAGCCCAATTAATTGCTATGCCAGTGTTCATTATTTGAATGCTGTTAACACTGCAAATCTCAGACTGCAGTGCAATAACCATTTATACAAAAAATAAACAAATGCCAAAAAAGTGATTTGTGTTTGAAATCAATTTACTTTGCTGTAATTGTAAAAGCAGTGCAAACATAATGGTTTTAATAGGTTAATGCTGCCTCATTATCCTCTTCTCAGCTCCCATTTGTTTCACTGGCAAATGTGCTGCACATGTTTTGTTATATCATTTGGGCTGGAGGTTCAAGGACAAACATGCAATCCTCCCCTCTCCAGATTTTGTTAATACAGAAACCCAACTATTCCTGTTTTGTTTAATTGCAGAGCTTTCCTTTTATTTGTAGTAGTTTTGAATCACAATATCACCAATGCAAAAGGGGAGGCGGGTGGTTCTGTTGGACTTGGATCCTATTGGACTTGGTGATTGGAAGGTTGGCAGTTTGAATCTGCACAACGGTAGATCCTATTGGACTTGGTGATTGGAAGGTTGGCAGTTTGAATCTGCACAACGGTAGTTAGCGCCTGTTGGTCTGTCCCAGCTTCTGCCAACCTAGCAGTTCGAAAGCACGTCAGTGCATGTAGATAAATAGGTACCGTTGCGGCGGGAAGGTAAATGGCATTTCTGTGCACTCTGGTTTCCATCATGGTGTTCTGTTGCCCCAAAAGTGGTTTAGTCATGCTGGCCACATGACCTGGAAAGCTGTCTGTGGACAAACGGCGGCTCCTTTGGCCTGAAGCAAGATGAGCGCTGCAACCCCATAGTCACCTTTGATTGGACTTAACTATCCAGGAGTCCTTTATCACCATTGCAATATCACTGTGGGCTGTGTGTGTGCTCAGTTTTCAGGTAGTTCTCTGCTTTCTAAAACCAATGCTCTTTGGAACTGATCGAACTGCTACAGGAGCAGAAGAAATACACCATTGGCTCTGATGTAAAGATGCAAAACTTGTGCTATAGATTTCAATGATACAATTCCAAGCAACAGAAAGGGTTGCCGTGACCATACTCTCTGTTAAATACTCTCTGTTAACCCTTAGCATCATAAATACACTTCCGTGAATAGAGATTTTATTAACCTGGTTGTTTGTGGCACCATCAGTCATAGTATCTATCTTACTGGACCAGCTGGGAATCAGGGGCATTATACTCCTATCATGATGTCTGTTTCCAGAAAGTCATGCAGAGATGCAATTGTTTTGCATATGAAAGTTGTGCTTCAGGGATCTGTTGTTTCATCCATGCTGTTTGACACTGATATGAAATTGTAAGTGTTGCTGTTAACTATTCTCTGCTAATGCCTTAGTTTTCATAAAACCACAGAGTTGTGAAGGCCAACAGGACATCTACTACTATAGCATTCCTGATAGATGAACATCCTGCCACTGCTTGAAATGGAAGAGTAGCTGACTACTTTCCAAGGCAATTGATTCCAGTGTACGGGTTGAAGAAGTGAAACAGAGTGATTCTAAAGGCTAACCTGAAAGTTTGGGGCTGAGGTAGGTTTTGACCCGAGTGCTCCTGGCTCCAGGCTTGAACACCTGCCTACCCTTGCCAGCATCCGGGATCTATGCAGACCCCCTGTAGCAGCTATATATTTACTTTGAAACTTTCTATGTTTTAGTTTGCAATGGGTGGTATGCTTGAGGGGTGAATACTTCCCATTAAAAAAACCAAATAATTCACCCATTATTGAGACTTTTGTACCTCAGAAAATGATGGTAAAAATCTATACTAAAAGCACAATTTTGCCTAATTGAGGGGAAGGGGAATTTCTGCCCTGTTTTGTAGGCCGAACAATTTACTTCCAGTTTTGTATTCACTCTGACTGAATTTTCCCTGAGTGGTTGAAAACTATCAACAGCATGTTTGAAATCTTAACCACTAGCATATTGGCTCAAAGGTCTTTGAAGACTGTGCCAAAATGCATCAGAGATGAGCCATTTTCCCCCCTATGAGGGCATGCCAGAACTTCAGTTCTATAAAGCTGGTTTTCTACATCGGACATAATACATTATGCGATAATTTCTGCAATACCGAAAAAAACATTTTCTTGTCCTACTGACAGTTTATTGCCACAAGTTTATTAAACTGTTGTTTTCATGCACCATTTACACATTTCCTCTTGGTCTGAATAGCTTTCCCCTCCTCCCTTAGCTTTAGTTCTTAGAAGACCAGCAACACATTCTTTCCAGTCATCTCCTTCTGAGGTTTGAAATCTGGGACATATTCCAAAACTTCCTAGTGTGGTCTGGATGCTGGCCAGCACACATGTCGTGCTGCACATGTCCTTATCTGAGGATGCAGCAAGCAAATGCTGAAGCGCGATCAAGACCCTGTTGTCTTCTCCACTGGAAAATTCTCCCTCTCCACTTCCCCCATGTGGCCAGTAAACAGCATTCCCTGCCTCCGAGGAGCTTGGGAAAGGAGCCAACCAACCAGCATTCTGTGTTCTCATTGTTTGTGATCGCAAAGCATTTTATTGGCTGTCAAAGGGCTAGCTAGCTCACTTGCTAGCGCTGACAATCTGCTCCATGAGCAAGTGCATCTGGGCTGCCATTATGGGTTGTACTGAGGCTTGAGGCAAGCAGCTATCACCGCAAATCTTAAAATGCACGAAAAAGTAGTTAAAAAAAGAAAAGAGGACAACTAGACCTTGCTTTTTAATGTGCTTCATAATGCTAAGAAGGTTTTTTGTTTGTTTCAACTTCTTGCTTATAATTCCCCCCTCATGAAATGTAAAACCATATAAAAACCGTAAGTTATGAAACAGGCACACGATGTCAGCTTTCAAAGGGGCAAGGGATTTTAAAACAACAACACACACAAGATTTGAACAGGGAATTGTTAAGAGGGGGGACAAAACCATCAGTGGGGGGAAATACCCAACACTCACAAAATGGAGGTGCCTTTTCCACCCACACCCCTCCACGTGCCCTCTTGATAAAAATATGTCGGGAACCCCCACTCCCATTTGTGCACTGGATATAACTGTGTATTCTTCTGAGCAGTGTTTACACTGGAGCAGAGGAGATTGTGAGGAGCACGGTTACTCCAGAAAACAGGTCAGGGGGAAGGAAGTTTTAAAAAGGGAGAAAAGAGAATACATTTTTTTCTTGCTTCTTCTAACCCTCTCTCTGTTTCCTGACCACACTTTTAAAAAAAATTACCTCACTGTCTTTGTTTATCTTTCTCTCTGCCTTGCTATGTTTACACATGGGCTGAGCAGTTTTGCCAGAAGGGATCTGATGGGGCTGTTGAAACACCACATGCAAAACCTTGTCAGACTCTCACCAGTGGGGTAAAAATAATAAAGACTTTGCTTTCCCTGGTTTTGACCTTTTACAAAACTAGAGGTTTTGAAAGGAAAATTAGTCTTCCAGCTCTAGGAGTGACATACTTTTCATCCTGTTCTGAGAGCATGTTTAATAGAATGGATGGACTTTTGACCCAGCATATCCAAAGTCTTCCTGTTTCACTCCCGACATGCCCCTCATTGCCTTCTCTGACATCTTGTGAGAGAACAACTGCACCTATCTGGACTATGACTATCTTCATCACTTTAGAAAGAGTGTTCATGCCTGCATCTAACTCTGGCTGAAAATTATCTTTTAAAAATGTAAACTTTAAAGGTTACATGCACACCCACCCACAGATGGATCTACCTGTAAGTTGGCTGGTTTAATCCACTCCAAAGTACTCCTTTGCCTGCAAATTTCATCCACTTATGTGAAAATGAAACAGATTACAGTGGTACCTTGAGTTACAAACACCTCAGGTTACAAACGCTTCAGGTTACAAACACCGCTAACCTGGAAGAGTTACCTCAAGTTGAGAACTTTGCCCCAGGATGAGAACAGAAATTGTGTGCCGGCGGCGCAGCGGAAGCAAGAGGCCCCATTAGCAAAAGCACGCCTCTAGTTAAGAACAGTTTCAGGTTAAGAACGGACCTCTGGAACAAATTAAGTTCGTAACTAGAGGTACCACTGTATAGTCATTTTTAGATTCCCAATTAGAGTCAATGGGGGCCAAACAGATCTTTGGATTTGACAGATTGGATATGGATCTGAATAACCAATTGATCTGCATAGCCCCTAAGAGAAAGTCACAACAAGACTAGCAGTGCTACAAAGACCCAAGAAATATTTCTATGTGCCTGGACCATTCTGCACCATACAATATTCTTTTTCCAGCCAATCTGCTTAGGCCCTAGACTAGACAAAGCCAAAGTGTTAGAATAGGACACTGTACCATTGTTGGGCAGTGACCAGAATATTTGATGTAGGCCGCTTCCAGATGGGTGTCTTCTGGTGTTATTAATCATTACTCTTTCACAGTTCAACACTATTCCTTCCCCACCCTCCATAGTTTCGAATGGAAAGTTAGATTTTGATTCCCCTCATATTCAGAGTTATTGCAGCTAATCAGTTTTCCAGATGCCAACCAAACTGGAGGCTTAAGCAACCTTAAGATTGTGAAATTAATTTCGTAGAGGGGGAAAAGATTAGAAAAGTTTTCTTTTTTAGAAAAGACTTTGAAGTCTTTAAATGGGGATTATTTATTTAGATACCAAAGTACCAAATCTTAAATTTTGTGTGCTGAGAATTAATTAGGCAAATGGAATTAAAGCCTTATATTATGAACAAAAGTAAAATCCGCATTTGAATGCAAATACATTCCCACTCAAGAACAAGTAATATATGAGGAGACACTGTTTTATCTTTTGAATTTTTCCAGGACAGAGCTTCATCGTCCCCTCTCCCTAAAATGTCACACAAATAAGACAAGAAATTTAACAAAAACTCCAGTGAGAGAAGTAAAGTAAACAATATAGGGTATTAGCAGATGCCTCTGTGCACAGGACACCAGGCTGCATAGAACCTGGATAATGATGTTCTACATGAATCCATATTTCCCAATGGCTGTTCAAGTGTATGCACTGTGTAATAAGCCTCAGATTTCTGATATACAGAGGTACCTCGGGTTAAGGACTTTATTTGTTCCGGACCTCCGTTCTTAACCTGAAACCGTTCTTAACCTGAGGTACCTCTTTAGCTAATGGGGCCTCCCGCTGCGCCGCCGGAGCATGATTTCGGTTCTCATCCTGAAGCAAAGTTCTTAACCCGAGGTACTACTTCCGGGTTAGCGGAGTCTGTAACCCGAAGTGTTTGTATAACCCTAGGTGTCTGTAACCTGAGGTACCGCTGTATATATATTTAAAGCAAAGTGAGCTATACAGAAAGGTACAGTAAATTATGAAAGAAATGGCAACAATTTTAAAAAAGCCTCTGTGTGAAGCAGACTACGTGAGGAAACCAAATTGAACAACTTCAGTTTTGTAGTAGAAGTTTGTATTTCAGAATGCTGGGTTACTTGTATGCTCTCCTCAGGGGCACACAGAGCAAGGACGGCCTCTCCTCAGGTGGTCCTGAGCTGACTCTGCAATCATCATCTGAGGCCCTTCTTCATGTGCCTCCTCCACAAAGGGTGGCAGCATGAGAATGGGCCTTTTCTGCAATGGCTCTTCATTTGTGGAATGCTCTCCCCAGAGAGGTTCAGCTGGAGCCTCCTTGGAAACAATCGAAGACTTTCCCCCTGGCAAACTTTCCTAGCTGGAGGAAGAGGTCTCTGCTAAGGGTGTCCACTTCGCATTGTTTCTAAATTCATTTTCTGCTCTTTTTGTTGCTGTTTCAAACTTTTATTATTATTATATTCGATACATCGCCTTGGGACATATGTGGACGGTGATTAATATATAAACAGCAACAATGTAGAGTCCTAGGCCCAAAGAATATGGAGATGGTCATTGGAGAGTTTTTCT
Source organism: Podarcis pityusensis (assembly GCF_964106645.2). Lineage (NCBI taxonomy): Eukaryota > Metazoa > Chordata > Lepidosauria > Squamata > Lacertidae > Podarcis > Podarcis pityusensis. The sequence continues at coordinate 21,564,639 of NC_138026.1, forward strand.
TGTTTAAACTTTCCGCCCCGAGTCTTTCCAGTGAGTTGTAAATAACCCCAAGCTCTTCAGTTATTAGGAGACGTTTTATGGGTCTCCTATAACAATTATTGCCTTATAGCTTTCTGCTGGCGCCGTAGATTTCAAGCACTGGCAACAGATTGATAGAAATGCAAAGGAATATAATTATATTCTGGATGAAATTAAAGAATAGTAGATGATGATGGGAGTACTGGGTCTTTGGGACTCTTCCAGACATCCTTTTGTGGTGTGTTCATGATGATTTGTGCTCATGATGGTATCAGGACAGTTCTATGCAACTCTACTTTCAATATGATTTGTGCCTGCAAATGTTTTCGGGGCAGTCTTAGTGTTTTGTTTTCAACTGGTGCATGTCCCATAGCAGGCATAGGCAAACTCCGGCCCTCCAGATGTTTGGGACTACAATTCCCATCATCCCTGACCACTGGCCCTGTTAGCAAGGGATGATGGGAATCGTAGTCCCAAACATCTGGAGGGCTAGAGTTTGCCTATGCCTGTCCCATAGCTTCCTGCTGAAACCTTGCAACTTTTAATGCCACAACTGTTTGGGGGAGGGGGTCTGTTTGACATTTGTTGTGCTGTAATGCAAGAGTGCCACTCCACATGGCAGTCATGTGGTACTGGGTGGTATTCATTGAAATTCTTTTTGTTAGTGCAAGGATTAGCACAAGTACATTGGGATTTCCCCCCTCGCTTGCCCCATGCCTAACTTCAAATCCTCTCTGATGGAGAGAACTTTGTGTTGCATATGGGATATTCACCTTAGCACTACGCTAACTACAACCCAGAATGACTAATAAAGCAGAATAATGCATGGATGGTACAGTATTAATCCACCACTAATTAGCTATTATTGTGTCAATGAGTTGTTGCAGAATACATCCACAAAAAACCTATAACAGTCTAGGTCTCCAAGATCTCTGTAGTTAAGGAAAAAACTGAAATTTCATTTCCCCGTGACCCTAAAATGAAGATATCAATATAGTCAGTGCTTTAAAATGGTTCATCACTCTTATATCACCACAACACACTGGCTGTATGTTAAGTCTTGCTTTGTATCTTACTTACGTGCCTTTGTATAGACATTTTGTTATTTAATGTGTGCAAGACTTCTGGGCATTGTTTCACTCTACAAATGTTTCTGCTAAAGTAAAATGCTGCAAATTTGTTTGAGAACTAGCTGGTGGGTGGGAGGAAAAGATTTGTCATAATTAAATCTCCATAATCCTTGTCTTTGAATTATAACCTCCATTCCAGTTGTTCTTGTTGCTATGTACTTCATTATCCACTAGTTATAGTCATTATCCATAATTTAAATCCAATTAATTTCCATCGAAGCCTAATTATAAAATTTATTTTCTTTTTTCTTCCAATGCATTTTTCTGTGGTAAAATTAAAGCTACACTTCAGTTTAGTGAGTTACTGCAGGTCCAGTAGTCCAGAATGTGATGTTTTCATGTCCACAAAGTGTACTCAATTCATTTCAATGTGCACACTTTTCTTTGCAGTACAAAATATCTATGTTAAATTAAAATAAAAGCAGAGCTCGGCCTCTGGGTGACATCATCAATTTTCAGTGCAAGTGCCATTGAGAAGTCTACCCAAGAAGCTGTGCTGGATGGAAGCTGTGCAGGAGGACTGATTTATCAAGCAACCCTTCCGGAATCCATTCTAACCTTTGGGCTGAGATACAGAAATATTTTGAATCTGCAAGTCTAGCTATATATTCAAGAAGATTGCCTTGTAACAAGTATGGATGCTCATATTCTAAGGTTTCCTATTCAGAGCCCCTACTCTCTTAGTGACTCTCTTGCATTATGCAAGGGTTGGCCTACTTTTTCTCCTTCATTGTACACGACTGTTTCTGGCTGTGCCGAAATATACAATGTGCACAGCTTACAAAGCAGTAGGGCAGCAGATGGACTGAGTGCTGCTTTCATTTGGCAGGATAGCATTTTTAAATGTGATTTTATTGTCTTTTGCGTACAGTGGTACCTTGGGTTAAGTACTTAATTCGTTCCGGAGGTCCGTTCTTAACCTGAAACTGTTCTTAACCTGAAGCACCACTTTGGCTAATGGGGCCCTCTGCTGCCGCCGCGCCGCCGGAGCACAATTTCTGTTCTCATCCTGAAGCAAAGTTCTTAACCTGAAGCACTATTTCTGGGTTAGCGGAGACTGTAATCTGAAGTGTATGTAACCTGAAGCGTATGTAACCCAAGGTACCACTGTACATGCAAGGCAACTTCTACGAAGCTGCTGCAGAAATACTGTATAGAAATATAATCCGGTCTATTAGCCAAGATTTATGATCTGTACTGTAGAATAATTTTAAATTTGGAACTCCAAGTCCTGCTCTTTCCTTTCACATCATGTAGAATTCTCATTTAAACCCATGATGTTTGATTAGTCCATATGAATTTCAATATTCACTGTTGCCTTATATTCAGTCGTGTTGTTAATTCAATTGTTAGATGTTGGAATGTTTTGTTGTTCTTTTGGTGTTATCCTTTTAACTTTTTCAAAATAATGCTGTCGTTTTTCTTCCTTACTTCTTGTTTGGTCCAGAGTGGCAGCAAACATAGGAATGCCAACACAGGTGCCATTTATTCCTAGAGAACAATCATCATTATCATCATTCAGAATGCTAATGACAGTGGGTATGCTTGAATATTCCACCAGCGAAAGATTCCTTACACCTAGCAGAACAGGTATAAAGTTGGAGCAGAATCTGTTTAACAGGGAAGAAACTTTTGATATTAGGGAAAGGTCAAGTTTGTTGAATGTGGCCTCCTCCTGCCCCAGAAAGTTTGCATCTTATGATAGCTGTCAGTGTTTAGTGTAAGACTTGTTTGGATGCTACAAACTTGGATCACTTCACCAAACATGGCTGGCTGCCCTGTCTCCAGCAACAGAGGGCGTCTATTTGAGGAAGCAGCAATATAATAGGATTTATGTGCATAGCAGCCCCTTTCATGGGTTATTCACACTGTACTAAATTGCCACATGATAACCATCTGTGATTGCCTCAGTGTTCTATACAGTATATTTTGTTATTAAATGTCAGAGCAATAGCAGCAGTACTACTGAATGAATAGTTGTCTTGTTGAATATCTCCTTGGTTATTGGATCAGATGAATCTGGACTTTGTAGGAAAATATACATTCCACTTCCCTTGTTCTTTTTTTTAACCAAGTGAATGAAGAATGACACACTTTTAGAATTACGATTATTATCAAAGGAAGTAATAGGCGCCTTTTTAATGAGAAATCGTCAACTTCTTAATGAGATCCTTTCCCTAGTATCATTAGAGATCCAATATGGTATAATGTTGTGAAAGTACTTCCCCGAAGAAAGGTTGTTTTTTTTTCCAGTTCAAGGGAATAACATTTTAACTCATTATAGTACCATAATGAAATTATTAGTTTTGCAGAAAGGCAGGATACAAATTTAACAAACAAACAAACAAACAAACAAACAAACAAAAATGGATAGTGTTGCATAGTACTTCCAAATGAAAATCCATACAATCAGGTTGTAGGTACACCAAACCATTCCTCATTTTTAAGATATCGATTGTACTCTGCAGTAATTTAAAAGGAAAACTGATAGCTGAAAGACTTCACTGAGGGGGGAGGAAAGGTTACTCCTTATAATCTGCAGCAAAACAGCCTTAAACACTGATCAGAAGGTTCACATTGCTGAAGATGGATCATTGGGAACTTTCTGTATGACATATAATTCAATAAGGCCCTTCCAAATCATATATTCCATTCATGCACAGTTTATCCTACATTTTTTCCCCAGTGCAGTTTCTGTTGGGATTTTAAGATTCAATCCAGTTGTCCCCACCCCCACAATGCAGTTTAAGACAGTCCAGATAAATTTGAGGAAAAACCCAGTAAGTTTTGAAACATCAAAATACATACCATGCTGTGTCTATTTAAGAATCAGCAATCAGTACAACTGTTGTCATAATACAGCTTTCCTTTTAATAAATAGACTCCTTTAAAGCATTTGTTATTACTTTGTCATGCCTGTGATATTCCACCCTTAGCAGGTAACTTTTTCCATCCCCAAACATTTCTCATTTCATCTGGTGGTTCATTTTATTTGGATTCTAGAAAGAAACTTAAGAATCTATTTGGTATTATATTCATTTATCTGGGAGCTATTTCCCCCACTGTAGCATTTATATGTTCATTAAATTTATATCCCACCCTCCCTACCAAAGGGGCCCAGGGCAGCAAAAACACAAGATAACACCACCACCACCACCACCAATTCTGTTACAGATGCAGACTGGTAAAAAGCTCTACCAGTTAAAAGAGGAAGTTCTTTAGCAGGCAATGAAAGATAGCAGAGATGGTGACTGATATTAAATGGGAAGGAATGATGAAACATAGGTGCCATGACAGTTAAAACCCACTTCTCATATTGTGTGGAAGAGATCTCCTGATAAGAGGGCATCATTTATGTATATAAAACAATATTTTAGTTGTGCTGGTCCCAAGCTATATAAGCCTTATACACCAGAACTATCACCTTGAACTTAGTCCTGTAGCTATTTGGCTGCCAGTGCAACTTGAAAGAACTATCACTTCTATAAATACAGTGGAACATAGCACAAGTTTCCATGTAATTTGCAAAAAGTGACCTCGTCACGTTTGAAGCCACTAATGTGTATGTAGCCCGGGTGCAAAACTTTAACCATATACACTAATTCAATGAGTCCTCTATCCGCAGCATACTCATGAAAGTCAAATGTATGTCAACACAGCAGATTTCAAAATGTTCTGATTGCTATTTTTTTTATTATTTACTGCCTCTTGGATGTTTTACGTTAACTCAGCCTTAATGCTAATCAGTGGGTAATTTTAATTTGCACATATACGAATGAATTAAAATAGCCAAATGAAACATAACTATTGAATGACCAAATGCTTAGAGACGTTATACCAGTGTTTTCCATCTCTATCAGTGTGCCTGAATATTCATAAAGTGCCATGTCATGCAAATGGCACATCTAAGTACATGCACAAAAATTTGTTTGGGGCTATCCCTTGTTCTTCTTGTATTAGTTACAGAATTCCCAGTGATGTGAAGAATGCCCGGAACTGGACACATTTTATCTCCCGAGTCTTTATTAGCCTTAAATGACATTGATTCTTCCATCTGCATGGATATTATGTAGTCTCACTCCACTCTCCTCCAGTGTGGTGTAGTGGTTAAGCGCGATAGTCCCGTAATCTGGGGAACTGGGTTCGCGTCTCCACTCCTCCACATGCAGCTGCTGGGTGACCTTGGGCCAGTCACACTTCTCTGAAGTCTCTCAGCCCCACTCACCTCACAGAGTGTTTGTTGTGGGGGAGGAAGGGAAAGGAGAATGTTAGCCGCTTTGAGACTCCTTCAGGTAGTGATAAAGCGGGATATCAAATCCAAACTCCTCTTCCTCCTCCTCCTCTTCTTCTTCTTCGGAGTTTTAAGCCCATTTCATTTGTTATCTTTGCAATATGATTTCTGCTGCAAAGCTGGCCCCCTGAGACTGGCTTCCCCACTGCACTGGGACTGTATGGAATAAGGTTGCAATTAAATTAAAGTCAGTGATGATGATGATTATGTTTTTTAAAATACAAGCACTTAGAAAATATGTAGATAGACAGCACCATGTGAAAATGGGCCTTTTCTCAAGAGGAATTCCTTCTAAGATAAGGTTACCAGATTTTTTTCAAAGAATCCAGGGACACTTTTTTTTTTGAAAAGAGAAAAAAATATGTTTAAAAAGTTATTTTTTTTAAAAAAAAATTAAGTAACATCTTCTCTTCTGTGGTCTCTTCTGTCACATGTGGAGTAGGGTTGGGTCGGGCCTGGACTCGGCCACGTGTCCTTGCCCTCTCCTACCTCTCCTCCTCAGCAGTGGTGCGGCAAGGTCGGGGCTCCCCTCTTTTTTCTCATTCCTCTTCCTCTCTCTCTTCCTCCTCCTCCTCCTTGCATCGGCTCTGGGGTTTTCCTGGCCCTGGAGCGCCGCTGGGCGGTTGGCTGGGCGGCCAGGCACTCTTGCTCCCAGCTCGATTTGGGTCGCAGGGGTGTGTGTGTCAGTGATTCCCCCAGTTGACGCACCGGGTGCCCCCGGTTCCCCCTTGGCAGTGGCGGCGGCGGCGGCAGCGGCAGTCTCAGCAGCCTGGAGCCACCCTGGTAGCGAAGTTGGCTCTGGCTGGCTTCAGGAGCTGCTTGCTGCTCTGACACCCACCATTTTACCTCACCGGAAGTTCCCATATGACGTTTCTTGTGCTGTTGAACTGATCACGCAACATTCATTTCCTACTAATAAATCTACAACGCTTAAAATATAAATCCGGGGACATTAAATGAAATATGGGGACATTCCGGGGACGGATTTTGTCCGGTGGCAGATTGATTAGATGATTAGATGATTAGATCCTGCACCTGCTCTTCTGTCCACACACACACATTTCCTGAAAGCTGTAAACCTCAAAGCTGTTCTTGTGTGATTCCTGAGCAGGGATGAAGGAGAAATTTGATTCCTTATGCATTTGAAGCCAAATCTATCCAACTTACATTTTCCAAAACAATGTGCAAACAGAAGCACAGTTATCCGTCGAAATTTGAATTTGTCTGAATTGTGTGATGCTGCTCTCCAGCTAAACAATGCTTACAAAATGCACGTGTTAGGGGGAGGTGTGCATAGATATCAGTGAAAATAACATGCAGACGTGCATTATATTGGGTGGTGGTGGTGCCGGCGGGGGGGTGTTCCTTGTAAAAAAAAATGTACATTAGTCAGAACTGGATACAAAACTGCATTGATTAGGAGAAATGCTGATGAGTTTTCAGGCTGATTTTTTTAAAACAACAACATCAATTGCTACAAAATGCGGAGAACTGAATTTATGACTGGGAAAATGAGAAACTGAAATAACTGAAACTGACAAAACCTTCCCTGCGTGTGCCTGGGGACAGCACACTTGTAGTGCTGTGTTAAATTTAGGTGTAAAAGATAAATATATATATATAAACACAACTATCAGGATATAGTACTTGGGTAGTTAGAACAAATGATGAAGTATTGTAATACAATGTAGTTCCCATGCTGTTATAGTACAGTGTCCTTAGATGAACTGCTGCTCAAGACTCTTCTTTCTGTCTGTGGTGACAGGCCCTCTGGTCCTTCTGTTCAAACTTATGTCCATTCTTCAGGCCCAAACGAAATGCCTTTCTCCTGTGAAGGCCAAATTCCTACACAAACATCATCTCAAATAAGGCACAGCCTCATTTTTACTGTACAAAATGTAGCACAACTGAATTTTTATACATTTAAAAACAAACATGTGCATAAGTGCATATATTCTTATAAACACTTTATTTTCAATTGTAGGGCTTTGTAATAATAATAATTCTGTCTGCTGCCTTTGCATATTTACTTCCAAATTCACTTCTAAAAGAAGGTATAATCTAATTTATTCACAGTACTTGTCAGGGTTTCCTGTGTATGGTTTTTAAAGTTATAGAATAAAGGGTTTCCCTTCCTATATGGAATTTGTTCATTTAGGATTCCTTCATAATAACATCCTTTAAAATGTATGTTATATGAGCTGTAAATTATTAATCTTCTACCAAGCGTCCAATTTGTATTTACGGCAACCTTTTAATAGTGCGCAAATGTCCATATTAAAAATGTAACCTCTGTATTGCAAATTGATTCAGTGTGTGATGCCGCTATGACATGTTGTGCAAAATCCATTTAATGGCTTCAGCTAACTGCACTTGAGCTCCTAATATATTCAGAGAAATTGAGTGCAACTATTCCAGCTATTATGGCTCTTTAAAAAATATCCTGTATATTTATTTTGGTTGCATTCCTGTGCCCACTTCTATGGGAGAAAACCACATTATCCACAAGACCTCTCTTGCATGCCCTCCCACTTGCATAAGCCACCACCACCTACTAGGTAGCACTGCCATTCCTGCCCCACTTACAAACCCAGGAAATTACATACTGAATTTCCCACAGAATCCTAAAATGAAAAAAAAGCAGAAGTAAGATACCCTCAGTCCTCCAAATGCCTAGTCCTTAGTCTTTCTTGAGATCTGTAAATACAGATCCACACCCTTGTGGAGCTATTCACACACAACAAGAAGCTATTTATATGGATGCTGATGCACTATAACTTGCTTCTCTCAAGGTATCCTGGCTCAGGAGAATCAGCACCTCAAGTAAGCACCTAAGGCCTAGGTAAAGGTAAAGGGACCGCTGACCATTAGGTCCAGTCGTGGCCGACTCTGGGGTTGCGGCGCTCATCTCGCTTTATTGGCCTAGGGAGCCAGCGTACAGCTTCCGGGTCATGTGGCCAGCATGACTAAGCCGCTTCTGGTGAACCAGAGCAGTGCATGGAAACGCCGTTTACCTTCCCGCTGGAGCGGTACCTATTTATCTACTTGCACTTTGATGTGCTTTTGAACTGCTAGGTTGGCAGGAGCAGGGACCGAGCAACGGGAGCTCAGCCCGTCACGGGGATTCGAACCACCAACCTTCTGATCAGTAAGTCCTAGGCTCTGTGGTTTAACCCACAGCGCCACCCGCATCCCCTAAGGCCTAGCTAAGTGCAAAAGGGTGTGGTGGAGTTCTGATGCTATTGGTGGTCTAAACTAAGGGACAAATGACAGTGGTAGTTATCCAAATCTAGCATCTGTTTCCATGTCTGAGTCACTCTCATTGGATCAAAGTGATTGACTATGAGTAGCAGGCATGGCACAGAGGGCCTGGAAGTTTTGAAAGGCTCTCCGATAATTGTTTGATAGAAACTGTTACAACATTTTTATAAGTAGTTATGCCTCATGGAATTTGCAGCTACAGGAAGCTCTAGAACGACATGCCACAGCTGGATGTTCGGGATTGATGCCTGAAACTTGCCACAATGGCTTCTAAAATGTGAGAATCCAATTCTGCAAAATAATATTCTCTCTCTCTCTCATTTATCAAGTCAGTTGGACACCATATGTTTCATATACTGAAGTTTTTATAAGACAATTCTTTTTTATATATATTTAATTAACGCTTGATCTCTCTTTGTAGAGTATTCGTTTTTAAAAAAGTTAAGAGGGTATTTCCTGGGGTTCTGCACTGGCTTCAGAAAAACCCCAAAACCCAAGCCAAAATTTGGTCTGATTCTGAGAGCTCTGGCAATTTTTCCTGAAAAGAGAGGTCACTTCCGATTGCTCCCTGCTTAATCTTGTGGTCTGCCAGCACCCACAGTGCTTCTTCAGGTTGTCTCCTCCCTCTTTGAAGATCTCCAGTTCATTGGATTCTTTACACTTCTTGATTGACAGAGGAGCAAAACCCCACAATAGGCTTTCCTTTCCATACTTTTGTTTCCAGGGATAATTGCATCTCCCCCATCCTTTCCATTACACCAGGTTTCTGATATGCTCATTGTGCCTGTGATTTATTTTTTCCTTTTAGCGTAAGCACCGTAGCTCAGTTCATCTTGGCTCAGAGGCTTTTATCGTTACCAAAACCTCTCTTCGGGCATTATAATTAGGCTAATGTAAAATGTGAGAAGTGGGCAGCAGATAGGAGCATACCAGCTTCCCCCTCACCCAACATACACCTTTGATTTGCAGTTGTGTTTTAGCATGGAGAAAGGCTTCTACTTTCCGGGCCTAATTCAATTTCATAATGTAGATAGGCTGTGTAGATAGGTTGATTGTTAGTGCCCCAATCCAATAAGTGCTTACTTGAAAATAAACCCTTCTGAAATAATTAGTATATTAACATGCATAGGACAGGGCTGCAGGTTGTATCATTAGGGCAAAGCAGAGCCCGTATTTCACTAGGAATCATGCTGGCTTAGAAACATGCTTTCTGGGCAATATTGTAAACTGGAGTTCACAAATAAATGTTTTATTTCTGCAGATTTATACAAATCCTAATCTACTTTCCCCCACTTTATGAAAAGCAATAGTGAAGGAGTAGAATGAATTTGCTTCCACGGAGAGATGCAATAAGAAGGGGGGAAGGGTTACTGGTTGCCCACAGGAGATTTATTTCAGAAATTAAAATATCCAGAGAGTTTGAACATTAATTTGTTTGAGATTGTTATTATAAAAAGAGTATCTTTTGAAATGAATTGTCCAATTTATAACGGGCTACCTCGAGGACAAGGCAGCAATAAATTCTCTCTATGGAACTGTAGAGTTTCATTAAAAATGCTATCCATATGCTTTAGCTACAGTCGGAAGAGATAGTAAGAAAGATTAAACATGTTGTCACCGTATCTGCTTACTATGAAAAATTGCAGCAGAAAGGAAAGAGAACCACTTTATCAATGTATACGTCATACTATTTCGTATCTAAAATTATTGCAGGTGTTATTGTATTTGTAATATGCTTCTCATGAATATTTGTGAGATGGTCAGATCTTAACTGGACCAATCAATTCATATTTAACACATAAGCAAATCTGTGTAGATTCGAAAAAACTTATAGAATAGTGTAAGCATTGTGCTTGGAGAACAAGAAAGGAAACATCTGTCTTCTACAACCCTACACAAGGACATTTGCACGTGAGAGACCGATTCTGATGGACTGTTCCATGATTTTGGGCTTTTTTTTTAATCCAAAGAAACTGCAGATGCAGTTTGCGTGGAGAACAAGTAAGGAAATATTTGTCTTCTACAATCCCGCACAAGGACACTTGCACATGGGGGACTGATACTGATGGATTGTTCCATGAATTTGCTTTTTTTCATCCAAAGAAACTGAAGACATTCAAAGAAACTGAAGATGCAGAACAGACAAAAGAAAGTACTTCTTCAAAAAACATATAGTTAACCTCTGGATTTCATTCCTAGAAATCGTAGTGGTGACCACTGAGGAGATTTCACCCCTCCCATTCCAAGAATCTGCTGATGTTCTCTGCTGATTCTCCAGAGAGGAGGGGGGCGGTTTCTGCTCACTACTTATTCCGCTCCAGCCTCACATCAAACGAGAGAGACTGAGTGTTAGAGAGACAGAGTGTTATCTCTGTATAGATAAGGTTGCTGCTAAGAGCAGCTGCAGACACTCAGTGCAGTTCAGCTTCTCCATTTAGCTCTGTATATAGTTTGTATGATAGTTGTAGATAAAATAAAAGTAGTTATTCTACATAGCTGTTCTCCGAGTGGTTTATGCTCTGCTGTACTCTGCTGTGCAACGACTGTCTTCGGGAGTGAATCTGGTGCTCACAACTCTGAGGTGTGAGTCCACAGCACTTTGACCTGTTCCTGTGCAGAAGGTGGTCTCTGGAAGTGCTACCCAGCTCGCCTGGCCCAGTCGGGCTGAAGTGGATGAGTCCAGTCGGTGGCACTGGCTCAAGGGCGATGCTGACAACCACCAACCTGGATGGCTTCAAAAGAGGATTAGACAAACTCATGAAGGATGAGGTTATGTTCTACCTACACTGTCAGAGGAAGTATGCCTTTAAATACCAGTTGTTGGAAGTCACAGATGGGTTGAGTACTGTTGTCCTTAGATTCTGCTCAAGTGTTTTCCATAGGCATCCAGTTGGCCACTGTTAGAACAAGAGATTGGACCAGATGGATCAGTGACCTGATCCAGCAGACCATTCTTATGCTCTTATTTGGTATTCAGATATGTATAATATCAATTCATTTCATTTAACTTTTAAAATATCATTTTGAATCAATAAAATAAAATCACCAGTGGTCAAGATTCAAAGGGCTACATTAGGAATGACCAAGCAGTTGGACATGCCTGGGGGGGGGGGGAGTTCAGCTGTCTCCTACCTACCTGACTGACAGCTGCATTTTCTTGGGAGAAGGTATGAGCCCAGTGCCGCCTGACTTTCCATCTCGCATGACAGTCAGCCCCACAGAATGAATGCTTCCTCTCAACAGCCGTTGCACCTATCCTGTTTGGTGAAGACTACTCTTTTGCAGAAGGGATGTGGGTGGCGTGTGGTCTAAACCACTGAGCCTCTTGGGCTTGTCGATCAAAAGGTCAGCCGTCTGAATCCGCTTGATGTTGGTGAGCTCTTGTTGCTCTGTCCCAGCTTCTGCCAACCTAGCAGTTTGAAAGCACACAGGTACCGCTGTGGCAGGGATGCAGGAGGCGCTGTGGTCTAAACCACTGAGCCTAGGGCTTGCCGATAGGAAGGTCAGCAGTTCAAATCCCCGCATTGGGGTGAACTCCCATTGGTCGGTCCCAGCTCCTGCCAACCTAGCAGTTTGAAAGCACATCAAAGTGCAAATAGATAAATAGGTGCAGCTCTGGCGGGAAGGTAAACGGCATTTCCATGCACTGCTCTGGTTTCGCCAGAAGTGGCTCAGTCATGCTGGCCACATCACCCAGAAAAACTGTCTATCGACCAACGTCGGCTCCCTCGGCCAGTAAAGCGAGATGAGCACCGCAACCCCAGAGTCATTTGTGAATGGACTTAACTGTCAGGGGTCCTTTTCCTTTACCTTTTACCGCTGCGGCAGGAAGATAAACTGTTTTTGTGCACTCTGGTTTCTGTCACAGTGCCCAGTTGCACAAGAAGTGGTTTAGTCACTCTGGCCACATGACCCTGAAAGCTGTCTGTGGATAAATGCCGGCTCCCTCACCCTGAAAAGCGAGATAAGCGCCGCACTCCATAGTCACCTTTAACTGGACTTAATTGTCCAGGGGTACTTTACCTTTTTCTTTTTTTACTCTTTTGTAGGTGTCTCATCTGCAGAGAATTCTCTTGTGGAGCAGCACTGCACAGGACAATGTCTCCTGTACAACCTTCCCTGCCAAATAATTGATCCCTGGAATTTCAGCTTTTTTGGGGGGAAATTGTATATGGGCACACAGTTGCTGCTGGTCTATACATACGCTGTTGGATTGTGTACAGGTAAAAGTCATGTGGAAGAAACAGGAAACTCTGAGGTCTTCAGGAAGTGGGTAAATCACCCACTTTAGTCCAAGCATGTAATAAACAACCTGGTGTTTAGGTTCAGGTGTAGTAGCAATACTAGGCCATGCATAGGTAGAGAAAATGCATATAGTTTCTGTAGCTGAATCTTATGAACTTTAGGCCCACCACTTTCAAGAGCTGCAGCAGAGCTCAAATAAATACTCATTTCCACCAAATAATGTCCAGTTATTAATATGCTTAGGATGCAGTCCTTTACATGCTTACTTGGGAACATTGGTACTTGGCAGGGTAGGGTGGCAGTGCTTACCTGAGGCTTACCAGAAGGGAGAGGAGGGGCAGTGAGGCTGGCATAGTGCAAACACACCTGTGAGAGTGCTGGATTAGTTGCACTGGTGCTTTTGCACCACACTAACCTTACCACCAGTAAGCTGCAGCGATGCTGGCGATGGGTGTTCAGATAAGCACCGCTGCACTGCTGACTGCCTGAGAGTATATCCTATGGAATTCATTTGGATTTACTTTTGAGTAGACATGCATAGAAGCCCACTACAAGGATGCAATTCACATTGAATTTGAAATATTCCAACTATGGCATATGCATTATATTTCAAATGCTGTAATTGGAAAAAATAGCTCTCTTTTCTTGTAGCCATGTAGTCCAGCAAAGATGTTCTTCTGGTGGACTTTGGAGTTCCTAGCAGAACTTGGTAATTGCACACGACATGCGCAGAAGGCTAAGCCGGATGATAAAGAACATTCTCAAACATAATGTGCCCTGAGTACATTTGCAAAGTGTTAGCCTAATGAGAAACTCTATTTACTTAATTAAAATACAGCATCATTTTGCTAATACAAATGAAGATGGTCAATATGTAGCTGGTGGGCATAAACAAAAGGGATTTACCCTAACCTGGAAAGACAAAAAACATCATAGTTGCCTTAATTACAGAACTCACATCCTGTAAATCTGCTCCCAGTGAAAATGAGAAGGCTTAGTGCAAAGAAAATGAGATTAGCGTATTATTTATGAGAGTCATTAAAAATTATATTTCACATACAATGCCTGTATATTTCTCTCCGTGCTTCTCAAGAAAGTTTAGTAGTGTTTTATTGCACTTAAGCTTTAACTTTGATCTAATTTCCTTGCACAGCTACCTTTAGTAAGACTCAGGGGACAAGAGAGATGGTCCAGTAATTTATACTAATGAAGCTGGTAACGGAATGATCAGTTGCTCTGAAGCAGAAAAGCCCATCTGAATGAAGATTCCCCACAGCCAGGAATCAGGCAGGAAATGTGCCTGAGCATTGCCAGGCAAAAAGCAGAAGCTGCAAAGAAAATGTCATAAGAACAAGAAAATAAACTGGTTTCTTTGGCACATGTGCATTGTGTAAGGGGTTTGGGGAGGAAGAGGGGAAATGCCCCTATAGGCAACCATGACCACTATTGAAAATCTTTCCTAGTATGAAAAAAATATGCTAGAACTAATCAGCCTAGTTCAGGACATGGTGTGCATATTCATATTGTAGGGAATTCCCAGTAGCCCTGTTGTAATATGTTTGACCTTTTAGGCTGATAGGTAAAGGGACCCCTGACCGTTAGGTCCAGTCGCAGACGACTCTGGGGTTGCACGCTCATATCGCTCTATAGGCCGAGGGAGCCGGCGTTTGTCCACAGACAGCTTCCAGGTCATGTGGCCAGCATGGTTAAGTCGCTTCTGGCAAATCAGAGCAGCACATGGAAACGCTGTTTACCTTCCCGCCGGAGCGGTATCTATTTATCTACTTGCACTTTGACGGGCTTTCGAACTGCTAGGTGGGCAGGAGCAGGGACCGAGCAACGGGAGCTCACCCCGTCGCAGGGATTCAAACCACCGAACTTCTGATCGGCAAGCCCTAGGCTCTATGGTTTAACCCACAGTGTCACCTGTGGCTAAAAAGTCATTAGTGTATTGAAGGTATTATTGGTGTCAAAACTCTACTGTTTTCTCCACCGAGGGCAGCTTCTCCTCATTCATCCAGGTTGGCCTTAGAGCTTGGTGGGGAACCTGTGGCCCTCCAGATGTTGTTGGACTATAAATTTCCGTCATCCCTGATGATAGGCAGTGCTGGTTGGGTCTGATGGAAGTTGGAGTCCAACATGTGGAGGGCCACATGTCCCCTGTCTCTGCTTTGAAGTTTCCTTGATTCTCAGTGGAGCTATTCTCTTCCTCCCACCAGATAATGTACTAACTTTACTTTTCAATATAACTGCAACAAATACATAAAGATATTAGACGGCAAATTTAAGAAGTGGAATCCTAAGGAGACTTGCATTTCAAACCCTTGGAGATGTGGAGTTGGCTTCCTCACCCAACAGAGCAGCCTGCCCCAACTTGGTGATCTCTGGACATTTCAGACTGCAAATCCCATCTGACTCAGCCACCATGGCCAATGGTCAAGGATGATGGGAGACGTAGTCCAAACCATCAGGAGGGCATGAGATTGGGGAAGGCTGCCATGGAGAATTATACACACAGAGATGTGGCGGTTGGATGAGGCTGGAGAAATGTATACAAAGCACCCACTTGTGTATGATATTCCCCATCCAGTTGAGGATATTTCATAGGAGCCTGCTTTCAGTTGTGAATTACCCTAAATGAATTAAGGTGTAGCTCTAGGTGAGCCAGCAGAATCATGTGAAACAAGCATCCCTTGCGTTCATAGTACTTTTCTTTGCACATAATTTGACCTACTGTATCATGCACATACTATAGGATAATATATTGGTAATTTTAAAAAACAACAACCATTAAAGGAAAGGATGTGGATATCTCATGCCTTTCTACTTAGCCTAGTCATGGTACCATTATTTATTAAATCTCTCTTTTAAAAAAACAACCTGTTTTCAGTTCCTTTTTATAGGATAGGTTCCCCTTGTCCCATCCAATTTTGTTCATGAGGTGTCACTCATTGAGCTGATAGCAAACCATGCCCCAGAGAGAACTAAGCAAGGGAAAACAAGCGTTAAAATATATTATCCAGCCTAAGCACATTGAGCAAGGTACATTTTCCCAGCGTCTGCTGTGTGTGAAGCAAGTCATTTCCTGATTTGTGCAGCTTGCAGAGTCCACAGTTTTAGGTGTTTATCAGTTGCAGCACTCACTCTAAGCCAGTAGGCTGTCCCTTTGATCACTTGCTGGAAGTTTCAAAGTATCACTGCACACAGCCCAGAGGTATTCTAGTTGGATCACATTGCCAGTTTCTAAATATCTCTGGCACTTTCCTCATTGGTGGCACTTTACTTCAGTAATAAGCAAGAAGTATGACAAATACTTGTTTTGGCGCAGACAGGCACAGCTAAAGAACGCGCGCGCCTGCCTCCACAAACTTTGCAGGCTGTTATCTGCCTTCTGTTACCTACAATTTTAGAGGTAGCAGTCAGGCATCAGGAGGAAGAAAAGAAAAGAATGGAGAAGTCAACAGCATTTCAAAAGTAATGGCATTGTCTCCAGTATGCAATATTGTGTAAAGTGAAACAAACACACAGTGGCAACACAGTCATCATGGGCAGAGGAATAATCAAAAGATTGTTGTCCCCTTCCTCAGTAGCAGGAAGCTGATGTCCACTTGATGGCAGCAGAGACAAGAGTTGTGAAGGCTGGATTTGGGCATCTTTCTCGTCTGCTGGCAGTAAGTATATCAGAAGATCCCTGTGGGAACAAACCAAAGGTCCATCTAGTCAACATTCTGTTCTCACAGTGGCAAACCAGATGCTCATGGGAGTGAACAATAGCTCTCCCTGACTCCTGATCCCAGGCTACTGGTCTTCAGAGGATACTTTCTCTGATACAGTGGTACCTTGTTAGAATTCCTGCTCCGTGATTGCAGTCATGGGGTTGTTGTCTTTCACATGACGTTATATGTTTTGACTCCACAGAGTGGGAAGTGATGGAGACAGGATGTTTGTGTTACTGTGTTCCGTGAAGTAGGACTATTGTTCTTTGTTCTTTTTCTCTTTGCTGTCTGATGCCAGAAAGAGGGAGCCATGTTGCAGTGCTCTGTATGTGCTTATATGTAAATAAAGTAGATTAGCCAAAATGCTGAGTTGCTGAGGTCTGTTATGCATGATGAGCGAACTCTGTGGATCCCTAAGTTTGCCGGTGTCGGTTGGCATCGGTTGCTGTGATGTTCGGGCTGAAGAAAGCTTTTGAAGCTCCTGAAAACCAGGAGGGAGAGAACATGCCAGTCGGGCATGTGTCTCTGCTAGGGTCCTACTCAAGTGTAGGCTGAACTCCTGATATACCTTGGTTCTCAAACTGCTTGGTTCTCAAACAACTTGGAACCCAAACACTGCAAACCAGGAAGTAAGTGTTCCAGTTTGTGAACTTTTTGTGTGAAGTTGAACATGCTCCGTTTTGAGTGTTACGCTTCCGATTTGAGTGCCACACTTCCATTTTGATTGCCACACTTCTGTTTCCGTTTGGAGTGTTACGCTGACAATTTGAGTGTGACGCTTCCGTTTGGAATGTTATGCTGAGGTCTGTCTGCTTTTGCTATTTATTTTGCATTTTTGTGCCTCTTTGTGTGTGTGTGTGACTGTGTGGAACCCAGTTCAGCTACTGATTGATTGTGTGACTGCAGTACATTGTTTCTTGCTTTCATTTTATGGATCAGTGTTCTTGTTAGATAGTAAAATTCATGTTAAACTTCTGTTTTGGGGATTGTTGTTAAAAGTTTGGAACAGATTAATCCATTTTGCATTACTTTCTATGGGAAAGCGTGCCTTGGTTTTGGAATGCTTTGGTTTTGAAACCGACTGCCGGAATGGATTAAGCTTGAGAACCAAGGTACCTTTGTACTGGAGATAATATAACTACCATAGCTAGTAGCCACTGATAGTCTTAGCCTCCATGAGATACATTTTGCCTCGTCGGTAGCACCTCAGTAGGTGAAGTGATAACATTGTGATCTTGGGTTATCTTGGGCAGACTACATTGACTTCCTTCTGCTGTGGCTTCCAATGGGACTGTTGCAATATCCTTTTACAAAGGTCCCTGGGACTCAGCACCATGCAAACGACTCTATTCCCAGTGAAAAATAGCAAGAGATAATATAGCTCTTTTCAGTTAGGCTTTTTAAGGGTCTTCCTTCTTTTGTGACTTCCAGGAAGCATTCTACATACAAAAGATTTTAAAAACAACAAGAAAACCCATGCATTTCAGATGCTGAACATTACTTTTTCTCTATTTTTATTTCCCACAATTCATTCCACAGAAGAGCGCCTGTCTCTTGTACTGCAGGAAGCTGACACTTCAAAGATAATAATAATAAAAAAAAGGGCATTCAAAATGGTTTTTAAATCCTTATTTGGAAGAGGGTTTTCTTTCCCCACAGAGAATGTGCATGTTTCTTGGATATTATTGTTTCTTTCCAGATGGCCAGAGTGGATACTGCATTCTAATAAGTGGATATGGTTGTCTTTACAAATACCCCTTTCCACTTTTCTTTCAATTTCATATGAGTCAAGTTCATAGATTTTCCATTTTTCCTTATGTCACGTAAGTGGTCTATGTTTTACTCAGTACGGGGCAAATTTTGTGAGAGATACATTCTGACAGAAAATGTACTTGATTGATCTGGTCGTCAGATAGACACACAGCAAATTCCATAGTCCACCAGTCAGTTGTCATCTTCTGGCTTGCTGACAAATAAAGTACAACAAGAATGAACAACTCGAGACCTAGGAAGCGGAATGGAGTTTGCGTTCAATGAGGATCTATCTACAACTAGATTGTATCACTGCAGTGCACTTTTTCTTTTTTTAAGAGTCTTTGGAAGGTTCTATTTCTGTGGAATGCAGCAGCAAGAATGTTCACAGACTCTCACTGATGGAACCATATTTCCCCTAGCCTGCAACAACTGTATTGGCTGCAAATTTACCAATTCTCATGCCGGTAGTTGGTTACCAATTACTACAAAATTTCATCCTTCAGATGCATCCTTGATTCTTTGCTCCGTCTCAAGATAACCATGGGGATTTGGTTTGGGAGGTGGGTCGGAGGTAGCATATCCTTAGTAAAATTCCTGTTGGATCCTGACTGGTTCCTGTTTGAAATATTGAGTGACAACAACTCCAGTATCCCCTTCACTGCCCTTTCTATAGAGATTGTAGGCACAGGTAGATGTGTCCAGTAGATGTGTCCCACTGTTTACTTGCTATTTCTCCAGGTTTCTGTTATTCCCACAACATCTGTGCTTTCCTTTAAAACCAAGCACTCCAGTTTGCCCATCTTGGCTTGGAGGTTTTCTGTACACTATGTTGTTATTGTTATTGGTCTTCATTGGCATAAACTGAAACAATAAAATTGAGAAAGGAGGTTATTTTTATCATATGTGGCGGTCTTGTAGTAAGGTGAAAGCTTATATAATGAATTGAAAAGGATGTTCAAAATAACCATTGTAAAAAAAACAACCAGAAGTTTTTCTTTTGGGAATTCTAGGGACAAAACTACCTAAAGTGTATAGAAATTTATTTATGTATGCTACTACAGCAGCAAGAATGCTACTCACCCCAAAATGGAAAGAAGCAGAAGTCCCAGCAAAGGAAGAATGGATACGAAAACTTGTGGAATATGCCGAAATGGCAAAACTCACCAGGAGAATAAGAAATAAGATAACAATTCTTTTTTAAAATAAAATAATGGAAATGGTTTATTGAATATTTACAGATAAATTGCAAACAGATAAAAGCATTGGCAGGATTATTATAATAACTTGCAGTTTCATAAGAGTTTATATTTAAAGTAGATAATGAAATGAGCAAATTAAATGAATTTGGATATGCAGAAGAAATTTAAAAATAAATTTAAGGAACCACAGAAAGAGGGGGAAGGAAGTCAAACTTTGAAATGAGAAAATGATTGTGAAATTAATGAAATGTATAAATTTGAAAAGTATAAGTAAAAAGTTTTTTAAAAAGTTTAAACAATAAAATCATACAAAGACATCCAAATACATTAATAATGCAAACACATGCAATATATAAAAGACTAGCTAGCCACCACATATATTTCATAGTTATGGCTTCCTCTGAAGCATCCTGGGAACTGTAGTTTGTTAAGGGTGCAGAGAATTAAGGAGACCCCTATTTCCCTCACACTTGCAGCTGAACATCAGACTCTCATTCAGGGAACTCTGGGAATTGTAACCCTTTTGACCATTTCTTCCTCCGCACTCTGCCAAGAGAGATCAGGTGAATGATGCATTCAGAGAGCAACAGGGAAGAAAAGGGAATAGGCTGAACTCTCTACTTCCTACCGTAATAAATGGTTTGTTGCCACGATTAGTTGCTGAGTGAGCAATACAGTATCTCACAAGCTGTTATGGGAAGATGAGGAAGCTTTTGCTGTTATTTCAGCCAAATGTTTGTAGTTGCAGAAAAGTATCCTTTGGTTCTAGCACTCCACAGAGCAAGAAATCACATGCCCGAGGATTCGTATGCCACTTAAGGCACAGGATAAATCAGCATAATTGCAAAGTTAAATTAGTTATTTTTACATGCTTCACATATTCTAGTGGAAATGAGTGATATTTTCTTTGATTCAGAAAAATTATATTCTGGCAAGAATAGATTTTTTTATTTCCATGCATGAGATAGCTTTCTGAAACCTTGTGTTCTCATTTCATAAATTCATTATGTAAAACTTGTCCAGATTTCTGTATTTCCCCAATAGTTTAATGAAATGGAGGAATAACCAAGATGGGCTTGTTCATGGGACACAGGATGTTTCCTTGTGTCATAATTTCTTCTTTAGTCAACAAACCTAGTGGTGCAGCCAGTAGAATTATGGTGAAATCTACATACATATAAAAACCGTTCTGCTTTTTTTTTTTTTTAAAAAAAGCTTTCTTTTATTATATATATAGAGAGAGCTAGTATATAAATTTATATACTTTGTTGTTGTTGTTGTTTAGTCGTTTAGTCATGTCCGACTCTTCGTGACCCCATGGACCAGAGCACGCTAGGCACTCCTGTCTTCCTCCCGCAGTTTGGTCAAACTCATGCTGGTAGCTTCGAGAACACTGTCCAACCATCTTGTCCTCTGTCGTCCCCTTCTCCTTGTGCCCTCCATCTTTCCCAACATCAGGGCCTTTTCCAGCTATGCCAAAATATCACAACCATTAAAACATATACATCCATAATTAAAACACACCATATTAAAATATCAACATTAAATATACATTAATATACATCCAATATTAAAATGTACACATTAAAATATAAAAACCCATAATTAGACTATTCAAAACCCCAGTCCCATCAATTGTGAAAGGAAGGGACAGCTTAGTGTTTGGAAGGTTCCAACCTACTATAGTGCTACAAACCACCCCAGTCACCACAGCAGTGCAAGATTCCATGGGTCCTAGGTGTGCTAACCCAGAGTCTGTGTTTTAGTTTGGAAAAATGAGGCACAGCGGAGACTGCAGTGTCTTTATGACATATGGTTTATTTACACATAAATACAGTCTGGAGCCTAGACAGAGCTGGAATTCGGAGCACCACGTTCCACAAGGTTTCTGTTCCTCCCCTCATTGCAGCCTTGCAGCTCAGCAGCAAATCAGTCATCTCTCTCTGACCCTTAACTTCCTCCTGTCAGCTTACATCACCCTGTTCTTTCTCAGCTTTCCTTGTCTCTGCCTTTTCCAACTCGGGGAGATGCCCCACCTTTTTGATGTGCTAATGGATCATTATCCCCAGGCCATCATCTCAAAGGAAATTAGGCTTAGTCAATTAGCTTTTACACTTGTCTTACATTTGTTGATTCCACGGGATTAGGAATAGCTGGCTCCCTGCTTAGCACACAGAGTCTGACTTAATTAGCCTTCACACATGCTAATTTCAGGGGCTTTGAAGTGGGTCTACACAACCTATTACACACACACACAGGTTTGACATCCCACATAAGCTCTAATGAAATTTATTGAGCCCAGCCATTTAGCACCTAAAGACCTATAACATTACCATGTAACAATGTTGATTGAGTTTTATTACGAATACATGTGAATAGGTATAGTTATATCAAGAAAAAATAATGAACCAATAAACAAACCATGCAACCTATTTATGTCCCCAAAACCCATAACCAACTCAAGTGAATAACCCAGAATATACAAGTACTGAATATCAGCAAATCAAAAGTTTCAGTGAATAGCTCTTCAGTCACCAAACAGATCAATGAAGTATTAGCCTCTCTCAGTCAACACCCTCAGTGTCCTCTACTTATGAAGATACTTACACAAACTTGACCCATCAATGATGACTTACGCATTTAAAGCCTCTGTATATTTTTCTTGTTACAGCGCGACATCACAGTGTACAGTACGTTATAATTTGTTGTTGTTGTTGAGTCGTTTAGTCGTGCCCGACTCTTCGTGACCCCATGGACCAGAGCACGCCAGGCACTCCTATCTTCCACCGCCTCCCGCAGTTTGGTCAGGCTCATGTTTGTAGCTTCGAGAACACTGTCCAACCATCACGTCCTCTGTCGTCCCCTTCTCCTTGTGCCCTCCATCTTTCCCAACATCAGGGTCTTTTCCAGGGAGTCTTCTCTTCTCATGAGGTGGTCAAAGTATTGGAGCCTCAACTTCACGATCTGTCCTTCCAGTGAGCACTCAGGGCTGATTTCCCTAAGAATGGATACGTTTGATCTTCTTGCAGTCCATGGGACTCTCAAGAGTCTCCTTCAGCACCATAATTCAAAAGCATCAATTCTTCGGCGATCAGCCTTCTTGATGGTCCAGCTCGCACTTCCATACATCACTACTGGGAAAACCGTGGCTTGTACATTATAATACAAATCATAGAATACCTACACAACACTCATTAAACAATAAATGTTTTCTTCACCATTTACAACACTATGGACTATTTTATATATGCATTCTGTGAATTCTGCTAGGTCTCAAATACCACCAACTATTTCTATAAAAGTACCTTAAGGTGGGTACCCTTTTTGCTTACTGCTAGTTTATGGAGAAACCAGTTATCCTAACTAATTTCTGCTGTAGCTCTGCAGAAAAAGCAACAAAATTTGCTAATGTCGGAAGATACGGTTTGGAAAAGCCTTTGCCAGCCTGTGCTGGCTAGGGTTGATGGCTGTTCTAGTACCAAATCATCTCGAGGGCATCAGATTGGGAAAGGCTGGCTTGGAATTATCTGGCGCAGTTACTGAACTGAATATTTTCATTTGTTTCTGATGAGGGAATGCATGTACATATAGTGGCAGAAAACCATCCACATCACACTCTGTTAAGTAGTCAAGGTCATGGCAAAATTCATTATCTGCACCCGCCTCCTTTCCCCAACTACAGCTGCTAATGTGCTTTCTGCATCTGGGGGTAGTGCTGATGGCTCAAATCATATGTCACAGCCTGACTCCTTGCAAGGAGAGGAAATCAAATTATTGTGAGTAATGAAAGAGAGTGAATGTTTGTGTACAAGGTCCCACACAGCAGTTTAGGAATGAAGCACTCTTTCTTTATCACACTTTAAAGTGAATTTAGTGCTCGCAAAAGCCGCCGGATTGATTTCTTAAAGCCTAGGCAAGGGAGTTATCTCTTGAGCACACAGAGGTGCATTCATAACACTACTCTGCCCTGCTCCTACATTCTTGACCCTTCCAGTCTAACAACCCGCAAGATTTTCTTTTTAGCATTGATTAGATTGCATAATTTGCTCGCCATACTACTCTTAGCAGGTTGGCATATCGAACCCTGCCTCCGAAAGGCTATAGCCTCTGAAAGGAATGTGACACAGGGTGAAACAGCAGCTATGTCCTTGCCCAAAGAAACTGATTTTGTGGCAAGGATATTAGAGATCCTTAGTCATACTGGAGCAGCTTAACATTCAAATGTTACTGCTGGAGCCTTGCTGTTGCTTGCTATGTGGTTAGTTGGGATGTAACTGGCTTGGTTCATGGACTTATGACTTAAGAGTTAACATCGTCACCCCCATCGTTCTGCCCGGACGCTGAGGTCCAGTGCTGAGGGCCTTCTAGCGGTTCCCTCACTGCGAGAAGCAAAGCTACAGGGAACCAGGCAGAGGGCCTTCTTGGTAGTGGCGCCTGCCCTGTGGAACACCCTCCCATCAGATGTCAAAGAGATAAACAACTACCTGACATTTAGAAGACATCTGAAGGCAGCCCTGTTCAGGGAAGTTTTTAACGTGTGACATTTTATTGTATTTTTGAACTTTGTTGGAAGCTGCCCAGAGTGGCTGGGGAAGCCCAGCCAGATGTGCGGGGTACAAATAATAAATTATTATTATTATTATTATTATTTTCACTCATGATGTTCAGTGACAAATGCAGAATCCTCAATATGTTGTGAGGGGGCATTTGCAGAGAAAAAAACAGTTGAGCAGAGGAGACACTTATCTGTCCCCCCACTCCCCACTTTTCTTCTGCAACCAGGAATTTGGATTCCTTTCCACCACAACTGATGAACCCATCTTGGAACCCTGGCAGGAGGAAAAAACTAGAAAGCGAAATTGAATGGCAGAAGAAAGGGTTAAACAACTCTCCCATGTGTCTTATTCCTCCTGTAAATGCCTTTCCCAATTTGGTCATTTGTGTATCAGCAGCAAACATGTGGTTGATAGTTCCATGCCTGTTGCCCAACATATAGTTCTAACCTGTAAACCAGGGGAGAGGGACTTGTGGCCCCCCAGAAGTCTTTGGATCCTTAATCCTTGATCACTGGCCATGCTGGCTGGGGGACTAATAAGAACTGGAATTCCACAATATCTGAAGGGCCACAAATTCCCAATCATAAGAAGCTCAACATCAAAAAAACGAAGCTCATGGCCACTGGTCCTATCACCTCCTGGCAAATAGAAGGGGAAGGAATGGAGGCAGTGAGAGATTTTACTTTCTTGGGCTCCATGATCACTGCAGATGGTGACAGCCACAAAATTAAAAGACGCCTGCTTCTTGGGAGAAAAACAATGACAAACCTAGACAGCATCTTAAAAAGCAGGGACATCACCTTGCCAACAAAGGTCCGTATAGTTAAAGCTATGGTTTTCCCAGTAGCGATGTATGGAAGTGAGAGCTGGACCATCAAGAAGGCCGATCGCCGAAGAATTGATGCTTTTGAATTATGGTGCTGGAGGAGACTCTTGAGAGTCCCATGAACTACAAGAAGATCAAACCTATCCATTCTTAAGGAAATCAGCCCTGAGTGCTCCCTGGAAGGACAGATCCTAAAGCTGAGGCTCCAATACTTTGGCCACCTCATGAGAAGAGAAGACTCCCTGGAAAAGACCCTGATGTTGGGAAAGATTGAGGGCACAAGGAGAAGGGGACGACAGAGGACGAAATGGTTGGATAGTGTTCTCGAAGCTACCAGCATGAGCCTGACCAAACTGTGGGAGGCAGTGGAAGACAGGAGTGCCTGGCGTGCTCTGGTCCATGGGGTCACGAAGAGTCGGACCCGACTAAACAACAACAAGTGTCAACACATATTGGCAGAGCAGCCTTTGCTCCTGCCTGATGCCTCTCTGTGCTATGCTACTGTTTTGTTCTTTGCAGAGAATAAACGACAGCAAGAAACAGCATGTCTTCTTCTGGCTTGTTTACAGCACGGTATCAAGACTGTATTGTTTTTTGCATTTCTTGAGTACTGCTGCTTTTCAGTGTTTTGTACCTTATGGAATTTATATACTGAACCACTTTGCAACTGTGATCCCATTTTGTTTTCCTTTAGATTTGTGTTTGCAGAACAAAAATTGAAGTCAGTGAAGTTGATGTTTCACCCACTGAGACCTACATTTGGCCTGTTCAGCTTGAAGTGCACTCGGAACAAACAAATACAAATGGATGGGAAAATGTCTCTTTCCACCACAGAACCTCAACTTGTAATCTGGCAAGGTCTTCTTCATTCATCAGTGATTTTACCCAGTTGCAGAGAAAAGGAGAGACGATTCTCCTGCTTCCAGTGATAATATTTCATCATTCTCAGATGTCATTTTGTATATGATCTCCCCAAAAGGTTTTCAATTTCATTTCCATTTCCCCCTTCTGTGTCGTATTTGGAAAATGGAGAGAAGTGCTGAAAATCCATTTGGTCTGGCAACGCTCTCCATTCCATAGCAAGCTGTTCTAAACATAAATGACATTTAAGTATGTCAAGAGGTATAAGTTGAACATAAGGTAGCGATTTCTCATTTAAATTTTTCATTTTGCTGGCTGAAAAGTTTCCATATGCAAAGTCAGTTCCATCAAGAGTACATGACCTACTTTGTATTTGATTCTGTGTGACAAACTTTGCTTCTAAGGGTCAACCACCACCTTGACTATCATTCCTGTTAAGACACTGGGTCCTAGAGCACCATATCCACTTTTTGGGCCACTCTGGGTCAACAGATTTGTCTCCTAGTGAAGATCCTTTCCTACCATAACGTGGCAACAGAATCATGACTCCAGGAACAAACTTGGAAGGACTCTGATATATTATCGACTGAACTCAGGATTGCTCAGTTGGTAGAGCATGAGAGTTGGGCAAAATATTCCTGAATTGCAGGAGGTTGGAGTAGACAACCCTTGTGGTCCCTTCCAACTCTACAATTCTATGAAAGCTTCATGGGTTCTTATAACCTGATGGATGTAATGCCATTGCCTGGCATACAGCTACATCATAACCACAGAATCTCCTGCTTAATCACAGCTTGAAGAACTATAGTGGTACCTGTTTGTGATCAAGCTGTTCCACTTCGGAAATGGCACCTTCTACTCAACTCCTTTCCCCTTCCTAGTACTCCACAATGTCCTATATTTTCCCTTCAGGTCTGGCCGGTGGTGACTGGTGTCTATTGAGACTGACAAGGTGGAAGGCAGGGAGCCCAATAGTTGGTGGAGCCAGAGCCAGTAACAGGCAGAGCTATCTGTTTCTAGTTTCTAGGAGGAGGAAGCTGCCAGGTAGTAAGAAATCAGGCAGGTGGGTGTAAGCTGAGCACAGATTGAGGTTAGTGTCCCATTTGCCCTAATATATCAGCCTCCACTGGGTGTGGCCAAGGGGAAAAGACATCTCCCCTTCACCATAATATCATTGGTGGTCTGTTGGGTCCCAGATCCAGCATAAGTACCTTGTTCACCATGGTTTTGCACGCTCCTGATCTCTCCACTTTTATGTCCTGCTACAACCCTGCCCATAATTTCTGTTCTTCCAGTTCCACCATCTGCAGCCACCTGAAGGTATGGATGGGGGAGGCATCCAGTAAACTGGACTCACCTGATTCAATCTAGGCTGATCATCATGACCCTGAATTATGAACCCACTTCTGAATCCACTGTCTGGCCGATTCCTTTATGAAGCAATCTGAGGGCTGCCTCACTTCCTGTAACACATTTTTCTGAATTTTTAAAATAGGTAATCCAGTGGGAAGGGCCAGCTTACAAGGCTCCTAGAATGCAAATGCAACATTTGTTCCCCTAGGAGCGACAGGGTTTGATGATAAAAAAAATTCCTTCCAATAGCACCTTAGAGACCAACTAAGTTTGTTATTGGTATGAACTTTCTGTGCAAGCACATGAAAGCTCATACCAATAACAAACTTAGTTGGTCTCTAAGGTGCTACAGGAAGGAATTTTTTTATTTTGTTTCGACTACGGCAGACCAGCACAGCTACCTGCCTGTAACTAGGGTTTGATGATGTTCTCTCATTCTCAGGGGGAATTGTTTGGGGAAAACCCAAGAAGAATGTAGTGGGAGGGATGCTTAAGACCCTAGGATTTTGCATCATAGCTAAGAGAGCCAGTGAGGTCACACCTTCTTAGCAACGCAAGGAGCAGAACATCCCCAGCATGTTGCCTGCCTTAGAGTAAGGACTGTGTGTGGATTTCTGTTTGCAGTTGAAATAATGTTGTAGCTCCACTTCAGTTCCCTTCATGTGGTTTCCCCCCCCCTTTCCTTTCCTTTTTGTTCCTTATCCATTTAAAATTTGGCAAGATTACTTTTAATTAACTGTGCCCCTTTCTTTAATGAATGGGATTGGGTTGCTTCCAAGGCCAGTGCTAATCTTTTGGTGCCTGCCTGCCATTTCTTTGTCGTTTTGTCACAGAATTGTTTCACATTTATTTCAAGCGGGTGTAAGGATTTGATTAAGACCCAGCCTATTCAGGGACAGAGCTCAAGAGGTGCCTTATTCTTCTGCAAAAGTGAGGGTGCTTTGTTGAATCGGGGACTTGCAGCAGCACGCCTCAACATTTCATTTCGTTTCCAGGATTGGAATTGCGGGCTTAGACTCTCTTCATTGTTGGCTTCTTTTCTTGGTGGTATATATGCTTCCTTAAATAACACTGCAGGTAAAAATTTAATTGCAAGAGGAAAAAGAAATGCATTGTAACACTGAAGGAAAGGTAGCAGGAACTTTGAAAACATTTATTATGAATGTTTATTTGTTATATCCCAAATCTGCAGTGATGGAACTAGACCTGCTTACATGTAGTTCTGCTATTCTTTTTTTCTCCAGGGTCTCTCTTTTATCAGGTAAGGCAGCTGCAGATGGCGTTAGATTCAGAGGGCCAATGGGAGAATGACGGGGAGCGCAAGCTCCTTAACTCTTTCTTTCCCAGAAGTTTGTCTGCTTAAAATTGCCTTCCCTCTCATCGCAGCTGCTTTTCTCTCTGAGCTGGAAAACATACAGAGACAGTGAACCTTGGTTTGTGGGCCTAATTAGCTATTCCAAGCTTCCGAGTTTGGTCTGCCAGACCATTTTGGCTAATGGTGTAGTGGTTAAGAGTGGTGGACTCATAATCTAGTGAACCGGGTTCACGTCCCCGCTCCTCCACTCGCAGCTGCTGGGTGACCTTGGGCTAGTCACACTTCTCTGAAGTCTCTCAGCCTCACTCACCTCACAGAGTGTTGTGGGGGAGGAAGGGAAAGGAGAATGTTAGCCGCTTTGAGACTTCTTAGGGTAGTGATAAAGCGGGATATCAAATCCAAACTCTTCTCTTTTCTTCTAATCCAAACCCAAATGCCAATCATGTGACGTCATATAGGATATCAGGCATTGGCAGCTGTAAAAAGCAGCTGTTCTGAGCAGAAAGGGGCTTCTGAAATCCTTCTCAACAGCTGATTGGTAGTGCTCATCCCATTGGTGGGCTTTCAAAGCACAGCACAAGGATCTTTGCAAGCTTTTTCAAAGCACAGTGTCACCTGACATCATTGTGGCATCCAGTGACTGAAAGGTGGTTTGATTACAGTGATCAGAGAATCTGTTTCAGGTTCAACACCTAGCATCCCCAGGTAGGACTAGGAGTGTGCTCTACCTGAAAAGCTGGAGAGTCGCTGCTGACTGGTGTAGATATTACTAAACTAGCGGCAGCTTCCTATGTTACTTTGGGACATCCTTGGAGAATATAACTGATTGTGAAGGGCAATGTGAAGCAGTCAAACAGCTGAGAAGGAAGGAAAGGGCAAAATAGACCCTTCACCTTGACCAGTCCTCAACATTCTGAAATCAATGCAGGGGGAAAAAATGAGAATTTCACTGAAATGCTCCTCTCTACTTGGCAATTTTTGAATGCAATTTATTGATGGAGAACAGTTGGGGGAAATGCAGATGTTTTCCAGCACAGCACTATGCAATTCCCTCCATGCAGCCTGTGTTGCATGATCCAAACATGCAATCTTCACTAAAGTGAAATTTAGGAGCAGTTTTACCACACACCAAGTGGCTTGTCAAGGGGTGGGCATCAGTTCTCAGGCAGGAATCAAACTTCACACTACCTTCTTCAGCAGCCTTTTGAACGGACCTGTCGTATGAGCACAGCCACAGGTCAAATGCTTTCGTCTTGCCCCTCTTTACTCGTGACTGCCACTGCTTTCTGCCAGGAGGAAGGTAAGAAAGTACCTTGCAGTTGGGTGGCTTCTGACAGGGAAAAGGCTCAACCTCCTTCCATCTCAAGAAATTGACTGTGGAACATCCCCACTGCCACCCATAAAGACACAGAATTAACCCCGTTAAATCACCACTAACCATAGTTATATATCAGCTAGATTTCAAACCGCAAAAGGTTTTGTCCCTCTGTAAATTATGGCGAACGTATTTACTTTTCAGATATAAAGATCTCATCTGAGAAAATTTAGCATTACTTTTTTAAAGAAAGTCTTATAATAACATAAAAGTCTGACACAGGGAATCAAAATCCACCTTGGTTTGAATTTACACAGTTGAGACGTTATACACAGATATATTAAGAAGCCCAAATTTTAATTATGTGGACTAGCATCTTCTGAGACTTCAGTTGCTACAGAGGCCAAGAAGAAAGAAGTGGGAAGGGGAACATGGAATCTGGTATATAACATAACATTTTATTAAATTAGGAAAATGAGCTAAAGCCAAACTACACACTTGGGAGTAATATACCACCTGGTCATTCCTTTAATGTACTTTCCTCTTAAATTAGTACACAGTGAGAAATAATGATCTTATTTCCACATTGGCACCAATGGGCTTTTTGTTTTTGTTTTTTGCCTAAATCCCCCAGCTGCATGAGGGGTGGGGCTGTCCTGTTCATAGCTAGGGAGGGGTAAAAGCTACCCTCCATATTATTGGGATACAATAATTGTGTCATTGGGTTTATAATGGAAAATCAATTGAAATAATTTACAATCCCTTGATGTTTTATTGTGTTTTTATTATTCTTTTGGAAGCCACCCAGAATGGCTGGGGCAACCCAGTCAGATGGGCGGCATATAAATAATAAAATTATTATTAATAATAATTAATTAAGGAAAAACAGAAGATGTAGCTGCATATGATGGTCTAGCGCAACATGTCGTTCGGCCCTTAGAAATCATCAAGTGAGTTCGGGATTTGGGAAAGCCAAACTTTGGGAGAGCCAAACTTTGATCAAGGGGAAATAGGGCAAAAATATCTTGCCGGATACCAATTTAAGGCCAAATTGCAGTAAGTGGCTGGCAATGTGATATGAGACTTGCCAAAGGCTTCAGAAGATGACTGCAAGCTACAACCTTGTCTGTTAGAATTTTATTTTACGGCGATTCTGCCTTAAAGAACTATTAGAATTATAGGATGCTATAAATGGGGTTACTAGAATTAGATCATTTCCTCATTTTGCTGACATATACAAAAACTTTGCAGGTTAGTGTTTGGGAAGAGGGGGATAGCCGCACAGCCATCCACTGGCTTATGGCAGTGTCAAGTTTATCCCTCAGAGCATGTCTGGAGGTGTGTGTATTTTAAAACAAAGAGATTCTAGGAGTAAAATACCTGTGATTTATTTTGCAGTATGAATGGATACAACAAAATGACATAAACGACAGATTTATTGAGTCCGCCTGGGATGTGTGTATGAGCGGGAGTCACATTTACAAGCCACCTAGAGGTTTCAACTGGAAAAGAAAATAATTAACATCAGGCATCTAAGGAATTTCATTGTCCATATCATTCTTCTTAATTAGATGAACAATGACAGAGTTAATTGGTTTGTAGTAGCTATAGGCAATGCCATATGCATCCTGGCTGGTTGTTAAAGCAGTTCATAGTTCTGTTATGTACTCTGACACAAGGATTTCTAGTTTTCTTCAGGGGCAAAAAGGAAAAGGAAGGTGGGGGAAAGAGCTGGGACATTTTAGACTAATATGATTGAATACTGTTGGCTTCACTACAATTTCGGGGGGGTGGGGGGAGAGAGATGCATTTGGAGCCATAAGGTAACTGAATCCAATAGTGCAGTGTTCCAGTTACTGCTCTCACTTGAATAAATGTGTAGCGCCACAATTCCCCGGGGTGGTTTATTAGTCTCTCTTCACATGGAACTCTGGGAACTGTAGCTCAGTGTGTGTGCGAATAGGGGGTCTCTTAACAGCTCTCCGCACCCTTAACAAATCACAGTATCCACAATTCTTTAGAGAAAGCCCTGAGTGCTTAACGTGGCAACATAGTGCTTTTAATATATGTTTACAATGTGGCCTAAGTCTCTCTTCTACCGTCATTCTGAAGTTTCTGTCCTCCTCCTTCCAATTATTGCCTCTGCATCTTGCTGCACACCTGTTTTTGCATGGTGTTGTGGCATTTCCAATGTTTTAGAGACATTGTCTTCACTTACTGTAGATTCGCCATTACGCCTCACAGCATTTTTAGTGCAACTTTACCCAAACACTTTTTCTCCTCCTCCATTTTTTTTTAACTTCATGGACAGTGAAAACTGCTTTCCAAACAGCTGGACTATCAGGGCATAGCTTGAGGCAAACAGTGGATCTAAAAGTGTTCTTGCTCTTTTGTGTGTGTGTGTGTGTGTGTGTCCTTGGCTATCTGTTAAGCTAGGGGGAACCGAGGGCATACATGTGATGAATGCCTTACCTGTGCTTCTGTGTGACAGAAACTTGGCATCGATCACAGATAAACGTTCTGGCCCTCAGCCTCCAGTGAACATTGTCAAATTAGCATGAGCCATTGTATCAGCTGTCAACTTAGTCTTGGTTCCAGCTAATGACAAGTGTGAACAGCTACTCATATTTCTCTCCCCTCACCCCAAGAGAATGTGACGAGTGCTCACACAGAATCCTACTGGGTATAGATGGTAGTGGGTTAAAAATCTGTCACAAACATGATAAGCCAGCATGGCTTCGTAGTTTTATGTCTGTTGAGTGCTTTGGGAACTGGGAATAAGCGGATGGGTACCCAGGTACGAGTAAAACCGCACATCATTGTCTCCTTGTGACACCTTCCACATGTTAATCCGCTTCACTTGAAATAAGTTCTTTAAAGTGAAGAATAAAAACAAAGACTCAAACTCTGATGATCATGAATATTTCTGACGCAACTTAAAAACAAAGAAGGCCTGTCATTTAGAATATTGATATTTTTATATGATAACCCAGGAATTATTTTCCAGGTGTTTCATGGGAGAAATGATGTAGGCTGCAAACCTATACTCTCTTACCTGAGAATAAGCCTAAATGGGGCTTACGTCTGAGTAGAGATGCACAGATTTTGAGAGCGGAGATTTTGCTCCCTGAAGAAGACAGAATAATATTCAGTAATGGCGATTCTGTGATAAGCGAACTGTTCTCAACACCCTCACATTGTGCTCTTAATATGTACCTCAGAAATCGTTACTACTTGGTGTGGTTTTTTTTAAGGCACATTTCAGACTATTCACAAAAAATGAATTGTTGGCTTTTGACTGAGTCCACGAGAAAGCAAACAACAAGTACAGGCTGTGTTATTATTCGACATAGCACGTGCAAAACCTCCTTTGAGTTCCTAATTTACCTTGGGCTGACGAGATCCTTTAGGCTCAGCTCTAAATTTGAGAGGTGCAGCTGCATCGCTCCAGGAGAAGCTGTAGAAGGGAGATTATTATGCTTCAGATAACCACTTCACTGTTCAGTGTCATTTTCACTGAGGGGAGCTGTGCTGCCTCAGTATATTCAAGATGCTTCCTGCTTCTGTTTTGCATCCTGCCAGTTCTGCAGGCAGACCCAGTGCCTCTGTCTAAAACCTGTGACAATTTGCTTCTCAAAGGGATGCTTGCAGAATATCCGTCCCATTCTTTCTCTCGAGCTGGGTTAGTTTGTCAGAACTGGATCATCAACATTTGCCCCCTTTCTCTCCTGTTGAGTCACATAAGAATAGGGCACTTTCCCATCTTCTGGTGAGGGAAAGTAACATTTCTATTTGTGGCATTATTGTCCTGCACTATACAAACCTGTCAACATTGTATGTTAGACATTCGTTAAGAGGAAGACAGTCCAATTTTCCTCTCTAGGGCCCCCCTGACAAGTGGGACCTGTAACAAAATTCCCACTTGTTTGGTGTTCCAGCCAGCCAGCCAGCCATGCTCTCCTCTATAAAACTCTGTTCCATTTCCTTTCCCATCTGGTGGTTCATCAGTCACTATTTTGTAGTCAGTCAGCACTCTCAGTCCTTATTGGACCAGTTTTGGGTTTTGCTTCCTGAAAGACTTTCTGGAGGCTTCTGTCAAACACACAACATGTATTGTCTGTTATAATAAAATTTTACTAAGGTTGAATTTGTATCAAGTTGGATGACATCTTACCTTCTTCTAAAAAGAAATTAATCTTGTTCTTGCCTTCCTACCAAGACATGACAAAGCTGCTGGTTGAAAAACTGGGACATGTAAACTGAGGACCAAACAAAATGTTCTGCCAAGCATTTCATTTAAATACACAATCAGGACATGCCACTTCTTTCTTTTTAACAAGAACAAAAATAATTGAAGTGGGGCAGGGTGAATCAGGATTGGGATTAATCCTTTCACACCATGCCTTTGCCCACTGAAAGTCTTCTCACATCAGTCCCTGGAGGTTCTAGGTGCTGCACATTCTCCCACTTCCATGGCCGCTTTTTTGTTAAGGAGAAGTGGCAACTCTGGCAAGTATCATGTCCAGCCTAGGGGACACACCAGCCAAGAAGCTAGACATGATCTTTATAGTCTCTCTACAACAAGAACAGGGACTTCCGGTTAAGATGGTGACAGGTCAGATAGCTGGTTCTGGAGCTCCACAGATCATGCAATTTTTATTGAGTTTTAGTTGGTTTTAACTTGTGTCAAATAAATTATTTTTATCAATATTTTTATAACTTGGAAGTTGGAGAACTGAAAAAATGTGGAGCTGCAATACAACAGGAACAGGACAATACTGACAGGGTGCTCCTGAATTCCCCCAGATACAACTAAGTTCATGTCAGGAATGAGCCAGCTCCCAGTGAAGGTTTACAGCCAATGGAAGGAAGCAGCCAGGAACAGAGAGGGTTAACTTTCATGCAGGATGAACAGCAGCTAGTGCCAACTCCCCCACCCCTTGGAATGTCGGGTGATAAGGGAACAGCTGAGAGTGGGCTGGAACCCAGCCAAAGCTCTCGGGAAGTTCAAACAGGGACGAACAGAGACAGATGTAGTTTGTCAGAAAGGGGGGGGGGGGGAGCTGATCCAATCCGGCTAAGGGGAGAGCTGTTAGACCGGAAACAAAACAAGAGACTTAAGACACAAAAGTTCTCCATCTTCTGCAGAAAACAGAAGGAGACTTCAGAAGGGTCATCTTGATGGATGATGTCAGAGGCTGTGTTAGAGCCGTCCGGAGTTATCTGTTTGTTTTGACAATACATCATCCTTTTTAATTAACTACGCTTACTGTGTTATCAAGCTGAGAACCTGGACTCCTGACAGTTCAGTGCCACCTAAACATATAGTTATAAACATATAATTACCCTCTCCACCCACACACCCCTTTTTATTCAAAGAAACAATAATTCAATAGATCATAATTACAAAAACGCCTTGTAATCAGTCATTCATTTCTAAATCTCTAAAGTTTCTGATTAACTTGACTGGTGCAAGCTGCAAACTTACTTGTAACATCAGTCTTACAAGTTGGCTCAGGCGGAATCTCAGAAGATGAACTTGTATTTTTTTCAGATACTACTTGTACATTTGGCAATTGCATAGGGAGAAGATGTCACTGTTAAGTATTCCACATTCGGTCTCCACAGAATATGACTTGGGTGTTTTACATTTTCCTTGTACAGTAGCAAGAGTCTGCCATGTCTTTTCTCCATCATGATTGGTATATATTCTTTCTCCTGGCTCTAACTGTGCTTCATGGCAGCTCTTACACTGAACTGCATTGGTTATACAAATGTTCATAAGCTCTTTTACAGAGCAATCCAAACTCCCAGCTGCCGCCATCAAGGCTTTGCAGAGCAGTGGAGCCAACACAGTATCTTCACCCAGTCACTCACGGTGCTGCAGGGAACTCTGAGATCGACAATTCTGTGAGAGGAAAAGCGGCTGCCTAACCATTCTTTGGTGGAAGCCATGACTGTTTCAGGTGATATCATAATGGTCTAAATCAGTGTTTCCCAAACTTGGGTCTCCAGCTATTTTTGGACCACAACCCCCATCATCCTTGACCACTGGTCCTGCTAGCTAGAAATCATGGGAGTTGTAGTTCAAAATCAGCTGGAGTTCCACGTTTGGGGAAACCCTGGTGTGAATGTAGTGTCTGTTTGCTCTGCCCTGTGTTTCATTACTGTTGCATTCTGGTTTAACAAGGATACCAAACACAGTTTGCCACAGGTTTCAGTTCCTTCTCTTTATATGCCTGTTCCCCTCGCACATCAATGATGTGTATGTGCACACTGATAAAATACTGCATGAAAACAATCTTGATGCGGTCATATATATTTCCCAGCTGCCTTGCCCCTCCCCTCCCCTCCCTGCCTGGCCCTTCCTCCTCTTGGGTAGTGTTGGGAAACCAGGTAAGCAGTGCAGCTCCATTGCGCTCCGTCTCACTGAAAAGTTCAATAAGCATAGTGCATTTATGTGTGTGAGTGAAATAAGACTCAAAAATTGTATTAATACATTCCTCTATAAAACTGTTGGGTTGGGTTGTCAGTTTGCTTGTTTGTTTTTAAGTACTTTATCAATGCAGGCACACTGGTAATCTAAAGAGAGAAAAAACATGAAATAAAAGGAGGAGCTGAAAATGGCAGCGAATTGTGCATGCATAATGCTCGCTACAATATTGGGGAGGAAATGATTCAGAAGCATCCCATGGAAGAACCTAGAACACATTATGGAACCCCTTGCTCTTCGAAGAAGAAGAAGAAGAAGAAGAAGAAGAAGAAGAAGAAGAAGAGTTTGGATTTGATATCCCGCTTTATCACTACCCTGAGGAGTCTCAATGTGGCTAACAATCTCCTTTCCCTTCCTCCCCCACAACAAACACTCTGTGAGGTGAGTGAGGCTGAGAGACTTCAGAGAAGTGTGACTAGCCCAAGGTCACCCAGCAGCTGCATGTGGAGGAGAGGGGAAGCGAACCCGGTTCACCAGATTACGAGTCTACGGCTCTTAACCACTACACCACACTGGCTCCTCAATCCTTGAGGATTGAATGTCCCCCTTGCGATTTTTTATTGATTAGTGAAAACTTTGTTAAACGGGCAGGATTTTGCTGCATGTTGAGGATTATTTTCACTTGTCTTTTTATACTTTTTGTATTCTATTGATACTTTTTATTTGGATGGTGATGAGCTACCTTGATCGTAAAATTTGTGCAATCCTCAGAAAAGTGGGCTAGAACTCTTCTAAATGAATAAAGCACATGCAACACTCCTCATGAGCTTCACCGTACCGGGCAAGCTCAATATTGGTGAACAAATAACCTTTCAGAGAAGTTTGTTGGCTATTACTGAGTTTTGCCCCGAGGAGCCCCTTATAAGCAGCTTCCAAGAAAAGCCAGGGTCCCCCAGTACATAGTTCAATATACCATTCCTTTAGGGGAGAAATCCCATCCTGTTTAAACTTTCTGCTCCAACACACTGCTCTTTGCTTTCTGCAGCACCTAAAAGGTTATGGTGCCAGGGGCTATGAGAGATGACAGTCTATGAAATCTGCAGGTTGTTTCTAGATCTTCAGGGAATTTGCTTGCTTTGCAAACTACACCAGACATCTTGCCTGAAGCTTAAATATTAGCTCATATCACTGCAAAATGAAATGGGCGGGTGTCCCTTGTGTGAGTGTGCCAGCTTGCTCTACAGCTGCAAGTTCTGAATTATAAATTTGCTTTGT
Organism: Podarcis pityusensis; assembly: GCF_964106645.2. NCBI lineage: Eukaryota > Metazoa > Chordata > Lepidosauria > Squamata > Lacertidae > Podarcis > Podarcis pityusensis. The sequence continues at coordinate 21,602,188 of NC_138026.1, forward strand.
ATTTTTAGAAGCACGTCTCGCTTTTGTTATGTAGGTGCCTGATGTGAAGATGCAAGAATGTATTATGAGCGGAGCTCTTCCGTCTTCAACAACTGCATGCACGTAGGCGGGATACTGTGCTGAGCCTGGGTCAAAATGCGGAATGGTGTGTGACACAGCACAAGATTCTCCATGGTAGTCTGGAATTCATTTCTGCAGTGGTGAAGCTCAGGTTAACCCCAGTTATGATGAGTAGGGATGGGAGAAAAATATCAATTCAGTTTGCATTTAAAAGTGAACCTACAAAATGCACACTTTCTGAAACAATACAGGAACCAAAACACAACCATCCTTTGCACTTCTCTGAGTTTTGTGATGCAGTTCTCCAACCAAATATTGTGTACATAAATGCATTATATTCGGAAAAGTTGCATTGCAAAAACACGTATATAAGGCAAAACTGCATATGAACATGTGTAAACTGGGAGAAATTTGCACTGAAATGCTGATGAATATTTGTGAAACTTGCTTTAAAAAGTTAGCAAACTGATGTTGAAATGTGGGGAATTGAGCTTAAGATTGGAAAAGTAAGAAACTGAGAGAAACCGGAATTGGAAGATTCGCCCGTGCCTAGTTATGAGTAAATCAGGCCAGGTGAGGTCAGGTGAGAGTTAAGCAGTTGCATAGGAGGTGAGAAATATCCCCAGACACTCTTACCAATTAAGGATAAAGAATATAGGATTGGGAGGGGGCTTGTCAAATGGGGGAAGAAGGAAGTGAAACTGTTCTCTGAATTTTGAAGCAGCTAATCCCTGCAAAGTTGCTTTTCTAGAATCATAGAATTGTAGAGTTGGACAGGAACACAAGGGAATCTAGTCCAACCCCCTGCAATGCAGGAATCTCCTGCCCAACATGGAACTCGAACCCATGTATGGCCAGATTCAGTAGTGAATTGTGTTTCCATCAAAATAATCCAGTATTCTGTTTTCTAATTTTGCTGTTTTTCAAGAAAAGAAACCCAACCATTTGTGATCCACAACATGAATAGGGAACCATTTTCAGCCTGAAGGCTGTATTCCTATGTCATTGGTGGGAAGGGCTGGAGGCAAAGGTGGTCATAACAACAAATATGAACTTTCCTTTGTCTAGTAGGCTAGTTTGTACAAGCACAAACTCCTGTCAATCCTCCATGCAGACAAGCACAAGTCCTTTCCAACAAGGCAAAAACACCCAGGGGAGTGCATAGCAGGGCCGATGAGAGCTGTGTCCTTGAGAGAAGATGTGTGACTGGGGAGAGTCCAAAGGACAGAGACAACACTTAGGCAACAATTTTGCCCCTGTGCTTGAAGTTCCTGGTCCCTAGTCCATGGGGACTTTCTGACTTTCTGACCTCAACATGGAAAGCAATCATACCAACAAATTATTCAATATAAAAAAAATTCTTCCAGTAGCACCTTAGAGACCAACTAAGTTTGTTATTGGTATGAGCTTTCATGTGCATGCATACCAATAACAAACTTAGTTGGCCTCTAAGGTGTTACTGGAATAATTTTTGTTTGCCTGTTTCGACTACAGCAGACCAACCCAGCTACCTACCTGTAACTACAATTATTCAATAGTAGTGATAAAAATGAGCCAAATATTTATAAAGCTGAAAGCTGATAACGGAGAGGATCTGCTCTTGTTGCCGTCATAAACCAAGTCTCTCTCCGCTTTTGGCTGCCATGACATTTTCAAGTGGAGATTCAGAGCAAATAGCCCACTGAGAACATCTCATCAACATCCTCCACAATGGCACTTATGGCTCTGACATTTCTTTTTAGGGTCTGCCTGGAGTACAGTAGAATCTTTAAAATGCTCACTTAAAGCAATGTTTGAAACTCTTTCGGTGTGTGTGCTTAGCAAAGTTCAAACATCAGCAAAATGCCTGAGACTCCCATGTCAAGGTACTAGATTGTAACAGAACATTTCTCTAATAGCTCTTGCGGAGGGCGGGGCGAGGAAGACAAACAAGAGTCTATCTCTGACTGGTCCCACGCTGTGTTAGTGGGTTTCCACAGGTTTAGGAGACTTTGTCCATCAAGTATTTTAAGCTCTTTTTATTAATCTGAATAAATAATTGTTTTTTATTATATCTATGCTTTGCTTTCCCTCCATGGAGCTCAATGCGGTGTACAGGGTTTTCTCTCCCATATGATGTTCACAACAACCCTACAAGACAAGTTTAGCCTCACAGATTGGTCCAAGTTCACCAAGCGAGCTCCATGGCTGAGTGAGGATTTCAACATGAATCTCCTCAGTTTTAGTCCAATGCACTTGCCATTATACTGCCCTAAACACTTCACATGGAAAGGGTTTGCAGGTGTCCTCTTGAAATGAAATCAGTTATCGTACACTGTTTTAATTTGCTACCCTGTAGCTTCTACACTACACCAGCTTTTGTCACATTAAAAACTCATTCAGTGCCTTCTAGAAGTTGGGAAGCTCTTTAGCTGCATTTGATTTCTATTCTATTTTTGTTTGGGGCTCACGGTGTGCCACTGCAGATGTTTCCTGTGTGAAATGGGCATTGTTTGAGACTTACAATGTAGACTTCCATCAAATCACTTTCACATTTCACAGGGAAGGTGTGCTTCATTATCTGTTCATCCTTCTCCATCCCAAGTGGGCCATCAGTTTCCACTTGGTGTATTTTATTTTTTATTTTTTTAAAAAACACAAGTATACCACTTCACTGAAGTGCAATGGTTGCATTTTTTGCAGCACATTGTTAAAATAAACTAACTGCTGCTCATTTGATTCAGTTGAAAGTGTGGAGTACATTGTTCAACAGCTATTCATACCGTACTAGAGATAATAATTACTAGCATTATTGGGCAGAAAATTGCTGCAATGAAGAATTCACTAATCTAGTATGATGAACTCCCTCAGAGAGTTACTGTACTTTTTCAGAATCACAATCGCAGTGTTACGAGCTGCCAAAGTGTGGTTTTGGCAGTGTATTCTCAGTGAATATTCTCCAAAGTGCCCTTTGGTGGACAGTAAAAAATGGAAATAGCAATTCACTCATTGAGTAATGATTGCTCTGGAAAAACCTTATAGCACAGAGTATTGTAAACAGGAGCCTATCCATTTTATTTATAGACCCCTGCTCACCCCAGCTCATCAGCTATTCAAATGGGTTATGGGATGTTTGACATTTCTGCTTTTTTTAATTGAATGCTACTGCTTGAAAAGAATGCTTTTTTAAAAAATCTGAAATTTCAGCACCACTATTATACACAGGAAAATGTGTGATTCATACCCAACCCCCACTCTGCCCTAAAGGATGCTGGAATGTTGCAGGAGCCTGCCCAACATTTGAGAAAGGATGTAAGCATTTACCTTATGCTTGAAATATAAATTTAACATTTAAAGTGACACTGAAAATGTAAAAAGAAAAAGAAAAAAAAGCAAACAGCTCCACCAAACCATTGTAAGCATGGCATGATGAGTGCTTATGGTCAGTGTAAACCCCACCCCTTTCCCCCCACAAACAAGCGAAGTGTTGAGTCTACCATAGGCTTGTCTTGCAAGCTCCATTTCAAGCTAGGACGTCTGAAATGTATATAATATACATTGAAATAAATAAATGTGCTGCTTATCAGCCAACTGGCCCAAACTGGGCAGCTGACACCCCTAGTAGTGACACCTTCTAAAGGAACATTCATTAAAAAAATTATCTTTCTACGGCTATTGTTTTTCTTTTGGTCATAACTGAGCTTTGAATTTTATTTCCTTCAAATATTTACCTAACTCCACCTATCTATCCATCTCCCACCTTTCCATTTCGCTAGGGACACCCAAGGCAGCTAACAATTACTGCAGCTCAGTATGTCAATAACCAAGTGAACCAAGCAAATAAAATACTTCATATTTCACAAGCTGCCTTGTAAGAGCCAAATCCACATGGAGGCACCATGCTTCGCATCTAGGTGCATAGTACCAAAGGACAGTCATGTCATTTTGGCACTTGAAACAGAAAATCCCATAAGCACCTCACCCCCCTTCCTGCTGGAAAAATAGATGATGGTGACGACGACGACAACAACAACAACAACTTGAATAGTCATGAATTTGCTTCCTTTTCACAACACTCAAATTCTGCTACCTGAAGTGGCCACCTCATTCTGCCTAATGGTGGAGCTGACTGATCAGGATTGAAAACTGTGATTTATGTTCCCAGGATTCCTTGAAGAAATACATCTGTTTTGCATGAAATGCGTCTTAAATGTATGTTATGGGTCTGCCTATGGCTGCACCTTCTTTGCAGTCTATGATGAATTTAAGAGATTTACAAGAACACGACAGAACTACATGACAAATAGTTATATATGTTATGACCAAAGCAAGATTCATTCAGCCATAGAGAGACTGTTCATGCATATACATACCATCCAACCGCCCAGCTTTGAGCGGAACACCCTGGCTTCATAGAATCCATGTTGGCTTCTGTTTGAAATCCTGGGTGTCCCACTACAGCCTCCTCACCTCCTCTGGGGTGGCTGGGGTGGCCTCTGCCTCTGCGGCTCTGCTACCGCCATACCCCTGGAAGCAGATGCAGCACATCCAGAATCACAGTTCCATAAGTAGGTGCACCACCTCTGGCAGCTGTGGCGAGGCTGAGGAAGCCATGAGAAGGTTGAGGAGGCTGAGGTCTAGCTGCTGCCGTGGGGGTGGCAATGGCAGCAGAGGAGAGAAAGCTGGTGAAGGCAAGGTGGCAGTGGGTGGTTGTGGTGGGTGGAGGCAGCTGTGGCATGAAGATCAGATGAGGGGAGAAGAAGCATGAAGATCAGGCAGCAGGCAGCAGGGAGCAGGGGCGGAGAAGGAGCATGGAGAGCAGGTGAGTTAGATGGTGGTGGTGGTGTGTCCCAGTTTGCCCTCCCAAAATGTTGGAACTTATGCATATAGCCCCATGGCAACTCTATATATGTGTTTTAGCCCAAATACCAGCCAGGCTTCTAGTAGAAAGGTGGGGTGTCATGCTGTACATATGCACATTTTAGAACGGCATCTATGTGACCACCTTTTTTTTGGCCTACTAAAAATGAAATCTCCTCTCTCTAAAATTATACATAACAGAGGTGTCAGAAGGGTGTCAGGGTAGTGCAGAGAACAGCACACAGTACTGTGATCAGAGTAACTTCACTGGGAAATTTGCCAATGCTGCACATTTCGGTAAGTGTTTCTTATGGAAATCATGTGTGGTCTTTGTGGGCACTGCTTAGTTTGTGGACATTATCCTAGAAACAGAATCTTTCCTAAAATGAAGAGGAACAAATCCAGCCTCTTCTAAGCCAATTCATTTCATACACAGTAGATAGGAAATTCTAAACAAAGCTCTTCTGCTCCTGCAGAGGTTGGAATTGAAATCTCTCTCCACAATTACTGAACGGCAGGCAAGACATCAGTCCTTCACCCCGAAAGTCTGAGAGATCAGCATGGAGCTGGCTCAATGCAACTAGGTATGGATTTCCTTCCTGCAAATTAAAATCCAGATCTTCTAAAGAAAACAAAAGGTGTTTGGTTTTTTTTATAAAAAAGTACCATGCACTTGGAAGAATCCCATTTTATCTACACTTTAAAACTAAAAATGTTTTTTCCAGCTTTTATTTTCCTTCAAACAGAGCCAGATAAAGTATTGTATTAAAGGGTCTATGAATAAGAACCAGCTGCACAAATATAAGATGGGGGACACCTGGATTGTCAGTAGTACATGTGAACAGGATCTAGGGTTCTTAGTAGACTGAAAGCGTAACATGAGTCAACAGCATGATGCAGCAGCAAAAAAAGAAAGAAAGGTAAAAAGCTAATTCTATTCTAAGATGCATCAACAGAAATATAGTGTCCCAATCAAGGGAAGTAATAGTACCACTCTATTCTGCCTTGGTCAGACCACACCTGGAATTTTGTGTCCAGTTCTGGGCCCTACCATTTAAGAACAATATTGTCAAGCTGGAACGTGTGCAGAGGAGGGCAACCAAGATGATCAAGGGTCTGGAAACCAAGCCTTATGAGGAATGGTTGAGGGAAATTGGCTACATTTAGCCTGGCTAAGATGAGATATTATAGCCATATTCAAATATCTAAGGGCTGGCACATGGAAGGTGGAGAGAGCTTGTTTTCTCCTACTCCAGAGGCTGGGATCTGAAGCAATGGCTTCAAGTTCCAAGAAAGGAAATTCTGACTAAACATCAGGAAGAACCTTCTACCAGTAAGAGCTGTTCAACAGTGGGATGGACTCCCACAAGAGATGGTGGACTCTCCCTCCTTGGAGATTTTAAAGCAGAGATTGGATGGCCATCTGTCATGTATGATCTAGTTGAGATTTCTGCATTGCAGGAGGTTGGATTAGATGACCCTTGACACCCCTTCCAATTCTACAATTCTACGATTTATGTTGGTTGCTTTATTTACATGGATTTTGGAGGTGATGGCAAATAACTTGGCAGTTCCTCATTTAAGGAAAGTAGGATACACTGACACTATATGAGATGTGCTGGCAGAATGTCTTAGATATACTGGTGTAACAAGCTGCTGGGGGAACAACTGAGACTGTCGTAGCTGTTAGAATTCCTGCTCCATGATTGCAGTCATGGGATTGTTGTCTTTCACATGATGGTGTATGTTCTGACTCCACAAAGTGGGAAGTGACGGAGACTGGCTGTTTGTGTTATTGTGTTCTGTGAAGTGGGACTATTGTCCTCCCCCCCCCCCTTTGCTGTCTGATGCTAGAGAGAGAGGGAGCCATGTTGCAGTGCTCCGTGTGTGTTTCTATTTAAATAAAGTAGATTAGCCAGAATGCTGAGTTGCTGAGGTCTGTTATGCATGATGCGCAAACTCTATGGATCGCTAAGTGTGCCGGTGTCAGTTGGCATCGGTCGCTGTGATGTTCGGGCTGAAGCAAGCTTATGAAGCTCCTGATCGATCGACCAGGAGGGAGAGAACATGCCAGTCGGGTCCGCACTATGAGAAGTGAGAGTACCAAGTAAATGCCCCCCCCCCCCGCATTGCCTTCATTAAAGAGGCCTCTAACCAACCAAGCCTACTTCCAATACTGAGTAGAGTGGTATCACACTTAGGCAGTGGGTTTATTTTCTAAAATAAATAAATAAAATGATTTTACATAAAGTTCATTAAGGCAAAAAAGATTTTTTAATATTTTTTAAGGGGGGTGGACTTGATTTTGCAGTTTGAATAGTTATCCATCAAATGAAAGAAAAATAAGTAGAAATAAATACATCCAGTGATACCCATTCTATACGCTTTCTTTAACCACACCAACCAATACATACCAATTTTTATCCCTTGGTTTGACTCCTGGGTTCCTTGGTGGTAGCCTTTCCCTTCGCTCCATTCTGTTACAGGGCCTTAACCATCAAATAAAGCAATCCAGAATAAAACATTACTGAATAAAGTAAAAAAAAAACAAAATATATACACCGAATGGCTAAACAATTTATTATACTAAGACTGGTCGTACTATGATTGTTAACAATCTGTAAGATAATTCTCCCAAATGAGCAAATGCATGGCTCTGTGAAGACTGTGGGGCTATTCTGAATATGAGACTTTGAGGACCAAAATCATTAGCACCTACCAGCCTCATTTGCCACTCACAAGATAGTAATCTCTTCCTGAGTCATTACCATGGTGGAAATTGTTTAACCGCCTATTTGTAGGCCAGATTTGTAAAACAGACTCTGGCACCAGCTTGGATGCTTTGTAACATGTGGGATAATTTCCTATATGAATACTTGATTGAATTACTTTCAAATTGCCACTTTGTAGGGAAAATGATACCAGAGATTGGCAGGTGGTCCCCATTCTGATTGACTAGCAGGTTCTATCTGAATTTGTTGGTTGATTGCCTGCTTAGTTATTTGCCAGTGCTGACAGCTACGTGTTTCAAAATGTGATAAATCATAGTAATAAAAGTTTTAAGGATAAACTCTTGCTGCTACAAGAAATCACATTTACCAGTTACTTATTGCAAATAACTGGGTGGATGAAACGATAATGTATTCATTTGCTTCTAACAGCAGCTATCATTTTATTACTTCATGTAGCTACAGTTTCTAATGGCTTTCCTCACCTTTAATGAGAATTTTTATTTCTTTAGCCTTGTGGGGTTTGATGAGTTGAGCAGACCTTGGGGGAATATCTTTTTGCCCAATGAGATAAACATATGAAAATGATGCTTCTTTAATGAGATACTTTCTGTTTTGGAGCTGCCTTCCACTATTATTGCACCTGGGATCTACAATACATTTTGAACCTAAGTTCGGAATACATGTGCAACATACAGAGGTATCAACGATAGTTGACTCATGAATTGGGATGTTTTCCTTTAAAAGGCATATTCCATGCAAGCTGATTTAGGCCCCATTAGCAGTATATATTTAAAGCATTAAATAGTTGTGGCTCCCCTGAAGAATACGGGAAAGTGTAGTTTGTTAAGGGTGCAGAGAGCTGTTAGGAGACCTGTGTTCCACTCACAGAGCTACAATTCTCTGAGTTCCCTGGGAAGAGGCATTGATTGTTGAATCACTCTGGTGCACCCATGAGGCAAGGTGAGGTGACCGCAGATTCTGGTGTAGATATTTATTCTCCCCTTGTTCCTGATGCAGATCTTCACTTACCCCTTCTTCCCTGGTGGGAATGGGAAGCTCCATTTAGGTGCCAAAATATCTTGGGCCAGCCTTGCTGGAAATTGTAGCTGTGTGGGGAGGATAGGGGTCTCCTAGCAATTCTCAGTGCCCGTAAAGGTAAAGGGACTCCTGACCATTAGGTCCAGTTGTGGCCGTTTCTGGGGTTGCGGTGCTCATCTCGCTTCCGTATAGCTTCCGGGTCATGTGACCAGCATGACTAAGCCACTTCTGGTGAACCAGAGCAGCACACGGAAACGCCGTTCACCTTCTCGCCAGAGCGCCCTTAGCAAAGTACAAATCTCCAGGATTCTTTGAAGGAAACCACAACTGTTTAAAGTGGTATGATACTGCTTTAAGTGTGCAGTGCAGATCAGGCACCCCCAAACTCAGTCCTCCGGATGTTTTGGGACTACAATTCCCATCATCTCTGACCACTGGTCCTGTTAGCTGGGGATGATGGGAGTTGTAATCCCAAAACATCTGGAGGGCTGAGTTTGGGGATGCCGGGTGCAGATGAAGCCTATGACCCTTCAGATGCTGTTAAACTCCAACTCCTCTTATCCTAAACCACCTTGGCCAATGATCAAGAGGTTATTGGACTTCAGCAATGTCTGGAGGTCCACGCATCCCCCCTGTTTCTTCCTCTGCAATATGTGTTTCATGCACAACATTTTCCTGTAGAGAGATATGTATCTGCAGTGTGCACAATGAATGCTTGGACCAAGTATTATATATGTAGGAAAGCAGAGTCATATTTTCCACTTTCCTCTCAGATGCAATCTTTTATCACTGCAGTATGAAATAGTGATGCACTTTCATAATGTGCTACTTCTGTGTAATGTTCTCACTCAGTAGGGTAACTCTCTATTGATTATTTATTCTTGGAAGGACCTTGTCACAGCCCCGCAGGCCACTATCGCTTGAAGAATGGGTGTATGAAGACTATGACACCTGTGCAATACTTCACAAAGGAACATAGTCCCTGCGGATAAATTGCCATTTGAATTGTGGAGCAGATAATGGCTTTACAATCTGTGACGGTGGATGTTTTCACAGAATGCACAGTATACTTTTATTAACGTTGCTTTTCTCTGAAAGCCACAGGTCAAACTCTCAACCTCGCACTAAGGGGAAGCAGTTGTAAGGCAGGTGAATTTATCTTTGGAGATTGTCAGGTATTGTATTACCAGAAAAGTGATTCATGTGGCGTAGGCCATTTTGCTTCTCAGCCAATGGGATGAGAGACATGCCCAGAAAGAAAAATTTAAAAAGAGGAAGGATAACAGTTCCCTGCAAGCGTTTAGAGCATGTTGATGATGAAGCTTCCGATGAAGACTTTGATATGTATGCAGGCTCACAAGATTCTCTTTGAAAAGCACAATAAAAATAATAATCATATAGCACTTTTCAAAATCTTGGTCCTTTCTCAGCTTTCCTTCCTGCCTAGCTTGCATGCTATAATGACATACTAAGGCACATTAAAGAAGTAGGTCCTAACTGGCCCATCTTAAGCTATAGTCTAGGGAGCAAGGTTTGGAGAGGCATGGACTCATGTTTGCCTTCTTTCTCTTTTAAAAGAAGCATTGAGGTCTCGCTGGTATTGGCAGAAATCTGTAACATAAGGTCAGTGGTTCTGTAACTTAGGCCCCCAATTTCTGGGAACATTCTTTTGGCTAAAGTAGCATGGGGAAGGGCTTTCAAATCATAGTAGCCTTTCTGTCTGCCATATGCTTTCTGCCAAGTGGGCAAATGTAGCCTTAGCCTACATGCCTAAGACTTCCTCTGCATGTGAAGACAGGCTCCAGTGGATTGAGTGAACAAGACCAACAATGGGTCCAAGGTCAAGAAGGTGGTTTCTGCACATGCTGTAGAAGGAAGCGAGGGACAGATGGGGATCGTCAACCTGGGAGGTGGCCCATCTAGGAGAAGGAAAACTCTGATCCTAAACCTCCACTTCCTTGTGGGATATCTCTGGGAGAAGAAAAGGCTAAGGAGTAAACCCTACATAAATTTGGAGTGCAGTCTCTAACACTGGAGTGCATGGCATCTTGTATGCCTCCTCCCAGCAACTCCTGGAGCCAAACTGGTGCCAAAAATATTTCCTTGTGATCACATTAGTGAAATTGAGAGAAGGGCCTTGTAGTCAGGCCAGCCTGGGACCTCTATACACACTGCCCAGGCTTGCACCCCAGAGATGCCACTTTGGTGCTGCTAATGCAGCAGTTTGACTTCAACTCGCAGGCCCCAGAGTTAGAATTTGAAATTCGAACTCAGTTGATGTATGTGATCAATAGCAGAATTGTAGCACAAACCTAGGATCTGATCGTTTACGGTGTAGCTAGTGATTCCTGCTCATGTGCCATTAATTCCTCTACATCCTTCCTTCCTTGAATTTCTACCCCCTATCTTGTCCAGACAAGGCGAGAGTGAAGGTGGAAACATTTCTCAATAAGCTGTACTTTATCACATTCACTCATTGCTGGTTGAACACAGCTGGAAACTCTCAAAGGTTATACAGCACTGAACTGTGTGCAGGAACTGCCACACTGCAGGGAGAGTAATGTAAGTGAACACAGCTGTGAAGCTCCAGAAAATCCATCTTTGTCTTCCAACTTGCACTTCATGAGCGCTGATCTAATCTGGACAGCACCACACTATAATAGAATAATGACACATCAAAGAGCACGTAACGATGTCAGAGGTCACATAATCGGACTACTTCTCATTATACAGCTGCCACTTAACGCATGTCTACATCACACATTGAAACTTGTTTAATAGTTAATCCCTCTCCCCAGAGGATACTGGGAACAGTTGTTCCGTGATGAGGATTGGTAGTGACCTTCACTGAGACCTCTCGGTACCTTCACTAATCTATAATTCATGGGATTCTGTGGGGAAGTGAAAACATAAAGGTTTAGTTCGTTAGAGTTTTTGTAGTTGTTTTAAATCCAACTCAGCCTAATTTCTCAAAGGGGCAAACCGGATAGCAACAGTATTCAAAACTAATCAACACCCGCAAATGAAACCCAACCAGAAAATCAAAATGCAAACATGAAAAAGAAACCAAAAATTCAGAAAGTCAAGAACATCAGAACAGCCATCTGAAATGCTAAACAAGGATGTAAAGGACCATTCAGCCAAAAGCCTTTTCAAAATGGCAGGGGCGAGATCCAATGTAGCATGAGCAGAGTTCTGCTTGGACAACAGGTCTTCTCCTTCATTTTCTTCCCCCTGCAGTCCCTGGAATATGTGCACAAGGGCTGGAGAGAGGAAGAAGAGAAACGGAATGTCCCACCATGCAAGCAGATTTCCATTGCAAAAGCAAGCCTACATCACTGAGTGCCACCACAGGTCTTCACCAGCCACCTGAAGCAATGGAACAATGGGGACTGAGGCACTTGATTCCAGAAAACATTTTGCAAGATGGGCACTGCAACAGAATACACATACATGTTTGGATACTGCTTGAAATGGCTTCTCTGTGTCGCAGCTATTAGACATAGGGAGTCACGTCCTGTGCACTGGCTCCCCACGAGGATTGGCTCCCACCATGCACCTTGACAATAAACAGTCCTATCAAAGGCAGAGATGCTTGGGATTATTTTACTCCTGTGGACCTCCCGCCCTAGTGAGGTTTGGTTTCTCCTTCTCTTTTAAGCTTCAGGACTTTAAAAACTTTTATGTGGTTTTTTCATTTGGATTAAAGCTTATCTCCCCTTCTTTTATACCCCAAATGTTTTATCCTGCTCTTGGTTTTACAGTAGTAGTTCTGATTTGTTTTTGTGTTTGATATGTTTGTTCGTGTGTGTAATCTTATAAGCCGCTTTGAGGGTGATTTTTTTTTTAAATAAAGAAAAAACATTGTAAATCAATGTAAAAAAGAAAACAAGCCATATGATGGAGGCTGATCTGTATGGCAATCTGGTTCACACAAATCAGTTTCTTTCAGCTACATGCAACCTGCCATGTAGAGGCAGTTTCCAGAATAAATGAGGAGTGTGTGTTTGTCTCATTTTTCATGCATTATGAAACAATGGGGCTCAAACGAATGCAATCGGAATGAATGATTTCAGAATGGGTGACTAAGGTTCCCCTGCCTGGTTGTTTCATTTGCTATCATTTTGTCGACAAGCAACAGCCAGGTTGGATGGAGGTTAGCAAGGGGAAAGAGTGAGTGCAGAGGAAATTGAGATTGTAAACTGTCCAATCTTTAACTGAAACAGTTTCTAGCAAAAGTGTACAAAAATCTGATATGTCTTCTTTCCAGGGAGAAACACAGTGGCAATGGAAGGGAGTTGTGGAAGCATAAAAGGCAGTCACAGATATTTGCGCTTATCTTGTGTGGCTTATATGTTCTTTGGAGACAGAATGTCTACAGGTTTCTGTGCACTTTGCTTTGCTTTCATCCTTCCTACCCCTCAAAAAGGGGAAAAAATAGTCCATTCTGATTTCTTAGTTGCCTTATAGTTTAGGTATTTAAACTATAAGTGTTTCCTCCCTTCTGGTCCCTTTCCCTACTGCTTATTTTTTGTTTGGGGTTTAAAGAGGGAATTGTAGTCTGATCTTGGTGAATCTATCTGTATGCTTTTAAAATTGCCTGTAAAGTAGGGATCACTTTTCTATCCATCTAAAGTATGGCATGTCTGCTTAGAAGATAGTAGACTGCCTGCAAAGTGTAATGTCAATAGGATGGAAAATACTGAAGATACAGGCAGTAGAAGAGAAGTAAAGTCTCCCACTGAAATCATTGGGAAGTGACAATGGATGAAATTAGATACAAAGCATATGTAGTTAACTAATGAAAAATTAAATGAATGAACGACAGTTTTAACATGAACAGAATAACAAAATGGACGGATGTATTTGGACAATCCTAGAGATGGCTCCTGTTCTTGCTTATAAGGTGTACCGAATACTGTAATATAAACAACAGCTAAATTATTTGTGCTTTAGGGGTCAAAGTGAAACAACAGGTCTGCATCTAAGTTATAAAGCAACTAGACAGTAGAGCTTTGTCAATTTCAGCATGTACTGTAATGCATAGGAGGTAGCTGCCTTTTATTACTGACAATTTCATTTTCATCATTTCTGACTGTGAGAGCAGCAAGTTTGAAACGAGTGTCTTGCTGAGAATATTAAGCTGACTGAAGAGAAAGGGAGAATGAAAAGAGGGTGAGGTTTACGCCATACACAGAAATGCACAACATATATTTCAAAGAGCATGATTATGTATTTATTATTTTCATTTCCAGATCACTCTTCTGCGTCACTGGAGCCCGGGTGTGTGTGTGTGTTTGAACATTATACACAAAAACAACAGCCAGCCATATAAAAATACATTTCTGAAACCAAAACCCCCCACTCAAACCCCAAAAGAACAAAAGCAAAGCACAGCAATACCTGCCCGTAAAGTTTTAGTAGGAATTCATGTCTCTCAAAGACATATGTCTTTACTTGGCATCTAAACGCCATCAACATTAGAAATCCTTGGGGAGAGAGTTACACAAACAGACAATGCCACGGGGAATACCCTGTTACAAGTCAGTGCTCCATGGCCCATGACATCACCACCTCTAAGGTTGTGGTGGCAGGCATTGGACAAAGTGTAAATACTTAGATCCATTTAGGGATTTGTGAACCAGTACCAATACCTTTGGCTGGGCATGTTAGCTCACATTAAAATTTACATGTGCCCTACATGGAAGCGACTGGATGTCTCTTCCTACAATTTGGCAGGCATGATCTGCTCTGGAGGGGCTCTGTGGCTGTAAATTTTATCCACTTTGGCCAAAGGGGGAGGAAGTGTTTTATTATGAATGGAGCCTCATTTTATACAGATAGACTTGGAAATCAGAGCACATACTGAAATGGAGAGAGCACAGTGCAACACAGAAACAGATCAGAATTTTTAAAAACATGCAAATATAGACACAAGGCAACTGTTGAGAGCTGTGTTCACCCCTAGCATATAGATACTATAAATAAATGAATGAAATCATTTTCTTTTAACCAGAAAATCTTTGACTAGAAGAGTTGACAAGGAGACAAGCTGTTTTTCTATGTTCAATCTGAATTGCTTACGAGTGTCATCAGCATATACTTCTAGTTTTCTAGCAGTAATAAAAGTATACCAATAAAACCAGTATTTTATCATTCTAGTATTTCTAGTCTATTATGCCAACTTCTAATCACAAAAGCCTTTTAAAAATGTGATAGAAAATTCAGCATTGAGATGAATGGCTTGGAAGTATTATTATTATTTTTGCATTGTTCTTAGTGACAGCTGAGAATTGGGCACAGAACTAGTGTAAGGGAAATTACAGTCTTGTACCAGAGCAATCTATTTATTTAGTTGGCCCATTTATATCCCACCCTTCTTTTATTCTGGAGCGCAAGGCAGCTTAAATGGGTTTCTGATATGCCACTGATGGTATCCAGACTTATTGACTGTATCATGTTTTGTCTCACAATGTCCTGGACACACCTACAGAGGATGGCAGCTGTAGTGACTGGGGACCACAACTTTCTGGACACCACAACTTTTCTCCAAAGGAAGTATGGAAGGTGTGTGAGAGCAAGTCTGTCCTTCTGGCCTCTCAAACATGGCACCTTAAAGGGTATGGAAATGGCTCCATGAAGCTAAAACTGTGCACTGAACAGGAATAGCCAGAGCTTGAGAAACAAGAGTGGGGAGACACCAGAGTGCAACTTCCATTTCCTTGATCCAAGTCTGATACTCTTCACCATACTGACTTGAATACCCCACATTAATCTGCAGGGCCGTTATAAGAAGAATTTGGCACATGCAAGTCACAAACATAAACCTTGGTGTTTTCAGTCCTATAAAGGTAGTAGAGATCTCTTAACAGAAAAATCCCTAAGCTTTCTCAGCAATTCTTCAGTATCCAAGGCCCTTTAGTGTAAATGAAGGCAGCAGAAGTGATTTACAAGTTATTCTAGTCTTTGCACCAAAGGCTTGGAAAATACTTTGAATGCAGAAAGAATCACTGGTAAAAAATAACCTTGATTCTGAAAAGATATACAAGACTAAAAAAGAAAAAAGAAAAGACAGTGTGTTTTAATTTTCATTTGAAACAAAGTTCCTCTAGTAGGTTAAATCGCCAAATTATCTATTCAGCTCTCTTTGGCTGGAAATAGGTACTGAATATAGTTTGAAAGAGGGATCACTGCATGATATATGTAAGTTCATCCCAGTTTGAACTCTGGCAAATAAGTTTCTGAGTTATAGTATTGTTTCAAAAACCTACAAAGCCTGTTTGACTAGGGCACGAGGGGAATAATGGTATGAAAAAAGAAGAAGTTTACATGAACACTAAGCTAGACCTCACTCAAACCACCCTCAACTCCTTAAAAACCATTGCCTGTCTCCATTTTAAAGCTGGAGTCAAATGCTTTCATAAAGGGCACATTAAGAAACCATTACTGTTGCTCCTTGCTTATTCTCCTTCTGTAATTGCTGGCTAGACATTACATTAAGCAAGTAGTCTAATTTTCCTATTAGGCGGGTGCTCAAAAGCGCATCTAAATTGGCCCAGAAATGTAAGGCAACAGCTATAATTCAGCAATAATTGCTGCTTTCGAAGTCAGCACTTTACATATCACATGAATATCCATTATTCATAACAGTTCCATTTTCTGTGTGATAAAGCCATACTATTTTGTTGTTATCCAACTTCCGTTATGAAATAAATGCAGATAGCTCTAGCTTTTGTTTATCTTAAAGGAAAGAAGTACGGTAATAGGATTCTGGTTTGTTTGTTTTCATTCCGCTATTTATTAGGACATAAAAACCTGTTGCTATTTTTGGGAGAAACATGTCAGTAGAAGGGTCCCCAGGATAGAATTAATGACTGCAATATCAATTGATGACATGCGTGTGGGGAAACACCGGAGATTTTGTATCTTTTTCTAGGAAAACAGGTGCCAGAGCTCACCATTAACTTCTCCCTTGTTCTTTTAGAATGGCAATGGCGTCCACCTGAGAGGTGCCGGAACTGAGCTCTGGTGAGATCCGACTGGAAGAAAGCCCAGCCCATAGTTCTGGCTGCTCTAAACAAACACACCATGATGAGGAATGCCACAAAAATAATCCTTCTACAAATATAAGATAATGTATAGAGTCGCCCATACTGCAATTTATTACATCTTTATTACATTTTATCTTGTACACTTCTTTCAATGAACTTTTCTTTATCCTGGGGGGGGGGGGGTTGGCCCAATATCAACCAGTGGGCTTCATAGCTGAGTAGGGATTTCAGTCTCAGTCCTACTAGGAATGCAGTGTTTAATCTACCACACTATTCCAAGCAATTTAATATAGCACTCTGCTTTGGGTTCCATCTTTATCATTTTCATGCATGTCCCATGGCTAACAGCTTAACAGCCATATTCTATTTTCTCGAAAAGCCAATGTGCATCTGGCACCAGGATAAAAAGCAGCATTATTTACAATTTCAGCTTAAAGCTCAAAGAGTTTCTTCCAAGTAGCTAACACTGACTCCTTCTACCTCTCCTTTCCCCCACAAAAAGATCTTTTTGAAAATGGAAGTTTATCTATCATTAAGTGGTGAAGATTGACGATTCAAGGCTTTTTTGTCAGTTTTGCTAACAAAGACCTTGTCTCCTTGACATGGAGCTTCTGATTTGCTACAATAGCTCTGTCAAGTCTTATTATTCGCAAACATGCATTCACTTTACCCATATTGCTTCTCATTCATCTGCTTGAGAAATGCCAATGCTAAAAAGGCAACATATTTTATTCATACTAAGTAAGTGTAAGTTGGGGCAAGTCCCTCTGGTACATGCCATATTTGTCTCAGGTTTTTTTTGTGATGCGCATCATAGCAGTTTTCAAAGTCTCCTTCAGTCAGGTGTCATCAATTTAGTTAGGTTTATTTTGCTGGATCTGTCAGATGAACTACTCTGTGCTAGAAGCTCCAGAGGGAAGCATAATATTTTATTAATTATGTACTCTGTCACACACTTTTGTAGCAGGGATGGGGAA
This sequence comes from Podarcis pityusensis, assembly GCF_964106645.2. NCBI lineage: Eukaryota > Metazoa > Chordata > Lepidosauria > Squamata > Lacertidae > Podarcis > Podarcis pityusensis. The sequence goes on from NC_138026.1 coordinate 21,619,885, forward strand.
CCAGGATCCTTTGAGATACTGTTGTTATATATCTCCCTTCATTCCTGACCACTGGCCATGCTGGCTGAAACTGATAGGGGTTTGCTATGCTCTTAAGGCAGAGCTAACAAATTGCTGAAGTGTTCCTGGGTCCTGTACCTATACCTCGCCTTCTCCCTTGACAATTATCCTCAGCAATTAGGACTGGACTCTATGTCCGTGTGTGATCATTTTTACCAATCTTGGGGATGAAAATGGGGCACTGCCACCCTTTGTTCTGGGGCCTCTGTTCAGCTCAGCTATAGGCTAGGCAGCAGAAGCCAGAGGCCGGCAGAGCCTCTAGTAGGCCACCAAACATTGCTGTGTGTCAGCTGTGTGTACTTTGGTAGGTTATAAGTTGCACAGGGCTGGCGTACATTACTGCATGAGAATTAGCTTCCCCACAGTGTGCTAAGGCAATGGCCCATTATTAGTAAAATATTTCTCTATGCTTTCTTTTTCATGTGTGCTTCTACTATTATTATTTTTTTAAAAAACCCTTCACCTTCCTTTCTTCCATTGCATTATATCAATTTGCATTGCAAACTCTTTGTAGCATTGCTTATGTGTTCTCAGATTGACTGCCCTCTTTCTGTGCCCAGCTCAAGTGTATTTCAAATTCTGATTAGGGCCTTCATACTTCCCCACAGTACAAATAATAAGTATGGTGAAGTGTGGTGGGGTGGGGTTGTGCTGAATTACATGCCGTTCCAACTCTAATCCAAAATAACTAAAGCAAAATGATAATTGTCTTAAGTGAATGAAGTACATCTTGCAACTCCTCCTCCTCTCCTCTTCTTCCTTACTTGTTCAATTGTCCCAAAAATTTAATGCTATATAAATCTACTAGGGGAAGACATTTGCTTTATTTCCTTCTTCCTCCCTCTGATCATTAGGTCCTGTTGATATATTGCATTTTCTCAGGTTTCCAATTTACCATTAAATGCTAGTTAAGTATTTAAGTGTTCCATCAAGGCTTGCTGTAGATTGCCAAATTATAGTATTAGTTGTTTCAGTTTGTATGCACTGATATGACTAGAATCAGGTGTGTATTAGTCCTCACTAAAATGCTAATAAAGTTTCATGAGAAATTATTTTTGTTATTATTATTATTATTATTATTATTAAATGCAAAATGATGTGGAAAAGTGGAGAATTGAACTTAAGATTGGAAAAGGTGAGAATCCAGAATTGACAGATTCTTCTGAGACTGTTTCCTCCCCATGACCGACTAACTAATTAACTAGTCAGTGCTGAGCAATACCCATAATCAGGTGCTTTGCAACGAACATATCACTTTGGCTCTTGAGTAATAATGCCAAGTTTTGTTTTGTTTTTTTAAAATGACATGGTTTTCCTTCAAGCTCAGCTGCTGTTCCCTTGGCCTCTGGAACAAGTTCTCACTAGAACACTACTTGGTAATGATGAAACGGTTGGCTTTCAGCAGCTGGCTGTCCAAAGAGCAGTTGCGGTGGAAACACTGGCGCCAGTCCTTTGCCTTTAGCCGCTTCACAGGAAATCACTTTTGTCAACCTCCAAATTTCCCAGAATTAATGAGAAATTCACCAGGAGCCAAGAGGGTCTGGAGATGATGTACAACAAGCTGTTTTCTTCCACATGGCATGCTGCCTTACATACTATTCTCTCATCTATCAGTAAGTATCGGTGCATTGTAGAGTTGAAAAGGGCCCCAGGAATCTCAGCACACACTTGTATCCCATTCAATTTGAAACCATACTGGACCCTGCTTACCTTTGCTCAAAGTTTTAATGCTGCACAGGTGGAACAGAGAATGAAAGTTAGGAAAGTTGGATGTTGGAACAACCAACAGTACAAGGTGGTTGAATCCAACTAAGGCATACTCTTGAATAGGCCAAAAATGGAAAACTGGATCTGGCTGGCGGGCCAGGTCGTTCTTCTTTGGCAATCCCTCGTACCCGAGTAAGATTGTTTTCCTTGAACATGGTCTTACTGGTGTGTCTGTGACTGTGGAGGCCAATTCTGGGTCCACACGTCCTTCCATGGTGGGGGCATAGGTTTCTGTGCAGGAGTTGATCATCATGAGGGTTTGCCAAATGTGCCTTCCTCTTAACACGTTTCTCCCTTTCGTCCTGAGTTCGAGTGTCTTCAAAGTCCATGACACCTTTGGTAAAGGCTGTTTAATAAAACAGCATCTAGTGGCCTACAAGAGCTCAGCTGCCAGGATGGGGAATGTCGCTACAGACTTTTGGATGCTGTCTGCTACAATGGACTATGGGGGAATCTGCCCATAGAGCAGAGCTTTCCAAACTTTTCATGTTGGCGACACACTTTTTAGACCAGCATCATTTCGTGACACAGTAATTCAGTTTTACTAGCACCCTTTTCCAGCCCCAGGAAGAGTGCAGGGAGCATTGGTGCGACACACCTACACACTGCAGCCAGCATACTAACGTGTCGCAACACACAATTTGGAAAGCTCTGCACTAGAGAGATGAGTATGGGATTAGGGATAATACAGCCTTACAAGTAAGTCCATAGATGTTTCCATATCACAACATCATCATCATCAATAATAATAATAATAATAATAATAATAATTTTTATTTATACCCCGCCCTCCCCAGCCAAGTCCAGGCTCAGGGTGGCTAACAAGCAATAATAAAAACAAGTTGAATGGATACACCTTAAAAACAAAATTAAAATACAATTAAAATATTGAAACATTAAAATATTAAAATGAAGCCTCATCATAGGAGGAGAAAGGAAAAAGAAAAAAGAAAGAGGGGGAGGGAATCAAACTGGCTCCAAGCCAAAGGCCAGGCAGAACAACTCTGTCTTACAGGCCCTGCAGAAAGAAATCAGATCCTGCAGGGCCCTGGTCTCATGAGACAGAGTGTTCCACCAGGCCGGAGCCAGAGTTGAAAAGGCCCTGGCTCTGGTTGAAGCTAATCTAACTTCCTTAGGGCCCGGGACCACTAGGGTGTTGCTATTTATGGACCTTGAGGCTCTCTGTGGGGCATACCAGGAGAGGCGGTCCCGTAGGTACAAGGGTCCTAGGCCGTGAAGGGCTTTAAAGGTCAAAAGCAGCGCCTTAAATCTGACCCTGTACTCCACCGGGAGCCAGTGCAGCTTGAAAAGCACTGGGTGAATATGCTCCCATGGCAGAGGCCCCGTGAGGAGCCTCGCTGCTGCATTCTGCACCCGCTGGAGTTTCTAGGACAGCTTCAAGGGCAGCCCCGCATAGAGTGAATTACAGTAGTCAAGCCTGGAGGTGACCGTCGCACGGATCACTGTGGCCAGGTTGGGGCAGGAAAGGTAAGGGACCAACTGCTTGATGCATTTTTAGTAGCTGTCTGCCTTCACAAGTAATCATACCATATGGCACACCAGTGTCATGAATTCTTTCCTGAAAGGAAGAAAACTGGCTTACATTTTATACATGCTAACTGCCTGATTACCTGGAAGTAATTCTTATTTATTCACCACAGGTACATAAAGTGGGTATACATACAAACTCAGGGCAACATCTCATTCAAAACGAGGGGAAACTGTGTGACTCCAAGGACCTGTGCAGGGACTAAAATATAAAAACTGTCAACTGCTTGATAGAATGTTTTACTTCCCTGTCACTGTGCAGTCTTACTTAAGAGTATTTTGACAGTGCCACTGTAGATTTATATTCAATTGACTTATATAAAATAGTGATACAGCAACTTTTGCAAAGTGTTCTCTTGCTTTTGTTGCGTCAGAAACAAATGCTTGCCTACAATGCCCTCTTCTTTTCTAATTAGGAACAGAATGAGTATCTCTGAAGTGTATTGGCATTTTGTCAGATAGAAAATGTCAGTTCTGTATCCAGTAACCCAAGTGCTTTCACTGCGATCACCATGTATAAGAAATTGGCTGCTTGAACATCATGATAAACTATTAGAATGAACTTACCTCCCACAGACTTCTGTATTTTCCCTCTCCTCTGCTGGTGCTGAACCACAGTTTAGCTTCACGTCCAAACCCTAAACCAGGCATCCCCAAACTTGGCCCTCCGGATGTTTTGGGACTACAACTCCCATCATCCCTAGCTAACAAAACCAGTGGTCAGGGATAATGGGAATTGTAGTCCCCAAATCATCTGGAGGTCCACGTTTGGGGGTGCCTGCCCTAAACTGTGGTTAACTACGGTTAGTTGAAACAAGCCAACTTCACAAACCATATTAGAAGTTGTTTTGTTCAAACTATTTTTCTCCAGACAACTGTCCCAGCATCTCAACATCATCTCTAGGGATATAGTGCAAGAACCTAAAGCACATTTTAGCCACATTGATTTAAAATAAGAGAGTCAAGAACCTGCTTAATTTCATGTCACTTAATCATGCACTTAATTTTTCATGATAACAGCTTCCAAAGAGGTAGCCCTGTTAGTCCTGCATCTACTGAAGTGGATTCTAACCCACTTGAAAGCTTATGTCACTATAAATACGTTAGCATTTAAAGAGCTCACAATATGCTTTGCCGTTTTTATTTTTTCATGAAATTGGTTGCCCATTCTCACAACTTTCACAGTGCATGTCACTTTTCAACCTATTCATGCATAGTGCCACATGTGGAGAGGATTGTGTGCATTCTAGCATCACCTGAACAATTCAGAACAAATCAGGTTTCCTGAGGTGGAAATTAGTGTGCATTGACTCAAAATGAGCTATTCAACAGACTCTGAAACTTGGGTCACATCTGCCTATTTCAGTGCTCTGGAAACGGACCAAGTTGCTGCTGACACTTGGTGTTGCTCTAGTTGACTCTAATGGGCCCCGGGCTGTGCAAACCTACATCCAGTGTGTGTTTGTGTGTGGTGCATCCAGTACATTGATTGGGTCAGGACTCATTTGTGTGGTTACCATATCCCAGTTTAAATAGTTGCTCAGATTGTATGTTATGCACATTGTTTGCTCGGTATGCAAATCAAGCATATTGATGTGTACAATGTCAACTAGCTGCCTTGTGCTTTTGCCTTGCTGTTCTGATTAGACTGGAGCGATTTCCTGTGAGCCCAAAGAATGGGGTTTCAGGACCACGGATAGCTCCTTCAACAAAGCCTGGAGGTGCTGTGAGTTACTGCTTGCCAACTCTAGGTGAAATGGGCTTCCAACCATTAGCCTCAGTGTAAGGAACATGGTGGACGCGGGTGGCGTTGTGGGTTAAACCACAGAGCCTAGGACTTGCCAATCAGAAGGTCGGAGGTTTGAATCCCCGCGACGGGGTGAGCTCCCGTTGCCCAGTCCCTGCTCCTGCCAACCTAGCAGTTCAAAAGCACATCAAAGTGCAAGTAGATAAATAGGTACCGCTCCGGTGGGAAGGTAAACGGCATTTCCGTGCGCTGCTCTGGTTCGCCAGAAGCGGCTTAGTCATGCTGGCCACATGACCCGGAAGTTGTACGCCGGCTCCCTTGGCCAATAAAGCGAGATGAGCGCCGCAATCCCAGAGTCAGTCACGACTGGACCTAATGGCCAGGGGTCTCTTTACCTTTACCTAAGGAACATGGTCCATTTCCTGAGACAGCAGCACAGCAGCTTCAGACATGTCCAGTTTGTCATTCTCCTCTTACTCTGAGCTCGAGGCTGGGACCATGGCTTTGGCATATATGACAAAAGCTGCGGAAGGAGCAATGTGAAATGTTCTTATCTCTTTGCTCATGTCAGGAAAGAGTGGCCTTTCACATTTGTTTGGCCTGCCCTGCTTCTACAGGAGGCATGATGGGGAGAGACCAAATGCAGAATTCAGTTTGGATTCAACAAGAACAGAGTTTCGGAGTTGATATGAAACATTTTATTCTGCTACACAATGAGATGATGATAAGAAGGGTTGCTGAAATCTGTGCCAGATACAGTGCTCTAAGCTCATATGCAGCCATCACAGAAAGCATGCAGCACAGATAGATCAAATCAAATGTGCCTCTCACAGTACATTGCAAATTTTTTCCAAGTTAGCCTATTGCTTCTGTCATGCATCACCAGCCCTAACCATATCTCAGTATTGTGAAACTGCTTCCCTATAGAGGCGGATCTTGGCTGCCTAGCTTCTGCTGTATGCTGAGGATGCACCTCTTGACCCCAACCTTTGAGAGTTGTTACATGTTGTCAGGGGTTCAGGAGCAGAGGCAAGGGCAAGGGAGGAAACAGAGAGCGAGGGGGAGGAGGCAGAAGAAAAGATGAGTGATGACGACGACCCGAGATCTCCGAGTCTTTCCAGTGAATCAGAAGATTCACAGAAAGGAGCACCAGTGGCCAGGGCAAGGGGGGAGCCTAGGGGGACACCCCAGGAAGATAGAGCCAGAGGGGACTCAGAGGGGAGCAGTTGGAAATCGGGACCAGCGTCACCGCCAGAGAGCAGGGAAGAGGAAGGGCGCCAGGGATCAAGCGCTGGCAGCTCACAACAGGGGGGAGGGCACGAGTCAGGAGTGGCCACACCTCCATCGGGGAGCGAAGAAACGGTCAGACGGAAGGTGGAAGGTTGGGCGCGCGCGCCAAGTTCAAATGCACAGGAAGGTGGCGCAGTAGGCAGCCCGGAAAGGGAGCCAGGTCCTAAAGCCCGCCGAAAGGAGGGAGAAGAGTCAGGGGGGTCAGCGTCAGAGGAATCCCGGAAGGAAGAGACCCCGGGGGGCAGAGGGACCCAGAGAAGAACAGTCAGGCGGAAAAGGTGGAGCAGGGCTAGGATATTAAGTTGGTGTACAAGGGGCGGAGACTCAGACGGAGCTTCGCCGATCTAACCATTAGACGTAGGGTTGCACGCAGCAGCTTGAGAATGGAAACTGTAACTCAATAAAGACTTTTATTTAATGATCGCTGGCTAGCGTGATCCTCTGTGAGCTAGGATCTGGAAGCAACTCTGACAGTAAGCTCCGTCCCCTAAATTGTGGGCATCTACAGCCTCGCGGAGAGGAGAGAAAGCGGGTGCCTACTAGCGAGCTCACGAACGGCAGACAAAATGACGACCGAACAGCAGATAGCGGAACTCAGAGAAGCAGTGTCACGACTGAATGCCGAGGCTCTTGCATCCAGGAAGAGAGAGGAGGACGCAGCTGCCGCCTACAGGGATCTCCAGGTCAGGTTGGAAGTGCTTACGAAGCATGGGCAACTGACACCCAAACCGGAGGGGATTGGGTTGGGGAGACGAACAGGCAGTCTGGTCTCTCACTTCGATGGGAATTTGCAACAGTACCCCAACTTTAGAGCAGATGTAATGTGTGCACTGCAACTGCTGAACAATGACTTTAGAGATGAGCAAGAGAAGGTGGGATTCATCATGTCCCATTTGCATGGAGATGCTAAAGCATGGCTGCGCAATTTGTGGAGAGATAAGGATCCGGCGCTCCAAAATGCGGATGCCTTTATTAAAGCGATGGATGGGTGCTTTTTATCAAGCATTGACGTGGATCTTGCTCGGCAGCAGATACATGGACTGAAGCAAGGGAGGGCCAGCGTAAGGCAGTACCATGCCCGCTTTTTCGCTTTGGTCAGTGCCCTGGAATGGGACAGAGATTCGGCTCCTGTAAGAGACCTGTTTTGGGAGGGATTGCACGGCTCGGTTAAAGATGAAATTGCGAGGGGGGAGAGACCCCGGACCACGCAGGAGATCGTTCAGAGGGCGTTGGCGGTGGGGGTGAGGCTGGAAGAACGTCCGTGGAGCAGGGACGAAGGGCGCGGAGGGCGCGAACCAGCCAGGGGCTCCTCCTTCCTTCCCAGAGAAGCAGCGCGTGCGCAATCCACGCCTCCGCCAGGAGGAGGGGCGGAACCTATGGAGGTTGGAGGTGCAAGGGCTCAGTCAGCAGCCAGAGCCCTAGCACCGGCAACAGTGAAAGCGAAGCCTCCTAGAGGGAACAGGAAATGTTACATCTGCGATGATCCACAGCATATGGCGAAAGAGTGTCCCCGGAGGCTCCACAAGCACACTGCAGCCTCAGCAATGGTAACTGCAGCAACGCAGCAAGGAGAACCACAGCAGGGAAACGACGGAGTCTGGCTGGAGGAAGAGGCACTGGGGGCCAGCCAGACGTCTCAGTGAAGCAGTCCCCAGAGATTTTACAGCCCATGGACCCCCTCCCGCCCAAACCAGTAGTAAGGCTCACCGCATCTCTCCAGCTGCCCAATGGAATCACCATGGACGTGCCAATCACCATTGACTCAGGAAGCAATGCGGACTTTATAGGGCAGGACTTTGTCGACCGGCACGCTATGCAGTTGCTGCCTGCCACGCTGCCCCTGCAGGTTGTCACGGTGGATGGCAGGGAGCTGATAGGGGGGCAAGTGGTGAGGCAGACGCCACCAATGGTGATGCGACTTGGGAATCACAGGGAAATCATCAGCTTCAATGTCACTCAACTATCGGACACGCCCATTGTATTGGGCATGAGTTGGCTGGACAAGCACAGCCCGACGCTGGCTTGGTACCAGAGGCAGCTGACCTTCGGCTCTTCCTTTTGCGCTGAACACTGCATCGTGCCCCGGCAGGAAGGAGAGGAAGAGGAGTCACAGCTGCAGCTAGGCACGCTGCAAGCGGTTCCCCACAAGTACGCAGAATTTTTGGAGGTTTTCTGCGAGAAGGAGGCAGACAGGCTACCCCCCCACAGACCATATGACTGCAAAATTGACCTGCTGCCGGGGGCGGCGCTGCCCAAAGGGAAGCTGTATTCCATGTCTGAGGACGAACTGCAGGAACTCAAAGAGTTCATAGATCATAATTTGGAGCGCGGTTTCATCCGAGAGTCCAAGGCAGCGGGGGGCAGTCCGGTATTCTTTGTTAAGAAGCGGGACACGCCCCAAAAAAGACTTGTAGTGGACTATCGCATCTTGAACAGTGTGACCAAGCCATCGGACTTCCCCATGCCCCGAATCGACGACCTCCTCGCAAAGGTACGGAAGGGCAGAGTGTTCACCAAGTTGGACCTGCGAGGGGCATACAACCTCATTCGCATGCGGGAAGGAGATGAGTGGAAGACAGCCATGTTCACGCCCCTGGGCACCTACGAATATAGAGTTATGCCTTTTGGATTGCAAAATGGCTCCCACGTTTTTCAAGCTTTCATGCATCACGTGTTGGCGGGGCTCCTCTACAAGACGTGCGTCTGTTTCTTGGATGACATCCTGATCTTTTCGGAATCGCAGCAGGAGCATGACAGACACGTCAAGGAAGTGCTGAGCAGGCTACAGCAACATAGGCTTTACGCCAAGCTGGAGAAGTGCCAATTCGACGTGACGGAGGTGGATTTCCTGGGCTACAAGTTGTCTGATAAAGGGCTCGCCATGGACAGCGCCAAGGTCCGAGCAGTGTTGGATTGGAAAAGCCCACGCAACCGGAAGGAGGTCCAACGGTTTGTCAGCTTCGCGAACTTCTATCGCAAGTTTATCAAAGGCTTTGCGATGCAGACAGCGGCCATCACGGACACGCTCAGCTCCAAGAAAAAGAAGTTCATCTGGACAGAGCAGGCGGAGCAGTCCTTTCAGGCACTCAAGCGTCTCTTCGCGTCGGAAGAGCAGCTGCTTCATGTCAACCCCAGCAGGCTGATGAGGGTGGAGACAGACGCTTCGGACAGAGCCGTGGGAGCAGTCCTGCTGCAGAAAGACCCGCAGGGGGTTTGGAGGCCGGGAGCGTTTTACTCAAGGAAGCTCAGCAAGTCCGAACAGAACTACACCATCTGGGACAGGGAGTTGCTGGCCATTCATGCAGCGTTCAAAGCGTGGAGGCACTTCCTGATCGGCGCCAAGCACACGGTGCAGGTCTGCACGGACCACAAGAATCTAGAGCACTGGCGCACGGCACAGTTCCTGAACCAGAGGCAGATACGTTGGGCTGAGTTCTTTGCGAATTTCAACTTCCGAATAGAGTATGTCCCGGGGGACACCAACATCATGGCGGATGCTCTCTCCCGTAAGCCACAGTATCTGGAGGAGGCAACGCCAGCGGCCGCCATGCACATCTTCGCACCGACAGTGTGGGCGTGCGCGGCGGCAACAGTTGACCTGGATGCGGTGCGACGAGCGTTGCAGGATGACTCCTTCGCGCAAGCAAAGATGGCAGAGGTGCACAGGGGCACGGCAGCGACCGACGAGTTCCAGCTGCGAGATGGTTTGCTCATCCGTAAAGGGGCCATCTACGTGCCGGGAGACGAACTTCGCGCCAAGGTACTGCAGCAGCTGCACGACGCGCCCACTGCCAGGCACTTTGGCAAGGAAAAGACGGTGGAATTAGTAGCCAGAGACTTCTGGTGGCCCGGAATGAGAGGGGAAGTCGCGGACTACGTGGCGAGGTGTGACACCTGCCAGAGGGCAAAACCAGTGCACAGACCGCCGGCCGGACTGCTGGAACCGCTGCAAACTCCGTTCGAACCATGGGAGAGAGTGGCCCTGGACTTTGTCACGGATCTGCCCAGCTCGAGGGGCAAGACGGCTGTGCTGCTGGTGGTGGACTTGTTCTCCAAGATGGCACATTTCATTCCGTGTGCGAAGGTGGCCACGGCGGAACAAACCGCCAAACTGTTCATAGACCACGTGTTCAAGGTTCACGGTCTGCCGCGGTCTATTCTGTCCGACCGAGGGCGACAGTTCATCTCGAACTTCTGGCAGAGGCTGATGGGCTTCCTGAACGTCAAGATCAACCTGGCGTTGGCTAGACACCCGCAGACCAACGGGCAAGCGGAGCGGGTCAATGCCATCATGCAGCAGTACCTGAGATGTTATGCGAATCAACAGCCTGCGACGTGGGTGGATTACCTGCCTCTCGCCGAGTTCGCCTACAACAACACGAAGCACGTGTCCACGGGGGTCACGCCGTTCTTCGCCAACAACGGGAGGCACCCCAGAACCTTCCCGGGACTGGAAAGAATGGGGGAGGGGGAGCCGCAGACAGCAGATGCATTCGCGTCGGAGTTGCAGGAGGTCCACGATCAGCTGCGGCGGCACCTGGAACTGGCTAAACACGCATACAAGGTACAAGCGGACAAACACAGAAGGGTTGGCGAAGAGATCCATGTGGGAGACTGGGTCTGGTTAGCAGCCCACGCAGTGCCGGCCAGGTCGTTGGCGAAGAAGAAACTAGGGCATAAACAACTGGGGCCCTACCAAGTCGAAGAACAGGTCAACCCGGTGGCTTTCAGGCTGGCTCTTCCGGAGGGTTCCAGAATGCATCCGGTGTTCCACAGATCGGTGCTCACTCCCTACAAGGCACCTCACAGGTTTCAGGAACCAGGAACGGCACCGGGTCCGCTCCGAGAGAGAACCGGGCAGGGGGGAGTGGCACGGGAGGAGCGCATCAACGAAGTCACGGAGATTTTGGACTCCAGATGGGGGGAAGAGGGGGTAGAATACCTTCTCGCCAAGGAGGGCACCCCGGCCAGTGCCAACAGCTGGGTGCCGGGCTACGCTTTAGACGAACCTCTGCTCAAAGAAGAGTTTCATGCCCTCTTCCCACATAGGCCAATGCCAGCAGACTTTTTCGACGACTGGCTTTTCACGCCCACGCTTTCAGCCAGCACGTTCCGGGGGTTCGACTCGGACGAGGAACCGACACGAGACGCCCGTTCCCCGGAGGGGTCACCCTCGGGATCTGCTTCAGAACCCTCGTATTGGTGGGATGATCGACCAGAGGAGCAGTTCCGCAGAAGGTGGCTGGAGGGTCCAGGACGAGCAACGTCTCCAGAAGGCAACGAGGGAGAGACGGACATGGACATTTTCGGGGACGACCCGGGTTTCGAGCACGGCGGCACAGAGATGGAAGCGGAGGTGACCGTCGTCAACGAGAGCAGGGAGGAAGAACCGGAAGACTTCAGATGGCGGCCCGCCACGGGAAGCGAACTGTATCCGACATTCATCCCCCTGACACGGCAGCACCCAGATCCCGCACCGGAAGGAGGGGAGGGGGGAAGAGGGGGCTTCGAGGGGGGGATGGATGTCAGGGGTTCAGGAGCAGAGGCAAGGGCAAGGGAGGAAACAGAGAGCGAGGGGGAGGAGGCAGAAGAAAAGATGAGTGATGACGACGACCCGAGATCTCCGAGTCTTTCCAGTGAATCAGAAGATTCACAGAAAGGAGCACCAGTGGCCAGGGCAAGGGGGGAGCCTAGGGGGACACCCCAGGAAGATAGAACCAGAGGGGACTCAGAGGGGAGCAGTTGGAAATCGGGACCAGCGTCACCGCCAGAGAGCAGGGAAGAGGAAGGGCGCCAGGGATCAAGCGCTGGCAGCTCACAACAGGGGGGAGGGCACGAGTCAGGAGTGGCCACACCTCCATCGGGGAGCGAAGAAACGGTCAGACGGAAGGTGGAAGGTTGGGCGCGCGCGCCAAGTTCAAATGCACAGGAAGGTGGCGCAGTAGGCAGCCCGGAAAGGGAGCCAGGTCCTAAAGCCCGCCGAAAGGAGGGAGAAGAGTCAGGGGGGTCAGCGTCAGCGTCAGAGGAATCCCGGAAGGAAGAGACCCCGGGGGGCAGAGGGACCCAGAGAAGAACAGTCAGGCGGAAAAGGTGGAGCAGGGCTAGGATATTAAGTTGGTGTACAAGGGGCGGAGACTCAGACGGAGCTTCGCCGATCTAACCATTAGACGTAGGGTTGCACGCAGCAGCTTGAGAATGGAAACTGTAACTCAATAAAGACTTTTATTTAATGATCGCTGGCTAGCGTGATCCTCTGTGAGCTAGGATCTGGAAGCAACTCTGACACATGTGTTTCTGGGAATTCATACAGTTGTGCTCTTCACACATTACCCTTGCAAAAGGAGGGGGTTATTTTACATGGGTTGGTCATGGATCCCCTAGGCATGTGGCTAAGTGCATTCAGGACCCAGGAATTCACAACCATGCCAAAAACCTCAAGTTGAATGCCAAAGCACCATGTTTATTTCAGAGGTGAGTCTCAATGAAGCGGAACAGGTGGGAAGCCACGCAAAAAGAGCTTGCTCCTCTGGCTGGAGTGAGCAACTGCATGTTAAGCAAACGCTGTCCCTCGGAGGCTCTTGAACAAAACTGGGGTGGGGGCCTTAGAAAGAGAGAACAAAGATGGCATATATAATCAATGATCAATTGTAAATGATCAATGGACCAAGAGTTATTGTAAAATAAAGGTAATTATTTATTATTATTATTATTATTATTATTATTATTATTATCCCGTCCTCCCCAGCTAAGGCCGGGCTCATGGCGGCTAACAAACAATAATAAAAACAAGTTGAAAGAATACAACTTAAAAGCAAGTTAAAATTAAATCTCCTGTTGCACATCACAGGTGGAAATTAAGCACCACCACAAAAAGGAGCCCTCATCCCAGATAGACAGAATTCACAATCAGGGAGAGGGGTGGCAGCAGGGTAGACATACCCCCCTGGCCAAAATTTGTAGATCCCACACTGCCCCACTTCTTTTTAGCTCCCTTTCTTGCTTTCCACCTCAGCTTTTGTGTCTCATTTCCACAATGTTTTGTTCTTCAGACACCTAGTTCATTAAAATCATTTTCAGCCTGACCTGATGTCTGATTGACCTTCTCAGGTGTAACTGGATACTTCAAGGGGCTCTGCTTCCTGAGGGGCAGAGTTGTTTAAAGCTTCCTCTACTTCTAGTTTTAGAAAGGAAGAATCACCTTCACCTGCTAAAAGACACAGTTAATCTATAAATGCAACTGCTAAGGCCAAGGCCATTTATGTGTCTGGGGAAGCAATTACTTTTCTAGTACTCTGTATTCTCTCTGTGTACATACACACACGCACACATCTCAAGTAAAGATGGTAGAGACTGAAGGGTAGAAGCTGTTTACACTCCTTGCAACTATTGGGGGTGGGGTGGGGTAGACAAGGGGGTCGACATTTCAAAAGCAGGGCAATTCAAAATTTCTTTCTGCTAGGTGCATATGGTACCTGGTTACCTGGCTGTGGTAATGGGAATACTCACACCTGTTTTGCCTTTCTTCTCTGAGGTGGAAAGCATAGCTAATATAGCACCCTGTGCAAGACCAAAAATTGATGTCCCCTCAGCTCTCGTGGTGCCTTCTCAAAGCTGGCTAAGGGAGGCACCAGGTGTGAGAAGGAGGTGTGAGTCTCTGGAAGTGTCCTAGAGCCCTCCCATCTCCTTCCCAAAGCTGGGAAAGCACTAAGTAGGAATGGGCAAGGAGTTGGGACGACTCTAGGACCCTGTCAGAGCCCTCACACCTCTTTCCCAAAGCACAGAACTTACAAGGATTTGGGAAGGAGACAGGAAGGTCCCCTGTGCAGGGGAACCAGTGGCACTCCTCTAAATCTGCCTCTGGCATTGCCTCACATTTTGGGAAGAGATATGGTCATATGTTGTGTGATTTATTGTCTCTAGTTTTCAACCACAATTTGGGATCAAAACAGCCCTGGACATTCTGCCTTTGGGGAGAGTTACAGGGGGAATGTGACTCTTGGATTCTTTCAGAGGTCTTTGATACCATCAACCATGGTATCCTATTGGAGTGGGTGGAGAGTGGAGAGCATAGAGTTATGATGGGATCAGACCCAGAGGGGAGCATAAATTTGAGGAACATGTGCATAAAAATGAATATATCAGTGAAGGGAACATACTAAATTCATTATATTAGAAGAAATTCCTTTGAAAAAAGTTTACATTAGTCAAAACTGCGCACAAAAATGTGCTTACTTGGAGAAATTTGCACAAAGATGCTGAATAATTTTATGGACATTTTTTAAAAAAATGCAAATTACTGCAGAAATGTGGGGATTGCATTTCAGGTTGGAAAAATAAGAAACTGAGAGAATCAACAATGACAGATCCTTCCGTCCCTAGTGATGACATCATAGGGCCAATCAGATTTAGCTACATAGTTACATCACTGAGGTCAAATGAAGCTGTATTGCCTTTCCTCTGAGGCCCCAATCCAGCCCTATTTGCACCAGAACGGGTGCTGGAATGAACATGTTAAATTGCTCATTCAAATGTATACCCTACTGAGAGAAAAAATAAATCAATGCATATATGCTGGAAATAGGGTTAGGGATTTTTCAGTGGGAATAACAAAGTTTGTAAAACTCTTTCCGTCCTCAGCAAGTCCTAGAGAAGCACTGTGCATACAGAGAAGTCTAGGGTGACTCCCGTTTAATACCCCATGCAAAATAAATAAATAAAAATTATAAGATGTATCAGCCAAAATTTAACATCAGTGGAGACAGGAATGCATGGTTTATTTTTACATGCACGCGAAACAATGAAAATGGAGGTACTTCCAGAGGCTAAGTTCTTCCCACTAAGCTAAGTCCTAGCAGGGAACATTGGCCCACAAGGTGCTCAGCTTTTTCAACTCAACTCACCACCAGGTAGAGATGTGAAATTTCTGGAAATTTCTGAATCTAGCCACCCCTCACCCCTTGCTTTTTTGTTTGTTTGGGGCAATGAAAATGTATGTAATACTTGTTTTCTTTTTGGAACGGTATTTCTTGAAGAATATAAATGCATTATGTATAACCTAGCACATAATTGTACATATTGATATATTTATGAAATTTACAAGTATAATTGCCTTAGGTTTATGCAAACAATAATTACAAGTGCACCCAGTATTAGAAGCAAGTAGCTGCAGGTATCCAGGCATATCTTAGTTTTTGTGAGTTAGGGAAATAAAATAAGAGTCAAAAGTAAAAAAAAAAACCCATCAGCATTGCAATAAACTAAACAAAGTTTTTTTTGTTATCTGGAATTAGGCACAGTCACCTCTCCTTCCTGTCAGCGTTATCCTGAAAGGATGCTGGTGGTGGAAAACTCACAATGTTTAGCAGGAGAAACAGGGGGATGTGTGTTCACACCAGAGGCGATGCTCCCTCAGCATGGTGTAGTGGTTAAGAGCAGTGGACTCATAATCTGGTGAACCGGGTTCGCTTCCTCGCTCCTCCACATGCAGCTGCTGGGTGACCTTGGGCTAGTCACACTTCTCTGAAGTCTCTCAGCCTCACTCACCTCACAGAGTGTTGTGGGGGAGGAAGGGAAAGGAGATCGTTAGCAGCTTTGAGATTCCTTAAGGGGAGTGAAAGGTGGGATATCAAGTCCAAACTCTTCTTCTTCTCACCCCCCACAAAATATTCAGTCTTAAGTATGAACAGAGCACAGGACTGAGGACTATGAGAGCTTCTGGTTATTGAGTTAATCTTCATAATAACATTGGGCTCATCATTATCATGTGATCACACACAAATCAGTGTCACAGAAATGGCAGGCCAAATTAGGTACATAAAGCCCACCACCATGTCATTTACACAGTGACTGAGATATCCTATTATAATCATCTCAAGTTTCTTTCCATATTGAGATAATCCATTTCTGAAAGATGGAATAATTTCCCAAATCTGAGCTTTCATGGGCTGGGCTACTCCACTTGTTCCTTCTGATTTGATTGCATTTCCCACCACTTGAAGTAACATCACAAATCAGAGACCCTGATAAAGCTATCACAAAGGTCTCTGAGCTGAGCCTGGTCAGATCATCATGCAAGATGAGAAGAAGCAGCTCATTCCATTTTCGCATCCTTCATCAAGTAATTATCTTACATGAGATGGACTTGCACAGAGGGAAAGGATTCAGTTGCAGTTCTAAGTTAAGAATGGAGAAGTGACTTCCATGGTGTCAACTAGAGAGCAGATTGACTAGGCCTTATTAGGCTTGTCTAAATTTATTGAGAGATTGGCACTGGAGTCAAGAAAAAAACCATAAAGGTATATAATATGATTGGTCAACTGTTTCCTATAAAACCAAGGAAGGAAAAGCTGTCCTTTTTTATGTTGTTTTATCATATAGCTAGCATATAGAAGGGATAGCCAATGTGGCACCTCCCAGGTGTTGTTGGTGTTGTCCTATCACTCAAGTATGGCCAATCACTGGAGATGATGGGAGTTGTATTCCAACAATATCTAGATGGCACATTAACTATCCTTGGTGTATGGTCACTTAAATGAAAAGCAAAGTCAGTATGCCAGTATTCTCAAAGTGGAAAAAAAAGAGTGGAAAGCAATTCTTTTATCCCTGAACGAGTTGGCAGTTATCTATCTGAAGATGAAGTAATGAACAAATATGGGCACAAAGAGAGAATGGTAAAGGCTAGACAACAGACAATTCAGACCTCATCCTAAATTCATTTCAGTCACTCTGGAGTCGGCTAGATGGCCAGACTATTTTGTGCATTTAGCAGGAGCCTTTTATAACGGATTTGATAAGCGTTATTGCAGGGTGGACCTGGTACAAGTCATATATCTTTATTTTAAATGACTTCTAAGTCCCTTTTCCTGGGTGCTGATAATAGCTTCCAGAAAAATTAAGGCAATAAACAAAATCATATTGATGTACATTAAAATAGCTGGTAAACTGCTAAGAAATGACAACAAAGTACACCAGGGAGTCAAATGAATAAAATTGATTAAAAAAAAAAAAAGCAATTCCTTGCAAATCACAGATAAAGGGCCTCCTCACCTAAATGGGGAGGACATTCTGGAGCCTAGGGGATACAGCAATGAAGTTCCTATCGACATATATATTGTTTTGATATGATGCAGTAAAGTCATGTACAGTAAGGCTGCATTTTCTGTCTGCAACTGGCACATGTGTTGGTATAAGGAGAGGTGGTCTCTTAAATTGGATCCCAAAGTCAGTCAGTCAATAGCATTCACTGGGGCAGGGCCAGGGTTACATTCCTCACTTGGCTTGCCAGCATCTCTATACAGGCACCACAGGTGACTGGCCTGCCATCTTGCTTCTCCCTTGCTCAGTAACTGGCATTGGGAAGCCAGACAAGCAGTACAACATCACCCCACCCTGCCAACCATTACTGTAGCCAGTGTCAGGTTGTATTCAGCACCTGTCAAAGGGCACGTTTTATGCATTTTGCACCAGTTGCAGCTCCCTATTCATTGTTAAGGGCAACTCCTATAGCCAAGTCTGCAAGTCACAAAATGATGGATTGATGTGGGAGGTCAACACTCTCCCAGAAGGTGTAGAGTCTTGACAACCAATGTGAGTTCTTCAAGTCATCTGTAGCCACACCTACTACCTTCTTAAAAAGCAGCTCTAGGTGCAGAAGCACCAACAGACTCCTCATCTGGTCAGACATAGAGATAACCACCCCACCTTTCACAATCATATTGTCCCCTGTAAGCACTCAGCATACCCGGCAAGTATAACCTCCATCTTGTCTGGATTCACATGTAATCTGGAAAAATCCTCTGAAAAGCATCATAAAGACTAAGAGAGTTATTATGGCACAGGCTTTCAGAGACAGGAATCTACTTCATCCAGTGGATGAAGGGTGTTCCTAAGTTGGCACTTAACAGTGGGACCAGAGGGCAATGAAATGAAAAAGTTCAGACTGTGATATCTACATGGAAAATTAAAACGTACAAAAAACCCATGACCAATTACAAAAAAGTGTCTATAGATTGTTTACCTACCAGCTCACTATGGAGGGGTCATAAATGAAACAACAATCCTTAGAGATTTGGGAAATGAGGGATCTGTGTTCTTCCGCTTGTTGCAGGACTCCAATTCCCATCAGTCTCAGCCAGCATGGCCTATGCTCAAGAGCAGATGATGGAGGGCCTTAAGGGACAACCTGGAAGGGCTCATGTCTTCTGGGTATGGCCAGGCTGACCCAATGATAGCAGAAAAGATTCGTTTACTGCCATCACTACCACCTCACAGGTTTGCAAATGATCTTCATAGTTCCCTTTTCAAGTACATATAACGGTAGGATCAGAGTGTTCGTATCCTTTGATGATAAATATGGTGCACGCTAAGGAATTAAGCTTTTAGAAAATATACTAAGCTCTTTCATCTTGTTAAACAAAGGGTGATTATCTGAAGGTTTATCGTAGCAAGGGAACAAGGGCCCTTACTTTGTTTTAATCAAGAATATATATTGTAATGGGAAACTTAAAATGAGGGCAGAGTGCATTAGAATGCTCCTGTTAGAGAAATCATTCATTGAATTCAGTTTGGGTAATTTCAAATGGACCTCCTATGGGAGAATAAGTCACCTGCTGTTTCAGTTTGTATGTTGCCGAGAAAAAATGTGTGATACTTGACCTGGCTGAATGGCAATCAATGTGAGATTCCATGCATGCTGGCTTGTAAGTTCTACTGAATTCCATAGAGCTTCCTCCTAAATAAGTGTGCATAGGAATGCAGACAGGGGATTAGATTGAAATTTACATTTCTCTCTCTCTCTCTTTTTTAAAAAAGGAAAATGTAGCATTTATAGCTTTTAGCATTTATATTAGGTTGTATTCAACGGTGGCTTTGCCTTAGTTGGAAACACTTCTGCTTGCAGAGGTTGGGACACATGGTTTTTTGTTAATCTCCTCTCCTTCACCTACTGTAGTTGCATCATATCCCATTTTGTTCTGAAGGATCCTCCAGCCTTTAAGATAAGCTTTTTTGGTGTGGTGGTAGTGTTTTAAGTTGGGGGAATAGTGAAAACTGGATGCCTCAACTTGCATGAAGGGAAGTTATTTCTGCTAGGTTGAGGAACCATTGGCCCACCAGATATTGCTAAACTACAACTCCCGTAATCTCTGACTATTGGCTTGCTGGCGCTAATGTGGGGGGGGGGGGGTCAAAGTGGAAAGCTGGAGGTGTCCCACAATGATTATAAATAAAAGACACCACTGAAAAAAACCCCAGTGGTTCCCAAGCATTGTCCCCACCCCATGGACCACATGAATGGTTTTCTGCCTGTTGTGGCTATTGTAAATCGGATCCTCCTATTTGAGGGTCCACATTGCATGTTGGCCCAAGGTGCCTCCCCACTAACCCTTGAGGGGGTGGGGGTTGAGCACGGCTCACTTAGTGGCCCCATGATTGTGCCACGGCCTATTGGCCAATCAGGAAGAGGGCGTGATTGTGGGGCATATAAAAGCGGCAGTGCGTTGCTAAAGGCTTTACCTGGCTTTGCTCCACCTAACACCCACCCACCCGCCCCCCCTTTTTAGGTGTCTGCTTTGGCCTTGCTCTGGACTTCGGTTGGTCTCCTGTTTTTGGGACAGGGGCCGGTTAGGAATTTTTCCATTTGGCAGAATTGGCAGTGGCCATTTGGTTTTCTCCTACCTCCTAGCAATCGTTACAGCTTTGTAAGGTTTTGTGGTTAGGCATTGGCTTATTGTGATGTGGGGGAGGGGAGGTGCAGCCACCACCTGCCCCTCCAGGTACAAGGGTATTCCAGTACAGTGGTACCTCGGGTTACAAATGCTTCAGGTTACAGAATCCGCTAATCCGGAAGTAGTACCTCGGGTTAAGAACTTTACTTCAGGATGAGAATAGAAATCGTGCGGTGGCGGCGCGGTGGCAGCAGGAGGCCCCGTTAACTAAAGTGGTCCCTCAGGTTCAAGAACAGTTTCAGGTTAAGAACGGGCCTCCAAAACAAATTAAGTTCTTAACCAGAGGTACCACTGTAAAGGAATCCGCAGCTCTGGATTTTGTCCAAAGTCCACTTGAGGGGCTAGGGCCATGCCAGGACCCAGTGGGAACCCCAGGGTGAGCTTCAGTTGGTTGCCTTCGACGGAACTCCCTCTTGTGGTCGTTTACCTTTTCAGTTCCTGCAAGGCGGGCAGGAGTCAGATACAGTGGTACCTCCGGTTACAAACTTAATTCGTTCCGGATGTCCGTTCTTAACCTGAAACCATTCTTAACCTGAGGTACCACTTTAGCTAATGGGGCCTCCTGCTGCCACTGCGCTGCCACCACACGATTTGTGTTCTCATCCTGAGGTAAAGTTCTTAACCCGAGGTACTACTTCTGGGTTAGCGGAGTCTTTAACCTGAAGCGTATGTAACCTGAGGTGTTTGTAACCTGAGGTACCACTGTATAGTTATTGCCAATGCCTAAGCCAATACCACTCACATTTCTGCAATCAATAAAGTTGTGGCCTAAATTTTGCCCATTAACCTTTAAACTAAAATTCTGTCTCAGTGTGTTTTTATTATTCTTGGGGGTGCGCCGGGGACTTGAGGCGCAATGTGTTGTGCTAAGGGCTATATGATTTTGAATGGTGTTTGAATTGCTCCCCCTCTCTCCAAGCCAGTTCGGAATATATCAGCTAGCAAGTCCCAATGGGGTATGTTGAGAGAAGCAGCTCCAGCCCACAGCACTGCCACACTTTGCGGTTAGGTCAGCGGATTTGCCATACATCAGAAAGCAGGTTTCGTGTGAGGAACTGGGTGTTTATTCTGCCTTTTAGTGGTAGGGAAAATACATTCTTCCAATGTGCATCCCGCCCCCCCCCCCAGCATTTCCTGAGAATGTGTAGTCACCTGGCTGTATACTGCTCGCTGTTTTAATGTGTTTTGCTCCTGTGCCGATGCTGATGTTTCTAATGCTATTATACTCTTTTATTGTAGCTTTTGCAAAGCACACTCACAAAAGAAGACATCTATTCTGCCCTTTGGCACCCAAGGCATCTTCCAGATTAAAAACACCAAAATTCAACTAAGATAATGTGATAAAAAAATACAAAATATAAATTATATATTGAGCGATCATAAATTACAATTTGGCCAGGAGCTGGGGAGATTCAGCTCCACGACACTGGCAGGACAGCACTATATTCAGACCAGGGCTGAGGAGGAAAACACACAGCCAGAAAAAGAAATAATGTAAAAGGCGAAAGATTTATATGATCTGAAGAGAAACCAGACACAAGATTTATCCATTCGGGAAGAATGGCAGATGAAGTTGATGGACTATATGGAATTGGCGGAAACGACTGGCAGAAATCCGAGACCAGGGAGAAGAGTTGGTGGAAGAAGACTGGAAAAAGTTTATTTATAGAAATACTGTAAAAATAATGAATGTTAGAAAAATGTTGGAATGAAGTTATATGGCTTTAGTAGAAATGCTATAAGGAATCAAGTATAAATAGATTAATAGTGTATTAAAGGGAAAATAAGGCTAGAATATGTTAAGATAATTATAGCATAGAAAACAGAGGAAGATGGAAAGGAATTGCTGAAATAATTAATAGAAGTGGAAAACAAAAAGGGAGGTGTGAGGAGGTCGTGGAAATAAGGGAATGAAAGATAAGACATTGAAATTGTTTTGTGTTTGAAATGGTTTGTGTCTTGCTTTGTTAGTTTTATGTTTTTCTTGTTTTTCTTTTTTTGTTCTTTCTTTTTTTGTCTTTCTGTTTTGTTGTGTTTAAACGGTTGAAAATTAATAAATATTATTTAAAAAAAAACAGAAAAAGAAATAATGTTTGCTTTAATTATTTTCTTTTTGTTCCTTTTGTTTCCCCCTCTCATCTTACAAATTTCCCTTAGAATGTGACCCTGCATATCAGGGCGTGTGTGCGCACTCCTTTTTATTAGTTACCCTTTTGTTTTCTCTCTTTCTCCTGGTTTTTGTTTGCTTGTTCAAAGTTTCATCCTTCTCTCTTCAGTTTATGACTTCCCGCCGAGACCATATAACACTGGTCTTGAAAGACCTACATTGGCTCCCAGTACGTTTCTGAGCACAATTCAAAGTGTTGGTGATGACCTTTAAAGCCCTAAACGGCCTCGGTCCAGTATATCTGAAGGAGCGTCTCCACCTCCATCGTTTTACCCGGACACTGAGGTCCAGCTCCGAGGGCCTTCTGGCGGTTCCCTCACTGCGAGAAGCCAAGTTACAGGGAACCAGGCAGAGGGCCTTCTCGGTAGTGGCGCCCGCCCTGTGGAGTGCCCTCCCACCAGATGTCAAAGAGAACAACAACTACCAGACTTTTAGAAGACATCTGAAGGCAGCCCTGTTTAGGGAAGCTTTTAATGTTTGATGTATTACAGTATTTTAATATTTTTTTGGAAGCTGCCCAGAGTGGCTGGGGAAGCCCAGCCAGATGGGCGGGGTATAAATAATAAATTATTATTATTATTCCTCCAAAGAATCAGTGGAATTGTAGTTTGCCCCTCACAGAGCTGCAATTCCCAGCAATCTTAACAAAATATATTTCCCAGGATTCTTTGGGGGAAGTCATGTGCTTTAAATGTGCTTCATGGTTTGTACACAGCCACAATATTTTTTGTTCAAGTTCCCAGACTTTACTCTACCAGCATCAAACTATTTCTTCAGAACTGTAAATTCTTTCAAATATTTGCCCCTGGTATCCTAGCTGCTACCAGGGGCATTCCAGTACACTCACTAAAAAGACTTTGGAAAAAATATATTTTAAGAAACCAACAGTATACTCAAAGGGTCGTCTGGTAATGCAAGTTCAATTTTAGGTTATTTTTTAAACTCCTCTTTCCCCCCTTCTCTCTCCCCCCATTTCAATCACATACTGAAAAGTTGCTGTAACCCCTCCAGCGTAACTAATGACCCTTTTAAAAATAAATCTGTGCAATCTTTAAAAGTGTTAAATACCATATAAACTCCCCCCACCACAAATGTGACTCTTTCAGAATAATGGAAGGTGAAGCAGCAATATGTCTGTGAATATTCACAGCGGTGTGAATATCAAACAGTTTCTGCAGATAAAGATCTTTCATGCCTATAGCCTAAAGAGATAATTTTATAGTGGTTTTGACTAAGTCAGACTTTTCACAGTCTCATAAGAGGGTGATTAACTTCCAAAATATATACCTTGCTTTTCAAAGGAATTCTGTATGCCATTCATGGTCAAAATCCCAGGCAAAGTTAAGTTTCAACACTTTTAGCTGCATTTGTAAAGCGAATCCAACTTAAAGTTGTAGGAATGAATTTAGGCACCAGGGGAGGATATATTAGGTATTATCCTTCCTTACTTAAGTGAGAGAGATCAGCAGAGTACCATCCTTTGTAATTTAAAACTTGGAAGCTAAGACAAGGTTGATCAAACCTTCTAGAAACAATAATCCAGGATGCTTTAAGGCAGACTGAATTTTCCCTAGTATTACCCTTTTCTCCCCTTTAAAAATAACAATCACACACACGTACACATGTTTTGTGAAAAAGTAAAAGTAGCATTTACTTACATAATGTAGATCTTGAAGCAGCAATTACAGCAGCAAAAGGAAGGCAGGTTCATAACTACTATCTAAGTTACCAAATCTGAGTTCAAGATGGAGTGTGACCAGCTTGGAGGCATGATGAAGAAAGAGGGAGGTGCCCAGCCAGAAAGGAAATATGTAGTGTTACAGCTTCCTGCCAAGGCAGACAAAGGAAGTGATCTCACAGAGTTCTCTTTCGCAAATTTCACAGGAATGCTCTGTGAGTCTCAGTCCCTTCATGTCGCCTATCTGGCAAAACATGAATTGTTAGTTTGAGTGCAATGATGTCCCACAAAAGTAGATCCTGAAATTGGGGGTGAAATGGGACCTGTTCTTTCATTCAGTGCTTTATGAGCCTTTAAACCTCCACTGCCCTACCCACACGAGCCTTCCAACCAACCAACCACCAGTTTTGAACCTGGTACCATGTATGATGATGGTGGTGGCTTTATTACAGCAAAGTGGTATATAAATGTTGTGAAATAAATAAGATAAATTTTTATTTCATTTATAATTACTTCCTATAAAGCACCTTAAAGCCATTTCACAATACAATAGTAAAATACAATAAAGCACCTATAAAACAGCTGCATGCAATTCTTTCCTTGCAGCTTCCTCCCCTGGCAATTGTGCTTCTGTCAAAAGGCAGCAGAATTTGGTTACTGTGGAGGAGGGTTGATTCAGGTGCTTGTGTACCTACAGTGGGTCGCAGAGAATACATGTGAAGCCCACAGGGGCAGGTTCCTACTTGTGGTCTAGTCTCTCATTCTTTCTCCAAACATGACCATGGGTGGGCAACTCTTTAATATATTTTGGCTCCTCCCTCTGTTAATGTTTGGTTCTTTGATTGTTGTTGTTTTGTCATTTAGTCGTTTACTCTTCTGACCCCATGGACCAGAGCACGCCAGGCACTCCTGTCTTCCACTGCCTCCCGCAGTTTGGTCAAACTCATGCTGGTAGCTTCGAGAACACTGTCCAACCATCTTGTCCTCTGTCGTCCCCTTCTCCTTCTGCCCTCAATCTTTCCCAACATCAGGGCCTTTTCCAGGGAGTCTTCTCTTCTCATGAGGTGGCCAAAGTATTGGAGCCTCAGCTTCAGGATCTGTCCTTCCAGTGAGCACTCAGGGCTGATTTCCTTAAGAATGGATAGGTTTGATCTTCTTGCAGTCCATGGGACTCTCAAGAGTCTCCTCCAGCACCATAATTCAAAAGCATCAATTCTTTGGCGATCAGCCTTCTTTATGGTCCAGCTCTCACTTCCATACATCACTGCTGGGAAAACCCAGTAGTGTTATTATTTGTATCTTTGATACAAATAATTTAAATGCCGCATATAAGTTTCTTGGCCCTCTATTTTATACTCACTGGTGTAATGAACATTACATCCCACAGTCTCAGTATTGCCTAACTCCCCTGTTTATGAATGACTTGGCTGTTCAGACTTCTTTTTCCTCCACATGTAATATTAGCATTCATGGGTGCACTGGTGGGGGTGGGGAAACCCAACAACTCAAGGGCAGCCAGGTTTTGGCTTAAGAAGTAACAGCAGGAACAAAAGTCTTATCTTTTCAAAAGGAAAACTTGTCCTGGAGCTCACTGCCCACTGGGACCCAACTCAGAGTTTGGAAACACAGCAGATGTTTCTAAATTCATCAATCAGCTTTGTGAATACAAAGCAACCTTTGCTATTAATCTCAAAGAGATCGAGCATTTACTGAAATCTGAACAGACTTTACATTGGTCCAATGAACCATTCAAACAAGGCACTGCTGGCAACCAATTCAGGTCACCAGGCATCATCAGTTCCCAAAACAAATCTTCATGGCAACAGCAGAAAAATGAGATGTGCTTCTGAAGCCCACCTCAGCTTCCCAATCTTCATCTTCGCTCATTCAACACCAAAATGCCATCATCAATTTCATTGATGAAACTCAAACAAAGAAATGGAACTGTGAACAACGTACCGGTATTTCAGACATTGATAACAAGAATTAGGAAAGGGGAAGAAGGTAGCAGAGGTGATATTACAAATCGTATCATTCATCCAGAGAGTACTCTAAGTTCAGGATGGGGGAGTCTGTCAATTTTGGTTTCTCCCAGTTTCAAATCTTTCATGTCCAAACGAAAACCCATCAGCATTTTAGTTTGGAGTTCCTCTAATATACACATTTTTGAATGCAATTTTGTTGGATTTCCTCCCAAAGCCACTGTCCCTAATGTAATGCATTTTTGTATGTTGTTTTCACTAATATATGCATTTTAATGCACATTTTGCTCAATATACATATGAATGCTTGCATGCATTACTTGGCTGGAGAACTGAAGTACAAAATTCAAAGGTGTGCAAATTCCAAAGGGTAGCTGTGATTTATTTTGCATAATGTTTTGAAAAAGTGTGAATTTTGTACCTTCACCTTTAAATATGAAGTGAATTGAATTTCCCCCCCCCCCCAACCCGACTCCAAGCTCTAGTATCATGCTAATCAGGGGGTGTCATCATGGTGCCTGAGAGTGGTCTTCCTTGACTCCTTGTCCTTGTTTCTTCCCCCACTGAAATCAGGCTGGACAGAACAGAACAGCCAATAGAAATAGCCTTGGTGTGTGCTCAGTTATGGTCTGTGCTCTTCCCAATAGTTTGTCTGGTTTGCACAAAGGCTCGCAAAAGGTTGGCAACCCCTGAATTACTGTGTCACCTCTGCTTCAAGATGGATATAGATAAAGTGGAAACAATATCTGCCAACATGACTTTTTCAGTTTAGCTCCATAGAGCCAATGTTGATTTCTCAAAGGATAAGAGAGAGTCTTTGCTTCAGCTGGCAGAAACATTTCAGAAGAAAATGAGGTAGTGACTGGTGACTAGTAATAGAGGCTTTTGAAGAAGTTGCAAGGAAAGAAACTCTTTCTTTGCGATTGCTTCCTGGTAGTCCGTATGAAGCTCATTAACCCTCCTGTACACTGAGCTTTGGCAAGGATACAAGGATACAAATATGAGTAATAAATAATAAAAAGGAGGTTTCAAGCACTTGACATTTTCCAATATATTACTAGAGAAGGTTCTGTTTGGGTTGGGTGGGTCAGGAATTCTGCAGCCTTGAATCTCTTGTTGAATCTCTTTGGTTTCTTCAGTTCTCAAACACAATGCCTATCTCTCATTCACTGCTTTGCCTATGAAGTATATTCTTGAAAGTCGGCATTACAATTTGGAGGCCTATCTGCTCCAATAAAAGGTGATTATCTTCTTTGTGTTATGTTTCTTCAGCTTCACTCAGCCAAATGAATTGAGGTAAAATGTATAGAGGATATGAAATGTGGTTAAATTGGATTGCCACAGAGACAAAGGGCACGCGCGCGCGCGCGCGCGCACACACACACACACACACACCTTTCTTCTTCTTCTTCTTCTTCTTCTTCTTCTTCTTCTTCTCCTCCTCCTCCTCCTCCTCCTCCTCCGCCTCCTCCTCCTCCGCCTCCGCCTCCTCCTCCACAAAAGCATGTTGTCAGGTATGCAACCATGTGAACAAATATACTGTGAAACAGCTAGCTACTCAGTCGACAATCACAGTCTTGTGTCACCATGTAGCTAGATGTTTCACACTAAAATTCATCTGTGTGGCTGTGCATTTGAGTCTATCATCCTGTTGATGAAACAAAAGCCATTTGCTTGTGTTTAGCAGCCAAGAGTTACACAGGAATGCAACTCAACTGTGGAAAAGCTATGGATTTCCAACAAGTGTTTGGATGAGAATTCCACTTCACATCACATGTTATGCCATGAGGGACCCAATTTCCCTTTAAATTCAAAGAAAAGCAGGACACTAATCTGCTTCTCAGGGGAAAGTGAGAAACTACGCATCTTTTGTGTGTGTGTGTGTGTGTGTGTGTGTGTGGCTGGGTGTGTAGGATCCTTCATGGTAAAGTCCATTAGGAAGATCAACACCTGCATGGCAGAACCTAGTGTTCAACCATATTAGCTCGTCTATCTTTGTGATGCGGGCTTGATTCAGCTGTTTTGTCAAATGGAAAGGTTCCCAGGAGCCATGCTGGTAGTTTCCACTGTCAGTGTTAGTCTTGTGAATGACTGTGAAATAAGCTATTATCTATAAATCCATTTTACAACGGCAAACACAAGTGACACCGTTGCAAAGAAATCTTGAACACATAAGCAAAGTGTGTCTTCACGCCTCACTGTAAACTGTGAAGAAGGATGCTCCCCTTACAATAGGAAATGCTTGAAAACATCTTGCACTCAGAATCTAAATCTTCAAGATTTACTTTATAATAGTGCTTGAGTAGGAGTAAAATTTTATCATGTCACTGCACAATAGCAATGTACTGAATTAGGTGCTATTGTATTGTGCATGTATCTCACTTCAGCATGGCAACGTACAGGAGATGCATGCCACATCCCTTCATCCCACAGTCTCTCATATATATATATATATGTATATATATATATATAATGATTTTCAGTTTTATACATTTCAATAATTTTACAATCATGTTAACATTTCAAAACTTGACTTCCTCCCCCCTCTTTCTGCAGTTCCTTAAATTTATTTTTAATATTTTCTGCATATCTGAATTAACTTAATTTGCTCATTTATTCATCTGCTTTAAATATATGTTCTTAAAAAACTGCAGGTAATTACAACAATCCTTACAATGTTCTTATCTGTTTACAGTTTGTTTGCAAATATTCAATAAACCATTTCCATTCTTTTATAAAAAGTTTCCTATTTTTCCGGTAAGTTTCGCCATTTCTGCATATTCCATAAGTTTTTGTATCCATTCTTCTTTTGCTGGGACTTCTTTCCATTTTTGGGCAAGTTACATTCTTGCCACTGTAGTCACATACTGTGGTATCTTGGGTTACATATGCTTCAGCTTACATACGCTTCAGGTTACAGACTCCGCTAACCCAGAAATAGTACCTCAGGTTAAGAACTTTGCTTCAGGTTGAGAACAGAAATTGTGCTCCGGCAGCGCGGCAGCAGCAGGAGGCCCCATTAGCTAAAGTGGTGCTTCAGGTTAAGAACAGTTTCAGGTTAAGAACGGACCTCCGGAACGAATTAAGTACTTAACCCGAGGTACCACTGTACATGAATAAATTTCTACACAGTTTGGCTAGTTCTGTCCCTATAATTCCCGAAAGGAGTCCCTATAATTCCCGAAAGGAAAGCTTCAGGGTTTGTTGTTGTTGTTGCTGTTTTTACAAATGCTATTTTAAACATCTTTTTCAGTTCATTATATATTATTTCCCAGTAAGCTTTAACTTTACTACAAGACCACCACATATAATAAAAAGAACCTTCTTTGTTTTTACATTTCCAACACTTATTTGATTTAGATTTATAAATTTTTGCCAATTTACTCGGTGTTGGGTACCATCAATATATCATTTTCATATCATTTTCTCTTAGACCATAACACGCTGTAAATTTTATATCCATATTCCACAATCATCCCCATGCTTCCATATCTATATTATGACCAATATCTGTTGCCCAGTGTATCACTGAGGATTTCACTTGTTCATCCTTTGTCTTCCATTCCAATAATATCTTATACATTTCAACAGGTTTCTCCTCAGTTGTGATATTTGCTCCCCAAACCCTCGTATCACATATTTTCATCCCACAGTCTCTGCTTTGAATCAGTTGGAATCTTCATCCTCCATCCTAAGGCAGGCTAGTGCAGTTGACTCTCAAAGCTGCAGAGAGTTGCATGGGGGGAAATCAAAGAACAATGTAAATTGTATGTCAGGCATGGGGAATCTGTGGCCCTCCAAACAATGTTGAACTACAGCTCTCATCATCCCTTGCCATTGGCACTGATGGCTGGGGCTAGCAGGAGTTGCAATCCATTAATACCTGTGAGCCACAATTTCTCCATTGCATAGACATATAGGCAGTAAGTATAGCAGGCAGAGGTGTGGAGGAATCAGTCAATGTCTGATTAAGTAATATAAATATACACTTTGTTTTGTGACAGAACAACTCAGAACTCTCCAAGGTTCAAGTGAAACCAGCATCGTACTGGTAACGCTAGATGAACTTCTATGAGCAGGAACAGAAGGGACCACTGTCTGAATGGGATGAATAATGGCAACAGCAGAGATCAAGGAGCAGGAAGTCCAGACTCCGCCCCTGGACCCTTTCACATCCACTGATGTTCCTGTCCAAATTCTGCCTTGAGCTGGAGTGAGCTAGGCTCTGAATGAGTAGGAGAACTTCAGTAAACACACAGAAACCAGCAGGGTAATCACAACTCCCCTCTCTCCATTGGTGACACTAATAATCTAATTTGAATTTAACAAAATTTTTGCAGACATTTTGGCCAAGAGATTGAAAAAAGTATTGATGGAAGAGATTCATAAAGACCAAGCGGGCTTTCTCCCGGGAAGACACTTGTTCAATAATTTGAGGAATATAATTGATATTTTGGAAAAATTAGAAGTGAACATAAATACCAAAGCAGTTTTGATATTTGTGGACGCGGAGAAAGCCTTTGATAATATCTCTTGGAGTTTTATGAAGAAGAACCTACAGGGGATGGGGGTAGGCCAAGGGTTTGAAAACGGTATAAGTGCAATTTATTCAGAACAAAAGGCTAAACTAATTGTAAATAATGTGGTGACGGAAGAATTTAGGATAGAAAAAGGGACAAGACAAGGTTGCCCAATTTCCCCATTGCTTTTTATATCGGTCCTGGAGGTTCTGCTGAATATGATTAGAAGGGACCGGTTGGTTAAAGGTATACAGGTCGGAGCCAAACAGTACAAATTGAGAGCATTTGCAGATGACTTAGTATTGACGTTACAGGAGCCAGAATCTAGTACCAAAAGAGTTTTAGAACTGATTCAAGAATTTGGTCAAGTTGCAGGATTTAAGCTGAATAAGTTAAAGACCAAGGTTTTAGAGAAAAATTTAACACCAATGGAGAGAGAGAGGTTTCAGAATGAGACAGGTTTAACAGTGGTTAAGAAAGTTAAATACTTGGGGATTAACATGACAGCAAAAAATGGGAATCTATTTAAAGACAACTATGAAAAATGCTGGGCTGAAGTGAAAAAAGACTTAGAAATTTGGTCAAATTTGAAGCTTTCACTGCTGGGCCGTATCGCTGCAGTAAAAATGAATGTATTGCCTAGAATGTTGTTTTTGTTTCAAACACTGCAAATTGTGGACAAAATGGACTGTTTCAAGAGGTGGCAGAGAGATATTTCTAAATTTGTCTGGCAGGGCAAGAAGCCTAGAATAAAGTTTAAAATATTAACAGATGCAAAGGAAAGAGGTGGATTTGCCCTGCCAGACTTTAAACTTTACTATGAATCAGCAGCTTTTTGCTGGTTGAAAGAATGGTTGCTTCTTGAAAACACTGACATTTTGGATTTAGAAGGTTTCAACAATGTATTTGGATGGCATGCATATCTGTGGTATGATAAGGTCAAAGCACATAAAGCATTTAAAAATCACATTGTCAGGAAAGCATTGTTTAATGTCTGGATAAGATACAAGGACTTATTGGAAAATAAAACACCAAGGTGGCTGTCACCGCTGGAAGCAAAAGCTCTGAAAAAGCTCAATATGGAGGCCAAATGGCCGAAATATTGGGAAATTTTGGAACAAGACGGAGATAGATTGAAATTGCAGAGTTTTGAGAAATTAAAAAACAAAGTGCGAGACTGGCTTCATTATTATCAGATAATGGAGGCATATAATTTGGATAAGAAAATTGGTTTCCAGGTGGAAAAATCAAAATTAGAAACAGAACTATTAGAACCCAAAACTAAGATTTTGTCAAAGATGTATAACTTGCTGTTGAAATGGAATACTCAGGATGAAACGGAGAAATCTGCTATGATTAAATGGGCACAAGACGTTGGACACAACATTATGTTTGTTGACTGGGAACAGTTATGGACCACAGGTATGAAGTTTATGGCATGTAATGCCTTAAGAGAGAATATTATGAAAATGATATACAGGTGGTACATGACCCCAGTCAAGCTTGCAAAAAATTATCATTTGCCCGATAACAAATGTTGGAAATGTAAAGAAACTGAAGGTACATTCTTTCACCTTTGGTGGACGTGCCCAAGGATTAAGGTTTTCTGGGAAATGATATATAATGAACTGAAAAAGGTATTTAAATATACCTTCCTGAAGAAACCAGAGGCCTTTCTCCTGGGCATAGTCGGCCAATTGGTGCCAAAGAAGGATAGAACTTTTTTTATGTATGCCACAACAGCAGCAAGAATACTCATCGCAAAGTATTGGAAGACACAAGATTTACCCACTCTGGAAGAATGGCAGATGAAGCTGATGGACTATATGGAATTGG
Source organism: Podarcis pityusensis (assembly GCF_964106645.2). Classification (NCBI taxonomy): domain Eukaryota; kingdom Metazoa; phylum Chordata; class Lepidosauria; order Squamata; family Lacertidae; genus Podarcis; species Podarcis pityusensis. The sequence goes on from NC_138026.1 coordinate 21,652,204, forward strand.
CAGAAATGACTGGCAGAATCCGAGACCAGGGAGAAGAGTCGGTGGAAGAAGATTGGAAGAAGTTCAAAGATTATCTACAGAAATATTGTAAAATTAATGAATGTTAGAACGATGTAGGATAGAAATTAAGTGGTTTCCAGCTGTAATGCTTTAAGGGATTATGAAAAATGGGTTGTTAAGAGATAAAAATCTAAAGTTACTATTTTAAGACCAAAGATTAGGATAAATAAAGAGGGTAAGGATTTGCTGAACCAACAAACTGAACTGGAATACAAAAAAGGGAGGTATGAGGAGGTCCGGGAAACAAGCTAAGGAAAAATAAGTAATAGAAAATCGGAGTGTTTTTAATCATTTTTATTTTGTGTTTTTTTTCCATTTTTTATTGTAATATTTTAAAAATCCTAATAAATATCTTATAAAAAAAAATAAAATTTGAATTTAGCCAGCAATCCAGATTTAAAGAAACCTGAAATCCATTTTTTGAAACATCTCTCCTTTAATTCAGTGGTGGTGGAGGAAGAAAAGAAGGCTTCAATTCCAATAAACAAGAGGAGACATAGCTGTTTCCATATCTTTCATTAACAGTTCCCACATGTTGACAGCAGCAGCAGCAACAACAGAAACAGCAGCAACATATTCTTGCTGTCTGAAGGCTAGCACATTAAAATAGTTAATTGAGCTTAATCAGCTACTCACATTATTAAAACACAGCCACTACTTTACATTGTGGCCTTTTTTGACATTTCAGAAGAGAGGTTACAAAGTGAAAGAACTATTGAGCGTGGCCTATAATTCATCCCCAAGCTCTTTCCTTTCCTTGAATATTAGAAAACACATTTCACTAGCCGCACTGAATATTTATTAATGTGCCTGTTTACAAGCCTGCTTGTTGCATTTTCTGTTCCTTGGAAGGAAAGGTGCATACATATTAATTTACTGTTTATTAAATGGACTCAGCCAAAATTTTGCATACGGCTGCTGCTTTATTATAATCCACCTACAGTGTATCGCTAGAATGTTCTTGCTGTTGTTTGCTTGGCAGTGTTCCCTGAAAACATAAACAGACCAACGTGAAGTCAAGTGAAATTTTCACATGATTTCGTTAGATGTAAAAGCAAATACAGACATGGCATGGAAGATCTGGGATCAAACTCTCACCTTTTAATAAACAAACAAACAAATAAATGACACAATTTTTATACCTTCAGGTTTATGATCAGTCTCAAAATTTATTTTGGTTTGCTTTGATTTGCATTACAATAAAATGTTGACAGGATGAAAGTGTCTCATTCCATTTTTTAAAAAAATATAAAAAAGACCATTCATTACATTTGGGTTTTTTGTTTTAAGTCATAAGGTATGTCCATCAGATTTGCTTGACAAATACTTACAAAGATTTTGTTTGTGAAACTGTTTAGCTGAAGCAGAGATGCTGTCAGGTATAGATTTGAGTTGCTCTAAGCATAGATAAGAATATCTCCATGAATAAAAAGCTTGTAATATATTGGAACAGCCAAAGCCTCAGACTCTCTGAACGCCCAGACCACAACCTTCAAAAATATGAGAGCCTCTAGTTATGCAAGTCCTTTACACACATATTAAATATTATTTTTACATTAATAGCATAACCTGTAAATATTATGTTGTAACATAATAGTAACACAATGGCTTCAGTTGTTGTGTCAGCTTCTCCAGTGAAGGCAGAATGTAATATTTGTAGACTACTTAGATACAATTTAAAGCTATTTAGTTTATTTTTTCTACTCTAGGAGGGTATTCATTCAGACAAACGGTTTCTGTGATTTGTTTCAAAGTGGCATTTCAAGTTGCTTGCTCCGTACTGAGCAAGCAGCGCATTGCAGACAAAACGCAGGAGGCTGCCTCCTTTAACAGCGAGTGCAATATCTTCCTCCCACTTTGACATAACAGCTTGGGACCAGTTTACTTGAAGGATTGCCTACTTGACCGCTTCGATCTGTGGAGTTTGCACTTTTACAAGTGCCATGTAATGTTTGTTCCGCATCTGTTAGAAGTCAATCTTTCAGTGTGCCAACACCTATGCGTTAGGACTCCCTTCCTATTAACATTAAGGCAGGCATCCTTGCTATACCATTGTAGACACTTGCTAAACATGCCTATCCATATAGATAGATTAATATAGATAATTTAGTACTGGCTTTTCATTTTGCTGATTTTTATCTGTGTATTATGGGAATTATTTTATATTGTTTTATGTACTCTACTTAGATGTATTTTGCTGCTATTATTATTGTTGTTATTATTAATCAGTTTCTAGAATAAATAAAAATAAAAGTTTGATTTTCTTCTCCATCCTTGCATGTCTTCTGACTTGGTGTGCCTATGCTTCTGCAAGACCATTTCATGAACAGAAAACAGAATTGAATGTGGGATGAAAAGCCACAGCAAACTCCAGATTACAAAGGTGAGCGGTACAACTTTGCACTTCCACAAATATGTCTCATAAGTTCCTTTTTGAATGTTACAAACAACCGCTATCATGGGCTCAGCTGGAGAGGGCTGATTTACTTAATAGGTGAGGCCTGCAGAGTGGAAGGAGAGCTCTGGGCAAAGTGCCCTGTGAAAAGTGCCCTGATGCCCTGTGAAACAGGAAAGATTCAGCTAGAAGAAGCCTTCAGAGCAGGTGCAGAGGAGAATAGAGCGGAAGGTACTGCAGCCTAGGACTAAGTCCTGCAAGCTGTCTAAAGGAGGCAGCACTGATTAGCCTCTCCTCCTTCTCCAGGCCTTGATAGCTTCCCCTTTTCCTTCTGCTCCAAGCTTGGGCCTGCCTGTCTCTTCTCTCCATGCCTGTTCACAACTTCTAAGGAATCCTCACGTCTCTTTATGCCACTGCCATTCTGCTTTGTTCCCCACTATGCTCCTGACCTAAATCTTGGCCTTTCCTCCAATTACTTCTCTCTCTCTCTCCTTTATGTCAGATTCTTCCCTTTGCTTTCAGTGGCACCTGAGTCCAGAGGGACATCTATCAAACCTTTGATAGACGAAGAGCTGCAGTTGAACTGATGTCGGTAACCAAGTTTCAGTTTGGTCATCCCCATAGTACACCTTTAGACGTATAATAAGTGGAACTTGATGGGTTGTTGTAGGTCTAACTAGGCTTCAGGGGCTGCCCTACCATTACGCAGAGTGAGACAATTGCCTCAGGGGACAGAAGTTGAAGCACAGTTGTGGCAGCCCTTGGTTATTCCTCTTAATGCGCCTTGTAATAATAATAATAATAATAATAATAATAATAATAATAATAATTTATTATTTATACCCCGCCCATCTGGCTGGGCTTCCCCGGCCACTCTGGGCGGCTTCAAAAAGAATATTAAAATACTATAATACATCAAACATTAAAAGCTTCCCGAAACAGGGCTGCCTTCAGATGTCTTCTAAAAGCCTGGTAGTTGTTGTTCTCTTTGACATCTGGTGGGAGGGTGTTCCACAGGGAAGGCGCGACTACCGAGAAGGCCCTCTGCCTGGTTCCCTGTAACTTGGCTTCTCGCAGTGAGGGAACCGCCAGAAGGCCCTCGGTGCTGGACCTCAGTGTCCGGGTAGAACGATGGGGGTGGAGACGCTCCTTCAGATATACTGGACCAAGGCCGTTTAGGGCTTTAAAGGTCAGCACTAACACTTTGATTTGTGCTCGGAAACGTACTGGGAGCCAATGTAGGTCTTTCAAGACCGGTGTTATGTGGTCTCTGCGGCCGCTCCCAGTCACCAGTCTAGCTGCCGCGTTCTGGATTAGTTGTAGTTTCCGGGTCACCTTCAAAGGTAGCCCCACGTAGAGCGCATTGCAGTAATCCAAGCGGGAGATAACCAGAGCATGCACCACTCTGGCGAGGCAGTCCGCAGGCAGATAGGGTCTCAGCCTGCGTACCAGATGGAGCTGGTAAACAGCTGCCCTGGACACAGATTTGACCTGTGCCTCCATGGACAGCTGTGAGTCCAAAATGACTCCCAGGCTGCGCACCTGGTCCTTCAGGGGCACAGTTACCCCATTCAGGACCAGGGAATCCTCCACACCTGCCCGCCTCCTGTCCCCCAAAAACAGTACTTCTGTCTTGTCAGGATTCAACCTCAATCTGTTAGCCGCCATCCAACCTCCAACCGCCTCCATTTCTCTCTACTGAAGTCCAGAACTATCTGTGTACAGTCCTGTCATGTACTGCTTAACTTAGTCTGCTGTCCATGAGTTCACTAAAAGGATCCTATTGACATTACTGAAGTAAGATTCAACTTCCAGTCCAATCAGTTTCAATATATGGACTTGGCAGTGGAAGGGCACACGCCATCTTGTTGTTTGTCTCAGGTATTGGGCCAGCCCTACTATGCAGCCATGAGTGGTGTGGGAATTATTTCTCCATTGGTAATTCCTAGACATCTTCCTCCATTGGTCCTGCTGGCTGTTGTATTCCAACAACTTCTGAAAGAATATGGGTTCCTTATTCCTGCCTACCACCCTCACAAAGCTGAGTGGGCTCTACGATAGCTGTCAACCTTCCCTTTTTTTGGTGGGAAATTCCCTTATTCCAGTGCCGTTTCCCGCTGCTTCCCGCTGCTATCCCAGAAAGTTAGATATCCCGTAGACTGTCCCCAGGACAGGTGAGGCTGCTGATCCCTTATTTTCGAGGCTGCTGATCCCTTATTTTCAAATCTGAAAGTTGACAGCTATGGGCTCTACCTCCCACCCAAAGGTTGGGGCAATTGGCAGACAGGGATTGGAAGCAAGCCTGTTTTAAGCTGTATCTATACTTGAGTGTTCAGGGCCCAGCCTGAAACATGGTGTTCATCTATCAGTGGCAAATATCTGCTTTTTTTCTTTAGGGGGACTGTCCACCTGAACTTTTTTGCCACACCTTGTTTCAGTGCAAGTCTCCAGCCCTGTAGAAAAAGCATGAAAACTTGGCAAGATCTCAGACTTTGTGGAGGGAGAAGGCAGAAAGAATTGTCTCAGTGCTCTGCCTGGCTCCTCCTAGTGACTTGCAGAAGCCAAATGAATTATGCAAAATAAGAAAATGGTGCCATTTATACTTATACTTTGACAAGAAGTCAAATCTTCTTGGTGCCAAATTTGAGCTGGCTCAGAATTTCAATGTATGGCTTTTTTCTGCGGAAGATATAAAGCCCCAGCTTGTGGAAGCTCATTGGGGGAACAAGTCTTCAGATATATAAATTAATATTTGTCATCCATAGCACAGGGACCTCTGTTTAGAAATGAGCCCTGAAATAATGTGCAATACTCAAAATATTACTCAGCTATACATGGACTTCAGTGGCACTGAGGTGCGTAGGTGTAAACACAAGCAATTGATATGCTCATTTTAAACGAGCAAACTGCAGAACTGGAATAGCTAAAGGGATGTGGGAAATTCTTCCTACAACATGGCAACATTTTGTATGTGATTCTTCTCATGTTTTGCTTCCAATAACAAGGCGTCATGGGCTTCCTTTGCGCTGCCAGTGGAAGAAATGGAATGAACCACTTTACCTGATAGATATGAAGAAAAGAATCCTTAATCACTTTTTACAAAACCTTCTTGGACAAAGTGTACCTACACTTATATACTAAACAAAATGAAACCTGGAACAGGGACAGTAGCTCTGAGCCGCAAATAGCCATTTTTATGCCAGCAATCCCTTGGAGACGGTCCTTATTAGACAATGATAGATGGCAGGAACCATGCTTACAATAAATGAAAGGTTACAAAACACAACTCAAAACAACTATTTAACAATAGTAAGTTGTTCAGAGAATAATAAGAACTACTGGAGGAAGGCAGGCTCTTTCCAGAAGTAAACAGATGCTGTTGGCTTAGGATATTCAAAGTATTGATTTGGTTTAGTCTGAGAGTTTACTCCCCCCCTCCCCCCCATTAGTCATTGAAATGGATAAAACATGATTTCCTACAAATTTCAGAAATTGTTCATAGAGGATTGCTTTGTTTTACTTTTAGCATGAGTTGTGCATGAATATTGCATTTTAAATATGTATTCATATAGATATGCATTTAGATACTATTTCTAAATGTCCTTTCTCTCAAAAACTCAATTGCCTTCTTTCGATGCATACTTCTGGTTTCCTTTCAAGACTCAGGTATTAAGGCAATAAGCTATGTATCGTCTAAGTCATATTTAAGGTCAGATAGAGTGGCAAAGAAAAGAAACCTTGCTTTGCTTATGTCCAAGCTAAAGTGGGAATTGCAGTTTGGCAGACCTACAACCGTGTTTTTTTCAGAGGATCCTCAAGGGCATGCAGTCCTGGCACCTCCTTTTGTTGTTGTTAAAAAATGTGGCACTTACTGTAACAACTTCATGGTGAGTACTGGCACATTTTTTTCTAGGAAAAAAGCACTGCCTACAACCTCCTTCTTAGGTGATCAAAAAAGTAGCTATTGAAATACAGTGGTACCTCAGGTTAAGAACTTAATTCGTTCCAGAGGTCCATTCTTAACCTGAAACTGTTCTTAACCTGAAGCACCACTTTAGCTAATGGGGCCTCCTGCTGTTGCCGCGCCACCACCGCGTGATTTCTGTTCTCATCCTGAAGCAAAGTTCTTAACCCGAGGTACTATTTCTGCATTAGCGGAGTCTGTAACCTGAAGCATCTGTAACCCGAGGTACCACTGTACTTGTATTACCTGTTCAATGAGCCACCTAATATTACACTATCTGGCTAGCAAAAGATTCTAGACAGATTGATTTGGCAAAATAAGAAGCATAGGAGTAATGAGGCTACCATGCACAGGTTAGCAAACTGAAGTGGACTTGTGGGTCCTGATTTTATATGCTTTGCTGCTCAGAAAAGCCACCTTGTTTGTTTAATTAGAGCTCTAGAAAACAAATACCGAGTGAAAACAGGAAACATTGGTGTGTACCACTCATTATCCCCCACACCATTTATCTTGGAAGTATGGGATAAATGAAAACAGATGGTGTCCATTTGCGGCTTCATAAAACATGGTTTATCAAACTGAGAAGAACATGCATCAAGGCTGAGCTTTTCTCCTTTCCATCATCCTGTTGTGCTCTGGCATGAAGATCCTGGGTTGTTTTAAGACATGATTTCCTGTTGTGTCCAGTTCAGAACTCTGTCTAGAAGAAAATAAACCAGGATCACAAAGGAAGCATAGAATGGGAAGAGTGGAGGGGCAAGGAAAGAGTGCTCAGTCTTGGATGCTTCTTCCTGCCATGATAACCATAGTTTATGAAGCCTGGTACAGTCATCTGAACCGGGCCATTAGCTCCTGTTGTCTCTTCCCTTGATTTCTTTATTCTTCATACCAGCTTTATTGGGGGATTAATGTATATGGATTTCAAGCCTGGCTGAAAAAGGAAATCTGCAAGTTTATGTTTAGGATAATGCAATATTTTGGACAATGGGCAAACTCTGTCTATGAGACATCTGAAAGAGAAATGAATTACTCAGTGAACATAAGTTTTCATAAGGTTGTAGCGAACTAAATTCTACTCAGATTCATTAAAACTCATGGAACGAAGTTAGTCAAGTCTAGTAATGAGTTTATCATGACTATGTTTGACCAGTAATGGATACAACCTATACTTTCTGTTAATTTCTAGGAAATTAACTATACAGTGGTACCTCTGGTTAAGAACTTAATTCGTTCTGGAGATCTGTTCTTAACCTGAAACTGTTCTTAACCTGAAGCACCACTTTAGCTAATGAGGCTTCCCGCTGCCGCCGCACCGCTGGAGCACAATTTCTGTTCTCATGCTGAAGCAAAATTCTTAACCCAAGGTACTATTTCTGGGTTAGTGGAGTCTGTAACCTGAAGCATCTGTAACCTGAAGCATCTGTAACCCAAGGTACCACTGTATCTGAAAAAAATCTTTATGCACATATTATCTTGGGTAGATGATTTATGTCTGTAAGTTATCAACTTATTTTCTCAGATCCTCCAGAGATGTGACAGCACCCTTTTGAGACTCAGCGGACTCATTTAACTATAGTACTCATTTTTCCAATCTTAAGTTCAGTTTCCCACATCAGTTTACATTTTTTTAAAGGAAAATTTGTAAACTTTTGTGCACATTTATGCCATTTTTTGCAGGTAATTTTATGCAAGATATACATTTTTGCAAGCCATTTTCCTGAACCTATGTTATTTTCCCCAGTATATGCATTGTTGTACATAATTCCCCTGAAAACATACTTTTTAGTGCAGTTTTTGTTTGCAGAACTGCATCACAAAATTCAGAGATGTGCAAAATGATTAGCTGTGCTTTGGTTCCAGAAGTGTGAATCAGGTAGGTTCCCAGTAAAATACAATGTGAATGAATTTCTCCTACACCCCTAGCTCCTGATCTACCTGTTCATGTTGGTATGAACAGAATCATAATAGTCCCTTACTATGCTCTAAAGGAACAGAGATGGTAGTCAAGGTCATATAGAAATTTGCAATGATCCTTTCCCCTCTGAAATCCTTTCATTAAAATATACCTCTTTATGTTTCTTTACAAGACAGGAAGAGTGGAATGAGCCATAGCCCACTTTCTTGCAATCTGACAACTTTCCATGCTCCTTATTCTCGGCACCATAAAATTATGCAAATCATAGAATAAAGCTTTAGGAAACCCACTGAGACGCCGTATGAGACTTTTACCTTTCATTTACCAGATTACACTGTAGTGGTTCTGGTTCTCTTTAAGCTGTCACACTCCAAATATAATTATAATATAACATTTCAGTCATGCTCAGAACATTTATCCAAATTCCCAAACGCCGGCACACACAGCCTCATCCCTTTGAGGTATGAAATAGTCTTTATATATTGATACAGTCACAAACAGTAACACTGTGGGGAGTGATAAGCAGTCAGTGGACCCAGAGAGGAAAGAATTATTTTAGTTTTTACCTAGTCCTGCCAGAGAAATTAAAGACTTTCTAAAGGAGGATTGAGAATGAAGCTCTCTAGTCGTTTACAAGTTTAGAGGACTTATGGGGAACAATGGGGCATATCCGGGAACCTAGTAAGCAGCAATAAGTTTACTTCCACAAGTATAGCGCTGTCTCAATATGCCTGCCAATTAGTGTGTATGAAATGGGAACATTTGCCATCCCTGCAATCTGTACTAACAACCTAGTCCACAGTTAGTCAACTCACATTACAATCCCCATGCATATCCACGCAGAAGCAAGTCCCATTGAGTTCAGTGGGATTTAATCTCAACTAAATGTGCACAGCCCTCTTACCCCCAAAATGAACTAAAGGGATCTTATTTTTGAGTAGGCTGCATTGCTCATTAGGTATTTGAAGATCTGAGCTAAACTAGTTTTACTGGTGCAATAAAGCTATGAAGTGCATCGTTCTGAATCTTGGTCCTTAGGCTTTCAAGGTGCCGCATAACATTTTGCAAAACGGTGATGGATCTGCCTTGTGGCAAGCTCCCATTAAAAGGCTGGAACCAAAGGTGCCTTTCCCCTTGCAAAAGGTGTTTTCCACTCACAGAAGAACTATAGTGGTGCTGCGCGAGAACAGTTAACATCAATCCAATAATGTTCTATTGCTTGTACATGGGCTCAAACAACCTCCTGCCCCAGCGAAAGAATGAGAATCGCTGTACCTACTGCACAATGTCATGAATTCTTGAAGAAGCTCTTCCTCAATCATCCCAGTGGCTATTTCCCATCTTGCCATAGTTTTTTGGAGCTAGCCCAATGCTTCTGAAAAATCCCCAGGCTTAAGATTAGCTCAGGCTCAGCCCCAGAATCCTGTTTGCAGTCCATTCAAATGTCCCTATTTTCCAGGGACAGTCCCGGATTTACAGAAGCCATTCTGGTTTCTGATTTGATCTTGGATGTCCCACTTTTCCTTAGACCATCCCTATTTCCATTGGATAAGTGTTGGAGGGGATGGAGTTATGTGACCCCCGATCCGAGGAAATAAGTAACTATAGAACCTTTATAAGACACCTGGAGGCAGCCCTATATAGGAATGTTTTTAATGTTTAATGGGTGGCAGATAAATAATAAAGTTGTTGTTGTTGTTGAATAGGATGTCCCTATTTCCATTGGAAAAATGTTGGGTGGTATGTGTTTGGGATGCATGGCTCATACTAACATACAGTAGGTGCCCCATGAATAAGGAGAAAAGTCCCTGAGAGAGTTTGCAGGTAAACAGAGCCAGCTCACAAATGTGTTTGACGTTGTGACACAGTCATGTTTCCAGTCAGGGGGTCTAGCTTCTAAAGAGGCTTGAGCCTGAGCACATTAAGATTAAATGAAATATGTGAACAAATGAAGAAAGGAAAGGAAGCAAAATGGAGCTTCAGTCTAGGCCCTATCGAAAGGATTTATTTTCCCCTAGCCCATGTTGCATAGTAGGCTAAGGTATGAAACTAATTTTAAATATTACAAAGCCGGCACTTGTGTGTGCATTAATGGGCTGCATTTTAAATATAGCTTCCCCTTCTTCCACAGTCTAGAGATGATGCAGAATGCATTTCATTATCCCTCCCCGTCAGATATTTTCATGGTTAAAACAAGCTGGCTGCAGGCCACCTGGAGTGTGTAATTCAAAGCTGCAGCATTTCCTGGAACAGTCATGCTATCAGCAATACATTTATGCCAATGATATCATATACAGTAGGGCAGCCCAAGGCCTTCTGTCAGCTGCAGATAGTAGCAAACTCTCTGGCAATTGTTATGCTCCTTACATTTGTGAGAAGAGGGAGTACATCTATAGTGACAGATCCCTGTATGTCAGGGAAGTCCTTTCTTCATCTTAGAAGGAGACTGTCTACCACAGAAAATGAATCATTCATAAAAGGCATTGTTTGGGTCCTTGACTGACCATGCAGTTCTTTAAGAGATGTGGAATGTTGTGGTCCAGCACCAAAGATAAATAAAACTTTGCCATTTGTAACCCAAAAGCCAAAAATAAATGATAATTGAATCATGTCAGATAAGAAAGGTACACACATGTATAAATCCTTTTCTCTCCTTTGAAATACTTCTGAGCAGGGGTGTGTGTGTGTGTGTGTGTGTGTGTATGGGTGTGTGTGTGTGATAAAGAGAGAGAGAGAGACTGTCAGATGAGTGTTTGTACACTAGATAATGAAACAAGCTATGACCTAGACTTCTGTCATTCATACATAAACACACATACACACTTGTTTAATTAAAACAATAATCATATAACAATATTCAATAAAATTCTCTTAAGAACTAGCTAAAAATGAGATAAAAATACCACTATATAGCAAAAAATAAAGCAAAACTTTATTGTACAAAGTAAAACTATTAAAAACAAGAACTGAAGTCCTGGGTAGCCTGCGTAAACACAACATGTTAAAGAGGCCTTTAAAGATCATTAGTATTTCCACTCAACATAAAAAAACTAAGATCATGGCCACTGGTCCCATCACCTCCTGGCAAATAGAAGGGGAAGAAATGGAGGCGGTGAGAGATTTTACTTTCTTGGGCTCCATGTTCACTACAGATGGTGATAGCAGTCACAAAATTAAAAGACGCCTGCTTCTTGGGAGAAAAGCGATGACAAACCTAGACAACATCTTAAAAAGCAGAGACATCACCTTGCCAACAAAGGTCCATAAAGGTAAAGCTATGGTTTTCCCAGTAGTGATGTATGGAAGTGAGAGCTGGACAATAAGGAAGGCTGATCGTCAAAGAATTGATGCTTTTGAATTATGGTGCTGGAGGAGACTCTTGAGAGTCCCATGGACTGCAAGAAGATCAAACCTATCCATTCTTCAGGAAATCAGCCCTGAGTGCTCACTGGAAGGACAGATCCTAAAGCTGAGGCTTCAGTACTTTGGCCACCTCATGAGAAGAGAAGACTCCCTGGAAAAGGCCCTGATATTGGGAAAGATTGAGGGCACAAGGAGAAGGGGACGACAGAGGACGAGATGGTTGGACAGTGTTCTCAAAGCTACCAGCATGAGTTTGACCAAACTGCGGGAGGCAGTGGAAGACAGGAGTGCCTGGCGTGCTCTGGTCCATGGGGTCATGAAGAGTCGGACACGACTAAATAACAACAACTTTCCACCTCACAAATCAGACAAGAGGGTAGTTATTATCTCTGAGGCGGCATCATTTTTGTATTTGTGTCCAGTAGAGGCTTCTTTGGGTGGGGCATGGCCCTTCCAAGATTTTGAGCCACCACAAACCCTCATAGTCCAGTCTTTCTCCTGTCACCCAGAGTGATTATTAATATATTTCCACTGACTGAGAGGCTTCCTAGAAGCTCTGCTCATCTCCTCTGCTTAGCCAATCAAAATAATCACTACCAGCAGGTCCCACCCCTGTCTACAGCCACTGTCTCCCACTGAAATGGCTTTGGTAGGGCAGTGGATTATTTTGCTCATTCCCCTTCCCTATTTTATCTGTAAAAGCCATGGAAGGGTAAAAAAAGAAAACAAGCTAAAGTTTATAACAAGGTGGGTGAGGAACCTAAGTCATTCAGCCCACCCTAAGCCATTCAGAACCATGCAATCTTGGTGATTTTAAGCCTGGTCTCCTAACTCTTGTCTATTTAATATCCCTACACATTCTGTAAAAAAAGTGTAGAAGTAAGTCACTGTGCTTTGGGGAAAATATTTTCCCATAGGGCTGAAAGTTCTGTGTGGCCACTTTAAGACTAATCACTTCAGGCTCCAGTTCTATTTTTTGAATAAAGAAATGTTTAATTGAGTTCCTGGAATTTGCATTGATATGTAACTTTCTGTACTCCTTCCAAGTTTCTGGAACGAAAGCTGTACATATGAGGATGTTTAAATGCAAGGCCTGCCTACGTCTCTCCCCACTCTTTCAAATCTTTGTCTGGAACCGACAAGCCAGTACATCTGACAGCCGTAAGATTCCAGGTAGTGACGATCCGCCTTGCACATCTGTTTCCCCTGCACACTTTTTTGAGGACAGCTCTCTGTTATTCATGCGCCTGCTCAAGCATTGCGCATACCAAGTGGAGTCCCGGTGATTTAGAGCCATATGCTTAAGGTTTCACTTTGACAAGCTGTTCTGCTGCTACAGATCTCCAGGGCTATTCAAATTCCTACCAAACGACTACCGAGAGCCTCTAACCACACTCAGGGGCGAACTTCATCAAATAACCAACTCATCTCTAAGGAGGTTCATGGAAATTAAGTAGAAGGAGCGATGGACAAGGGATTAGATGAGACTACAGGAGTAGTAAGTTTGTTGGTGGTTCTCCTGGAAATCCTATTCTTGTTTATGTTCTATAGGACTTTTAATTTTTCTTACGCAAAACCTGGCATCATTTCTTTCTATTTGTATTATAAGATATTATTTGGAACTTCTCTGCTTATTGTATCTTTAATCAAAACAAGAAAACTCTTGTTTCTAGGGCTGCAATCCTAAATGAACATATCCATGTAGAACTTACTCCTGCTTTGTCTTTGTCATGGGTGTGTGGTTACAGTCCTACATCCACATATCTGGGGCTCAGCCTCATTGAAATAAACCAGATTTAGCTCAGAGTTACATTGCATTTTAAGAGTATAAAATACTTCCTGCATTCTGGTTGTTGTTTTTGTGTTGTTTTGCATGCAGGACTCTGCATGCAAAGCTGCGAGACTTTTTGTCCAATGCTTGAAAAAATTCCAAGCAATCCATATGAAAGCTGCCACTGGGATAAGCAGTGAAGAGAGCTTGCTGCTCACACCCTTAGTAACGCAAGTGAGAAGCAGCTGCAGGTTTATTCAGTAAGAGCAAGCACCCTATAATAGGTGTGGAATGTGTTTCATCCACCCTGAAGGGTTTCAGTTTTAGAAGGCATCTGGGACTGTGGAAATGGGCACGGGTCAATGCCAAGTTGATAAAAAGGAAGAAGAAGATAAACTAAGCCCTGGTCAGCAGAAGCAGGGAAAGTATAAATCAAATTAATTCTTCCAAGAAAGGCTCACTCTGTCACTCAAAAAATGTAAGCCACGAAGGGTTGCTTAATTCTGGTGATTTGTATGTGAGTGAGTAAATGCTTGCTTCTGAAGAGAGCATCTCCAGAGAAGATATTTTGATAGAAGAACCACACATTGTATGTATATGGTTAAAAGCTGACAGCTAAAAACAAAAATCCATACTGATGAAACCTTGCCCCAAACTGTTATCAGATCTGCTGCTGTATCTGAATGCACAGGTTCACAAAGAAATCCATTCATGGAAAAAGCTCATTTTGAGGAATGGGGATACTGCTCTTGGGATTTTTACTGCACACTGAATTGCATTGGCTCACTCTACAATACCTTGTTTATTTGGGTGAATTATTATTTTTTGCACTGACCAATAAAGAAACAATATTAGTGTGCTTGCTCCAGAGCTAGCAAGAGCAACACTGTCATTGCAACTGTAATATTTATATAAAATATATGAAATTAAAGTTTTAGAGGCAAGAATGTACCAATATACAGCAATTTAGACGCCATAATAATGGCTTTTGCAGCTTGAAATCCCACTACAGAAACATACAGAGGAGAGACGCTTAATCATATGCTACAATGACTAACCCACCCTCCCATTGCCTGGATCATAGGCTTGTTTACTACTGCAGAGAGTTGTCCAATATGGAGTTATGAGTTGGAGTCTCTCCTCCAGTGAAAGAGAAGGGATCAGGAAGGGGAGAAGTTTGCATGCCTGTCCTGAAATCATGAGTTCAGGGAGCAGATGAAATCAGTAAAATACAGGAGATAAAGAGTGAGCATAATAGTTACCTAGTTTACTACAGAAGGAAAAAGCGGAATCATTTTGAATCATGGTCTCTGGTCTAGTTACTATATCAATAGGGCAGGAATTCACAGTTGGGGTTGAATGCTTAACCAGGGATCGAGTTGTTCTAGTGGCCAAATACATATGGCATCTATAACCAGGATAGCTGGTCATCCAACCCCAGGGCAACTCCCTCTTTTCACAATTGTTCATAATAATAATAATAATAATAATAATTTTTATTTATACCCTGCCCTCCCCAGCCAAGGCCGGGCTCAGAGCGGCTTACAAGCAATAATAAAAACAAGTTGAATGATTACAACTTTTTTTAAAAAAAATACAACATTAAAATATTGAAACATTAAAATATTAAAATGAAGCCTCATTGCAGGAGGAGAAGGAAAAGAAAAAAGAAAGAGAGGGAGGGAATCAAATTGGCTCCAAGCCAAAGGCCAGGCGGAACAACTCTGTCTTACAGGCCCTGCGGAAAGAAATCAGATCCTGCAGGGCCCTGGTCTCATGAGGCAGAGAGTTCCACCAGGCCGGAGCCAGTGTTGAAAAGGCCCTGGCTCTGGTCGAAGCTAATCTAAGTTCCTTAGGGCTCGGGACCACTAGGGTGTTGCTATTTATGGACCTTGAGGCTCTCTGTGGGGCATACCGGGAGAGGCGGTCCCGTAGGTACGAGGGTCCTAGGCCATGAAGGGCTTTAAAGGTCAAAAGCAGTACCTTAAATCTGACCCTGTACTCCACCGGGAGCCAGTGCAGCTTGAAAAGCACTGGGTGAATATGCTCCCATGGCAGAGACCCCGTGAGGAACCTTGCTGCAGCATTCTGCACCCGCTGGAGTTTCTGGGACAGCTTCAAGGGCAACCCCGCATAGAGCGAATTACAGTAGTCAAGCCTGGAGGTGACCGTCGCATGGATTACTGTGGCCAGGTCGAGGCGGGAAAGTGTAGCACCCTGCTTGTGGTTAACGCTTAGCTGGAATGAAATATTCAACGCAGCAATAGAGAAATTAAAATGATAATTTATTTGTCAGACAAATAAATGAGAGACACAGTGGTATATGGTTACCAAAGCTCTGCCCACTCCAGCCCTGATGGCCAGCACTTATATTTCCTCACCCCAGCCCCCTTGCTCCTCCTTTGGCTGCCTATGTCCAATCAGCCTAGTTGAAATTCCTATTGGCTGTTTGCTAGAACCAATCATAAAAGATACACCCATTTCCTATTACCTTTTATGGGAGACAAAGAGCTATATTTCCTTCTCTCCATAAATGGCAGACAAGTAGCCATATATCTTACATTTGCCTCGACAAGGCACCTTAATTACCAGTTAACCTTTGGCCCCTGTTGCCCCTTTATTCCAAAACAAATCGCTAAAACAGATGGCTGATGGTATTAAATTCTGTCTAAACAGAGATCTTGGGTTCACATTCTCACACACCATCAACGAAATAAGAATCTAACATAAGAATCTAACATTTCTTACTTTCTAAATCCTTTGCATAATTACATTAAGCCAATATATTTCATACATAACATAGATAGATTTTTAGAAGAAAAGGCCTTTGCAAAGTAGAAAGGAAACAGCTTCAAAAAGAAGCCTCTTCAGTTTACAACCCCCCTTTCCCAGCCAGCTGCTGTTCCTATTAGCTCTTGCTGTTTAACCTTATGAAAATATGGCTGAGTCTAATGGGATGCACCTGGTATTATTTTCTAATAAACAATAAATCTTACTATTTACCAACTCTTAATTAGTGTTTTTGCAGCTTGATTGTATTCTGTAATTTGTAGGGTCAATGTAACCTTTGCTCCCAGCCTGTATTTCCCTTTTACAACTTTGAGAAACGTGTCTCCTGCTATAAATCAGGGGGGCCCTTGTCCAGCAGAGCAAGAAGATAAACAACTGCCAAAGTACTTAGCCAGCTGCTTTATGCCTGGCATGAAACATACAAACATTTGCAAATATATTTTTTAAGCTCATTTTAAAATACAGGCCTTGATCAGATGCCTCAAAAGGTAAGGGACCAACTGCTTGATGCGGCGAAGGTGGAAAAATGTCACCTTGGCTGTTGCTGTAATCCACGCCTCCATGGAAAGGGAGGCGTCAAGGATTACACCCATATTACTTATAATATTACTTAGTCCCTAAGTTCCCGTGAAACCACCGAAACTTGATTTAAATTTAAATATACAAATACACAAAAACCACCCGTCCCCTTTAGAAAAAACACTGGTGGATGCCTCTTCACAGATGGATCTTGACCAATTCCAAGGAAAACGACAAACTTCGTTCAGAAGCAATGAATACAAGGAAATAAGAAGCAAGGAAGGGATCTAATTAAAATTTAAGCAGAAGAGAAAGAAATTAGTTCCAGTGGCTGCTCGTGGGAACAGAGCATCATCAGGACAGAGCATGAATCAGCTTTCTCAGTGCATCCCAAAAAGCAGAACAAAATGGGGATTCCTTGTGCACCCAGTTATGGGAAAACTTACTACTCAACCTCATCCTGAATTTGAAAAGGTCTGGACTTAGATCTATGCATTATTAAGCAAGAAATGAAGCAGTTTCCTTAGACATACTGAGTCATACCAACTAAGCAGTATACAGCAAGGTGGGAAAACAATCACAGGGGTGTCCCACCCCTCAAATCTTATTGTAACAAGGTGGAAAATCTATCTCTATCTATCATCTATCTATCTATCTATCTATCTATCTATCTATCTATCTATCACCTCTCTCTCTCGCTCTCTCTCTCCCTACCTACACACACACACACACACACAGAGAGAGAGAGAGAGAGAGAGAGAACTATTTCTCTAGAAAAAGAGGTACAGGAACTCACCACGAACACCTTTCTCATTCACTTAGAATGGCAATGGAGCTTACTTGAGAGGTGCTGGAACTGAGCTCTGGTGAGTTCCAGCTGAAAAAGCCCTGTATATACGTTGTGAGACTTTAGCAACCTTTTTCAGCCATGGGCCAGTCCACCGTCCCTCAGACCATGTGGTGGGCCAGACTATATTTTGGGGGGGAAATGAACGAATTCCTATGCCCCACAAATAACCCAGAGATGCATTTTAAATAAAAGCACACATTCTACTCATGTAAAAACACGCTGATTCCTGGACCATCCGTGGGCCTGATTTAGAAGGCAATTGGGCCGCATCTGGCCCCCAGGCCTTAGGTTGCCTATCCCTGCTTTATAGGAAGGAGTTTATGATGTGAAAATAGAGACAATGTATGTACACACAAACACACACACGGTTTTAATTAGTTTACCAATCCCAGGCTATTTGTACTATCAATATTGCCTTATCAGTGGTCACTGTACTACTTTGTTATTACAGTCTGCATTTTGTTGCCCTCCCACTAAATATGCCCTCCCATCATCCCTCCCACCCACTGCCCTCCCACTAAATATGTGTGTGCCTATATGTCTGCCATATTTAGGATTACACAATAGATCTGAAGTGATCCATGAAAGCTTAAAGGTAAAGGGACCCCTGACCATTAGGTCCAGTCGTGGCCGACTCTGGGGTTGCGCGCTCATCTCTCTTTACTGGCCGAGGGAGCCGGCGTACAGCTTCGGGGTCATGTGGCCAGCATGACTAAGCCGCTTCTGGCGAACCAGAGCAGCACACGGAAACACCGTTTACCTTCCCGCCGGAGTGGTACCTATCTATCTACTTGCACTTTGACGTGCTTTCTAACTGCTAGGTTGGCAGGAGCAGGGACCGAGCAACGGGAGCTCACCACGTCATGGGGATTCGAACCGCCGACCTTCTGATTGGCAAGTCCTAGGCTCTGTGGTTTAACCCACAGCGCCATCCACGTCCCTTCCATGAAAGCTTATGTCATCATAAATTTGTTAGTCTTTAAGGAGCATCTTCATTTTTAATCAAAATTAATAATGGCTGATCTACAGATATTGCTTGTTTGTTGTGGAGACAAGTTGATGGGTCTGATATGTATATGGGTCATTTATGTGTGCTGGCTTATCATGCAGTTTCATTCTCCCTCTATGGTTTGTTTCCATGGTACCACTAACCACATGCTTTGAGCAGTCTGCAGTGTGAACCAGTAAATGTGAATGCCTTGCCATGTGCCATGTTCAGCACATGGAGGCAATTTCATGTGGCCTCCGCATGGTAAGGAAATGGCTCTTAATCTTCCCTTCCACCTTATCCTCTTCTCCTTTCTAATTTAATGAGTACACACTCAGTTGTGTGAAAGTAACTTGCTATGCTGTGACCATTAGTTGATATGTTGAACTGATTGATTTCTGCTGGAAATGAAATTTTCTAGAACTAATCATGTACTTGCGGGCAATATCACATGCCAACAATGAGAACGCATTGAGCGGATCATAAGTTCCTTTATACTGAAATATAATTGTGCATAGTGTATGGAGGAGTTTTCATATCCTTTTTGGTCTTCTCATTCTTGTCTGATTAAAAAAAAAAAACCTGACTCCCTTTCAAAATCTCTTTCATCTCTTTCCATCCGAGGTGTGTATGATGAGCAAAGTTCTCATCCTGTTTTCAGTGTTTGACAATAACTTCCTTTGTTATCACCACATTGGGTCGGAATAAAGACGGAATGAAGTCATACAAAAATGTTCCCATTAATTTTGGGATTAAATGCGTCCATTTGGTTCCCCTGGAGGTCATACGTATCTAGAGAGACTAAATTTACGCAAAATCTAACTAATTGGCTGTACAACTGCAGACTCCCCCAACCATTTTTGTAGCATTGTGTAGCCAATCATCAAAGCATAGTGGTACTTAAATATATATATATATCTAAAGGTTGGTTAGAAAACTAATTTAGGGGAATTCGTTCAATAAGTGTACTCTTATTCACCATCAAGATCCCAGTACCTTGCAAAATCAGGACTTTGTATCATAGAAACGGAACAATATGAGCTTTGACAGTTCATTTATATATAAATCTTAATGAATCATCTAGCATAGAAAGAACTAAAACATTGGGGTGAGGCTGCACTCTTCAAGGGATTAAAATTCAAAACTTTCAAGAAAAGAGACAAAGGTGTTCGCTGTGTAGCAAGAAGAGAAGGCATGGGGAGCAGTAGAACTGGTTATTTAGGGATATGTCAGGCTCTGATTAGCAATCGTCCCAGCATGTCCACCAGCTGGAGAACTCAGTATAAATGTCCTCTGTTAGACCTTCTCATGCTATCTGTGGTTGTTATCTCACAGCATCCCAGTGAGGTAGATAGACCAAGAGATGAGAAGCTTTCCTTCCTATAATTATCAACTTCATAAGCAGTGATTTGAGCCTTGATTTTCTAGACCCAAATGAAATGCTCTAAGCCAGGCTTCCTCAACCTCGGCCCTCCAGATGTTTTTGGCCTACAACTCTCATGATCCCTAGCTAGCAGGACCAGTGGTCAGGGATGAAGGGAATTGTAGTCTCAAAACATCTGGAGGGCCGAGGTTGAGGAAGCCTGCTCTAACCCTCATCATCCATGAGGACTGGACACACTGTCTGGGGCAGAAGTGAGTTGGAGTCCAACAATATTGGAAGGGCACCATGCTAGCTAGGAGGGACACGGGTGGTGCTGTGGGTTAAATCACAGAGCCTAGGACTTGCCGATCAGAAGGTCAATGGTTCAATTCCCTGCGACGGGGTGAGCTCCCGTTGCTCGGTCCCTGCTCCTGCCAACCTAGCAGTTCAAAAGCACGTCAAAGTGCATGTAGATAGATAGGTACCGCTCCGGCGGGAAGGTAAATGGTGTTTCCGTGCACTGCTCTGGTTCGCCAGAAGCGGCTTAGTCATGCTGGCCACATGACCTGGAAGCTGTACGCCAGTTGCCTTGGCCAATAAAGCGAGATGAGCGCCGCAACCCCAGAGTTGGTCACAACTGGACCTAATGGTCAGGGGTCCCTTTATCTTTATCTTTTACCATGCTAGCTACTTAGCCAATGTTGTTCAGCTTTCTGGGTCATGTGGCCAGCATGACTAAACTGCTTCTGGAGCAACGGAACACCGTGACGGAAACCAGAGCGCACGGAAATGCCGTTTACCTTCCCACCACAGCAGTACCTATTTATCTACTTGCACTGGTGTGCTTTTGAACTGCTAGGTTGGCAGGAGCTGGAACAGAGCAATGGGAGCATACCCTGTTGCAGGGTTCGAACCGCCGACCTTCCGAATGGCAAGCCCAAGAGGCTCAGTGGTTTAGACCACAGTGCCATCCACGCCCCTGTCTGCTCCTATATCCAGCTCTGGTCAACAATCTGGCTGCAGTTCTTCGAGCCAGTAAAAAATGTTTATTTCAGTGGGCATTTATTTTCTCTTTGATTTTTTTTTAACCCTTCTGTTTCCACTGGGCTTCATAGTTGTTGGCATGCTTTATTACTTTTATATTGGTTGCATGGTTTTTTTTTTAAGGAACAAAAAAAAAACACCAAAAAAACCCCAAACCCCTAAGATATTGTAAGTCACCTTCAGTGTGCATTCCACCCCCATAAAAAGGGAGATATACATTTTTAATATAAAATCAATAAAATGCTGTTTCTGAACATGGGGATTTGATGTAGCCATCATGACTAATAGACACTGACAGACTGATTCTCTCTGAACTTGCCTAATTCCCCTTTATAGTCATCAAAGCTACTGTCCCCCCTCTCCACAGCTTGTCGCAGCAAACAACAAAAATCACTTTTGGAACTAGTACTGTACAAAAATTCTACAAGCAGAAAATATTGGGTTGGATGCAGACTGCGCCTCAGGTGGGTGAAAAGGCTCTTTCAATCCATGGGAAGCGTTTGGTCCAGCAGATGGATCTTGCTGGCAGAGGAGAACAAATGACATTTGCTGATTCCCCTCTTCCTTAATCCCCCACCTCCTACACTGTGGCCCTCCAATGATTCCTTGGCTATGCTGGCTGGGGCTGTTGCAGATATTAAATATTGCACAGTTTGAAGCAACAGGAAGCATAGAAACTACAACTAATCCAGAATTCAGCAGCTAGACTGGTGACTGGGAGCGGTCACTGAGACCACGTAATACCGGTCTTGAAAGACCTACATTGGCTCCCAGTATGTTTCCGAGCACAATTCAAAGTGTTGGTGCTGACCTTTAAAGCCCTAAATGGCCTCGGTCCAGTATACCTGAAGGAGCGTCTCCACCCCCATCGTTCTGCTCGGACACTGAGGTCCAGCACCGAGAGCCTTCTGGTGGTTCCCTCACTGTGAGAAGCCAAGTTACAGGGAACCAGGCAGAGGGCCTTCTCGGTAGTGGCACCCATCCTGTGGAACACCCTCCCACCAGAGGTCAAAGAGAAAAACAACTACCAGACTTTTAGAAGACATCTGAAGGAAGCCCTGTTTAGGGAAGTTTTAAATGTTTAACAGACTATTGTATTTTAATATTTTGTTGAAAGCCGCCCAGAGTGGCTGGGGAAACCCAGCCAGATGGGTGGGGTATAAATAAATTATTATTATTATTATTATTATTATTATTATTATTCCTTTGGAAATGAAATGTTGTCCAGGTCCATGGAAATATTATTTAAACTTTTACTGGCAGAATTTTCTTTAAAACAGAAATAAAACCTCAAAAATATCCATACAAAATTGTGTGCTGTCCAGCCCAGGCTCAGCATCTTACAAAATACAAAATAATCCAATCAGACCTATAAACAAAGGTCTCTCTCTCCCTCCAGCCTCCAGCCTCTCCTTTTAGAAGAACCATTTACATGCATTGTTCTCCCTGTACCATTCAGAGAGAAACTCGACTTGCCTCTTCACTCCATTGGGTTTAGAAGACCAAGACTCAAAGCAACTTCTTCCAAAATGGAGACTGCAACCCAATACCTCTCCCATGATCTATGTTTACAACCCTCACATGTTAGCTACCAGAGAACAATCACCAGTTAGTTAATCAGCAAAAGTTCCTCCACATGAACTCACAAATGATATATTTCCTTGGAAAATGGAAGTCAAATGAACAGCAACAAAACAAGATCTGATTTGAATTCCTGGCTAAGGAACATCAAACCAAGCTCTGACTGAAATTAAATGAGGTTGTTTTGATTCCCCACCTGCTCCCATTGCTGAAGAAGATCCTTGAGCTATATTCCAAAACCAAGTACCAATATGTGGCAAAAAAGCAGCCACGGTTTTCTGATATTTCCCCCTCTCAGTCTTCTTCTCTTCATGACTGGAGAGAGAAAGAGAGAGATCTTCATTTTGCAGTGAGAGAAACTTCAAATTAGCAATTCTCCCTATAACGCACCCACACGGCTTTACCATGCCCAGCTAATGAACAGCCCTGTCCCCAAATGGAATTAAATCTCTAGCACTTAAACTTTAAGTGCTAATTGCCTAGTAATGAAACCTTTAATCATCAGGTGATTAAAATTTTAATCTCCAAGGGACTGGAGCAGATCAGCTATATAATGATGAAGATTAATTGCCAACTTTTGCAGGGGGGATCCAAATGGCACTTCTATTCTTCCATAGGAATTCCTCTGTGTTCTTGGCATTTATAGCATGTAGCGGGTGAAATTTCAGCAAAAAAGGAAGATGAAATCATAAAGCCCAGCAGCTAGAGCTTCAGGCAAGCTAGATCACCATGCTGTGATGTGTACAAAAATCCATTTGAGTCAAAGTGAAGACCAGGTGCAAAAGCCACCCACATCTCTATTTTGTATTGAATCCAAATATGCCAAGGCAAATTTACTAAACATCTTCAGCATTAGGAATTCCTGTAAACTGGGCACCTTCAGACTACAAATGGTGTGATGATTTGTAGCATGAATAGTGAACTGTATTGTCTTGGTTATATAAATTGTCTTATTCATTATTAATGGCACGACAGATAATGTCAAATAGGTGTCCATCATTTATAATATTTTTGATGTTCGGGTGTGAGTGCCAATGCCTATGCAGCCAAAACCGCAGCCAAACTCACCCTGAATTTTCCAGATTTGGAAGAAGTGGCAGAACTGTATTTCCCCAATATGTTCACCTCTATGTTTACCTGGTGTAAAGGATACTGCATTACAAAAGAGTAGTTTAAAGTAGGAAATTAGGGAATGTTTTCACATGTGATTTTTTAAAAATGTGGTATCTGCTATTCAGGAACAGCTTCAGCACTGTCCGCAAAAGAAACTCACCAACACTAGTGAAACATTCCAAGTTATGATGCAAAACATTGTGCTACACATCTTATTTTGTCTTAATATAGAAGATTTCCGAAGCAGATAGGTGAAAAGCCACGTGCAGTAAGTAAAGGGACTGAATAAGGAAGTGTATGAAATGAGCACATTCCTGGGGCCTGCCTACCCATGAGACAAGGTGAGGCGACTGCAGCTATTCCTGTTGGTTTCTGTTTATGCCACTGTGCAGTGCTCTTGGAGTCACAAGACTCTGTTTTGCATTCCAGAGACATTCCAGACTGTGGGAAGTCTCACGGAAGACAGGAGACAGATGTGATGTTATTGGTTTCCTGTTCCTTTGTTTCAGTTGCTCTCTGCTCTCACAGAGAGAGCATGTATATTTCTTTTCTGTCTGCGTAACTAGCAGACAGAATGTAGCTCATAAACTTCTCGGCTCCTTCCCTGCGTGCTGGATACTCTGCGTAATGGGGGAACATGCTTGGAGTCTCATCAAAGGCTCAGGTCGTTAATCACGTTGGAGGACTCGACCGGAAGAGTCGCTTGGCTGAACGCAAGTCCGATAATTCCCACTTCAGCTATTGAGTAAGGATGATATGATTCTTATGATTCTCCCCCTTGTTCCCTGTATAAACCCTCACTCCCTGCTTCTTCTTCATACAGAGCTTCACTCACCCCTTCCTCCCTGGCAGAAGGGACCTGCCATTGTCATCATCATCATTTTATTTTGTGGCTTGCCTCAGGTCCTAAAATGTCTTGGGCCAGATTCCCTTCAACTATAGTATTCCACAAGCTCTTTGGCACGTGGCAGGAACATATCCTGACACTGCAAAAGCTGATTGACCTACTTATACCCATGAGCAGTGCTGAATTAGTAAAAGTTATCTCTGGACCTGTGCAGCAAGCAAGCAACAAGTACACAGCTATTTTATCTTATAACAACAAAAACCACATATACAACCACACAGCTAATACAGTGGTACCTCGGGTTAAGAACTTACCTTGTTCTGGAGGTCCATTCTTAACCTGAAACTGTTCTTAACCTGAAGCGCCACTTTAGCTAATGGGGCCTCCTGCTGCTGCCGCATGATTTCTGTTCTCATCCTGAAGCAAAGTTCTTAACCCGAGGTACTATTTCTGGGTTAGCGGAGTCTGTAACCTGAAGCATCTGCAACCTGAAGCGTCTATAACCCGAGGTACCACTGTAGTTCCCTTCACAAGTTCCCTCATTTTTGATGAGCAATTGCATGAGTGGACAGCAGAGCCTCCTATCGGTTCCCCTCATTGCCCACACGTTGAGGGGGAATGTCTGGACACAACCAGGGTTTCAGATCAGGGGGAAAGCCTATGTGCATTCAGTAGACCCCCACTGAAGACATTTCTCCAGTGTATGGACAGTGGGGAAGAGGCATCAGGGACACAAAGGGGAAGTGGGAGGCTAGCTGGTGCAGTCCCAGCCTCTCACATGAGCCAGGAAGATACTGGAAGAGGGAGAATGTTACATAGAATTCCCTTCTTTAAAGGGGATCAGGGCACCTTTATAGCGGAATAACTATTGCAGGCATACCATTGGCAGCTTTTGTGAATAGCATAATAACCACCTGGTAATATTTTGCAATGAAGTATAGCACGTGGATTCCTAATTATCATGTTAAACTGAAATGGGTGATTGTTCTTCAATGAACCACAAACAAAGGAGGATTTCAGGAGCTGGAATGAGCCATCTGCTTAAACTACAGGGACTTCAATATTTAAGAAATCACTTAGTGTTTGCTAGGTGTGGCAATGGATTCTGCTGTGCCATGCTATAAATCAAAGCTCATCAAAGCTAATGTCTGAGGGGCCTTTTCCAAAGTACTGAGGCCTGCATACGAACTTTCAAATAGAAATCTGAATTACACCCTGCATTTTAGTCTTCTCTTGGTAACATTTTAACACATCGCTGGCTTGTTGTTCTCAGTATGTAACCTTAGAAAGAAATAAGCCAAGAAAATGAGGTGTTTGTCCCAGGTACCAGTATTGCAGAGTGGCAAACGACAGATCCACAAGCGTTGCAAAATGAGGCACTGGAGTGCACTGTACTATCAAAAGAGGTGGATGCTTTCCCACACTATAAAAATAAACTCCTCTCGAGCAGCAAATTTTACAAAGGGGAACATCCAAAATTATGATCTCTACCTAAAGTGGTATAGCCCATGCATTTTGTACCAATATTAAATGCTTAAAGAAACTGCAAGTCATCAGAAAACCCAGATGTGTGGATTTGCCAATGAAGTAAAGCCATAAGCACAGTCCCTAACTTAAAATATAAGAAATTGAGCCCCATGCCTTGCTGTACTAAATGAGCTCTCTTTGTTTCTTTCATGCTGCTAACACTTTATGGCGTTAAGCTTCCCTGTTTCCAGATCAGTCTATAACCCATTCGCATTAACTAGGTGTGGGATTACTTCTCCTATGGTTGGCTAACCGCACAATTCTGAGTAATTCCCCCCACCCCACCCATTACATTTCCTTGGAGATCCTGGTTAATCAGAAAGTTTAGCATAATTTAGTATTTCCCTGTGCTGCAGCCTTCTGTTAAGCACAGGAACTCATGGGGAGGCAGGTTTTCTGCGCCTTAGTCCTAGTGTGTGTGTATATATATAGCAAAACCATTTTGTCTGCTCTCCTGTTTCAGCTCCACCACACAGAGAAATTGCAGCTGCCTGTGAGGCACAGTCAGCCACCTCCAAAGCTAGCAACATGTCCTGTGCAAATGTGTGCGACGGAGCTCCGAAGCTGGCTTGTTGCTGAAGAAAAGCAGCCAGGGCGGTAGACCGGGGACACAGGGGCAGGAAGGTGAGCTTCCCTGCCCTCCACTTTTGCACATTCCAATTATCTCCCCATCAGGGCTGTGTATATACCAAACATTTAAGACCCACTGCTCCCCTCCCCAAGAATCCCGGGAATTGTAGTTTGCCACTCATGGAGCAACGGTGGCCTTAACAAACTGTTGTTCCTATTATTCTTTTTGTCCATTGTGTGTGTAGCTGCTTTGGGGGGGGGGGTAAATTGGGGGCAGAAGTGCCCACCCCCAGGGACGGAACTAGGCCTTATTTCATTCAGGCAATGAAAGTGGGTCTAACTACTGTAATCAGTTGGTCCCTGTGTGCTCAAACCATATAATGCACTTTCTTAGCTCCTCCAGTGATATTTCACTTAATGGACTGTACCACTTTAACCTGCAGGTGAAGGGCAGGATGTTCGAATGTTCTCCTTCATACAAATGAAGCATATTGGGCTTTAACTTAGCCTTCTCTCTAAAATGAGAACAATCCAATTTATAGTGTTACCCCCTCACCTACGTCTGAAGTGATATGGCCTTATTATTGTGTCATTTATTTATTTTTTACAACTAGTAACACACTTCCTGCTTTTAAACATCAAAATCAATCCCCTACCAGTTAAAGTATGACATAAAGTGTAATATGATAAACTTTAAAAGGTGTATCAAAAAGAGTTTTTATCCTGGCATGGCATCATAATAAGTCTTCCGTATGATAAATGCACTGTTTTCTCAAGATTCCATTTACCTACCAACAAACGATGTTCTGGGATCCACAACTTTCACTGGAACAATTTTGCTGCAAACATTATGCCGAAGGGCTGTGCCACGGTGGCTGTTTTAAAGCTCTGGTTTCCCTTCATTTTCATCTGCTCTGGCTGCACCCACAACTGACGGGGTTGTAGAAAGAAAATATCGGAGCAGCATTCAGTACCTCATTTACCTTCAAAGTTTCCATTTGCACCCCAAATATCCTTTCCACTTTTCATCTGGTTCAACAGATTTCCCCTGTTGATCAGAATTGTTCTGTAGTTTCCCGAAGCCCTTCCTTGGTTTGTGGTTTACTTTTGCTGAGAGCTGATATATGGCTTCAGCATAGCTATGCTGACTCACTAATGCAATTTAAACCCATTGCCGTCTCCCTTTCTGCAAAAAGCCAAAAATCTCTCCATTCTTTTATTCATAATCTCTTTTTTGTTGCTGTTGTTCTCTGCTTTTCTTCTCATTCTTTTAAATTGCTCCTCTCAGGGTTCTTGCTGTTTACTACTTGTTGGACAAGTTGAACATAACCTTTAATCGTCCTGTATTTACTTGCTCCCAGTAGCTATAGGATGTCTAACTTAAAAATATCTCTTTTCCATTGATCTCATTTGTTTGGCATAAGATTCCCCTCCCCCTATAAGCACATCCGCTGCCTTTCATAGACAGTGACAAAGTGCCAGATAGTGCAAATCTTTTAACAAGCAATGAACATGCCATTAAAGCAAATTGTGGATTGGAAACTTGGTTTTATTACCCAGCATCCATCTCTTATCCTGGGACAAACATTTTGCCCAGAATGCCATACACCAGGCATATTATGGGAAATTAAGAGAGAGTTCCTACAATCATATTGGCGAGCTGATTCAAGGGAGAAATTATTGAATCTGGGAAGTGGTTTTGGCATGTAGATAGAGTATTTCAATTTTTGAATGTCACTCATTTAAGTGGAATGAAGGAGAGTAAAGTTGAGACAATATGTGACAACGAGGGAAGATAAGTATACTGCATGAAATGTGTTGTCTGTTTAGTTTTGTTCTCAGGAAGCTGGCGATGGACTGGAGAAAAACTAAAACTAAAATGAAATTGTAAACAGTGCCTGAATTGGCTGAACTTTAGAAGCATAGCTGTCAACTTACAGATTTGAAAATAAGGGACCAGCAGCCTTGAAAATAAGGGACCAGCAGCCAAAATAAGGGACCTGCAGCCTCACCTGTTCCAGGCACTCCAGTCTTCCTGTCCTCCTGCAGTCTGGTCAAACTCATGCTGGTAGCTTCGAGAACACTGTCCAACCAACTTTGTAACCAGAGGTTCAACTGAATAGAATCTGAATCACATGCACCATAAGGCCTATGCAGCCTCAGCTTAAGATGGCTCCCCGGTCTGGCTTTGCACTGCAAAGTTTGCAGCAGCACGTGCAACAAAATGGTGTCCAGCATTCAAAAACCTCCTCAGCTTGCATTAACTAGCCACACACAAGGCATGCAAGCTCCACCCCCCAGTCGTTCTTAGACTTCTTATTGGGTGAGCAACACAGCCAAGCAACACAGTTGGAGCCTTCCTCCTCCCTGGCCGGCAGGGAGGGAGGGAGAGGAGCTGCTTCCTTTGAAATTTAAGTGACATCATTTAACGGACATTTAAGGGACATCTATCAATAAGGGACAGCAGTGGGACATGGCGCTGGAATAAGGGACTGACCCTTCAAATAAGGGACACTTGACAGCTATGTTTAGAAGTCAAATCCAAATTTGATTAGAAAATATGCTGTTCTTCATTTCCCCCCTGTTCATGCTGTTCTTCATTTTTCCCTTTAAAGTAAACCCCCAGGCTGAAATTCTAATTACTTGGAAGTAATGGCAGAGGACGAGATGGTTGGACAGTGTTCTTGTAGCTACTTACATGAGTGTGACCAAACTGCAGGAGGCAGTGGAAGACAGGAGTGCCTGGCGTGCTCTGGTCCATGGGTTCACGAAGCGTTGGACATGACTAAACGACTAAACAACAACAACAACTTTGATTGAAATAAATAGAAAATTATTTCCAAGTAACAAAGCAGAGGGTCAGACTACCTCCCCATCCTGGCTCTTCTAGGGAAGACAGTGTAGATTCACAACAGGGGTTTGAGGGAGGTTGCAGCTCAGAGGCAGATGAGAGGAGAAGTTAGGAAATTGTGGAAGAGCCAGAGCAGCTTGCTGACACGTTATCATTAGAAAGCATTCCAGTCACCTCCTCTCCCAGAACCCAGTGGGCCTTAAAAGTAGGAGAGCAAAGAGCTCAAAGACAGAGGACCCATAGAAGAAGGGATGATGACGACGAATGAGGAGGTGGGAGAGATGGGGGCTGGAGATTCATTCAGGACAATGCCATTATCCCAAGAGGCTGGGTTCTATAGTCTCTCTCTGTAAAGTCTGAAATAAAAAAGGACTGTAAGAATCTTTTCCTTGTCTTTATATTCTCCTGGGCAACCAAACGGGGGCAGCTGACAGCTTCCTGACAGACTGATCATTTTTAAAGCAATACTAAGTATCAAGTAAACGGCGTTTCCGTGTGCTGCTCTGGTTCGCCAGAAGCAGCTTTGTCATGCTGGCCATGTGACCCAGATGGTCAGGGGTCCCCTTACCTTTACCTTTAAGTAGCAAGACATTAAATTCAAGCATAATTGAACCCAAAATTGGAATTGTCATAGGAAATTTATATCTGGAAGATATCAATTGACAGTTTTGCAAGCAAATGTGACTTCTTTTCTCAATTTAATTGTCTCAGCATAAAAACAAACATGAAATCTGCCCCCCCCCCAAAGGGCCGGAGACATATTGGGTCAGAAGACGTAAAATAGCTTTTGGCAACCAGGGCTCTCAGCAGCTTCACTTCATTTCTTCCAGAAAACTCCTATGAATTGTGAATCTGACAATATACTTTGTATGACCCCCACACTAAAAAACATCTCATAAGCGGTGCTCATTAATGAGCTTTGCTCCATTCCTGAAGGCAACTGGACTCACTTGTGCTAAGAAGTTGGCTTGTATGGATTGGTATATACAGAATGAAGCTGACAGAGATAATGGCTTCCAAAGGGAAATATATTTAAAACCAAGACATCAGTGCAATAATGCTGTTCGACTTGCTGCTTAATAGGCAGATTCCCTGCTTGGTTGATAGAGTGAAAAAGGGAGGTGTTAATTTCTACGGTGAATTATGGCCAGGCATTGGGGTTATTCTGGACTCGAAAGGATGCAGTCTTTTGTGTGGTGGTGATCTGCAGATGTGTAGGGATATTTCAGTTCTCTGAACACACTGGCTGACACTTATGCAAATTAGCATCTTCCTCACACCTATGGGTGTCTTCCATTATAATCTGTTGGTTCCAGCTCAAGCAGTTTCAGGCATACGGTTGCATATATCTCCATGCAATCCCCATATGCTCCTATTATCAAGTTAGCAGGGAAATTTCAGTGCATCTGGCCAAAGCATCCTCTTGCAGGTAGGAATTAAAAGCAGAATTAATTCAAGCTACTCTGAGGACCATTTAATCTTACACCAGTTTTCCACTAGGTTTTGTGAGTGTAATCCTACACAGTACACAAAATACAGTGGTACCTCGGGTTAAGAACTTAAATTGTTCTGGAGGTGCGTTCTTAACCTGAAACTGTTCTTAACCTGAGGTACCACTTTAGCTAATGGGGCCTCCCGCTGCCGCTGCACCGCTGCGCGATTTCTGTTCTCATCCTGAAGCAAAGTTCTTAACCCGAGGTAATATTTCTGGGTTAGCAGAGTCTGTAACCTGAAGCATCTGTAACCTGAAGTGTCTGTAACCTGGGTCTATCCCACTTAGCTTACTTCTTCACTCCACTTACATCTTCACAATTTCGTCATTTTGCTGGGGAACCACTCATAGATAAATTGAGAGGCTTAACTGCTTACAAATTACAGTTTAAGTGGTAAAAATATTGGTGG
This sequence comes from Podarcis pityusensis, assembly GCF_964106645.2. Lineage (NCBI taxonomy): Eukaryota > Metazoa > Chordata > Lepidosauria > Squamata > Lacertidae > Podarcis > Podarcis pityusensis. The sequence goes on from NC_138026.1 coordinate 21,683,617, forward strand.
TCTGTTGATTCCCACCATTGAAGATCCCAGGGATATCCAATGTGATGGAAGGCACTCTGAGCCACTGAGGCCACTTGAGCCTCAAGTGACAGACAAGGATCTAAGAGTACCCCAAGAGCAGGCAACCTCCTAGCCATCATGTCTAGGGAACCACCCACTTAAAGTGCCTCAGTCTTATTTGGATTGAGCTTCGGTTTATTGGCTCTCATCCAGATCACTACTGAGGCAAGACAACGGTCCAGCACATCCGCTGCCACTCCTGCAGATGTAAAAGTGAAGTAGAGCTGTGTGTCACCAGCAAATCTCTGGATAACCCCACTCAGTGGGGTTAAACAGCATAGGATAAAACCAAACCCTGAGGGCTAATAGGATAAAACCAAACCCTGAAACGTATCCAACATAACAGCATTAGACAGATGCTCTGGCCATCTGTTGAGGTTCATCTGCTGTAGCTCCCACTGGATGCAAGCAATTTTACCCTCAAAGTGCCTTCGCAAACATGTCACAGCGAGCTAACGTTGGTTCTGCAACCTCTCTCGACCCAGACTTTTGATTTATGCTTATTGAGTCCACACAGTTCTTGAACTAAGTTTCAGAACAAATCTTGGTTATACTACAGGTGTGAATATCAATGCCCATATGCTATATTGTGAATGAACCAACGGCACACTGATAATTGGTTGGTTGTATCCCAGATTTCAACCGGAGCGTGTCTACTTGCTCTCGCATACAACCCATTCATATCCGTTTTACTGTTTGATTGCCACCAGATGGCAGCATATCAAAACAATACAGTTGAGCATGCCCTGCAATGTGCTCTTATTCGGATAAGTCACAATCTGTGGGATGGAGATCGAGTTTAAAGGGAATGAGGTTCACTGGGCAGAGATTAACAAATGAAGGAAATGCAAAAATCAATTTACAGACTGAGAAAGAAAGAAAAATACTTCTCATTTGTGAAGACTGGGATTAGTTAATTTGGAATGAAAGCAAAGAAGATGATGCTATGAAGGTATTCCAGTAAATGGACAGCATAGGTAAAATATGTGTTCTTTTCTTCTTGTTGTTGTTCAAATGAACCTTAAACATGGTGGTTGTGGAATGGTGGGGTTTTTTTGTCCTATAAAAAACATACATTTTGATAAATACAGAATGGATATTTCTGGTCTCCTGAGTGATTGCTGATCAGAAATATTCTCTGGGGGTAATCCAGTGAATGTTAGTTATAACTAAATCTCATTTAAATTAGCAAGACTTATAGCCTCATTGATGCAGTTTTACTAATTTCAGCGGGACTTATTCCCAGATGAGGGTGTGCCTGGAGAGCTATGCATGCTTATTTCAGAGCAGATCACTTGGGATCATTGAGAATTGGTTCTAAATAAATTTATGTAACATTGCCTCGTTTTACAGTCCCTGTGGCAACGAGGGCAGGCCACTATTCATGTTAAACAGTGGAAGAGAACAGAAAAGCTAATAAGAGATCAACATAAGCATGCAGAAAATAATGCTGCATTAAGAAAGAATAATATACGCCAAACCAAACTGGTAGAGACACAGGTGGCGCTGTGGGTTAAACCACAGAGCCTACGACTTGCTGATCAGAAGGTTGGCGGTTCGAATCCCCGTGACGGGGTGAGCTCCCGTTGCTCAGTCCCAGCTCTGCCAACCTAGCAATTCGAAAGCCGTCAAAGTGCAAGTAGATAAATAGGTATCGCTCTGGTGGGAAGGTAAGCGGCATTTCCGTGCGCTGCTCTGGTTCGCCAGAAGCGGCTTAGTCATGCTGGCCACATGACCTGGAAGCTGTACGCTGGCTCCCTCGGCCAATAAAGCGAAATGAGTGCCGCAACCCCAGAGTCGGCCACGACTGGACCTGATGGTCAGGGGTCCCTTTACCTTTACCTAACCAAACTGGTATTGTTTTTATTATTATCATTAAGAGTTTCCGCTTCGTGCAAACATTTTGTTAATATTAATTATGCGTTGTTGTACGTGAATTTTTGACTAAGTGCCCCTGGCTCCTCCCCTTTTAGAACTCAGTCCACCAGTAGCTATTCCACTTGGCTTCATCTGACTAAGAACAGGAAGGGCCCTCTAAACAGGTTCCAACTTCCATGCGGCTTCCCCCACAACCCCAGAACTGCCCACATCACAGCCATTCTACATGGTTCCATCTTAGGGAGAGGAGACACAATGAGGCCACTCGACTGGTTCAGATGGGACTAACCTCCATTATTCATAGAATCATAGAATCATAGAGTTGGAAGAGACCACAAGGGCCATCGAGTCCAACCCCCTGCCAAGCAGGAAACACCATCAGAGCACTCCTGACATATGGTTGTCAAGCCTCTGCTTAAAGATCTCCAAAGAAGGAGACTCCACCACACTCCTTGGCAGCAAATTCCACTGTCGAACAGCTCTTACTGTCAGGAAGTTCTTCCTAATGCTTAGGTGGAATCTTCTTTCTTGTAGTTTGGATCCATTGCTCCGTGTCCGCTTCTCTGGAGCAGCAGAAAACAACCTTTCTCCCTCCTCTATGTGACATCCTTTTATATATTTGAACATGGCTATCATATCACCCCTTAACCTCCTCTTCTCCAGGCTAAACATGCCCAGCTCCCTTAGCCGTTCCTCATAAGGCATTGTTTCCAGGCCTTTGACCAATTTGATTGCCCTCCTCTGGACACGTTCCAGTTTGTCAGTGTCCTTCTTGAACTGTGGTGCCCAGAACTGGACACAGTACTCCAGGTGAGGTCTGACCAGAGCAGAATACAGTGGCACTATTACTTCCCTTGATCTAGATACTATACTCCTATTGATGAGGCCCAGAATTGCATTGGCTTTTTTAGCTGCCGCGTCACACTGTTGGCTCATGTCAAGTTTATGACATGAATAAACTGTTATTCATGTCACACTGTTGGCTCATGTCAAGTTTATGACATTATTTATGATTATTTATTAGATTTACATACCGGTCTACATCACAAGACCTCAGGGCAGTTCACAGGATAAAAGTAAAAACACAAGTAAATAGTTAAAACAAAAAAGAAAAGAAACAATAACTCCCTTCCCACAAACACCTTGCACCTTCATTATACACCTTTAGGCGCCAGGCAAAAATGTTCCTTTTTAACCAGGCCTTTGGTTGATCATATGCCCTTTTAAAATGGGGGGGGGGGGTTGGAGGGGATATTGGGTTGTTGTTTTTATTCTCATTATGTATTTTGTGGTTTTATATCTTGATTTTATTCTGTGAACCGCCCTGAGACCCCCACTATAGGGCGGTATATAAATAATAACAATAACAATAACAATAATAATAACAATAATAATAATACATTGTGGAATATTAATCAGCCTTATAAAGCTAAAAAAAAAATACCAATACAAAATACAAATTAACATATAACACTTAAGAACAATTCAAAACAACCTCCCCACCCCAAACTACACCCACCCAAGTTCTTTTCACTCCACCCTCCTAGTACCACCCATGGCATTCTCACCTGGGGATAATGTAACTGATAGCACCGTCCTCTGCATGCCTACATAAACAATAAATTCAATTGGGTCTTGCTCCCTGGTAAGGTATAGAGTTGCAGCCAAAGGTGCACTCCAAGCTCCAGCTGAGCAGCAGCCAGGTTTAACAGATTGGCTAGGACCATTGACACAACTGCTTGGGGGCAGGGGGAGCTGGTAAACAGCAATCAGGCCTGAACTGGGCCCCATCCCATCATGCATGTTCAGTGGGCAGAATGGGGAATTTTGCGCTAATGGAGTGTCACAGGCCTCACTCTATGGGAAGAAGCTGGGACAAAATCACAGGGCTGGGTTGAGGGGCACGTCTGCCCAATGCAACTACCCCTAGCCCAGCATAAAGGGAGTTTCCAGTGTGAATTATATAACAATGCGAAAGAGTTGGCTCCTGGGTTTGCTTATTCTCTCCCTCCTCCTCTTTTTTTTTTTTTTTTTACTGTGATTATTGTGCTGTGCCTATTACAACACGTAAACAGTCTTGAGTGCTTGGGCTGAGTACAGTAAACAAACAAACAAACAAATAAACAAATAAATAAATAAATAAATAGGTACCATTAATTTTGCAATTCATTAGTTTTCCATTTCACCTCTGTTGATTCATTTGGAATTCTGGACTGCAGAAGTATCACATAATTGCTTAGGCAAAAAGAATAGCTAATTTCATAGAACATACTGTTGATCTTCTATTTTGCTAAGTGCTTAATAAAAAATAATAATAAATTGTGGATTGCTTCAAACATCCACTGATCTTAAACGCATTAAGATGTGTTCTAAAATATAGGTGTGACTGATGGCACAAACATGCGTATGTCTATTCAGAAGAAAGCCCCCCTGAGTTCAATGAAATTTAATCCCAGGGGCGGAGAACTTGTAGCTCTCTAGATGTTGCGGACTACAACTCTGACTCTTCCTGATCGTTGGCCATGTTGTTGGAGACTGATGGCCAGTGTAGTCTAGCAACATCAGGAGGGCCACAGATTCCTACCCCAGGCTTACAGGATTACAGCCTAAGCCCCTGTTTTCATGAACAATTCATCTCCCCACATTGTGACGCTACTGGGTAAAGGTAAAGGCAAAGGACCGCTGGATGGTTAAGTCCAGTCAAAGGCAACTATGGGGTTGCAGTGCTCATCTCGCTTTCAGGCCGAGATAGCCAGCGTTTGTCCACAGACAGTTTTCCGGGTCATGTGGCCAGCGTGACTAAACCACTTCTGGCACAACAGAACACAGTGACAGAAACCAGAGGGCACTGAAATGCCGTTTACCTTCCTGCCACAGTGGTACCTATTTATCTACTTGCACTGGTGTGCTTTCGAACTGCTAGGTTGGCAGGAGCTAGGCCAGAGCAACGGGAGCTCACCCTGTCACGGGGATTTGAACCGCCAACCTTCTGACCTGCAAGCCCAAGAGGCTTGGTGGTTTAGACCACAGCGCCACCCAGTGACGCTACCGGGGAGGAAAGGTGGGATATGAATTTAATGAAGAAAAAAATACATGATAATAATTAAGGGAAAACAGCCCTGCCCCTGGCCCTGACATCCACACACTGAGCATAGACATCTGAAGGGGGAAGTCCTGTGTGTGAAGACTTCTTTGTGATCTGAATCCCTGCGTGAATCCCTGAATCCAGATCATGTAGGCCCCTAGAGTTTCGTCTTCAGATGTCTAAGCTCAGCGTGCAGATGTTGAGGGTAGTGACAGTAGTGAGGAGTTCAATGTTGGGGAATTCAGCCACACTTCCCATTTGTCACAATAAGCTGCTTCTCAAATACAATGCATGAAGGGGCCTATAATTATCCTACCATATATTGCCCTTTCCGGAAATTCTGAGTGTGTGTGGATTATGGTAGCAGGAATGCAGCAAGATTTCCCAGCTATAGGGATGAGTTTAGGCACAGGCTAAGGACTTAGCAAACAAACCTAGACAGCATCTTAAAAAGCAGAGCCATCACCTTGCTGACAAAGGTCCGTATAGTTAAAGCTATGGTTTTCCCAGTAGTGATGTATGGAAGTGAGAGCTGGACCATAAAGAAGGCTGATCACCGAAGAATTGATGCTTTTGAATTATGGTGCTGGAGGAGACACTTGAGAGTCCCATGGACTAAATGAAGATCAAATGTATCCATTCTTATGGAAATCAGTCCTGAGTGCTCACTGGAAGGACAGAGCGTGAAGCTGAGGCTCCAATACTTTGGCCACCTCATGAGAAGAGAAGACTCCCTGGAAAAGACCCTGATGTTGGGAACAAGGAGAAGGGAACGACAGAGGACGAGATGGTTGGACAGTGTTCTTGAAGCTACCAGCATGAGTTTGACCAAAATGCGGGAGGCAGTGGAAGACAGGAGTGCCTGGCGTGCTCTGGTCCATGGAGTCACGAAGATCCGGACACGACTAAACGACTAAACAACAACAACAAGGACTTAGCAGACAAGTGTATACGAACACATACTGAGCAGGGGCAAGATCAATATGGACATTTCCCTTCTCCACTTAATGTTGCTGGAACATCTAAAGAGTATTAAGGTGGCCAAAATATACCTCTGCATCTGCAGAGTGTGAAGCAGTTGGCTGGGTACTGCCAGGTGCCTTAGCATTCACCCAATGCTGGCCAACATGGTGCCATGTGGATGCTGCTGGAGTCCAGTACCCAAAAGCCTCTGCCACCATGGCCAGTGGTCGGCAATGATGGGTTTTGTAGTCCAGCAACATCTGGAGGGTACTGCATTGGCTTACCCCTGATCACGCCATGCACTGACATTCGCTCAGAGATTTAGGCTGCAATCCTATATGTGCATGGCAGGGAATAAGCATCATTGGACTCCTTAGGACTTGCAGGACCACAACATTAACTTCTTGAAGCCACGGGGATGGAGCTGAAGCCTTAAGAAAGATGACTCTGGCATCTCCTACTAACTAAATTTCAAAAGCCGCACCCCCCAAAATTCACATGAGGACAGCACTTTAAAGAAAATAGGGGGTGCCCAGGGAGGCACAGACAAAGATGGCGAGAGAGGTTTGAGCCCAAGACTAACTTCTCTCTCATCCCAAGGATACCGGATAAAAAAAAATGTTAATGCAAACACATTGCAAGAAGGAAATGTCTTAGACCAGGGCTAGCCAATGTGATGCCTTCCAGATGTTTTGAAGTACAATTCCCACAAACCCTACCACCCTGGCCGATGATCAGGGATTATGAGAGATGCAGTCCAGCAATTTCTGGAGTACCACGTTGGATATCTTTGCTTTAGGCAGTGGTATGTACACAGTCTGATGGCATAGTTTGTAGCTTGCACGCTTTTTTACCTTACACGGAAGTTTTTTCCAAAGAGAAATATTGTAGATCGAGCAAACTGCATCCCTCAGCACATTAAAACCCATAATAATGCCTCTAATACAACCTTTTACAATGGTACTGCATATCTAGCACCGTGATAGCCATTTAAACAAAAGAGCCAGGGAAGAACTTTCAAAACAGGCCTGGAAGAAAGGAAAACACATTTCAGCACTCTCATTATTCCTTTCTGAAACCATCTCTTCCAGACAGTGATTTCAGTAGGCTGCTTAATAGCCTGCCGGATAGAATATCACTTGATCAGCCCTGCCACCCCAACCCCAATGCAATTTGCAGCGAGCAGTTCATATATGGCAAAAGGGATGGTGGAGAAACAGCCGCCCAGTCATCAGTGTAATGTAATAATTGGATGCAAAGGTGGGGGTGGGAATGGCCTCTGCGTATTCAGAATATTCTCTTACCCATTCCCGAAGTCATATCAATAATTAATTGTTAACACCTGGCAGAATCCATCTGACAATATCTGTTCATTATTGGTTAAGTGTTAGCTGATATCGTTCAACAAATTTCTGATGTGCTGGTGGCAATCTATTGAATATGTAAAGACTTGTGTCTCTGTATATTAGCATCAAAAGACAGGTGTTTGCACTCTCTCTCTTTTCTCTTTTTCTTCTTTGCAGCCAGAGAAAAATGTGTTTTTCAATAAATACTGAGTTTAAACATTTGTAGGTTTCTTTTTTGTTTTTGTTTTTTAAAGAGCATGCAATTAAAAACCCCCAAACCCTGTTCTTTCATTGCCATGATAGATTTTCTGCAAGTATATATTGGAATGTTAAGATTAAAAGGATGCCAAAGCTTTCTTCCTAAATAAATAATTATTAAACTTCATGAAGTTCTATATTTATTTAACGGATCGGACATCACAAAAGAATACAAAAATGTGAATCAGTAAACAAATAACATATACCGAACAGCTCAAAGGCAGTATTTTGCTAAAAAAGACTGTAGCGCTCACTAGCAGCTGCAAAATGCAACATTATTTCAAGACTCCTTTCGATTGTGTGAAGCGATAAATAAATTTAATAAACTGGAACATTTAATGCACTCTCACCCTAGAATCCTGGAAATGTAATTTTACCCATCTAATGCTACAATTCCCAGTACCCCTAACAAATGACAATTCCCAGGATTCTCTGTGGGAAGGGTGTGTGGTTCAAAATTTGCCTTTAAAACCCTTTCAACTACATTCTGTCGTCTCATAATTGGGTGAGGAACCTTATTTATGCTGAGACCCACGTTCCCCCAGGATTAAACTTCTAATTATCTTTGCTTTTTAAAGTCCTTTAACTACTTCTTGGATAATATTGCTAACATAAACAGGATGGGGGAAGCTATACTCCACCAACAGCACCAGTTGACTCAACTCACTCAACCCACATTGGGGCCAAATGCCCATTTCTCTGTCATCCTTCCTGCTCTACAGAGACACCCAAATAATGGGTGGGAAGTGATATGGGGAGCCAAGAGATGCCCTGGTGGCTTTTTGAAATAGCTGCCCTGCTGGAGTAGTTGTTCCACTGCAGACATTGCCAGCATGACACTCTCCAGGTGTTATGGATGTTCAACTCCCATCAGACACAGCCATCATCCCAGGAGACTTGCCCTGCCTTGCTAAGCTTCTACTGTGCTCTTTTCCTCTCGCTCCTTTCCCTTGTATTGCTGAGATTAGGAACCTGATTACCTATGCGGCCTCCAGGGCTTGATTTGGGGTGGGAGGTTGGTGATGGAAGTCTTTGGGCAAGAAGCCATCAAAAAGCCCTTCCCTATTTGTGAAATTGGTGGAGAGCCTACACTGGCCATTAATGTTTTAAGATTATGCAAAATGATGCTATGTCAGGGACCGTGCTGAGGAGGGCTGCACTGAGGAGGAATGGGGGGAGTCTCCCCCTCCCCCTGCTCCTGCTCCGGATCCTGAATCTTCCCAGGAGCAGGAGGACAGTATAGATGTGGAACAGTGGTTTGCAGAGGGACATAGTTCAGAAGGCAAAAGCTGGGAAATACTGGATGGGGAACAGCTTGGAGAAGATGCACTGGGAGAGAGGGAGTTAACAGATTCACTGTCTCTGGAAAGCATTCATCTGCTCAGCCCAAGGTCAAGAAGAGCTGATAAGGTGGCAGCACAGAAAGCACAGTGGTTATGAGCTCAGGGTACAAGACGCGGTAGTGACATGGGCGATTAGGGAAGAAGTGGGTTGAACCCTTAATTGGGAGCACTGCCATTCCTAGGAAGGGATTCTTTGTTCTCTCACTATGATCATTAAAGTTTCTAACTGGTAAGAAGACTCCTTTCCTTTGTTCTGCTTATCTACTGCCAGAGGGGGAGGAAGCCAATTCTCTGAAGCCTGATACGCTATAGATTCAATGCCATTCTTATTATTATCATTATCATTATTATTAGCAGAGACTGTATTAAATCTTATTTAATGAATAAATTTGTAAAAGAAAAGCCCTTCCCTGAATAGGCCCAACCCCTCTTCACTAGGGCTGCCATTGCTCATTCTCTCTCCCTCTCCCCTTGCAGTCCAAACCACACAGGCAGAGCTGTCCTCTCACCATAGCTGTTCCCTCAAACTTTGTCCTGCTTTCTTGGTTGCTTAGAGGAGATGGATGTGAACAGGGAAAGACTGGAAGCAGGAGGAGCTCCAGGGGCGTGGCAGAGGGTCCCCTGACATGGTGTGGCCCTGAAATAAACCAGTGAACGTGCAAAATGAAAGCACATTGTACTAAGAAGGGAGGTTTCCAAATAAGTGTTTTTTCTCTACTCTTTTCTCTATGTTTTTTGCACCTCTTTCTGGTTTACTGCAACAAATCTGGGAAGAAGAAAAAAAGACACATGCACAAAAACCAGCTGGAGAACAGAATGACAAAGCAATAATATCATGCTACTAGCCAGAGGGGGAATAGCCTGCAGGAAATCATTAAAAATGGCATTGTTATGCAGGTTCTCCCATTCTAATTAACCGTTAACGCTGAGAAGCTGAGAGTTCTTATCCTACAGCAAAACAAGTTGGTGAGGAAGCTGGTCAATTTTCCAATTTTGCTTGGTAATCAATGACATTTTTACCAGCTTTGTGAGAGTTTGCAATATTCTAACTGCCTGTCAAAGCCTTTTGAAAAACATACCAACAACAACAACAACAAAATCCCTCCTGATCTTGTTTTGTTTTTTATTCCACTTGGGACTCACTGTTGCTCCAATAGTTCATTTGCTTGGCGTTTTGGGAAAGTAGTTTTTAATCATTAAATGGAAAGGCATATCAGAAAAAGAAAAGCGAATGGTTCAGCCAAAGCATGTGCTTAACTTGCTCCCATTGTTGTCTGTAGGATAAGCAGTGCAGATTTTACGTACCTGTGCAGTTTTCCCAGATGAGAGCCAAGTGCAGTGGCCGGGGACCAATGGTGGATGAGCTACCCAGAAGGAGCATGCTATGTTCCCCTCCAGATATTATGCCTCTCTTCTAACACCTCATTGAGCATGCTGCTTTATGGAAGTGAGTCGTGGGCAACTTACAACTGTCAGGATGATGCCTCAATGCCTTCCACATGCACTGCGCCAGGAGAATTTTGGGTATCAGATGGCAAGACAGAATTCCAAAGAAAGTTGTGCTCTCTGAAGCCCACATTCCCAGCATGTTTGCACTCAATGACATCCACACTGGCTTGTTCATGTCTGCAGAATGGAAAAGGTAGCATCCCCAAGGATGTGCTCTATGGGGAGCTGGCGTCAGGCTTAATAAAAAGGTAAAGGTAAAGGACCCCTGACAGTTAAGTCCAGTCGTGGGCAACTCTGGGGTTGCAGCGCTCATCTCACTTTACTGGCCGAGGGAGCAGGCGTTTTGTCTGCAGACAGCTTCTGGGTCATGTGGCCAGCATGACTAAGCTGCTTCTGGCGAAACCAGAGCAGCACACGGAAATGCCATTTACCTTCCCGCCGGAGCGGTACCTATTTATCTACTTGCACTTTGACGTGCTTCCGAACTGCTAGGTTGGCAGGAGCAGGGACCGAGCAACGGGAGCTCACCCTGTTGCGGGGATTCGAACCGCCAACCTTCTGATCGGTAAGTCCTAGGCTCAGTGGTTTAGACCACAGCACCACCCGCGTCCCTTTAGGCATAATAGGCTTCAACAAAGCATCCTATTGTAGCTAGTGAAATATGCAGTGGAGTATGCCTGATTTCAGAATATGTGTGATGCTCTCACTAGTTTCTCTTTTTTGCAAATGTGTCCATGGGCCCTGAAAGGTTGCCAACCTCCACCCTAATAATCGATGGTGATTTGCGTGCTTAAGCTTTTTCAGTACACAAAAGGTTATCAGCTTTGTTAACAGATAACATCTAGCAAACCTTTTAGGCAGGATAACACACTTTCATCATTAAACAGTTGTAGGTCAGAGACACACAATGGACAAAACAGCCCTGCTTGAAAACGTTTAGCAGATCACTGTGAAATGTTATTATAAATAATCAAGTTACTCCTTTCCCACTACTTGGGGACTGAAGCCAATTAATTTGACTAGTAATCTCATCCAAAAAGGGGAATTAAACTTATGTCAGGGTATGCATGATTATTAACCTCTCTTCTAATGCAGCTGGCAAACCTATCGAGTATTTTCTGAGCTCCAAATATTAATTTTCTTTGAACAGTGTTTTTTTTTAACAAAGTGCTGCCTTTGGGGCTGTACTTAAAGTTAGATGGATTGAGTTCAGTGGTTTTAATTAAAATTATTCAATTAACCCAAACAAAGCTGACGCCAGAGCCTAACAACACTTTCATAACTCTAGTAAATAATTACTAAGTAAATAAATCCTGAATCAAGACAGACTGATTCTTCTTTCCTTCCAGAAATCTTGTTCACAGCAACAAAAATCCTTTTACCCATTTGTATATTCAAGTAATTAGGCACTGAAGAGGCCACTTAGTTCCTGGAGGGACATTGCCATGGGGTGGCGAGAACACAAGACTCTTAGAAAGGTTGTGCTGCTCCAGACCAATGGTCAGTTGAGTCTACAGTCCAAGTCAAGATCAAGCTGCATAGTTTTTATACCACCCATAGGCTCAAAAGTATATCTTATACGTTAGAATTTGACTGACCATTAATAGTATATTTGGAAGGCCTAGCAAGGGCATGAATAACCTTAGAGACGGCGCTGTCAAAAGAGAGAGGACACCTCTGCACACCACAAATACAGAAGCTAAAAATTCTGTCAACTTCACTCAAAACTCCTTTTTAAAAATTATTAACAACCCAGCTTTTTCGCTTTCATATAGATTTGTCAGATGCTGTTGAACCTTAAAAGCAACAGCAGCTCCCCATGAAATAACTGGAAGAAGCACACTGGCCATGATCCAGGAAAGTGGGCAGTCTACATGTGAGAGATCCAAATGTTTTGGCCAACAATTCCCATCAGCCCCAGCTAGCCTGGCCAATGGTCAGGGACGGTGGAAATTGAAGTCCGAAACCTATGAAGGGATAACTCTGCATTACAACATTCACTTTGCTTAATCTTCATTTCTGGCCAATTGTCTCATCCCCTGACACTGTGTCCATTACAGAAATCCTCATGCTCCATCTCTCTGTTACACAGGGTCTTGCACGTTCTGAGAAAAACTAACTGTCCTCCCCAGGTGGTTTAACTTGGTTTCTGTTGCCTAAGGAGACACCTCAAGTCTCTCAGAGTATGAGGGCTTCCACAGTCTTTCCTGGGCTCACTTGGATAAGAAACATAGCCAAAAGATGAGTTTTGGAACTTGCTGTGTTAAACCAGCCTAGAGGACTTGCATCCAGGAAGGTATTTCTGTTGAGAATACATAAAGCACAGATTCTGTCAACAAATGCGGGACATACGTTATTGCGATAAATGAAAAAGAAACAAACGGAAGTGTAGGAAAGCTTCCTAGGCAAGTGTTGGAAGTGAAATTAAAATGTAAAATTTAGGAAGCTCCCACATACCAAAATGGCTATACAGTCAAAGCTAGCTATAAGGAATAATGCTCACAACTTCAGAGACCACAATTCCCCCAGAACAGATCTGACATCTCTCCTAGGTAGTATTCTTTCCCCTCCACCCAAAGAAGCCTAGGGAAGGCAGAGTTTAGCTACTGAGGAGCTGGCCCAATCTGCTTCAAAATGGTCAAACTAATTTAAGATGCTAATTTAGGATCAGCCAATGCTAACCACATTTTTGAAGACTCAAATGGGGTTGCATTGACAGTAATTCCTTTGAAGTTGGATTTCACTTAATATGCTAAAAGGATTCTCCAACTTCAGTTCCTTATAATACGGACGGTGCAATCCTAGTCATGTCTACCCAACAGGAAGTTCAATGAGACTTACTCCCAGGCAGCGTAAGCTGGTCCACTGGGGGCTACTGGGCACAGCCCTCTCACTGAATCATAGAATTGCAGAGCTGGAAGAGCACCCCTAGGGTCATCTAGTCCAACCCGCTGAAATGCAGAAATTTCAACTAGAGTATGCATATGTCAAGCATTTTTTAAAAAAGAAAAAGAATCCTTTCCAAAATCTCAAAGCCGCACATTCTTCATTGCCCCTGTCCCCATTTTATACTTCTGTCACTGGAATTTTTGTCTGTGAACTCTCTGAATGACTCTGCCAATCCTAATAAAAAAATATATAGCTATGAAAAATGTGTCTCCAAGAAGAAAAACTATGTGACTGATCTGTCCAGGGCCAGATGGGCTGACCTCCAAGTACTATAAGACACTAAAAGATTATTTGATACAACCTTTGATGGAGGTCAGCAACGAAATTATGGAGGGGAAGAGGGCGCCGGAGTCGTGGAAGGAAGCGTTTATCACACTGATACCAAAGTCGGAAGCTGAAAAGACACAACTTAAGAACTATCGTCCCATCTCTCTTTTAAATGTGGATTACAAAATATTTGCAGACATTTTGGCAAGTAGACTTAAAAAAGTTTTAAATGAAGTAATTCACAAGGACCAGGCAGGCTTTCTCCCAGGCAGACACTTGTTTGCTAATACAAGGAATATTATTGACATTTTGGAACTTTTGCAAACAGATATAAACACAAAAGCAGTTTTAATTTTTATAGATGCGGAGAAGGCCTTTGACAACATTTCCTGGAAATTTATGAAGGGAAATTTAAAAGAAATGGAAGTGGGACGGGGTTTTGAGAATGGGATTGAGGCGATATATTCAGAGCAGAAAGCTAAACTGATAGTTAACAATGTGGTTACAGAAGAGTTTAAAATTGAAAAAGGAACACGACAAGGCTGCCCTATTTCCCCTTTGTTATTTATTTCGGTTCTGGAAGTGCTCCTGAATATGATTAGAGGGGACCGGTTGGTGGAAGGAATTCAGGTCGGAGAGAAACAATATAAGCTTAAAGCTTTTGCAGATGACTTGGTTTTGACCCTGCAGGAGCCAGAGTCTAGTACGAAAAGAGTATTACAACTGATTTATGACTTTGGTCAAGTGGCGGGATTCAAATTAAACAAACAGAAAACTAAGGTGTTGGGAAAAAATTTGACAGATACAGAGTCAGAACGGTTTCAGAAAGAGACAGAACTAAATGTGGTTAAAAAAGTAAAGTACCTAGGGGTAAACATAACAGCAAAAAATCTAAGTCTATTTAAGGATAACTATGAAAAATGTTGGGCAGAAATTAAGAGAGATTTAGACAGTTGGACAAAATTGAAACTTTCTTTGTTAGGCCGAATTGCTGCTATCAAGATGAATGTATTGCCAAAGATGTTGTTTTTGTTTCAAACACTTCAGGTTCTGGATAAGACGGAGTGTTTTCAGAAGTGGCAGAGAGATATTTCTAAGTTTGTCTGGCAGGGCAAAAAGCCCAGAATTAAGTTTAAGATATTAACTGATGCGAAAGAAAGAGGGGGCTTTGCCCTGCCAGATTTAAAGTTGTACTATGAGGCCGCAGCTTTCTGCTGGCTAAAAGACTGGCTACTTCTTGAAGACACTGACGTGTTGGATTTGGAAGGGTTTAACAATACTTTTGGATGGCATGCATACTTATGGTACGACAAGGTTAAAATCAATAAGGCCTTTAAGAACCATATTGTCAGAAAATCACTGTTTAATGTCTGGACAAAATATAAAGACTTGTTGGAAAATAAAACTCCAAGGTGGCTTTCACCTTTGGAAGCTAAGGCCCGAAAAAGACCCAATATGGAGGCCAAATGGCCAAAATATTGGGAAATATTAGAAAAAGATGGAGACAACTGGAAATTGCAGAGTTTGGAGAAAATGAAGGATAAAGTGCGAGACTGGTTACATTACGCTCAGATTAAAGAAGTTTTTAAAAATGATAAGAAACTAGGGTTCCAGGTGGAGAAATCGAAACTAGAAACAGAACTGTTAGAACCAAAGACTAAGGTGCTTTCAAGGATGTATAACTTGCTGTTAAAATGGAATACACAAGATGAAATGGTTAAATCGGCTATGATAAGGTGGGCACAGGACATTGGGTACAATATCATGTTTGAGGACTGGGAAAGGTTGTGGAGTACTGGGTTGAACTTTACTGCATGCAATGCTTTGAAAGAAAATGTAATGAAAATGATATATAGATGGTATATGACCCCAGTCAAACTTGCAAAAATATACCACCTGTCTGATAATAAGTGTTGGAAATGTAAAGAGAGTGAAGGAACATTCTTTCACCTCTGGTGGACCTGCCCTAAAGTGAAGGCGTTCTGGGAAATGATTTATAATGAACTGAAAAAGGTATTTAAGTATACCTTCACAAAGAAACCAGAGGCCTTTCTTTTGGGTATTGTCGGCCAAGGGGTGGTAAAGAAGGATTGGACATTTTTTATGTACGCAACAACAGCAGCAAGGATACTTCTTGCAAAGCACTGGAAAACTCAAGATCTACCCACACTGGAAGAATGGCAGATGCAACTGATAGACTATATGGAACTGGCCGAGATGACCGGCAGAATCCGTGACCTGGGAGAGGAGAGGATGGAGGAGGACTGGAAGAAATTCAAGATTTATCTACAAAAATATTGTAATTTGAGTGAATGTTAAGCAGGATGCTAGATCATAAATAATTGGGCACCACTAAATTAGATGATTTAAGATGATAATGTGAGATTGAGAAAATATAATTTTTTTTTTTGAGAATTACAAGATTATAAATAAATAGATGGGACATAAGAATGCAAATAAGATGATAAATTGCTGGCAAAAAGTTATAACGATGAAAGTGGGAGCGGGAGATGTGAGGGAGTCCAAAGAAGATGTGAAACTATGTTAAGACATATGCTACATTGTTTATTATATCTATTCTGTATGTTAAACCCTAATAAACATTTATAAAAAAAAAAAACCTATGTGACTGATCTGGATTCTGGAAAGTCAACCCCAGTATGAAGGCTCTTACTGTTAAGAGGGCTGCCCAGTATAGCCACCATAGCAGAGAAGGGAGGAGTTAGCAGGACAGGAATTATGGTGCTGGAGGAGACTCTTGAGAGTCCCATGGACTGCAAGAAGATCAAACCTCTCCATTCTTAAGGAAATCAGCCCTGAGTGCTCACTGGAAGGACAGATCGTGAAGCTGAGGCTCCCATACTTTGGCCACCTCATGAGAAGAGAAGACTCCCTGGAAAAGACCCTGATGTTGAGAAAGATGGAGGGCACAAGGAGAAGGGGACGACAGAGGATGAGATGGTTGGATAGTGTTCTCGAAGCTACCAGCATGAGTTTGACCAAACTGCAGGAGGCAGTGGAAGACAGGAGTGCCTGGTGTGCTCTGGTCTATGGGGTCACGAAGAGTCGGACACGACTAAACGACAACAACAAAGCAGGACTGCTTCAAAAGAAGAAGAAGAAGAAGAAGAAGAAGAAGAAGAAGAAGAAGAAGAAGAAGAAGAAGCCCTATTTAGTAGCATTAGCCTATCAGCATCATAAATTGTCTACCTGCTTCCCTGAAGGCCAAAGAAGCAACTGGGAGTGTTTCCTCCCTGGAGCTTTCCCCTCTTAGTTTAGCTTGTTACGAAGAGAGAGAGTGAGTGCAACGGTGCATCTCTATATGTTTATAGATGAGATTATGTCAGGAAAGGCTTTTCCATTATAGTAGATATATCTGCTCACTCAAGTAGTCTACCCTTATGCCACAGTGGAGGAGGGAACATGTGGGAGATAGCGCCTTGCCCTCCTTTCTATGAACATGAAATTGCAAGTTGGAATCTGCCGCACTGATAGCTTTAGAGAAGCTACAATCACGTGCAGTCGCCTTCCTTGAGCATGTGAGCAAATCCCATTGGTTCCCAGTACATTTTCGAGCACAATTCAAAGTGTTGCTGCTGACCTTTAAATCTTGGGACGGCCTTGGCCCTGTATGCCTGAAGGAGTGTCTCTACCCCCATTGTTCAGCCTGGACATTAAATCCAGCTCCGAGGGCCTTCTGGCTTTTTTTTAAGTGAAGAGAAGTGAAGCTACAGGGAACGAGGCAGAGGGCCTTCTTGGTAGTGGCACCCACCCTGTGGGACACCGTCCCAAAGATGTCAAGGAGATGAGTAACTATATAACTATATAACTATATAACTATATAACTATATAACTATATAACTATATAACTATATAACTATATAACTATATAACTATATAACTATATAACTATATAGCTATATAACTATATAACTATAGATGGGCCTTTGGACTGATTCTTATGAGCAGTAATGGCACATGGCCAGGAAAGACAGTATATGAACTGACTCACCGTCCCATTAACTTGTTGCTGTATTTAGATGTTTAAACATAAAATGTCAAGTGTCAGGGGACAATCACACACATGTGGCCATTGTCCAGGTGCTTGTGGTCTCCTGAATAGTCGTTGTGTAAGAATAAACACAATTATTCTTTGCTTTATCTCAAAATGACTTTGCCAGCTTTCCAAGACACAAACAAAAAACCAGTGCTTAATTGGTCTCCAGTGGGAAGCCAGTGTTTATAATATGAAAGGACATTAACTTATAGAGAGAGAGAATGACAGTCCTAGGCTATTGAATGACTTACCCTCACCATTAAAAGCCAGTGTTGACCTTAATTGCCTTTATATACTTTACCGAGACAGTAAAAGTTTGTAATGAGAATACATTGTAACATACTAAAATGTTTCTTGCTTATTCCCCACCGCTACCACCACTTTTTTTTAAAAAAACCAAAACATCCTTGTAAGAATGTAACATTTACGGAGATGTCTGCAGAATAAATCCCATTTATTGGTAACAGGTATTCACCCTCCTTAAACCATTGATTTATTGGCTCTGTTTAGCCTGCTATGCATTTTCTTGTAATCCACACAAAAAGAAGTAACAAAAAGAAATTGCCATGAGGACTTCCATTTTTTACAGGCCCTAGCCTCCAGGGGGGCACAAAAAAACCTCTTTATTAGCTCTGCTGTGCTGTAACTGCTGTATTACCTTTTAAGATCCAGGGTCACATTCCTGCTGAACTATTGCTGTAAAATGCCAGCGTATAAAAATCCCAACCACTCCCTATACACTCCTGCTTAAGTTGTAACGTTTTATGCAGCTGCACAAATTGAGTTAAAGAAAGTATTTAGTAAGCATAATTCGAGGCTTTGAAAAAATGCATGCCCTTTCTGATATTGGGACTTGGGCTTTCTGAAAAACTGTATGTCATTAAGACAGAAGAATATATATTTAGCAGCCTTTTTATTCCTCCCTTGAAAGCAACATCTTTAGCAAAAGCTGGGCAAAGAGAGGTTAGAAGTTAAAGCTTTGGGAATCACTTTATGCTAATTCAGACATTAGCCTGAAATTCAGTTCCTTTCATATGACAATCTAGCTCTTTAAAATCTTAGTAATAATGAGCCTGTGATCAGTAAGGATCCTTCTGGTGTTTCCCGCCCCCTCCCCATTTTAAATATTATTTTTCAGAAGTCAGGACGGATCCAGGGTTTTTTGTGCCTCTAGGTGCCCTGAGTGGTAGATATGGTAGATGTGGTGGATAAAAGGAGAGCTGTGCAGTGGTACCTTGGTTCTCAAACTTAATCCATTCCGGAAGTCAGTTCCAAAGCCAAAGCGTTCCAAAACCAAGGCACGCTTTCCCATAGAAAGTAATGCAAAATGGATAAATCCGTTCCAGACTTTTAAAAACAACCCCAAAGCAGCAATTTAACATGAATTTTACTATCTAACGAGACCATTGATCCATAAATGAAAGCAATAAACAATGTACTACAGTCACACAATCAATCAGTAGCTGAACTGAGTTCCACACAGTCACAAAAAGAAATAAAAAAAGCCGCAAAAACAAAAACGCAAAATAAACAGCAGAAAACAGACAGACCTCAGCATAACACTTAAAACAGAAGCGTAACACTCATATCAGAAGCATAACACTAAAAACGGAGCATGTTCGGCTTCTGAAAAAAGTTTGCAAACCAGAACACTTACTTCTGGGTTTGCAGTGTTTGGATTCCAAGTTGTTTGAGTGCCAAGGCGTTTGAGAACCAAGGTACCACTGTGAATACAAACAGAGCATTTCTCAGAGCTTTGAGAGGCACGGTATCGTTTTGTATGTGGCTTGCCCAGGTCAGAAGTCATTCACTCTGCTCTTTACAGAGTGAGAACATGTCCCATTGTCCATTTCGGCCATGAAAACTGAGATACTTATTTATTTATGTCCACATTTATATCTTACTTTTCCTCCAAGAGTCTCAGGGTTCTCTCCCTACCTCTGAATTTTCCTCACAACAGCCCTGTGAGGTAGGTTAGGCTGAGAATAAGTGACTGGCCTGACAACACCCAATGAGTGTCATAGCTGATTTGGAGTTTCAACCCTCATCTCTGAGGTCCCAGGCCATGGGGAGGGGAGAGAATGTTCAGAGCTAAATGAGCAGCAAATGATGTGCTTTTGTTGTGGTATCTGGGTGGTTTTTAGCTAGAGGACAGGAAGCACGATTTGCACCTTCCTCTCTCTCTTTGTTTTAAAGTACTTAGTTTTACTTCATGTATTGATTCCATGTTTTATATTTTATATCCTGCCGTTCCTATATTCAGGACTGCTTACAATATGAATAAAACAAACTCTAAGTTTAAAGCAATATATTTTGCAAATAAAAAAATACAATTAAAATGCTATTTATAGAAACAGGAGAGTGAATAAAATATAACAAGAATAAATACATAAGCAGCAATAAAAGCGCTGCTGAAAATGAAATACGAGGCAGCTGAATCAAATGGTGTTTTTGTTGTTGTTGTTTTATAGAAGATCCTTTGAGAATGACATTTGTATATTTCTACAGCAGTGTTGGGGAACCTGTGGTTCTCCAGATCAGAACATGGGGACAGACCACAGAGGAAATAGGACTGTAGCTATAGGCAAAGTCAGGCTTTGGAGTCTGGTATTCCTGGTGAACTAAAAAAAAAGGTTGTTGTTGTTTAGTCATTTAGTCGTGTCTGACTCTTCGTGACCCCATGGACCAGAGCACGCCAGGCACTCCTGTCTTCCACTGCCTCCCGCAGTTTGGTCAAACTCATGCTGGTAGCTTCAAGAACACTATCCAACCATTTCGTCCTCTGTTGTCCCCTTCTCCTTGTGCCCTCCATCTTTCCCAACATTAGGGTCTTTTCCAGGGAAAAAAAGGGGGTTAGATAATTCAACTGATTAAACTTCATTCCCAAAGACTGAGGGTCAAAATTTCTGATAAGAATGGTTTTGTACAGTGCTATTTTTCTAGAAAAGAGGTGCCAGAGCTCACCATGAAATTCTCCTTTGTTTTCTTAGACTGGCAATGGCGCCCAACTGAGAATTGCTGGAACTAAGCTCCAGTGAGCTCCAGGCCCTGGTTTTGGAACACTGAATGGTTTGAGTGTTGTCCATCAGCTGATGAAGAATTCTGCTCTGGTTCTTAGAAATTCTAATCAAATATATCAAAACAAGACATCTTTGCTTTAAGCAGTTTCAAGGTCAAGCACTTGAAAAATCAAGATATCACAAGCATGCTACATCTATGGTTCATATGGTTCAGCAGTGTCTATGTGGCATGAAAAAGAAAGCTTTTGGTATCCCCTTGTTCACTGTATGTTTCACATACTTTTTTCTTAGGAACCAAAAAATGTGCCAGTCATTTAATTCTTTGTTTCCATACTTCATATTCTGTTAACTTACACAATGGGCTGTATAAAAGTCAAAAGCTCTGCATGGAGAAGGAGTAAGGAGGAAAGTTATTGCCTTCCTTCCTCCGGCCTTACCTTCAGATCCTCTCCACCAGTGAGTGAGTAAGATCCAGGTAGGACTACAGCACAATCCATGTAATGTGGAGTCTACAGGTCGCAGGGCACACCATTTACGCTACCTCTTATTATGACAAATGAATGGACAAACATGACTTAGGCCCTTGGAGGAGAGTGGGGAAAACTGACTGTTACGTATTCAGTGGTCTGTGTTTGCCTGAGCTTGAGTCTGGACTAAGGGTTCTGAGCCTCTGTGTTCTGATTCGATACATGATATCCAATCATAGAACATTTCAGGACTTTGGCCTCTGCCATTGGCCCTTAAACTTGATTCGCAGCTTGGAAGTTTAGACAGCCAATCACGTTGGGAATGAGAGTGGCCCAGGCCTGCAGAAATGTATATAAGCAGTTGCTTTGCCTTTGTTTTCCAGTTCTGTTAGATCAGCAAAGGTTCTTGCTGTTATCACTGTGTCTTGCCTCGTGGGAACCCACCTACACTTCACTGATTAAGGAAGATGTTGTAACAAAGCTGGCAGAATTACATTGATTCATTTAGAAAGCAGTTGATGCAGTCATAAAAGCTTTGCAGTGTTGGGACATGAGTTCCATATCAAACATTTCCTTTTGTTTACCACAGGTACAGGCACAGTGGAACAGGACACAAATATTCACTAATGCAGTACAGTGGTACCTCAGGTTACATACACTTCAGGTTATAGACTCCGCTAACCCAGAAATAGTACCTCGGGTTAAGATCTTTGCTTCAGGATTAGAACAGAAATCGTGCTCCGGCGGCACAGCGGCAGCAGGAGGCCCCATTAGCTAAAGTGGTGCTTCAGGTTAAGAACAGTTTCAGGTTAAGAACGGACCTCCAGAACAAATTAAGTACTTAACCCGAGGTACCACTGTACTCTGTTTAATTCATGATCCTTCCCCCACCTCAACATTATTCAGCTCTCTTTGAATTATAGTGCTACCTCGGGTTAAGTACTTAATTCGTTCCGGAGGTCCGTTCTTATCCTGAAACAGTTCTTAACCTGAAGCACCACTTTAGCTAATGGGGCCTCCTGCTGCCGCTGTGCCGCCGGAGCACGATTTCTGTTCTAATCCTGAAGCAAAGATCTTAACCCGAGGTACTATTTCTGGGTTAGCGGAGTCTATAACCTGAAGTGTATGTAACCTGAAGCATATGTAACCTGAGGTACCACTGTACAGTTTTACATATGATAACAGCGTGTGTTATTATTTCAAGAACTGGTGGGTGTTCTTGGAATATGTACAGTACTGGACAACCTATATTACATTGTTAAGTTTCATGTTAAAATTAAAACTAATGCCATTTCACATGATATCATTTAAACACAGGATGTCACATGGAATGGATGTATCTCCATTCTGGGGATATGTTGTGTAAATGGCATTTTTCACAAGGGCAGTTGCCCTGGAACTGAGTTGCATTTCACTGAGTCATCAAACAGCAATTCACGCACATATCAAGTCTTAAAATCTCTCATGCATGTTTATTTAAAGTGAGGAAAAATGTAAAACCCTAAGATTCTAGCCCTTATGTTGGGCAGAATTCTCTCCACCCCCCGCCTGCTTTCTTTACTCTAATTATTAAGACAAAGTTTGCTATTAATAAACAACCAGTCTTGAAAAGTAGTTTTCTTGGTCAACTTTCCATTTATTTTCTCAGTAGAGACCTCGTTGCCGCCCTAATTCCACACCTATATTTTGATTCCTTATTGACATTTTAGAAACCTCTGATTAAAAAAGGATATATAAATTAGACCAATAACAAAAACTCTTATTTTGTTGGTGGACTTCTTTCTCACACACCCCAAAATAAAAATAAACCAACCTTCAGCCAACTGCTGATGATACAGAGTAAACTGCCAACCAGTCACACGCTGTGAAATTTAGCTCTGGAACCTTTGCTGTATGTGTGACTTCTAGTATAATTCTAATGTAATATGGATGTGTGGTTGACAGCACAAATGGTCTTCACTAAATAGTTTATTGCCAGTTTAAAGGGTGAAAGAAGCATAGGGACCACTTAAAAATATTTATTATTGAGCACAGCGTTATCAATAAGTAATCAGGAATGTTTCAGGAGTAAAAGAAACAACACAGCTTCCATGCAGGGATAGTAGGAAATAGCTCAATACGTTAGATTAAAAACAGGCATTAGGGAACTGTTAGAAATAATATATTTGTCTGCTTCATGGTTTTGGTATGTAAATAAATAATTAGGTAGTTCCTAACACTAGATTAGTGCTTAGTCCCTGGTCTCTGCTTCCTATTATTAAATCATATTTAATCTGAGGGACAAGGATGCCACAGCTATAGTTATTTCACACTACTATTGAAACAAATGTGTGTTCCCAACATGGCATTTTTATAGTAATTATTCATTGTGCAGCAAAGAGCCTTCTGTGTGAAATTTTCCACCAGTGAAAGTTTGCAATTCCAAAGAAAAAGTGTACACGATCTTTTTTAAAACCTGTATTTTTCTACTGAGATACTTTCCTAGCTAACATATTGGGATAAAAAAAAGCTCCATTAACCAAACAGGTATTAGAAGTCACCCCAGAACTGGCCCTATTGAACATCCTCCAAGATAATAATGCCCACTCATATTATAAAGAGCTTATAACACATCTACTCTCAGCAGCCAGAAGCACCATAGCCAGACACTAGAGAGACCTGTCAGGAGTGAATATGGATCAATGGTACCAAATCCGATGGGAAACAGCCTTACTAGAAAAGCTAACCAACAGACTGAAACTGACACAGGAACAAATAGAAGAGGATGCCATCACCCTGGCATGGCTCCCCTTTATTTCACACACTGCCCAACAAGGCAACAAGAATCCACCAACAGCATACGAATCAATCTGGTTTACCTGACCCAACAAGCCTTCATCCCTCACAAACGCAAACAAACCTCACTGCAGCCAACCACAGACAACCAACCACTCTCTGTCCGCCCAATCCCTGTCACTACCAAGGAAATGTAATAAGTGAATAGAAAGAGACCCTACCCAGTTGATGCGGTCGCAAAACCCCACATGTACACTATATGAAATAATTTAAGTTTCACCACCCCATCCCCTCTCCCCCCACTCTTCTCCCTTACACTGTACACAACACTAATGTTTCATATTAAATGTAACTGATCTGTAGAAAAGACTTTACAACCTGAAAAAAGAGACAATGTACATACTTTTGTAAACTAAGAAAATCTTTAATAAAAATTATTTTAAAAAAACAACCCATGAAAAGAGTTCCATTTTTTTGCAATAAAACTAGTTTAGTGAAGCAGACTTAAGTGTCCTTTTGACACAACACACATTATTATCATTATGCTTTTGTTTTGGAACATTTTACTGTCCTGAAATACATTGGGATTTAGCTTGGGGTAGGATAAAATGTCCCCTGAGAAGCATATGCAGAGTAGCTTCTAAAGTTCATACTAGATGTGCATAGTTTTTTTTATATTTTACCATCTGTCCCCTGTGCAGTGGGTGGAAAATCTATTATTTACATGAAAGACAGTGGGGAGGGTGAACCAACCTGCTCCTTAACTTACATTATAGCACTGTGTCACTTCAAGTGATTTTCTTCCAGTTTGGCACATTTCTGGGATTGGAGCCAAGCGGGGAGAAAACCAGTTAAAACAGTTTGCAGGGAGGGGAGGCAAAGTGAGAGAAGATAATATGTTTCACTCTTCTCCCCTGCCCTTCCTTTCATATAAACAATTGATCCCCCCCCCCCATCTCTACATCCTAATGCAAACAGGGCAAGGGTGTGTGTCTATCTGCAGTGCTCATTGTGCTTGGTAGGGTGGACTTTAGGGAGACCAATGGTAGGTGGTGCCAGAGCCAATGGGTGACAACTCATTCTTCCTCATTATTATTTTTTTAAATAATATTTATTAATTTTCAACCATTTAAACACAACAAAATAGACAAAACAAAACAAAAAATAACAAAATAAGACACAAACCATTTAACACAAAAAACAATTTCAATATCTTAACTTTCGTTCCCTTATTTCCACGACCTCCTCACACCTCCCTTTTTGTATTCCACTTCTATTAATTGTTTCAGCAATTCCTTTCCATCTTCCTCTGTTTCTATCCTATAATTATCTTAACATATTCTGACCTTATTTTTCCCTTTAATAGTCTATTCATCTATTTATACTTAATTCCTTATAGCATTTCTACTAGAGCCATATAACTTCATTCCAACATTTTTCTTACATTCATTATTTTTACAGTATTTCTATAAATAGTCTTAAACTTTTTCCAGTCTTCTTCCACCGACTCTTCTCCCTGGTCTTGGATTTCTGCCAGTCGTTTCCGCCAATTCCATATAGTCCATCAACTTCATCTGCCATTCTTCCCGAATAGATAAATCTTGTGTCTTCCAGTACTTCACAATGAGTATTCTTGCTGCTATTGTTGCATACGTGGAAAAAGTTCTATCCTTCTTTAACACCAATTGGCCAACCATGCCCAGGAGAAAGGCCTCTGGCTTCTTCAAAAGGGTATATTTAAATGCCTTTTTCATTTCGTTATAAATCATCTCCCAAAGTGTCTTAATTCTTGGGCATGTCCACCAAAAGTGAACTCTAATCCTCAAATTCGTCTGTTTTTCTTTAAGTTCAGTCATAGCAAACATCAACTTGCGTTCATCAAATTGCCTCTGTAGGGCTGGGGCTCTCTTTCTCTTTCTCTCCAGTTGTACTTTACATTCAGCAACAACAGCTTTTTCCCTGGCTTCCTCCGCAGTTTGCCGTATCAAAGTAGGTTCCTGTATCAATTTCTGGGTGGTTTCTGCATTGGTATTATTTATACTTTCTATATTTAGGTTGATTTTAGTAATTGAAACATCCATTTTCGCATTTATCGTGTCCATTTTCCTGTTAAGCTGATCCAATGAGTCATTTATCTTATAAAATGCAGCCACTAAAGCCTCTTCTGTCGACATTCTTCTTGGTTTTAAACATGCTAGTACAAAGGCAGCAACAGAAGGAGCAGGGGGGCCTGATGATGGACCTCTTCTGGATTGTTGCCAAGTCCTCCCAGACCTTACTGTTTTGTCAGCAGTTGACTGGTCTGTTTTTCTTCTTCCATTTACCATAACACTTAAAAGATTCAAGGTCAGTCCCAGAGTCTCACGGTTTTTAACTTGCAGCTGGAAATTCCCCTAGCCCAGCTCTTGTAAAACAACCGGTTTCAAAGGCTTCCACTAGGGGGAAACAGTTTCTATTTGTAATAGTCAATAGTATCCTCTTTTCAACAATCCAAAATTAGTTTCAAATTAGTTTCAATTTTCAGTTACTTTTACTCCTTTTTAAAGCAGCCGGAAACAGTAGAAACAATGTATTTCTCTTGTTTAACTAGCTGTCAATGAACGTTCTAAACGCTGTCAATGAACATTCCAAAAGACGTCAGTCCTGCTAGCAGCCCGTTTCCAGGGTCAGAGCGGCGGTGTTTTAAATCTCTTCACTCTCTCCCACAGGCATAATCAATCCACAACTTCCCCCTCTCTTCTCCTGTCTCCAAGAGGGGGTTTAATGTTCTTTATTGATGGAAATTTAATCTTTTACAAAAGACTTTCCAGGACTCCAGCTTGCAACTTCATTGCCTCAGTCTATTTACAAAAGGGGAAGGCGGACTTCCTGTTTTGAACCTCCCCGTTGCGATACCAAATTAAACATTTAGAAATCCAATTCTTCCGTTTCAGATCTACTCACGGGTAATTACTTTAGAGTCAAATTGTCCACAGGAAAAGGTCAGCGCTCTCCGGCAACAGCTATGCGGCTTCGCTCCGTGGAAGAAGCAGACGATTCGATGCACCGCGCCACTCACCCCACGTCGCTCCGGAGCCCCAAAAACCGGGGTTCCCCACGAGTGGGGGAGGTGCAAAAGGTGCCTGCCAAATCCCATGTTCACAGGCTTCTCCCGCCTGTGATTTTAACGGGTCTCCGCCTTCGCCGTGGCGGCCAGACCCAGATTCCCACGGAGCAGATTCCTCCCGGTCAGAGGAATTCCGCCATTACCGGAGGCACCTCCCCGGAAGTCCTCCTCATTCTTCCTCATTTTCTGCCTCCTGGCAACACTGAAACTAAGGAAGAGGAAGCTGCCACAGACAGTGCCATCCTCTGGAGTGGTTGTAAGGAGAAAAGGCAGCCAGGAGTTACAAGGGCAAACTGAAGGTTGGTGGTTCTCTGCAGTGAACCAGCCTCCGTTTGCTGATCCATCATGTCTAGTTTGGCCTTTAAAAAGGTAAAAGGTAAAGGACCCCTGGACGCTTAATTCCAATCAAAGGCTACTATGGGGTTGTGGCACTGATCTCACTTTCTGGCAGAGGGAGCCGGCGTTTGTCCACAGACAGCTTTCTGGGACATGTGGCCAGTATGACTAAACCGTTTCTGGTGCAATGGGACACCGTGATGGAAACCAGAGTACATGGTAACAATGTTTACTTTCCCGCCGGAGTGGTACCTATTTATCTACTCACACTGGTGTGCTTTCAAACTGCTAGGTTGGCAGGAGCAGGGACAGAGCAATGGGAGCTCATCCCATCACAGGGATTTGAACCGCCGACCTTCTGATCGACAAGCCCAAGAGGTTCAGTGGTTTAGACCACAGTGCTACCTGCGCTTAATTAGCATGTGGTTGTTCCATGTGGGGTATATTTAAATATCTGAAATGGCATGGTAGCCCTAGTTATGGAAAAAGGATAGCCAGCTTTGGGGGGGGAGATTTAATTGGGCTATGTCAAAGAAAGTGTAATGCATTTATGAAAGCATTCAGTATGGAAGGTATTGAAGCTTTTTTGTGGGGGTGAGGGTGGGGAGGGAAAGGGAACTTTGACCAAGAGGAATATCATATTATGATTATTATAAAGGTGTCTGACTCATACACCTAACAATTCACCTCCACTCCCCCCCCCCCCCAGTAGTAAAGCATAGTCTATTAATGCAGTTTTTGTTGCTAAAGTCAGCAAAGAGCCCTTTGTACCCTACAATTGAAGGGCATAACGTTGTGGTATGAAGACAGAAGTGCAGATGTTGCAGATGTTATTCTTGGAGGTAGAGAATATTAGAATGATCGGCTATACCTTGTAAGTGAATTCAGTGCTGCCGTATTGAGAAAGCTATAAGCAGGGCAATGTATAGTGAATATTTTAAGGAAATATAAAGATTCATAGGCATAATCAGAAGATCTTTCACTATAACTATAATTGGAAATGTTGATATTGTTGCATGCCACGCCAATCTCTCTTCAGTTTGTAGTTGGAACAAACAAAATTAACTTAAAGTAATAAGCTAGTGCTATCTTTTTTATTGAAAACAGAAGTGCCTGGCGTGCTCTGGTCCATGGGGTCACGAAGAGTCGGACACGACTGAACGACTAAACAACAACATCTTTTTTATTTCATGGTATATGGCACTGGTGTATAAAATGAATGATGATAAAATTATCATTCATCACTCACAAATTTCAAGAATTGTACCAGGTGCCTAGCTGCCCCATTGCAAACTCTTCAGTGATGGAAAAAAGGCCCAAGCTATATTTAACATTCCTCCCCCTGCCTGGGTTATTTTTCTAGGATACTATATGAGAACAGTGTAGGAATCAGTGTTTTTTTCACTGGGAATTTTGTCATTCAGAACAGTATTCCCCTTGTAAATATGTGGCCGTAATTGGCATCCTCAAATGTTTACCCTTCTGCCCTTGACTGAACCTAAGAAGCAGATGGCAGAAACAGTTCAACAAATACTTGCTGGGTCATTGAAAAAAACCTGCCAGACTGCTAAATTCATTGGCAAAGTGCCTTGTGGCATCAATGGCTGCTTCAAAGGAAAACTGCTGTGGTCTTTTGATGTAGCTTTTAAAGGGAAATATGCAACATAGCTTATTATTTTAGTCTTTTCTTTTTAACAGCCATTGTCATAACCTGCCAAACCCCCTGAATTGGAAACTTTGCTAAATGTGTTTTTGCTTCTTTCTTAGAGTTACCTACTTAGATGTGGGTCAGAGGGGGTATAGGCCAGCCACAAATCTCTCCTGTGAGGCTATGTTTTCTTCTTGTCAGCGGCTACTACAGTAGCATACAAAATGGGCAGCAATAAGCCCAGAGCCTGCAGACTTTCAGAACGTCATTGCTGTGCTTACAGAGGGCTTGCCATTAAGACACACTGTGGTGCATCTTGCACAAATCTCTACGTTAGTTCTAACCCCCACCCCGTGCTTTTCTGGTTGATAAATCAGTTCATGGACATGCCTCTATTTCTTGAATTGTACAACGGTGACAGTGACATTTAAACCTTCTGCTGTGTCAGGGATGTAGTTCAGAGACAAAACAAGCACAGAGCAAAGAAGCAGACAAAGAACTGTAGGCAGTCAGGTCATCTCACTAAGGAACTGTGTCAGAGTTTGAGGCTTTATAAAGCATGATAGAGCCCTACTGGTGCCCTTGTGCCACCTGACAACTACAGAATTTGATGTTGCAATAGAGTGCCTACTGGTATCTCTCTTCTGGCAAGTAAGGAACCAGGGTCCCTGGCTAGAGTCCATGCACCTTATGTGTACTAGATTTCTCAACATAGAATCATAGAAGAGTTGGAAGGGAGGCCCGGGGGTTCCACCAGGCCTTTGGCCAAGGCACAGTCTGACCCCCTCCTTCTGTAATCCTCATAGAACTCTAGCACAATGGTTGCCATTCATTTGACTCTGAATTGATTTTAGAATGAATTGATATTAGAATATATTTCAATTAATTGATCGTTATTTTATGTAAACTGTGTTATTTTTACTGTTGTTAGCCGCTCTGAGCCCAGCTTCGGCTGAGGGGGACGCGAGCCAAATAAAATTTTATTTTTATTATTATTATCTAGTCGAACCCCTGCAATGCAGGAGCCTCAGCTAAAGCATCCATGACAGATGGCCATCCGACCTCTGCTTAAAAACCTCCAAGGAAGGAGAGCGTTCCATTGTTGAAAGGGGATCATTCTACTGTCGAACAGCTCTTAACATCAGAAAGTTTCTCCTAATGTTAGCTGGAATCTCATTTCTTGTAATTGAAGCCATTGGTTTGAGTCCTCCCCTCCAGAGCAGGAAAAAACAAACTTGTTCCCTCTTCCATGTGACAGCCCTTGAGATATTTGAAGACAGCTATCATATCTCCTCTCAGTCTCCTCTTTTTCACTGTACACATGGAGGTATGGTTACCATGTAATTTCCTTTTCACAAAAACATACAGGATCGTACCAAGGGTTTATTTAGTTCAGAGGGCTTTTCATCAATACTGGACAATCTGGTGCTGCAGGAAGTCTACAAGCAAGTGTGAATGCAACAAATATTCCCATTAAGTTTTGGCAGTTGTAACACAGGTCTGTATGTGTAAAGTGAGGTTTCTTTCACTTATGTAGTTTCTTACTGCACTAATGCTTGTATTTTAGCATGTTTTAGTAGTTCCCTCCTGTGGGAGGAAGCACAGTATACAGTAAGATGATGACAGTGATGGTGGTGGGTAACAGCAGTTGATCAGCCTATACTCCTCCTTTCTCTAACAGTAAGTGGCTATCACAACTTTCAGTGGCAATGAATTCCATAAGATAACTATAAATTATTAAATTTTGTGTGTTTTGAGTCTACTACTGACCAACTCAGTTAGGGGAATCTGAGTTCTAGTACTATATGAACAGAACAATATATAACTTTCCACCTCTCCATAACATGATATATATTTTTATAAACTCCCATCAGTTCCTCCCATGGGCTGTCTCATCTCTTCGCTACCCCAAATGAATAATCCCTCCACACTTCAGGCTTTCCTCTTAGGGAAGGTAGTTCAGCCCCTGAAGCATTTTAGCTGCTCCTCCTTACTCTTTCCCAAGCTGTTAGAATATCCCCTTTAGGCAGAGTGTATTTAATGCTAAACTTTCCAGCTTCAAAATTCTCACTCCACCAGTTCAGTTCGGATGATGAAAATAATAATAATATGTGCCTTTTTGCCATTCCGCTCATGATTTTTCTAAGGAGGAACAGAAAGCAGAACTGAAAAATACAGAGCCGCTTCTTTGATACATGTTCCCCATTTCCTTCAGACAACATGATAAAAGCACAATTCCTCAGCTCCCTACAATATCAGGTGAGGAGACTTGGAGGAAGCAGAGCTGTCTCATTCATAAAGCGAGTTTACTGACTGCAACCCAGGCCAGAGGTGCCAGGCTATTTTTGTTCTGGGAGTCCAAAGCTACACAGCCATGCGTGGGACCAATGAGTGTAACACCACACCAAGAGGAAAATATCTGGCTTCGGGGGAAAATCCATTTTCGGGGGGAAATCCATGGTGCCACTTTTACCCCACCTTTTAGCCATGTCAATCCCAAAGCAGCTTACGTTAATAAAATAAATAAATAACAGTTAAATTCACCAGTTAAAACAATTAAAAAACAGAATGGCAGTGGGCAAGGGGAGCAAAATGAAACAGAATAGCTGAGCATCATTGTCGCAACAACCTCCTCCCTTTCTCACACACATATACAAAACTCACTGCAATCTGCTGAATCAGGCGCACCAAGTGGTGGGGTATGAGGGAGTCTTCAGCCCCCCATTTTTTTTTTCAAGGAGGGGGTTGGGCTCCACCCAAATCCTGTGGCCCTGCTCCACCTCCTCCTCCCCGCCTGATGCTGTGTGGGGAGGAGGAGCCTTCGCCCTCCCCATTCCCCAGCTGGTGTGCAAGCACTCGCGTGCTGGGAAGGGGGCGGGATGCATCACATGACGTGTAAAGTGACATGTCATATGATGCCCCTCCACAATGTGGGGGGCAAGTTGGTCCCCTTGACTGAATGCCACCAACCATGCTCTGGGCTCTCCGACCTCTTGCACTGCCAACAAAAACAAACAAACAAATTAAAGAACCTATCTGGCTCAGTGGCGGAGGAAGGAGGTGGGGGGGCAGTTCGCCCCAGGTGCCATCTCTGAGGGGGGGGGAGTGACAAGAAGGCTTCGCACTGCTGCAGCCTCGTGCGGAGGATCCCACCGCTGTCCATATGGCGCTTGAGCAGCGCCGTCAGTATTGGCGCCTTACATAGCGAAGCATCACATGCACCACTGGGCAGTTTGCCCCACCCCTCAACATGGGTGCTGGAGAGCCTTCCTTAGCCCCTGATCTGGCAAACCTGATTCAAAACACCCACCCACCCCACTCACACATGAAAACAAAGTTCACCACAGCCAATCACAAACAAACAACCACACCCTAGGCCAACCCCAACCTCTCTCACCACCAAAGGAACACAAGTGAACAGCATAGAACCGGCACAAGTAACACTGTCACCAAACCCTACATACATTAAGCAAAATAGAAACATCGCCACCCGACCCCACCCCACCCACCATTTCCCCTCCGCCTCTTCCCCCCTTTTCTTCCTAATGTAACAGTAATGTCTCAACACATGAAACTGATCTGTTGAAAATGTAACTTGAAAAAAGGGTCAGTGCCATCGGTGAATGGCGGAGTTCTCCGATCGGAGGAACGGGCTCCGTAGAAATTGGGTCTTCCCGCCGCGGCGAAGGTGGGGACCCGCTAGAAATCCCAGGCGGAGGAAGCCTGGGAACGTGGGGTTTGGCGGGGCACCAGGAGCGCCCCCCTACTCGCAGGGAATCCCTTTTAGGGGCTCCGGAGCGAAGTGGGGTGAGAAGCACGGTGCTGCGAACTGACTGCTACTTTCACGGAGTGAAGCCGCACAGCCATTGCCGGAGAGCGCTGACTTTTTCCTGTGGACAATTGGATTTAAAACAAGTACCCGTGAGTAGAAACGGAAAATTGGATCAAGAAATTTCTTAATTTGGTAACGAAGCGGGAAGGTTCAAAACAGGAAGTCTGCCTTCCGCTTTTTGTATATAGACTAAAGCAAGAACTTTGTAAGCTAAAGCATGGAAAGCTGTCAAAAAAGTCTAAATTTCCTTCATTCAGAATTACTGAAACCCCCTTGGAAGCAGGAGAAAAGGGGGGGGGGACTTTGTTCAACCCTAGCAGGAGAGGGAGTGAAGAAGGATAAGTTTCCACCGTCTCTAACCTGGGAACGGGGTGTCAGAGACAGAAATTGTTGGAGAGGTTCATTGACTGTGAAGGGAATATTTTGACAGATAGCTAAAGAAGAGAAACAAGCTGATTCCAATGTTGCCTTTTGCATCCTAAAGAAACAAAATATCTGAAAAATATCTGAAAAACGAAAGTAATTTTCCTTTGTTGGACTTGCCTAAAAAAAAATGGATACAAATAGAAATTGCCTCCTCTAGAGGGAGCTTGTCAAATTGTTGCTGCAGTACATTTGAGGGCTCAACAGATGTGAGATTAAGACCGTGGGAACAGGCTTTTCTGACCTTGACTAAAGATGAGCTGGAAAGAGGACTGGGTGCTTGCCTT
Organism: Podarcis pityusensis; assembly: GCF_964106645.2. NCBI lineage: Eukaryota > Metazoa > Chordata > Lepidosauria > Squamata > Lacertidae > Podarcis > Podarcis pityusensis. The sequence goes on from NC_138026.1 coordinate 21,717,166, forward strand.
ACGCAAGACAAGTGCCTTGCTGGAACAGATGCATGAGAAGATGGACTTGATGAATGAGAAAATGGATTTGACTGTTGCAGTTGATAACTGTGGGCAAACAGGGAATATTGATACAGAAATTATCCAGGGACCAACTCATGAATCTGTACTGACTGGGCAAGTGCAGAAAATAATGGAGGAGGATGCGGTTGCACCCCAAATAATACAAATGGAGAGTCCCGAGGCCCTACAGGAGTATGAGCCGCTGTCATTGAAGATTGAAGCTGGAGTGGGCCAGGGGGAGTCTGGAGTTGAGGAGGTTCCCAACGTTGGAGAGACCTTGGAATATGCTTTTAAATACTTTTTGGTCTATATTGAGGATTGTGGGGAGTGGGACTGGGGGGAATGGGCGGGTTTGATGAAGGGAGATGGAGACAATTTTGGCTTGGAATCCTCCAGAGGCCTACCCCTCAATGAGAAAGGAAAGAAACTAAGAAAGAGACCAACAAAAGACAAGGAAAAGGGCAAGTATAAACAAGAAGAAGAAGAATTGCAGAAGGGACATGGAAGAGACTTAAGGGCCCCGGACATAAGGCTTCCAGGTTGATGGACTAGATGGAAAGGACAGTAAGGACTGACACGATCCGAGACCAGGAAGAAGGGACGTTGGATGAAGATTGGAAGAAAATTTATAAAGAAAATTTTCTATTTGGGGAATTGGTTAAAAATTAATGAATATTAGGGAAAATGTTGGAATGAAACTATATGACTTTAGCAGAAATGATATCAGGAGTAATGTATATTTGATAACTAAGATTCAAGCTTTAAGGTGTTTTAGGGTAAGATAAGGTTAAATTAATTAAGGTAATGTGAATAATAGAATATGGGGAAAGATGGAAAGGATTTGTTGAGTTAATTATTAGATTAAATTAGGTTAGGATAAATTTTTTAACAAAAATTGAGAAAGATGGAAAGAATTTGCTGAAATAACTAATTAATCTAGAATACAAAAAGGGAGGTGTGAGGAAGTCAATGAAACAAGCAAATGGAAGTTTTAGATATGTAATTTGGGATTTGTGTTGTTTTCTTTTTTCTTTTTTTGTTGTTGTATTGTTGTATTGGTTTTTGTGTTCTTTCTTTTCTTTTTATGTTTTATAGTGTTGTTCTTTAATGTCTTTTTTTTCTTTTCTTCTTATAATTCTTAAACTACTAATAAATATTATTTTAAAAGAAATATGAAAAAAGAGACCTTGCACATACTTTAGTAAACCAAGAAATCTTTAATAAAAATATGTTTTAAAAAATAAAAATAAAGAACCTATCTACCTGTCAGTGCCACAAAACTCTGCACATAATAATTAAAGTTCATTATTTCCCCTTCTTTCTCCCACATCTCTCTCTGCCCAACTTCACAATGTCTGTGACAGCAGCATCTCACACCGAATGTAACTGACCTGTAGAAAGGACTCCTTGAATTGAAAACAGAGATGTTATATGAACCATTGTTATCCATAAAAATATTTCAATGAAAACAATAAAATAAGCACACAAGTTGTCTAGGCTACAAATGTCTGTGGTTGTTTTTTCCCCCTGGAGGGTGGGGGAAGGAACATTTGCATTCGCTTTGTTAAAGCCTGCAGTAAATTGGCCCAGACGTTCCATAGTGAGGGTACCAGTACAGAGAATGCCATGGATAGGGATGTAAGATTCTGAACTTCTGTTGATAGGAGCACTCATGAAAATAACCCTCCCCATGACCTAGTGGCTTTGGGTGGGCACACAATTACCTACAATCCCAGTGCATTAGGATTTCAAAGGTGAAGACCACTACTGGATCCCATTGCAGCTCTTTGAGAATTAGCATTACAGTGGTACCTCGGGTTAAGAACTCAATTCGTTCTGGAGGTCCGTTCTTAACCTGAAACTGTTCTTAACCTAAGGTACCACTTTAGCTAATGGGGCCTCCCGCTGCCGCAGCGCCACCACCGCATGATTTCTGTTCTCATCCTGAAGCAAAGTTCTTAACCCGAGGTACTATTTCTGGGTTAGCGGAGTCTGTAACCTGAAGCGTCTGTAACCCGAGCTACCACTGAACATTGCACTCTTAGTGCAGTAATCATTAACAAAATGGCTCCTGTGCTCTTCAACCAATAACCTTTGGTGCTGTCTCAAAGTGACTTGATCCCAGCTCCCCAGGAGAGGGTGCTGCTGACACACCAACAGAAATTTAAAAAATGTAGGGCTGAGCCAAAATTTCCCAGAAAATACTTTTCTGACAGATTTTGCAAATGTTCTTTATCAACCTACCCACTGGCCAACGTTACCATTCATGAATGTTGTGTGCAGCTGTAGATTCCATTTTAATAATGTTTAATGTTATTTTAATGTTGAAGTGAACAATGGTCTTTGCTCCTAGTCCTTCTTGACCGTCTCTCTTAGCCCATTGTTTTCGTCATCCACCCGTATGAATAAATAATACAGGACATGGTTGCCTAAAGATAATAACAAACTGCAGGGGAATTTAACCTCCAATAATTGTAAGCCAAATCTCTTCCCCCGCCCCCCCCCCCCCATTAACTGCTCACAAATTGTGTGGAGAATTTTGGGAGGCAATTTTCACTGAGTCCTAGCAAAAAAGATTCCAGAAACACAGCTGGGGGCAGGAACATCCCTGAGCTATGATCAGGACCCTTCAAGGGGGACTATAGATCCTTACAGAACCAGTCTACTGTCTCCTAATCCAAGCGATCCACCCAATGTCAGATTTAGTTTCACTTGGATTGTACTTCAGTCCAATCTATTAATATAGTGGTACAGTGGTACCTCAGGTTACAGACACTTCAGGTTACAGACTCTGCTAACCCAGAAATAGTAGCTTGGATTAAGAACTTTACCTCAGGATGAGAACAGAAATCGCGTGGCACAGCAGCAGCAGGAGGCCCCATTAGCTAAAGTGGTACCTCAGGTTAAGAACAGTTTCAGGTTAAGAACGGACCTCCAGAATGAATTAAGTTCTTAACCCGAAGTACCACTGTACTTCGGAAGTTGAATGGAATCTGTTCCAGAAGTCCATTTGACTTCCAAAACATTCGAAAACCAAGGCGCGGCTTCCGATTGACTGCAGGAAGCTCCTTCAGCCAACCAGAAGCCGCAGAAGTAGTATTGGACATTCAGGTTCCAAAGAACGTTCGCAAACCGGAATACTCATTTCCGGGTTTATGGCGTTTGGGAGCCAAAACATTTGACTTTCAAGGCGTTCGGGATCCAAGGTACAACTGTACTTCCAAATATTGGTGAAGAGATTCTATCACCTGAGAAATTTCAGCAAAGGCATCTTTTTTCATCCCTGCATGGTAATCAACACCTGCTAAAAATAAATAAATCATTAAATGTATTGAATGTACACTGACCACACAGAACAAGTCAGTCACTTCTGGCCAATGGATCAATGAAATGCATACTTACCAAAATGCCAAGCAGCCTAATAAAGTTTGAAGTGTATTTTCAGTCCTCATCATATGCACATTGCTCTTAACAAGAGTTTATTCTGCTTTCTGTAGCCAAAATCTAATTTGATCAGGAGCTTTATTAATAATATCAACAGGCACATATATTAATTGAATTCTAGCAATTGTAATGAGTGAGATAATTAAATGTTCTTGTTAGCTTCCTCCCCTGGAAATTTGTGAATTGTGTCTTGTTAATAATGCAGCAAACATATTGGATAGTTAAAAGTTTTTCAAAGTTATTTATAGGTTTATTTCATAATAAACTCTAGACTTTGTGAACACCATTAAGAACCTAAAAAGTGCAATTCTCAGTGGCCCCTTTGGTTTATTATAGAGAAAATGAAAATTCCAAAATAAGTGGTCTGAGAATTGCACTATAAACGTTAATTTAAAAGCCACAGAATTCAGATGCTTTCTCTGGGTATACTATTAAAATTCTGTCCAAGTGAGTTAAAAGGTTTGCTCGTTCTTATAGACCATTTGTTAGTCACCTGTTGAACAACCTAGTGCTCAAGGCAATGCACAACTTTCCAAAACCATCAGTATTTTATTTCTTTTAATGTTTTCTAAATTGCCCTTCATCCGGACGGGTTGTAAGCAGAAAACAACAACATATGATGTTCTGCCAATGGACAGGGAGGTTCTTTTGGGATTTGGAACACAATGAACACACAAATGGGGTGGAGGCAAAATATTTTATTTAATAACAAGCAGAAAGCACTGCAATTATTTTGCGTCCCTTCTTTTGTTCATTGAGAATCCTGTCAGTGACAGACATGAATCCTGAGGCACTGGAGTAGGAGCTAGAGTCATGGCCAGTACACAGCATTTTCTAAACCTATCCTGAGATAAGGTTCTGACCAGCAGAAGTGTTCATGGAACTTATATGTTATTGGGTTACACAAAGCATATCTGGTACTTGGGATACTATCAGTGGCCTTGCTTGCTAGACCAAAGGGCTACTTAATGCTTAGCAGGCAGTGAACATAAATCTAACTCCCTATATCAGGTGCCAACCTGGGAACCTGTTCTCACACAGTACCATCTCAGGATATACCTACCTTTCAGGAACCAATATTTTATGTAATCATAAGAGAGACATCGCGGGACGCGGGTGGCGCTGTGGGTAAAACCTCAGTGCCTAGGACTTGCCGATCGTATGGTCGGCGGTTCGAATCCCTGCGGCAGGGTGAGCTCCCGTCCTTCAGTCCCGGCTCCTGCCCACCTAGCAGTTCAAAAGCACCCCTAAGTGCAAGTAGATAAATAGGTACCGCTTTATAGCGGGAAGGTAAACGGCGTTTCCGTGTGCTGCGCTGGTGCCGGCTCGCCAGAGCAGCTTCGTCACGCTGGCCACGTGACCCGGAAGAGTCTCCGGACAGCACTGTGCCCCGGCCTCTAGAGTGAGATGGGCGCACAACCCTAGAGTCGGACATGACTGGCCCGTACGGGCAGGGGTACCTTTACCTTTTAAGAGAGACATAAGTTTACTCACTTGAAGGGCCAAGGTCTTCTAGGCATGAGAGGTGCACCACCCAAAAACTCCCCCAAATCACCATGGTCTTCCATGATTTCCCATTAGATCTGAGAAAGGCAAAACAAAGTCCATCAAGACAACAGAAACTATATATACCAGGACATAGAAAATTGTAGCTACTTTATAGAAAGCAGGAAGAAACATCAAGTAAAAGTATTGGAGAGGAGATGAGTGTAAATGAAAATACGAGACTTACGGTTTTGTTACATATGATTTTATTTTGGAGTTGTCTGCTTATTTTGAAGTTGTTTGTTGTAAAGAATGTATATTATATGAATAAAATAATAAAGGATTTGGGAAATAGAAAAAGAAAATTGTAGCTACTTTAAATGCCTGCGCAAAACAAAATTTTAACCTGGTACTGAGGAGGTTGTAATGTCAACACTGGTCAGGCCTGTCTAGAGGAAGGTTTGGGGACCCCACCACAGAAAGCCTCTCTCCTCCCTATAAGCATAAAAGTGACAAGACTTTGAGAAAGTAATAAAAAATAATTATTTTCATACAAAAAGGTTGCAAGTCAATAAGTTGTTGGTAGAATTTTTATAATGGGGGGGGGGGAATGGTCTCATGAGAGAGGAATATTCACAGAGTGGGTGCCAGAGGAGAGAAAACCATCTCAAGTCTTACTGAGTAAATGACAGAATGTACAACATGGCCCCTTGAGATTATCTTAACGAGCAAGGATAATACATAAATGGGAGATGCTGAAGGCTGTAGTTTTTTTTGCTCAGTTACCTACTCAAAGTAAATCACAGTGAAGAAGTGGGATTTGTGTCTGAGGAAACATACATAGAACCAGGTAGCATCTGCACTTTTTAAGCTGAGGGTAATCCAGTAAAAGTGGAACACCATTGCCCATTTTCTTCCTCTTGAACAAAAGAGATTTATGCCAGCTCTTTAGTGCCCTATTGAAATCAGTGTGGCTGCGAAGTGCTCAGTTTTGCTTAGATTGTTATCTCTTCAGGTTTTAATTATTATAGTACTATTATTGCTTGGATCTAGGTGTCTTGAATGGACTCCTATTGGTCCTGGACAGAACTAGGAGATTCAGTGGAGGGTCCCAGTGTTAGAAGGGAGCAGAGAGAGAGAATGTTTATTTGTTCTTTCTGTAAATCCCCTGTGGGATTCATCCTGTCCTGGAGGGTCCTTCACCCCTCTGGAGTATATTAGAGGTGGGGTGGGTGGGGGAGACAAAGGGTGGGCTTCAGGGGGAGGGAAAACCAAGCAAAGGGAGGAGCATCCTTTGAGCTAAACTCTGCTCAGGGAATGCTCACACCAATGGAAGTCCAAATATACAAAACATTGTCTGATAGCACCTTAGAGACCAACTAAGTTTGTTCTTGGTATAAGTTTTCTTGTGTATGCACACTTCTTCAGATACACAGAAAGAGAAGTCCAGTTACTTCCATCAATGGAAGTCCAGTTAGTATCCAAGCCACAACACACACACCCTGCCAATATATCAGTACTAGCAGTCGATTCCTATTAATGTTTACTCAGAAGTAAATCTCTTAGTATTCAGTGGGGTTCACTTTCAGGTAAGCATGCATAAGATTGTAGCATTAGATTTCCACAACATATATGTATACAATATCACTTCAAATCTAAAACTCTAGCAGTCATAGGTCAGTGGAGGAACAAAAAGAAAATGAAACGTTAAAAAGGGAAGTACCATATTTTCAGTGGAATATTTATCTCACAATTACTGAATACAGCTTTCTCCTTGCTGCCATGTTGCAATGAAAAGAGCCACTGTAACCAAAAGGTTTTTTTGTGTGTGTGTGTGTGATGATAATTAATTTTTTTTTATTTCTAGAGTGCCTAATTTTATTTCGCAATAAATAAATACTTAAGTCAGTATGGGGGGGTGGGATGAAACAACCTCTTGTTACAATACTTAAAACACCCCCTTGCCAAAATTATAAACTATAAGATTCCATCCAATATATGTACTCTAGTCTTATGTATTGAGGGGAAGGGGTCTAGTTTTTAATTATTACAGAAAGGGAAAGTGTTGTATTTCCTGGAATTTCATTCTGTGCATTAGCACAAAGAAGGTTCATAATGTTCAATAAGACTCAGGCTGCAGTTAGCTACCTGAGAGTAAATAGAGAGAGAGAGAGAGAGAGAGAGAGTGAAAATGAAATGAACTGCTGAGAACAGATTTGACATTACCTTAGCCTTAATGCATATTTTTCATGCCACTTGCCAAAATACATTTTGCTTCAAACAGCAGAATTTCTTCAAAAGCAAGACGATGATCTTTTGCCCATTAAAAAAAAAAAAAATTGAAACCTACACAAATTGTTTATTTCATGCTCATGTTGCCTCGGGCTGATTAGCAAAATTAGATTTCATGCCAACCTGCCCAAGCAGTTAGTGCCCAATTAGGATCTTGATGACATGGGCTGATGGACTGAAAATAAATTCACACAGGCTACTGAGTGCATGTCAGCCTAACACATTTACCATAATTTTTGAAGGATCCACTTTACTCTAATAGACCTCATTTTTTTTTCTTTAAATGTCTTCAACATATGACACCACAGCAAAAGTGAATGTGTTCAGATACTGTACCAGAACACTGATTTCCCATAAAATTAGCAAATAACAAAATATTATTTTCTTAATTTTGGTGCAGAAGAAAAGGCATTAGAAAAAACCCTCTACAGCACAGGTTGTCCTTTAGAGAGCTGTACTAATGCTCTAGAGATATATATTTCCACCTGCTTATTATGCAATTGTACTCACTGCTGCTGTACAAAATCATGGGCATGATTTGGCCAGAGTTAAAAACTGTGAAGCCTAACCCTATGCATGCTTATTCTGAAACAAGTCATACAGAGATCAATTCAGCGTACACCCAAATAAGCACTGACATAATTTCAGTCTTAGAATTCTATTGATTTCTGCACATGATCAGTCCTCTAACACCGAAAGCAATGTGACTAACTTTCACTGGGTTTTGTGCCCAAAACAAATATCAGGATGAATTAAGTTCCTAGCTTTAAAAACAGGTCCTACTCAGTTTTGTCCATTTGAGAAGTGAACAGTAAGGGACCCTCAAAGTGTCCCTATTTTCCAGGAACAATCCCAGAGTTACAGAAGCCATGCCTGTTTCTGATTTGATCCTGGAATGTCCGCTTTACCTTAGGAAGGCCCTAAGAGAGAAATATTGGACGGTATGGAGCTATGCTACCCCCAAGCCAAGGAGATAAATAACTATACAACCTTTAGAAGACATCTGAAGGCAGCCCTATATAGTGAAGGTTTTTAATGATTAATGTTTTATTATGTTTTTATATATGTTGGGAGCCTCCCAGAGTGGCTGGGGCAACCCAGTCAGATGGGTGGGGTGGTATTATTATTATTATTATTATTATTTGAATAGGACATCTCTATTTCTGTCAGAAAAATGTTGGAGGGTATGATACAGCAGTAGCTTACATACTTATAGTTTATAGTTAAAATTTGTTAATGGGAACAGTGGTTGTAATTAGAATAGATACTTTGTGTTTCCTCACTTTCCTGTATCTACTGTAGGAGTGGAACTTTTTTCTAGCCTGGAGGCCACATTCCTTCGTGAGAACCTTCTGAGGGCCACATGCCAGGGGTGGGAAAGGTCATGGGCAAACGTGAGTGAAGCCACACACTCACCTCTTCTCCAGGGCAGCAAGGCATCATCACAGTTCACATATACTTTCCAGCCAGGCAAAAAACTCTCAAGGAGGGTCTGCTATGGGGAGGGAGGCATGGCTTAGGGAGGGTCGTGGCCTGGATATCGAAGCTTGGAGGGAATATAGAATATAGTGCAGAGGTCAGCAAACTTTTTCAGCAGGGGGCCGGTCCACTGTCCCTCAGACCTTGTGGGGGGCCGGAATATATTTTGATGGGGGGGGGGGAATGAACGAATTCCTATGCCCCACAAATAACCCAGAGATGCATTTTAAATAAAAGCACACGTTCTACTCATGTAAAAACACCAGGCAGGCCCCACAAATAACCCAGAGATGCATTTTAAATAAAAGGACACATTCTATTCATGTAAAAACACACTGATTCCTGGACCATCCGTGGGCCTGATTTAGAAGGCGATTGGGCCGACCCTGGCCCCCAGGTCTTAGTTTGCCTACCCATGTTATAGTGCAAGTCTAGAGCTCATTTCTGTGTTACAGTGGTACCTCGGGTTACAGCCACTTCAGGTTACAGACGCTTCAGGTTACAGACTCCGCTAACCCAGAAATAGTACCTCAGGTTAAGAATTTTGCTTCAAGACGAGAACAGAAATTGTGCGCCGGCAGTGGGAGGCCCCATTAGCTAAAGTGTTACCTCAGGTTAAGAACAGTTTCAGGTTAAGAATGGACCTCCGGAACGAATTAATTTCTTAACCTGAGGTACCACTGTACTTGCTTCCAGAAAAAAATCCATTTGCAAATAATAAGGGAATTATTGTTAAATTTGTGTTACATTCCACTATTGTTCCACAATTTTCCACTATTTTCCGGAAGTGGCTTTTAGGTCATGTAAAAGCTCAGATAAAATGTTGAAATTAATAGTTGTGAAACTGGAATAAACTGCCATGTGAATGCAGCCTTACCTCTTACTGCTTACTCATTGAAATATTGTTATACATAGTCTGTTCTTCTGCTTTAAAAATCAATGAAAAGGACAAGGAAAGCTCTATTTATGTTCTGCTTATAGGGAACACTGCCAAGCATGCTTTTAGGTACTCAAATCAGCATTTTATCTACTGGGTGTCAATGAAAGGGCAAGGTGATAGCCTCAAAAGCAAAATAACATGGCCTTAATTTCATCAATAATGAACACTTCTGTTCTTCAGAATTAAAATTTAATAAGGTTTTGTTCCACAGATGGAAGCAATATTTGCTTATACATAAGTGAGGCATTATAGGAAAACTAGTTCACTAGTTACAGTCATGAAGAAAATGTGTCAGGGAGAATGGGCTGGGGTATTGTTGGGGTGGATTGTTGTTGTTTTTGTATCTTTATTTTAGATTTTGTTGTGATTTATGTTGAAATTGTTCAGCTCGGCTGTGTATTTTTAATGTTTAATGTATTGTTTATGACTACTTTTGTTACCTTGCAGTTATGCATTTTGTAAGCTTCCTCGAGCATGGCTTGAACTGCGAAATGGAGGCATACAAATAAAATTATGTACGCATGTATGCATCTGCATGGAAAGTTCAAAATGTAACTTAACACTCTTAAATCACACAAATCCTACTGAGTTCAGAAGCTGGTCCTGTTGAGTAAGTGTGCTCAGGATTTCCACATGATTATTTATAGCAATCTGGGTCTCCTTCCTATGAATAAAAGGTGCCATGTCCCTTGGAAGGTCAAACATAAAGTCTTACACGTACTTACTATTTCAGTAAATGCCGTACTTCAGCCACTTGCCTATTCAGCCCCCAAATTGCTGTGATGCAAAATGCGTCACACACTGGAAAAGTTTTATTCTCTGGAATTTATTATCTGCTGTTTGGTACCCTTCTCCCTCTATTATATTGACAGTTTTAATGCTGCTTTATTTTTGTATTGCATGATTTTAAATTCCTTGTGTTCTGGAAGTTGCCCAGAAAGCATCAGTAACTGGGCTTATAACAAGAGATGGATACAGATTATCCCATCATTGGTAGTAACATCCTCAAAGTAGAGTGTCACTCAGGATGTTTCCCTTCTTCCCTGCAGCTCCCAGGCTCACCTGAATTGTTCCAGAGGCTCTTCCCATTCACCTGGGGCAGATTTCTAGGGGACATAGGAGGGCTGCACAGGGAGAGGAGAATAAGCAGAAATAGTCTCCTCTCAGTCTGCCAGAATGTTGCCTTCACTGAATCAAAGGCCTTCCACAGACAGAAAAGGGGCTTCCTTTTGTGAGACTTGCCTAAGAAAATAAACCTTGACTTTGCTTAGATTGGGTAGCATTATCACACAGTAGCCACTTGAAATCTTGTGTTGCATAGTAACTCCAACCTGCTTGAGCATTTGATTACATTCCACTTCTCTGATTTGCAAGTTTCCCAAATGGTGGCACGTGCCACGAGAATACTAAGCTTTACTGCGTGGCTTGAGAATGGTCTGGAGTGAAGGCACAGAATGCGGTCTGCAGTTAAATTTTAAAAAGGTCTGGCTCTATCAGCTATCTGGATGAAAGACGCCTTGGAAACTTTATGCAAGCCACTCTGCCTTCTTTGAAAGAAGGTCGGCGTATAGATATGATAAGCAAAATACATGACTGCTGGAGATGATGAATGACCATGTCAATCTGGTAAGAGATATCTGCTTCATTGTTCTTGGATTTGAAACACCAACTATATTATTTCATTAATAGCTATCTGAATTCTTTAGGATTGGGGTGGTGAAATTGAGGGCTGCATTCTCCTGCGGACATCCTTCTGGGGACTGTATTCCACTGCTGGGCAGAAGCAGAGGGAAGTGGGCTAAACAATCAAATGTGATTTTTACCTTTCCACAGCAGGCTCCATCTCAACTGTGCAAGAGAGAGTTCTATACATTGATACCCCTCTCATACCCTCTACCTGTTGATCAAGGGCAAAAGCTCTAAAGAAGAGTGGATAAGGGGGAAAGGGATGTGTTCTGAGGACAGGAGATGTGACCCATAGTGGGACATGGCCTGGGATGAGTCCCAGTGGCTTGATAGGGAAGGACAAGAGGGTCTCATTTGGCCATGGGCCTGAGGTTTCCTATCCCAGCTGCAGATACCTTGATGAAACAAACAAGAGTGTTCACAGCAAGTATGGATAGAAAGGAGAAACACAGTGTCAGAGGCTTAATGCTGTCCAGCTGGCATAGATAAGACTCCGGGCTCCCAGCCAGTTCCAAACTATTTGATTTATTTGACAAAGTTCAAAAGTACATCTCCAGCGTTTCAATTAGCGTCCGTCCCCTTGTTGCACAGTTGCCGCGTCTACTCTTTCTTTTTCCTTTTCCGTACCCAGCATGCAAGTCTGCGGAAACCCCTCCCCTGACTTTCTCTGTGTACAGAATGATTTGTTCCAGGCTCATCCTCCTCCCTCTCTACGTCAGACCCACTGTCAGACGACAGGCTGCTAATGATCTCTTTAGGCTCTTTATAACTGCTGGTTTCTGTTCTTTCATCTTTTCCCGTTTGCCTCTCCCTGACACACAGGCTGGTTGAAAAATGATTTGGGCCTCTAGGAAGACAACCCTCATCATCTTGTACTTTAAATCTCATGCCTACCATCCATCCCATCCCCTTTTTGGTCAATTCATCAGGCGGTTGCCAGCTCCCACTCTAGGCAAAGCACGGGTTTTAGTCTGGGCCCAGCCAGATTGTTTTCAACATTTTTACTTGGTGAAGTAAATATTTCAGGTAGCAACATTTGCTTCAGATGCTCACTGTGATGTCAACAGTATGCTTTCCTTTCATTGTGAACTTCCTACAGTATAAGCTTTTGAGAAAAGAAAAGAAAAAAGTTAAAATTGCAACCTAAATCTATGTGTTTCAGTGCTCCATTGTGGAATATCTATTAAGTCATATGTATTTATTAGTAGTTTTATTATTATTAAAAACCATACTCCTGATGGACCGCAGAGTTATTTTAATGGCGACACTTCATTTTCTGTCATGTATACACCAAACATCTAGGTTAACCAAGAAAAACCATGGGCATGGCTCAAATATGACAGGAAAACATGGTTTCCCGCTGCTACATCAGGGCAGCCAATTCAGTACCCTCCAGATGTTGTGAAACTCAACTCTAATCATTCCTGCTCATTGGCCGTGCTGACTGGGATTGATTACCTGAACAATCATATATGAAAGGCATGCTATTTAACAGGAAAGAAAAAATGGAACAAGCAACATGTCAGAAATATTTTTAAATGGAAATCTCCAATCTCCTTTTCTATTGTTTGCCAGCACAGCACTTGGATGCAGCCTACAAAATGACATTGCCTCTTGAAATGATGTTATACCACATGTGTGCATTTAGGAAAAATCAAAATAGCTGCCTTGCTGAAAAATGCCTTTGCCACTCATTAGGACCACCATTATAATGGACTTCAGGTAATCACAAACAGGCAAGGAAATGTTTGGCATGCCCAACAGGGGAGGAGACATGTTATGAATGCATGCCTCAGCTTTCCTAATTGGCCAGTCAGGTGCTGGTATTAGGAGCTGAATTTCCCTCCTAAAAACCCAATTGGTTCTCCACGTCATCTTCCACAATCTTTCTGCAATGTATCTTCCTGTTTGCCTAACAAAGCAGCGGAGATCCCATTTTAGCATCTATACAACTAGGAAACATTCTTCAATTGTGATTATAACTATGCTTATGTATCCAAAAATCCCTCAGCACAATACCCATGTATGCTGTTTTAAAGCTTTGTACTTATTCTGTCTTTGCTCCGCATTCTAAATAAAGGATGAAATGAGAAAATATCTGGCCCGCAAACAGAGAGAATATTTATTCTGCACTCACCATCAAACTGCAGTGTGGTATATTATTAACTATATAAGTCACACAAGTCAAATAAACTCTATGAGTTACAGATATAGGGTTTAAAAAATAGTCCTGAATTATTATTTTTCTTTTCATCTCTGCCTAATTGCTTCTTTTATCTATTGTTTCTAGTTCAACGCTAAAGCTTTTGGGACCCTTTCCCCCTCTAAACAACAACACTATATGTTTATTTCAGGCTGCATTCCTTCCTATCCCAGAGGCTTTGTGTGTGTGTTTATTTTAGTTTTGAAAAATATTAAAGATTTAGGGAATTCTTGATTTTTCTCCCACACTCACTTGCTACAATCACAGCATCCACCGTTCCTCCCTGTTAAAAGGGAATTATAAAAGGCACTCATCCTTGTACAAGGACCTGACAGACTTTCTCTATTGCTATCTTTTTCTCTGGTGCATATCTCTGCTGAAAACATCAGACAGGATCCAGCTAGTAGACTCTGACTACTGGCAAAGTCCCTGACCCGCAGTAGGGTCCAACATCCTGTCAGTCACCTGAAGTATTGATGACATCAGATGACCAATTTCCCCTGACATGCTAAAGCGCTTACACTTTACATTGTGGGTGCCCTTTGCGGGATCGCGCGTGGTGCTACAGTTCCCAGGGTGCTTACTGGCAAACAGGGACTGGCTTGCCCCTCAGTGTTAATTTTTGGAGGTTCACGCCCAGCCTCAGTAATCATGTTTCTTGCTGGGAGGTGGGGCCAGCCCCATTTATAAATAGGGGGTGGAGCCAACAATAGCCAGGCAGTCAGCTCTGGAGATTCACCCTCCCTACCCTCCCTTTGTTTAATGTTTCTTGTTTGCAGGTTAACTTTTTCTTCCTGTTTAGCGGGCACTGCTACGGTCTTTTACTGGTTGCTGTTGAAGGTCCAGGAACAAATTTTCCTGCATTGGCAGGTTTTGTCTTCCCCGTAGCAATTCGTCACAACTTTGGCAGTTATGGCCTTGGGTGGAATCCTTTAGTCTTTTCTTCCCTGTAGCACCCTGCTTGTGGTTAACGCTTAGCTGGAATGAAATATTCAACGCAGCAATAGAGAAATTAAAATAATAATTTATTTGTCAGACAAATAAATGAGAGGCACAGTGGTATATGGTTACCAAGCTCTGGCCTGGTCTCCTGCCATTATGGCCAGCACTTATATTCCCTCAGCCCAGCCCCCTTGCTCCTCCTTTGGCTGCCTCTGTCCAATCAGCCTGGTTGAATTTCCTATTGGCTAATTGCTATAACCAATCCTAAAAGATACACCCATTTCCTATTGCCTTTTATGGGATACAAAAAGCTATATATTCTTCTATCTATAAATGACAAATAAGTAGTCATATATCTTACATTTGTCTCAACAAAGAACCTTAATTACCAGCTCACCTCTTGCCCTCCTTGCCCTATTGCCCTCCAAAACAGATGGTTAATAGTTTTAAATTTTTATCTTAAACAGATGTCAGAGATCTTGGGTTCACATTCTCATACATCATCAATGAAAGATCTCCTTTTTGAAGGTCTTTAAACAAAGGCCTGACAACCATATATCAGGAGTGCTTGATGGCGTCTCCTGTCTGGCAGGGGGCTGGGCTCGTTTGCCCCTCTGGTCTCCTACAGCAATATGACTCTATGAAATAAGAATTTAACATTTCTTTCTTTCTAGATCCTTTGCATAATTACATTTAAGCCAGTATATTTCATACATTATCATAGATAGCTTTTTAGAAGAATAAACCTTCTCAAAGTAACAGGAAGGAATCAGTTTACAGCCTCAAAATAAAATAGGAAAGAAGCCTCTTCTTCTGTTTACACTCCCCTTCTCCAGCCAGTTGTTTTCTTTTCCATTTGCTCTTGGCCTTTAACCTTAGAAAGATATGGCTCAAGTTTAATGGTTTTACTATTTACCAACTCTTAATTATGTAGGGTGGTGTAACCTTGCTCTCAGCCTGTAATTTCCTTTTACGACTTTGAGAATTGTTTTCTGCTATAAATCAGGGGGCCCCCTTGTCCAGGAGGATAAACATCTTGCCAAAGTACTTAGGCAGCTGGTCTTCTGCCTGGCATAAAACATTTGAAAATCTTTAAGCTCATTTTAAAATACAGACCCTAATCAAACTATAAGCCTTGATAAAAATGCAGGCTATGATTAGATGCCTCATCCCTATATGGTGTGTGTGTGTGTGAAGTGGTGATTCTCCCCCCCCTGTGGCAGCGATTCCAGGGTCCCCCTCTTAAAGGGGTTATATATATGGGTGTCACTGGCCATACACTGAAAGGTCGTCAGTGAACTACCCTGTATGCAGGGATATGGGCTTGGCTGCCTGCTACACTTACATCTTGCAAATCGCCCCATATCCCATTTACCCTGATGAGCCTCAGTTCCCCCTGGCTGGGGGGCTGGGAGGGATATACGCCCAAGGCCTAAGCCAAGGTCTTCCTACATTCAGAAGTTTAATAAAGTTGTGGCCTAATTTTAATTCCATATAACATTGTCAGAGTCTTTATTCCTTCCTTATGTTCCCTGGGGGCTGGGGCTGTCGCCGCCTGTTCACGCAATGGGAAATGCAAGCAGAGTGAAGCTGATAGGTGGCAGTGTCAAACCCGGCTTTCTGCGGGAGTCATCTGCACTTCCAGGTCCCCCATAGGGGACTTGGTAGTGCAGCCAATCCAGTGGGCTGGAAGTCACCACTTATTTAGGTGGTGATTGCAAGTTGCTCATTCGGCAGCACATCCGATTCCAGTCTACTTGAAGTCATAGGCTATCCACTAACAGGTGGTGCTTTCAAGCTCATCTTTGGGTAGAAGCCAGCTTCTACACAGTGGAGTTTCCTACAGGTAACTCTGTATTGTAGCCAATCCCAGCAGGATTGCTGTCACTACCAATCAGCTGATTGGCAGGGATAGCTAGCTGCCCTAGCCAATGGACAATTAGGAGTGTACTTGGAGGTTCTCAGTTTAAGGTTCTCAATAGTGGATGTTCCAACCTATTGCCACTCATGCCAAGCTGAGCTCTCATAACGATGGCAGCTCATGACCTTTTCGCTACCACATGGCAGCCATCTTGAGTTTGCCACAGAGTATACTTCAAGAATGATAGTTGACATCAGGCAGGTGCCTTCACTGTGCTCTTTTCAGCATCCTGTAAACACATTTTTTTGTGTAGACAAGCCTGCCCAGATATTTAGAACGCTGATGCATGCTTCAGCCTGCATTTAGTTTACTGCCAATTTTAATATTTTGAACGTTTTATGAAAATAAATTTCCATCAGCAAGACTTTGTTCCCAGTTGAGTCTATCAGTATGATATAGAATCATAGAGTTGGGAGAGACCACAAGGGCCATCGAGTCCAACCCCCTGCATACAGTATTTGCAGTTGTAGCATTCCCACTTTGTGTGGGAAGGTAATGAATCAAGAGGCCCTTTCTCGGCTCCCACGGTCGATAAAGAGTTCCACTATTTGGAACCCAGATAATAGACTTCTGGCACAGTGATGTGCATGCCTATTCAGAGCCAAGCTGCGCAGAGCTCTATGGGCTTTACTCTCAGGTAAGTTTTTATAAGATTGCAGCCTTAAGCTGATGGTTTCCACTTCAGACTGGTTTGTATTAAGATATGGATAGATCTGTTTTATCTGTATGCATTGCTTTCTCTCTATTCTCCTCTTTGCTCCCTGTGCTCATCAAATACTAATCCTCCTCCTAAACCTCCACTCCCTTGTGTTATTTCTCATCTTCATGATTTCTTTTTTTGCAGATCCTTATGCATAGAACTCTCTCCCTTTGGATATTCTTCAGGCCTTTTCTTTGTCCTCTTTTAAGAAATTATTAAAAACCCATCTTTCCCCCCCTTCTCCCTCTCCCTGGCGTTTCCCTCTTGATGTTGTTCTGTTTTGATCCTCTGTGGGTCCCCCCTCCCCTTTAACTTTGAGTTAGCTATTGTATATACTTCCTTTTATTCTCTTTTCGATGCTATTTCTAACTTTGCCCAATGTGTGCAAAATAATCGTTGCCCCTTCAAGTCCCATTCTGTTTTGCTTCATGTTTGTGTTTAGATTGCAAACATATCACCATGCACTATCTACCACAATTCAGGCACTTTTACAATATTAAACAATGGTGCTTGGATAGCGATATGGTAAGTCCCATCAGGTTCAAGGGATTTTACTCCCAGATAAGGATGCAATCTTATAGCCACTTACCTGAGAGTTAGCCCCATTGAACTCAACAGAAATCACTTATCAGTTGACGATTATGAATTGCCCTGTAAAAGGATCAGAAGGTGGGATCATTTTTCTACACCAAAAATCTGAAGAGGCCAATACATTTTAGTTTGTAGGAAATAGTATTAATAGGCACAATCAAAACTGTTACTTACTTATAAAATATATGAGTTGCTTCACCCCTGCACCGAAATGTGTGTGTATATATGTACACACACACACACACACACACACACACCCCACTGAAAACAACATGAGCTACATATACAACATACATTTAAAGCATACTTTAGATAAAAAGTTTTATCCCCTACAGAATTTTGGAAACTGAAGCTTGTCAAAGGTACTTGGAACTGTAGGGGGAAACTACAGTTCCCATTATTCTTGAGGGGGTGGAGTTGCTATAAATGTATTGTTTTCATCCATTTTTAAAACAAAACCATGATAACCTCAAAACAGCAAACTTCTAAATTTGCATCTATAAATCAGCATGTTCAAGTTCCATGCAATCTCTGTCCTCTTCTTTCCTTCTTGGTGATGCATCAGACGCCCCCCTCCACGATGCTGTCAGCCTCATAGTGCCCAAAACAACAAGTCCCTTCCTTAACCTTCCTAATCTTTAGATTAATCTTTACAAAATCTTTACAAAAAGGTGGGATGTGATTTGATGAGCCCAGTGTGAACTCCACCCCCCAACTCCACAAATGGCAGCAGGTGGAAAGGAACTTGCGAAACAGGATGTACACATTACAGGCTTAAACTGGAGTTAGGTTGTTCTTTTTCTCAATTTCAGATGGAAGCCAGTTTTAAGACAAACACACCAAAGTACCATTTTTCATAGGAAAGAAAGAAGATATATACAATAGGCAGGCATTGTGGCTGATGTCACGTGTACGCTGCCTCTCAAACCAGCACTGGGAGATCACTGTACACAGAGGGGTCATTGGGAATGTGTACATAACTAACGTCTCATTATCATTGTACCGTTTGCATTACCAAACAGGGAGAGAGGAGGAGCTATGGGATTGCTATTCCTGCCTGCAGCCAAGCATGTACTGCAACGTTTGGGTTTGGCCTCAGGGCGACCTGGAAGGTGGAGAGTGTTTTTGTATGTACAAGAGTGAGAAACAATGTGATCTGTCAAGAACAATTTATTTGCATGCAGAGTGTGCATTTGCAGGGGCAGTATAAGTCGAAAAAGCAAGGTGGTGGAATATGATGACCTAGCCATGGTTGGTGTCCAAAAACAACCTTCACCTGAATCATTAGTAGAGAGGAAAGAGGTTATTTGTTTGTGGACAATGGAAGAGGAAGGGGCTTCGTGGCAGAAGTCTCTTTCTGTCCCGTGTGTGTGTGTTTATACATGTGGATTATTGTGCCGTATGGTGTGAAGAAAGAATGGCATGTCTCTCAGTTGTACAACAAGTGATATCACAAAAGAACCAAAAGGAAAAAGCCCTCTCCTATTCTAAAGTATTAAGGATGAAGAGGGACGCAGGTGGCACTGTGGCTTAAACCACAGAGCCTAGGACTTGCTGATCAGAAGGTCAGCGGTTCAAATCCCCGTGACAGGGTGACCTCCCGTTGCTCGGTCCCTGCTCCTGCCAACCTAGCAGTTTGAAAGCACATCAAAGTGCAAGTAGATAAATAGGTACCGCTCCAGCAGGAAGGTAAACAGTGTTTCCGTGCGCTGCTCTGCTTCGCCAGAAGCGGCTTAGTCATGCTGGCTACATGACCCGGAAGCTGTCTGCGGACAACTGCCGGCTCCCTCGGCCTATAGAGCGAGATGAGCGCTGCAACCCCAGAGTCGGTCACAACTGGACCTAATGGTCAGGGGTCCCTTTACCTTTACCTTTAAGGATGCAGAAGCAAATACAGACTTATCTGACTTTAAACATGGTGCATTAAAACAACAACAACAAAGCCCTCTACTTTTCTACTCAGAAGTAAGTCCCACTGAGTTCAGTGGGCTTTCTTCAGGCAAGTGTATATGGAATTGCAGCCATTGTTCATTGATATTAAATTAAAGGAGCTGTAAATTCAAGAGAAAGCACCATTTTAAGAAGAACATAACATAATATGATCCTGGACTTCCAGCATGTTGGATTATGCCTGGGAAAGCTCACGTTCAACTCCCCACTTATCCATGAAGTTCTCTTGATGACCTTGGGCCAGGAGCATCCTCTCAGCTTAACTGACTGCACAGGCTGGTGGTAGTCATGCTGCTGCTGTTGCAAGGATGAAATGAACTCTAAACAGCCTAGAGGGGTTTTTTTTGTAGGATATGTAGGTTCATAGGTCTGTAGGCAAGTGTAATCCCCCCTCCCATGCTTATGGACCGTTCCATTTGGTAAACATCCCACAATGTGTTGAGTAACAATATGGTCAGCAGAGCTGGTGTTTCTCCATTGCTCCATGGGCCTCTTTGTGCAGCTGCATGTTGGAGAACATTCCTACTTGAAGGCGATGATAATGGCTGGATCTTGGTTATTTTAATCCAGGTAGAGGAGGAATGGAAATAGGCATGCTGGGAGTGTTTACAGCAATCGCCACAAAAAAAGTCCATAATACTAAAGATTCTATTTCCATCCCACTGGCGGCATCTTGAGCCTGCATATGAGGACTTAGCAGGGCCATAAAAACAAAAACAGAAAGTTAAAACCCCCCAGCTATTTAAATCTAACTGTGGCTTTCTATTCTTAATTTCATACCCTTGAAAAGTAATAGGGGGTTAATGCTACTTTCCCTCCCTCTCCAAAGTGATTACGAAGATCTATTCATTACGCATTCCACATCGTTTTGAAAATGGAGGGCTTTGGATGCCTACAAGCAGCTATTATTGGGAGCCTTATTAGCAGAAGTGGCAGTCAGTAAAAAGCTTTGTTTGGTTTCCCAGCTATTTACAAACATTAACTAATTAAAGTATACACCTGCACTAGGGCAACTAAAATCCCCAAAGATATATAAACACTTCACTAAAAGACAGAGTCTGTGTATTGAAAAGGGGAGCGTTCCCCATCTTTATGGAGTTTTTCTAGAAAAGAAACAGGCAGGGGAAAATCCAGCCTAAATCAAGCACTTTTAAAAGTGCTTCCCATTCATTTCAAAGGGAACGTTAAGCACCTGCCAAATTCTTACTGATTGAAATCAATGGGATTTGAAAGTGCTTGACTTTGGCCTGGATCAGGCTCACAAGTTTTAATCCATTCGGTTCAACAGATTTAAGGTATTAGTGGTACCGCTAATGGTTTTGTCAATAGAACTTCCTAACACTTAGCATTTATTCTCCCTGCTGGATAGATCCGAGATGCAAAACATTGGAAAGGGATGTGGAAATTCTCAAAGGACACTGGTGATGCATGGGTGTTGAACCAAGAAGCTTAGGAAAGTGGAGGAATAGCAAAATAAAAAATAAAAAACCTACCCAAAGGGATGAAAACAACAATTTCACTTAACTCTTGACACAGATAGGCAGACCTTAATAAATGAGAAGAGTTGAGAACTCCTTTTGATTTTATATTTTGGGGCTGAAGCCCTTCATTGCTGCATTTCTGATAATACTGTTTGACATTTAGTAACAGGAAAAAGTGAGCAGAAAAGAGCAGTATAGTTCAGCTAAGTGTCACATCCAGGATGCAAGTGAATTTTGAGACAGACAGGTTGAAAAGGAATGAGCTAGGAATTGAAGTCTGATCTACAGAGTGACACTGATGTGACTATAGCCTCCTAGTTCAGAGAGACCCAACTCCGGATCTTGCAAAGCTTTGACTAGTCCCAGGAACACAAGGGGGGAAATCCAGTAAAGGAAAAGCAAGTGCCAACGTTAAAATAATGCAGGGCGAATACATGATAGCTGCAGTGGCTCAACACTTGCAACAGCTTATGTTTTTTCGTTCTTAGCTGTAATGGAGGGGTTGTTTGCAAGCCAGTGCAAAGTAGATAATTTAAAATGTTGGTTTGGCAATTGCTCCAATGATAACATGGAAAAAACAAAGATAGCGGGGGGGGGGGGGCAATATTGAGCTCACTTGCAACAGCCAAAATACAGGTTGATAAAGGTGCTGTGCATGGATTATTGGGGGGTGATGTGGGTTGGGGAGAGGTGAAGAAGAAAACTGCTTTATGAAGAGGTAAAATCAGTCATGATTAAATGGGCACAAGATATAGGTCATAACATTATGCTGGAAGATTGGGAAAGGTTATGGAAAATTGATTTAATATTTACAGATTGTTCTCTGTTGAAAGATAATTATATGAAGATGATGTATAGATGGTATATGACACCAGTGCAGTTAGGAAAAATGTACAAAACCAGCTCAAATATGTGTTGGAAGTGTAAGGAAAAGGAGGGGACATTTTACCAAATGTGGTGGGATTGTAATGAAATTAAAAAGTTTTGGGAAATGATATACAGTGAACTGAAGAAAATGTTCCATCTAACATTTGTTAAGAAACCTGAAGCATTTTTGTTCAGGATTGTAGGAAAATACCTGCCAAGGAAGCTGAAAAATATTTTCATGTATGTGACAACGGCGGTGAGAGTCTTAATAGCACAAGGTTAGAAGAACAAGAAAACCCTGACTAAAGAACTATGGCAAGAGAAACTGATGGACTATGTAGAATTGGCAAAATTGACACATAAACTACAGGACAAGGACACCTGTGACTTTAAAGATGAAAGGGAACCTTTTACAAAGTATTTAAAGAAACAACAAAGTGAATTGGACTCCTTGGCAGGTTTTGAATGAACACTCACAAACTTTTTATTGACAATAATCAGTCAGATAAATTAAGGATTTATACAGTTTTGTAACATGTAGAGAAATCAGAGACTGGAGCTGAGGGAAGTCGGGGGGGAGGGGAGGGGGTCATTTTATGGGGGGAGGGGGGAAATCAAGGATGATCTGTTTTAAGATAATATGTTTTGCTTAAATTCTTACTAAAAATATTTTTTTAAAAAAGAAGAAGAAAACTGCTTTAAAAAGGTATTGTGCTGCAGGTCTTTTGCTTAGAGTCACTCACATAGGGATAAAAAGAAGGAAGCACAGCACTTTGCAAGCAGATTAAATGGGATATGAAAAAGTTTTAACAACCTACACTTCCAACTGCTGCTTGACTTTTGTGAGTTTAAATTCTGCTACTAGAGTGAATTTTCAGAGTGAATTTAGCTCCACATTTTGAATCCAGGCACCCAGCTGATTCTTTTACAATTTACCCCACACATGTGAGTCACAGGGATTCATGTATTTTCCTCCTACAAATTTGTCCTGTGACCTCTTCTCCTGCTTGACCTCAGCCTCTCTCCCTCTGCATTTTTCTTTCCAAACCAATATCAAAAACCTGACTGGGTTTGTTTGGCTCTTTGTGATGTTTTCCTCTGAACAGCTTTTTAACTGCGCCGATTCCAGTAATTCATGCCAGACTTTCCCTTTAGCAATCAATTATAATTTACTTCCTCAACTACCCAATAGTGAAGTTGGCCACAACAATATTCTCGTAACAAATTATAGTGGAATCTCCCAGCAGAAAATCCATAATCAGTACTTATAATGGTAAACATTTTTTACTTGAAATAAGCATAACTGAGTTCAATGGTACACGCTTCATTATAATGCTCAACCAAATATTATGTTTTCTACCATGTATCACTGATAGCGCATGCTGTAAACAGAACATTTCCATACAACATAGCTGAACTTCAAGGCTGTTCTTTTTGCAAATCTTATTCTCAGTGGGAAAGAGTAGACTCTTATTTTTGACTGAGAATAAGATTTGCAACTACAACCTAAGAAAATACCTTATTAGGGCCAGACAGATTTTGTTGTACTCCAAGTCCTGTCAGCCCTGGTTTGTGGTTAGGAATGATGGAAGTCCATCTACTCTGGTTTCAGCACTGGATATATAAATGTTTTTGAGCTTTCACAAGCTGGAGCTGAAGGTGATAGTGAAATGAGGTTCAAATTAGAAAAGTAGCTACCGGTAATTCAATTACTGCCAACTGTTTGTGCAACATAAGGAAGGGGAAAAGACTGACTAGGCCCAGATGAAGGGGAATCACCAGATAGTCCGCTGCATTAGGCATTCAGAAGTAGACTTCCTCTGAACATAGAGGTTCCATTTAACTACCACAGCCAACAGCCAATGACAGACCTTTTCCTCCATATGTAAAGTCTAATTCCAATAAATAATTCCCATCAAGTGTAATGCATTTTTTTCTGTAAATAAAGCTTGCTAAAAGAAATGCAATACAAGATTAATTTCAGGTTGACCTCCGTGGAAAATAGTGTCTAGCCATACTGCATGTTGTTGAGCATGAAAATGGAAGAAAAAACACAAACCAAAGGATAAGGCTTTATGGTTTCTTGATCTAAGAGATGTAGGAATGAACGTAAATATTTAGAAACAGTACATTTGGACCAGAGGAGTAACATGGCTCCCCCCTGGTCACTTTCAAGCTCTGCCAGAGCTTTCTTTATAACACTCAGCAAGCGGTTGCACTTCAAAGACAAATGGCAGATTTCTCAATGTCTTCCTCCTTCTCATTTCACTTTCATTGTGCAGGCAAAATGGCCACTTGCACAGCTCAAAATGTGTATCCAAAAATAAAGCACACAAAATAAATGAAATTTTGGGTTGAACTGCTTAAACAAATTCATAGATCTGCACACATCAAAGGGTCAATAATGAGGTAGGCCCACAAGACATAATAGTAAATTAGTTAGGTGTAGCAGGAACAAAACTTCACAGACATCTAGATGTAGGGAACATTGGTTCACAGGGCAGGTTCCCTCTAGCAGGCTTCATGTACGTCACTGGTTTTAATCTGAGGAATGGATCAGCTGTAAAACAATATCTCCACATAGCAATTGCCATGTTTATGGTGTGCCACTAAGGAAAAAAAGTTTTTCAAGAGCAACCTTGAAGACCTTAGGTCAGGATGAGAGATAGGATTCACCAGTTTCCAAGAAACCTTTTTGCTGACAGGTTTTGGTCTTTCTCCTCTCACTGTCCTCCACAGGGCTCCAAAAAATGCTGGTGTTTCAAGGAACAATACATTCTGAATTTATGCCAAAGGTCGATAAGTATTGAATTCATACAAGAAGCATGAATTGTTGCTCACAGCCTCCCGCTCCTTCTAGTATAAATAGAATATGTTTAGTTAATCAGACTCTGAGTTTGCTGTTTCAGTAGCAAACGATTTGTTCAAGCCAAATATAGGAGTTCCAGTGCTCACTTTAATGATCATCCACATATTATGGTTAAAAATTATCCCACACTAATCAAAACTAAACTGAAGCAACAGTAATAACTGAAAGGAAGCCATTTAACAACAAATAGCAGGTTGGTGCTATTTGGGTTTATAAAATAACAGCTATGGCTAATGGCAATATGTATGCATATTTACTGTGTCTATAAATTTACCTCATCAACCCCTATGTATCAAATAAATGCATCTCATATCTTTAAACCACTGTGCACAAATTTAAAAATAGAATCACAAATTGTTAAATATCAAATTACCCAGGGCCTGAATTAGCTTTAAACGGTGGTACATCAGTTGTACATCCCAGTGTTTCTTCATTCTTTTACTAGCAGAGCAAATCATATTATCACTTTGCATGATGCAGCCAAAGTTAATCTCTTCTGATCTAGGACTCATTTTGGGCTGCCAACAAAGGTCTTCGGGCTCCATTATCAGCTTCAGGGTTTGTCTTAAAATTTGTGGGTATCAAGGATGTCCTGAATTGTTCTCCAGTTCAGATTACAACCCAGGCACTTTCTAAAGAGTTGAATCTGGCACCTACTGTACATTGCCCTTTTTTTAGTTTTTTCAACACCAGGCTAAAACATTTTAATTTCCCCACATGCTTTAATTTGTGGAATGCCTTTGTCTCCTGAATGATTGTAGCTGATGCCTCATATTATCTATTAATACCATGTCTTTATTGTATATTTTAGTGTTTATGATAGAAATAATTTATTTAGACTTGTTGCTCACCACCCTGGAATCTTCTAGATGAAGGGCAGAATGCAAATGTTTGGAATAAATAAAACAAACAACCGGGAGAAGAATTCCCAGCTTATCTCCCCAACTGTGCCTTCTTTGGGAAGGTGTGTAGCTAAGTGATACAACATCTGCCTTGCATGTGGAAAGTACTAGGATTAATCCCCAGCATTTCCAGGTATGCCTGGTAGACATCTTGGTCTGAAACTCTGGAGAACTGCTACCTGTCAGTGTAGTCCATGGGTAGGCAAACTAAGGCCCGGGGGCCAGATCCAGCCCAATCGCCTTCTAAATCCAGCCCACGGGCAGTCTGGGAATCAGCATGTTTTTACATGAATGTGCCCTTTTATTTAAAATGCACCTCTGAGTTATTTGTGGGGCATAGGAATTCGTTCATCCCCCCCCCTTCAAAATATTGTCCAGCCCCCCACAAGGTCTGAAGGACAGTGAACTGGCCCCCTGCTGAAAAAGCTTGCTGACCCCTGCTGTGGTCCATGGTCTGACTCTGTATAAGGCAGCTTTCTATGCTCCCAGTGCCCTCCCACCTCAGAATCCAACCCTCAATCCTGCAAATCCTTTCCCTTTCCATGCTACCAACACTTATTCAGCAAGAGTGGGTGTGGAAGCAAGAAGAAGGAGAGGAGAAGATGACCTTTGCAGTAGCCTTCGGGGAAAACCCCAGGTCGTGTGTGTGTGTGTGTGTGTGTGTGTGTGTGTGTGGTGTGTGTGTGTTATGCACATAACAGAAAGTGTAGGGAAATATCCCCTCTTCTCTCTTCTATGGCCAGAGTGCCATGCCCTAGAGCAGGGGTGGCCAGCTCCCAAGAGACTGCGATCTACTCACAGAGTTAAAAACTGGCGGTGATCTACCCCCTTTTTTTGGGTTCAGGTTAAAGTTGTTGAGTTTTTTTCAGGGAGGAGGTAAAAGGTTGAGCTTTTCTTAGGGGAGACACAGTTGTTCAGCTTCTTTGGGGGGAGCCAGTGATGTACCAGTGATCTACCGCAGATGTCCAGTGATCTACCAGTAGATCACGATCTACCTGTTGGACATGCCTGCCCTAGAGTGGTTGGCAGAAGCTGACTTTTTCCTAAAGAAGGTAAGGGGAACCCAGTCGAAAGAGAGCAAAGGTCCATCTAAGCCAGCCTTCAGTTCTCATCATGGTCCACCAGTTGCCTGTTGGAAGCCTGAGTCCAGCAGCACTTTTTGAAGAGTGGGAGGTAGCTCATTTTCTAAGCCAATCCAAAATAAGGCAGGATGAAGCCACCCATCTTTAGTCCTATTGATTTCAATAGCAGAGGAAAGAATTTGCATTTTGCAGTCTTATGAGTGTGTCTGTGGGTTTTTTGTTTTTTTTAAATGATTCTGCCCTAGGTATATTTTATTATGAATTCATGAATATGGATTGTTTGCTAAAGTAATTTCTGTACATAGACGTATGAAGAGGCATAATATATCATCAGGCAAAATGTAGAGCTGAATAAAATTGATAACTTAGCAGCCTCAGATATTTCCATTTAACATTTGACAGTTGCCCATCAGCTTGAGACTCTTATCATCTAGCCTGTCAAGGAGGCGATTTAATTTGTCCCAGGCTGCCACACCATTGGATTCCATTGCAGCCTATACTTAAATGAGTACTTTAATCAAAGTGTTAATTTATGTTGCTTTATCAAGACATGATTATGGTGATAAGCCTTTTACAGCTAAAACTTCCAGAGTAAGGGTATGTACTGATAAATACTTATTTTCCAGGCAGAAGGAAATGATTTACCGCTGGAGTTAATGTTTCATACAGAACCCCAACTTCATTAAACACAACTCACTCAGCTAATGGCACTGTGGATTTGTTTCATTTTATCAAATTGCATTAATTAGGTAAATGTGCTGAAAGTTGATTGTGAAGAAATGTACTTTCCCCTGGAATAGCTTTAAAAAGTGGATAATTGGATTAATTTGTCCTTCTTTTCTTCCCTATTAACTTGGAATGTTGCAGATTATTCCTTGACTTTATGGCATGAATTGTTTTGTGTTTAACATGATTCTCATTAAGTAATTTAATTGTAGGGGCTTTAAATACAACTTCACCTTGACTGGACCTCTGCCACATGGCTTGTTTTTACAATTACAGTAAATGTCACCAATCAGAAATCATAACTGAAGAGGTGCATTGTGGTTTTTCTTTACGTATCCGCTAATGAAGGGGTGCAACAGCAGCAATGGCACTTTTTCATTGTTGAATTTCTGTTTGAAAAACAAGTATCTTTCACCGTGACCTCGTCTATTTAAACAAAGCATCTAGTACAGTACTGTTGCCCTACAGGTTCCCTTTGGTATAATGTGCTTCAGCAGGAGAAGCATGATTCATAGTGATGTCTTGGTGCACTTAAATTATAGGCAGAGATAGCTCAAACTATTTAAAATTACATTAGCTGGAAGTAATTATGGACATTGTGTAGAATGGAACAGGATAGGTGGCTTCCATTAGAAATCAAGCAAAGGTCTTTTGCATTTTAATATTTTGTTGTTCTTTATTCCAATTACTCACTGGCCCCAGAAAGCAAGCTGGGTACAAGCTGTATCACAGTGGTTTTTCACTTATTTAACATTCAGGAAAAAGCAGTGCTGAGTTTGTTTGCGATGTCAAAGCCCATCTCTTGTTATTTCTGGGGACTAGTGCTAGCTGAGATTGATATAGTGGAGAGATGAGCCAGAAAGGGTTTTTTTTAAAATGCAATAAATTCTATTAAATACCACTAATTGCTTCTTGGAAATAAATCATGAAAATACCCTGCATGTCCCTTCCACCTATCCCTCTTTCCTTGCTCTAGAAACAAAGTAATTCAAGTTACACACGTGCCACCATATGCAATAATATCAAAGGGAAACCAGAACTGAGAAGGGGAGAGAGAGAGAGAGAGAGAGAGAGAGAGAAAACAAACATCTGGCTAAAATGAAGAGAAACACAATTTCATTTCATCTTCATCAAAATATTCAAGGAGCAGGGAATGAAATACTACTAAATGCATCAATCATGGCCCTTTATAAACCAACCATTCCTTGGCAGGCAAACAGCAATGCTCACCTGGGCTGTCATGATTCTCAAGTGGAATGCCTAAAAATATTTCACTTGGCTACTATGAAAGTTTTGCAGAGCCAGGCTGTCTGAAAATCATACAGCACCTTTATAGTTGAGATCTAAAGTAGCATGAGAAATGTAGAGGGTTCTTAAAGCAGTAGCTAGCTTAACACACTGGGAAAATGCTAGTCCAAAACTACAGCATCACAGAGCATTTTCAGAACGTATTTGTTGGATAAGTTCCTTTTTTCACATACCTCTAACATGCATCTGATTCCTGGCAGGTGAGAGGGTGGGGAATGAAAACTTTTTAGCTAAATCAGACCCGTGTACCAACAAAAATATCTTGCTGGGGCAACAATTCAGCACTTCATGTAACAGCTTGATTTGGCTAAACTGATTCAGCTCAGAGATCAGTGTCCACCCTCATTCACTGTTGGGAAATAACAATAAACAAACAGCAAAAACTCTTGGCACACTCTGAGAAAGTGGCAGCCTCCCTCAATAAGACTGATCGTTGGATTTTCACCCATGTTCCTCTAGACCAGTGGTTTTCAACCAGTGAGCCGTGGCACCCTGGAGTGACTTGAATGATAGTCAGGGGTTCTGCGGGCCACACTGCCCTCTGTCCCTCTTTCCTTTCCTCCCTGCTTTTATGCCCTCTCACTTCTCTGCCTCTCCAAGGCTTGCACAGCTGTTTGTTGCAGCAGCCCTGGCTAGAAGTTCCCCAGGCGAATGGTGCCTCTGGGGCTGGCCAGGGGGTGCTTCCCAGGCCCCTGTGGGGCAGTGGAAGGAGACACCTCTCTTTGGGGCAGGGAGGGCAGCTCAGAGACCAGGGGCAGCAGCAGCAGCTGTGGACCAAAAGACTTTCAAGGAGAGGGGAGAGGAGAGGAGGCTAAGGGAAGACTCCACAAGGGAAGGTGTTTGAAAAAGGATGAGAGGCTGCCAGCTCTGCAGGCAAGGGGTGACATAACTGGGCTCCTGAGCCCCACAGGGGTGCCGCAGAAAGAAGGTAGTTGGTCAAGGGAGCCACGGACTCAAAAAGATTGAAAAGCTCTGCTCTAGACACTGAGTCAGGATTACCTATCATCACAACCCCTGCTGAGGTTGAGCAGTGGTGCAAACCACCCCTAAAAGATGGAATGGTTTCCACTAACATTACTGTCCAAAAGTTTGGATGGAACATGAAGCCTTTTTTCTTTTTCTTTGCTTCTTCACTGACACCATGGGTAATGCTGGTAAAACCCACTTGGAGGTTCCCATTTTGTACAGAGGTAAACCAGATGTTCACAACACAACACTTAGGAAAGGGAGAGGTGAAGGATGCCATTACATTAGTCAGCAATGATACCCATTCCTTTATTGACCCCAATCTCTGTTACGATTTCCCTCTTAAGAGGAATACAGAACCAGAGACTATGTGGGAATGTTGCCACAATGACACATTGCCTTCACTGCAGCTGACACTAGTACCACTGACTGACCAAGTGGAAGCCCCTTGTAGGGCCCAAGGGTTTGAAACAGGAGATAGAGTTTCTACCCGAGTATATTTCAGAGAGCATTTTCACATAGATGCAGTGCAGAAGGTATCTTTAAGCCAGGTCTGCATCATGACACTTCCAAGCCCAATTGTTCCTACTTGGCCAAGACTTTAAATGCTAAATCAGGACTATCCCACTTTGGTCCCTCTACTTTCACCCATATGCATGTGAAACTGGCAAGAAGAGTTCAGGAAAAGAGAATACCCACCCATAATCCCTAAAGAGGGTTGTACAGTGTTTTTCCAAAGGCTGTTCACTGGCTTATGCAAGCCCGGCTGGAAGAACTATCACTAGGTTGCCAGGAAACAGGGAAGACTGTCTTAAGGGAGGCATTTCCCTTCTATTAGGCAGGAGTAAATCATATGGACATTCTCAAGTTATCCTGAAGTTTGGATGTATTAGCAAAAAATTAAGCCAGGTTGTTAATTAACAGCCCTTGCAGAAGAGCTGGGACAGGTTTGGAAACTTCCCTTGCAAAACTGCATAGCTGCTGATTATATGTTTGCAACAAAAGAAGGGCTATGTGCTTTCATAGGCTCTAGTTGTTAATGACACCACCAGAGAAATAGAACAGAATGTAGAAAATATTGAAAAGGCAGGCCCAGGCTAAGAGCTTCACATGAGATCCCTGGGGTTGGCTTACAGGACCTCTAAGGACTTTAGGGGACACTATCTTCCACTATGCAAGGGACGCGGGTGGCGCTGTGGTCTAAACCACTGAGTCTTTCGGGCTTGCCAATCAGAAGGTTGGCGGTTCGAATCCCCGCAACGGGGTGAGCTCCCATTGCTTGGTCCCTGCTCCTGCCAACCTAGCAGTTCGAAAGCACGTCAAAGTGCAAGTAGATAAATAGGTACCACTGCAGCGGGAAGGTAAACGGCGTTTCCGTGAGCTGCTCTGGCTCGCCAGAAGCGGCTTAGTCATGCTGGCCACATGACCCGGAAAAACTGTCTGCGGGCCAACGCCGGTTCCTTCAGCCTGTAAAGCAAGATGAGCACCACAACCCCAGAGTCATCTGCGACCGGACTTAACTGTCAGGGATCCTTTACCTTTACCTTTTTATCTTCCACTATATCATCCTAGGCCTAATAATTATTGGCATAATGTATATTGATATTATTATTAAGTTTGCTCTCTGTGTTTTCTAGAGCAACTACAAGTATCAGCAAAGGTGTAAATGAGATGGAAATGTTCACAAGCATGGAGATGGAGGGAGGGGCTGGAAGAGCTCATGAAGAGTATTGGCGCTAAGGGGAGGTATCAAGGGGGAGAAGCCTATAGTGGGAAAACGTCTGCATGTATGTTAAAAGCTGTTTAAAAAAAAAAGTAAAAGAGAGTTGTAAAAAAGAAGTTGTAAAGGGGAACTACAGGCTGGTCTGTGAAGGTGTTGTAAAGAAAAGTGCTGACACTGATAAATGAGCCTCCCAGACTTTCACTGTTCCTACCGATAAGACCACCGTTGTATACGTGACTTGGATATTGTAGTTTGAAAGTTAGAGTCTATATAAAGCTTTGGTTTTTGGGGGTGGGTGGACTCCACTTTGTGGGTTCCCCAGCAGCTGTTGTTCTGTTTGACAGAATAAAGCTGCCTTAAACTTTCCTTAGTGTGCTTCTTGAATAAATATACCCAACCACACCATTCATTCATTCATTCATTTCAGCATTTAACAACGGTGTGTGCTTTTCATGAAATCAATATATCAGTTTCAAACACTTGAATTATAGGAATGGGGATCTGCTCTGTGTGCATATTGGGTTGATTTGAGAAAAGCTTCTCATGTTCTAGCAGTGTTTCCCAAACTTGGGTCTCCGGTTGTTGTTGGATTACAGCTGCTCCCATTTTACTAGCTAGGGGTTATGGGAGTTGTAGTCCAACAACAGCTGGAGGCCCAAATTTGGGGAACACTGTCAGATTATGCCATTAACAAGTTGTTATGAGTTGGATTAGGGAGTCCCTACGAGTTGCTCCCTTGTCTTAGCTGTCCATGTAATTCATGCTCATACATAAACGCACAGAACACTGAATGGAGTTCTCTCTTTCTCTCCCAGTGAGACGATTCCAAATAAAACACAAACAAAAAAAAATCTTCTGGTGTGTGTGTGTGTGTGTGTGTGTGTGTGTAGTCTACCCCCACACCAATAACTCTTTGGACAGCAGCATAAATGCTTGGGGAATGGGATACATTTCCTCTGGCCCGGTCTTTCCTTTGAATCCATGCCCCCCCCCTACAATTCCTATTGGATACACCTCCTCCATAAAGTTGTTGCTGAACCCCTGGAGCTCTTATTCAGAAATTTGGCAGGCTTAGTCCCCTCAGAAGGTGTGACCGGTGCCTCCCAACTGAATCCAATTCTGGCAGAAAGTGAAAATGATACAGACTTTGTTTGTTTGTTTTTAAAAGTCAAACTTCAAAGGTCCTCCACATGAAACCCCTTGAATGTGCCTGCCTGCAATTAGAGTAAGCTTAAGCTACTTCTCAGGGGGCTGTTGTGTCTGCACATTTCATCTGCTTCTGTGAAAAGCTATCTATTGCCATTTTTAGCTCCTGCGCTATTGTGAATGGGGTGGGAGGGTAAGTGAGCAACAACTTTATCCTTAACGGATCCAATTTTGCCCCAAATAACAATTTGAATTGGCAAGACATGGGATGGCTCGGAAACAAAGCTACAGATACAGATGCTAGTCAAGTCTTGTGACTGGTGCCCACGCCTTGTAATTAGCAATCCCTTCTCACAGTTTTCCGGCTGCACATTCATATTTCTTGGCTAATATTGCAGCAGTACGTTCCAGTGCCAATGTTAATTCACAGCACCACCTGTCTCCTCATAAACCCTTTTGTTGTTCTTGTTTTATTCGTATCACTTTCTGTGGCAGCTCTACATGTCTAAAGGAAGTGAGTGAAGGTTTTTGGATGCTCTTGATGCTGCAGGTGGATAAGAATTGCATCACCTGGTGTTGCCATATGGTCTGTTGACACTTTGTTCCTATTTTGTTTTTGGTTTTTTTATTAAAAAAAATGTGGTGATGGCCACTAGCTTATATGAAAAAGCCAGATAGCTAGATATTAGACAAACTCATAGAGGATAAGTCTATCAAGTGCTATGAGCTATCATGGATAATTCATATATACACACACAGTGTGTGTCTCTGGATTGCATATTACTATTATTATTATCATTAATTAACTAAAGTTCTCTTGGTTTACAAAGGTATGCGCAATGTCTCTTTTTTCAAGTTACATTTTCCATAGGTCAGTTTCATTTGTTGAGACATTAGGGTTACATTAGGAAGAATTTACATACCGTCCTATACCTGGGGGTCTCAGGGCAGTTCACAGAATAAAATCAAGATATGAAACTACAAAATACCTAATAAGAATAAAACCAACAACTCAATAGCACTCCCCCAAAACCTCCACATTTTAAAAGGGCATAGGCTGTAAATCAGATCAACTAAAGGCCTGGTTAAAAAGGAACGTTTTTGCCTGGCCCCTAAAGGTGTATAATGAAGGCGCCAGGCAAACTTCCCTAGGGAGAGCATTCCACAGATGGGGAGCCACTGCAGAGAAGGCCCGTTCTCATGTTGCCACCCTCCGGACCTCTCGAGGAGGAGGTACACGAAGAAGGGCCTCAGAAGATGAACACAGAGTCTGGTGGGTTCATATGGGGAGAGGTGGTACTTGAGATATTGCGGTCCTGAGCCTCCTTTCGGAGGCCTGGGGAAAATATGACCTTCACACCTCTTTTTGGAAAAGTGGTGGCCCAATGGAAGCATTTACACACACACCTTTTGGGGGCTTGTGGCCCTTCAGGTGTTATCATGCTCCAATTAAAGGGGGAAGATAAATTGTGTTTGAGTGTCAGATTTTAATTCAGAAAGACAATGGCATGTGCATATGTATATGTATATGTGTGTATGCCTTCAAGTAAGCAGCTCCTGACATGTTCCCAGAATGCATGTTTTTCAGCTCAGCCCATCACTCAAGTGCCAATGCCATTGTGTGCTGTAGATAACATAATATTGTAGTAAAGGGTTTCTTCAGCATTTTTAGAGATAAGTGAGACAAAACTGGAAAAGCTCCTTCTTGTGCAACAGCAACTACCAAGAATCTGGCTGTTAGATCAATTACTTTTTTTCTTTAAACTGATATATATATATATATATATATATATATATATATATATATATATATATATCTACTATTCCTCTGAACCCAACCGAAGTATACAATGTGATTGACAAATATTCAGATTTTCCTTCACAGACCATAAAACAAGCTGGAATCCAATTAATGAAGAAATTAAGCTGGTTTTGAATAACTGAATATCCACATATGTTACTAATAGATATATTGTAATTTGTTTCTTTACGTTCCTGTTTTCCCCTCAGTTCTAACACATCATTTGTAAATTAATTGTTACTGGGGGGTCACGGTATACAATTAATAGTTTAAAAGACAATCTAATACTTTGAAATGTTAATGCATGGCATCGTAATTCAGGATAGTGAAATTCTTAAATTAGTACAAAGAAGCTTATTTTGTATTTAATAAATTGGAAGGTTTGTTTTAGGGTGGGATTTCCTCCACCCCCCGCCAACACTAAAGAACAAATTAATTTTAGAGAAAACCTAGCTTGATGCTGGCTTTGATTGGTTCTATGATATGTTTCTTTTGTCGGCTGATATCATTGACTGCCTTAGAAGGTTTGTTATGTTTTCTGATAGTTAAAATGCCCATTAGAGCTGGGATAGCTCAGTCAGCAGAGCATAAGACTCCAGGGTTGGTTGTGAGTTTTGAGTCCCATGTTGAGCAAAATATCCATGCATTGCAGATGTTGGATGAGATGATCCTTGTGGTCCCTTCCAACTGTACAATTCTATGGTTCTATGGATGGCAGGTGTTGGGAAAGACGGAGCGCACAAGGAGAAGGGGACGACAGAGGACGAGATGGTTGCCTAGTGTTCTCGAAGCTACCAGCATGAGTTTGGCCAAACTGCAGGAGGCAGTGGAAGACAGGAGTGCCTGGCGTGCTCTGGTCCATGGGGTCACGAAGAGTCGGACATGACTAAACGACTAAACAACAACAACATGGATGGCAGAATAGGAACCAGGAAGGTATTTCCTTTGCCTGACCCATAACGGCTGGATAAGCTCAATGGCATCAGTAGACCTGTTGATTCCTTGTGGGAAAGAGTACAGAACGAGGGCTCTTTCCCTCAAGCCCCTCATCACATGCCATGGGTTCCTCTGGCAGAAATTAATGTTTCATACATGATGTCAATATTGGTAAGTTGGTATAATATTTGCAAAGTTCACATGCAGTGTAATTCTAGCAGTATCTACACAGGAGTAAGTCCTACTGAATTCCTCCCAGGTGAGTGGGGCTAGGATTGCAGCAGATTTTATTAAATCTTAATTAAAACAAATCGAAAATCTACCTCCAGGTGCAGTTTATTGGGCTACATATTTTT
The DNA here is from genome assembly GCF_964106645.2 of Podarcis pityusensis. Lineage (NCBI taxonomy): Eukaryota > Metazoa > Chordata > Lepidosauria > Squamata > Lacertidae > Podarcis > Podarcis pityusensis. Next base: position 21,753,004 of record NC_138026.1, read on the forward strand.
TTTTTAAGGCGCAGTTAAAAAGCACAGCTTTGATTGTAAGCCCGAAGCGAGTAATATGGTTTTTGGCTGCATTGTTCAGTTGATTAGGGTCCCAATAAGAGCTGGCTACATCAGAAGCCCTCATACAAGAGTACTTCTTGAGATGAAGAGCCCATTTAGACACTTCCTCACATACCACAAGGCAATTTTTGCAGGCCTGTGTCTAGTCACTGATTTAGGGGCTCCAGAGAGAACAGATTTGCAAAGTCCACCAGGGAGTTTTAAAACACACACTTAAAAACCATAAAAAAAATAAACGTGCACTAAGAGTAAAACCACCATAGCACAAAAGTAAGGCTGCATTTCTCACCCCCCTTACCTGGGAACAAGCCCCATCGATTTCAACAGGACATACTTCTGAGTGATATGAAGGTAATGGATATTATTTCATCAATGATCCTGATATTGCTTGCAACTGAGTAACATGGGAGAAATGCATTGATTATGGGCAATTATTTTTCATATGTGGAATATTTTCAAAACACATTATTAGAATTAGCGGTATTAACAGATGTTAATTCAAAATCCAATGTTGCAGAAGAAGAGGAGACCTTTGACCCCATATTTCCCATAATGCTTTCCTTTTTGCACTAGTATTTTCATATTATTTCCAAGTTAAATGAACAAGACAATCTTTGCAGATGGCCTGTGTTATCATCATGCGTTCTCCCCAACTTGCCATTTGGTGGCATTGCAAACAGTGGGATAGGGCTCCTGACATTTCTGGTGCAGTTTTGAAACCTCTCACCAGCACTCAGGCCTCATCCAGCCCCTTAACATGGAACCCGGCAAGAGGAGCTGTTGCCTGTCCAACAACAAATAGCCTGTCTAGAACAGGACAAAGATGTTCCTTTGTTGTGTCAATATGAGCAAGTTGGGAGAGGAGGTCTACAGCCAAATCCATCTGAATCACTGGAGAAGCAAGAAGCGAACATGGCAAAGGAGAAAGCTTTGACAGTTTTTGCTTCTGTTTAAGGGTGTTTTCAGAGTAGTCTTGAAGTGTACTTGCATTAAGCAGTTTTGAAGTGTGCTTGCTTTGGACAGAAGAGGGAAAAAAGAACAGAGCTCAAACCCTTCCTCTTGATGTACAATTTTCAGCAACAGAGGTAAAAGCGAAAGAAGCTACGTATACTTTCTTAGATCATATTGTTGGCCACCGAAACAGGATTCTGAAAGATTATGAGATGAATAATTACGATTGTGTGCTGCACTGCTAATCAGCTATGTGATTACAGCCTCTCCCCATCCACATGTGCCAAATCTTAGAAATGCACCTGTTGTTGTATTAGTTTTAAGAACCCACCGACGAAGGATATAAAATAGCTCAGCAGCCTGGGCAGTCTGCAGGATAATCCACTAATCCAGATAGATGAAAGAAAATGCAGATTTTATGCCCTCTTGTGGATGGCAGTCTTTCAAAAATGGATCATTCTGTTTAGCTTGCCAAAAGGAAATGCCGTCTTTGACCTGCACTCTTAGACACATATACAAAAGTACAAAAGTGTCAGTGGAGCAAAGTGGCATCTGTTAGCATACCTTCATCAGTTAGTGGGTGGTGATATATAAACACACACACACACACACACCCCTTGGAAAAATAAAGCAGAAAAGAATATAGAATGCATATTTTGCATATAACTTTTTAGGACTAATTCCCGAAAAACATTTTTTAAATGTTCGTTTGGTGTCCTTTTTCTACTAAGAAAATTAAAACAATCTTCAAAACAGTTACATGCATTTCGGCTATGCATATGGGCAGACTGATCCTAGATACGTTTACAAAGTAGTGTGTTCCAATGTATTTATATAATTTATAGCCTAATCCCCACCTCCCCAAAAGTATGCAGAAGCACAAGTTAACATCCTGTCATCTTCAAAGCCCAGGAGGAAAAATCTAATATGTACATTAGTACAATGGTACCTCGGGTTACGGGACGCGGGTGACGCTGTGGGTTAAACCACAGAGCCTAGGACTTGCCGATCAGAAGGTCGGCAGTTCGAATCCCCGCGATGGGGTGAGCTCCCATTGCTCGGTCCCTGCTCCTGCCAACCTAGCAGTTTGAAAGCACGTCAAAGTGCAAGTAGATAAATAGGTACTGCTCCGACGGGAAGGTAAACAGCATTTCCGTGTGCTGCTCTGGTTCGCCAGAAGCGGCTTAGTCATGCTGGCCACATGACCCGGAAGCTGTACACCAGTCGTGACCGACTTTGGGTTTGCGGTGCTCATCTCGCTTTATTGGCTGAGGGAGCCAGTGTACAGCTTCATTATAGCATGCTCTTCTTTTCAGGTTGTAAGTCCTCACCACAATATTACACGTGTGTTCCATATCATGAGTGTAATGAAACAGTCTTGTTAATATACCGGTAGGTGGCAAAGCAAAGCTAGAGTTCATTTTTTTTTTTTTTACTTCAGCTAACCCTCACCTGGGCTGTTTTCCCATATGAACAAAATGTTGCAATCACCCCTGTGTTTCAGATCCCTTTCAATTCTTAGCAATAGCCATGTAGGCTGCTGTCATCATGTAAGGTACTAAGTTTTGAAAACACAAGCTCCTTGCCAAACCATCAAAAATAGACAATAAGTCTAGTTTAGGAATACAAGGAACAGGAACAGAACCTCGCCTGCCTCCTAAATACACAGGGCCAAAAAAACTGGGTTCCAATACACCTCCATCACAGTTTATTCTTAATTCTCAGTAACAAAAAAGACATAATCCAGCTCAGCTCATACGTGACTAGTTGTGTGCAAGTAGTGACCTTGGGTGGGTCTTTTCATGATCTTCATCAAAGGACATTTTCAGCCAATTCACTGGAGCTCAAATAAGCCTTGTGGCCCACAAGTGGATGCATGTTCAGGTAGACAACATGCATGAAAGGCTGTTTCAAATGTGGATCCATGTCTCTTGTTGAACCGGAGCAAATATATTTGTCTGCATTCTGTATGTATGAAGTCTCAAGAGTTTGGAAAGCATTAGTCTGGAAGTCTAACACCCTTAAAAATAAATATAGAGTTTCTACTAGGAGATCAGTTAATTCAGAGCTACCACCTTTGGGGCATGGGCAGAAATGCCTTCCAATCCCATTGCTCCAGATCCTTTAATAACATCAGGTTTCTCTCCCTCAAGCAGGAATCTTACATGTGCAATGTATGCTTCCTACCACAGTGCCATAGCCATGATAAATTCAGACTCTTTGAAAACATGTCCTCATTAAACTCTATCCCCTGGAAATGGATGGGGCGTTTCATTCTACTTTTGTCATACACAGTACTCCCAGTTCTATACTCTGGATAACATTCCTGAGCTGAGTAATAATTGAAGAGTTGTCACTCTCAGGCTCCAGGACTTGCTGCACTGTGCAATTTATTAAGAAAATCTCTCCCAACCAGCATGCAAATCTATTTCACATTTCATTCCGGCTAATGGATAAGTGGCACTAAGTGTTGAGTTTCTCATTACCTGGATGTCAGAAATCCACGTTTGCCATAACTGTACCGTCATTATTGTGTTTTAGGGTGCCAGGCATGGAACGGAGCCCATCCTCAAGAGGATGTGAAAGTAAACAGGCAAAGGATGATTTACATTGCCCACAAGCGAACCATTCACTAGCTTGTTATAAGCCATTCATTTACAAAGCCATTCAGTTGGGGAGTCAGGCTTCCAAAGAGGATGAATGAGAGCATCTCTCACAATAAAGCTTGACTTCCAGTGCTGATGATATTAAGTGTTGAAAGTTAGGAAAGAGACTACAAAGATGAGACATTTATGTGCTGTATGTGTGTGTGTGTGTGTGTGTGTGTGTGTGTTATATAAAAAAAGAGTCAGACTGGTTCTTTTCTCATTTTTTCCACCTACATTAAATAATTGTGCATACAATTTTTGGCAGGAATCATGCTGCTATCATTAATACTGTCGAACTTTTACCTGTCATTGTACTTAATTGCCTGTCCAGAACTGGGGTTTATTGGACCCCTCTTCTCTTGTGGTTCAAAATGTAGGGGGCTTAACTCATAATTAAGGAACTCTGCTGGTGGCATTTCCTATAGAACTACCTATTTTTTATACCTCTTAAAAAACCCTGGGTTTAGTAGTTCCCCATCACTTCTAGATTATATATCCATAGCTTCCCTTCTGACTGTCAACTACAGACTCACCCTGGAGTGGAAAACAACTGTGCAAAGACAATTATATTTATTTTCATAGGAAGTTTTGTATTTTTTTCCCCACAGGAAGCTCTTTGTTTGCACAGAGTGGCAGGGTATATGTGCCAAGCACTAAAAGAACTTTTGCCCCTATAAAGGAACATATTTGAGCTCATGTCACAGACATAACCAGCACGGGCTAGGGTGGAGGGTGGGGAGAAATGTCCTGTCGGTGAAAAATTGACCTTTCAAAGAAGTCTCAAAAGGCCAAAAGTGAAGATGTGCACATCTACACACACACACACACACACACACACACACACACACAATCAGTTCAAGGAAACATTTTGGAGAACTTAAAACTGTCATCACAAGATTGATAGATGGCAATGTGATGGTAAGATATAGATAAATATCACTCTAAGGGTACAATGAGAGAAAGAAAAAAGGACACTGCCCAAGGTTGGCTACAAAAAGGCAAGGATGTCAAAGACCTAGAATGAAAAAGAAGACGTACAGCACAATCCTCATCACATTTACTTAGAAGTGCATCCATACATCCTATTTAATTCAACGGAGCTTAACAAAGTGTTGCTAGGATTGCACATTGAAAGCACATTACTCCTAAATTGTATTTTAGGAACTGTGGCTCTGTCAGGGGAAAGTTACAGTTCCCAGGATGCTTCACGGTGGTGCTTTAAACGTACAGTGGTACCTATGGTTACGTACTTAATTCGTTCCGGAGGTCCGTTCTTAACCTGAAACCGTTCTTAACCTGAGGTACCACTTTAGCTAATGGGGCCTCCTGTCATAGCTGTCAACTTGGCCAGTGATTTGGGATGATTGAAGTTGTAGTACTACAGTGGTACCTCGGGTTAAGAACTTAATTAGTTCTGGAGGTCCGTTCTTAATCTGAAACTGTTTTTAACCTGAGGTACCACTTTAGCTAATGGGGCCTCCTGCTGCCACCGCGCCGCCGGCATGCGATTTCTGTTCTCATCCTGAGGTAAAGTTCTTAACCCGAGGTACTACTTCCAGGTTAGCAGAATCTGTGACCTGAAGCATTTGTAACCCGAGGTGTTTGTCACCCAAGGTATGGTGTGTATGCAGCCTTACACTGTGTCTGTCCAAAAATGTCTCGCTGAGTTCAGTGGGGCTTACTCATAGGTAAGTGGGCCTCAGGTGAGTGGACCCCCAACAATTGCAGCCTCAGAATGCCAATACCTTTGAAGCTTGTATTTGCCTCCAGGAGATCCCGTTCATTTCTAAATAGTCAATTTGTAGGACTTTCCATGAAGTGTCATTGATTTTTGAGGATGTTGTCCCTGAAATATATTGGGATTGACAGTAATGTCTGCCTACCTCAGAGGGGACTGCCTACTGCTCTATATACCAGCCTGGTCTTTGAGATTAAATGGGGAGCCCCCTGAACACTAGCACAGTTGACAATGGGACAGTAAGGGGTGACAAGGTGGTCTCTACAGTGGTACCCTGATGGAGGAATGATCTGCCCTCACAGATTTAGTGGAGACCAACCCTAATGAGTTTTAGACTTCCCTCGTAAAAACGTTTTATTATTCAGGTATTTGGTTAATTGACTGGATATGTTTTGTTGCTCTCGTGCTGTGGTGTAAACTTGATTTGTTGTGGTGGCTGTTTGGCTTTTCAAATTGTTTTATTTTATTAGGTATTATGTAATTTCATGCCTTACCATACTCCGAGATTTATTTTAATGAATATCTTACTGTTTTGTTTTATTATGTAATATATATTTTTATGTTGTACCCCACTCTATGATTGATTTTAATGAAGATCAGGTTGTAAATTACCAAATTAAACAATAAATAAGCCCAAATATGCAAAAGCCACTGCAAGATTGTTGACAGCCTCAAATAATTTTGGAAAGCTGGTAGAAACCATGATGCTCCTTCTTTAGCAAAGCTCATTCATCAAGATGCTTAATCATACATTCTACCATTTATCCTGGGACAAGGAATCATTAGACTGACCTATCTACTAGCTGCCAGTTCATTGTGGTAAAAAACTGATATGGGTTATATCCAACTTTTTCAGACTTAGAGTCAGCATTAATAAAAATGCAAGTTACTTATGCCCATTTTAAATGGGTCTACTTTGAGTATAATCCACATTGGATGCAATCCTAAAATGCAGAAAGCTGCTCCAGAAAATTTGCCGAGCTTCATGGTAAGTTACCCATTCTAGTGAATAGTTCAAGAATTCGCCGAAGCATTCATAATGAAATATTTTCAAATAAGAACATGGCAATGTGTTAACAATTTCTTCATAATTGCCCATCCATAAAAGAAAAGTTGTTAAATAAAACTAGTTAAATTATTTCCTAAGACATCATGGGCACCCCATTCTAGTCTATGTCTTTTCCATGGTATTAAACTGACAGGATTGAAATGACTTCAGATGCACTTACTGACAATTAGAAAATGGGCCTAAAATATCTGAGATTAGGCAAAGTTAACTTTTTGTTCTTGCAGAAAAAGATTCTTAGATTAAATATTCCGTTGTACAGAATGAGACAGGTTTAACAGTGGTTAAGAAAGTTAAATACTTGGGGATTAACATGACAGCAAAAAATGGGAACTTATTCAAAGATAACTATGAAAAATGTTGGTCTGAAGTGAAAAAAGATTTAGAAATTTGGTCAAATTTGAAGCTTTCACTGCTGGGCCGTATTGCTGCGATAAAAATGAATGTATTGCCTAGAATGTTGTTTTTGTTTCAAACTTTGCAGATTGTGGACAAAATGGATTGTTTCAAGAGGTGGCAGAAAGATATTTCTAAATTTGTCTGGCAGGGCAAGAAACCCAGAATAAAATTTAAAATACTAACGGATGCAAAGGAAAGAGGTGGATTTGCCCTGCCAGACCTTAAACTTTACTATGAATCAGCAGCTTTTTGCTGGTTGAAAGAATGGCTACTTCTTGAAAACACTGACATTTTGGACTTGGAAGGTTTTAATAATGTATTTGGATGGCATGCATATCTATGGTATGATAAGGTCAAAGCACATAAAGCATTTAAAAACCACATTGTCAGGAAAGCGCTGTTTAATGTTTGGATAAGATATAAGGATTTGCTAGAAAATAAAACCCCAAGGTGGCTGTCACCAATGGAAGCGAAAGCCTTGAAAAAGGTTAATATGGAGGTCAAATGGCCGAAATATTGGGAAATTTTGGAACAAGACGGAGATAGACTGAAATTGCAGAGTTTTGAAAAATTAAAAAACAAAGTGCAAGACTGGCTCCATTATTTCCAGATAATGGAGGCATTTAAATTGGACAAGAAAATTGGCTTCCAGGTGGAAAGATCAAAATTAGAAACTGAACTGTTAGAACCCCAAACTAAGAATTTGTCAAGAATGTATAACTTGCTGCTGAAGTGGAACACTCAGGATGAAACGGTAAAATCAGCTATGATTAAATGGGCACAAGATGTTGGACATAACATTATGTTTGCTGACTGGGAACAGTTGTGGACCACAGGTATGAAATTTACGGCATGTAATGCCTTAAGAGAGAATATTATGAAAATGGTATAAAGGTGGTACATAACCCCAGTCAAGCTTGCAAAAATCTATCACTTGCCCGATAATAAATGTTGGAAATGTAAAGAAACTGAAGGTACATTTTTTCACCTTTGGTGGACGTGCCCAAAGATTAAGGCTTTCTGGGAAATGATATATAATGAATTAAAAAAGGTATTTAAATATACCTTCCCTAAGAAACCAGAGGCCTTTCTCCTGGGCATAGTCGGCCAAATGGTGTTAAAAAAGGATAGAACTTTCTTTATGTATGCAACAACAGCAGCAAGAATACTTATCGCAAAGTATTGGAAGACACAAGAACTTCCCACGCTGGAGGAATGGCAGATGAAACTGATGGACTATATGGAACTGGTGCAAATGACTGGCAGAATCCGTGACCAGGGAGAAGAGGCGATGGAAGAAGATTGGAAGAAATTCAAAGACTACTTACAGAAATATTGCAAAATTAAGGAATGTTAGAGTGACGTTGGATTGAAAATAAGTGGTTTCCAGCTGTACAGGATAAAATTGAAATTTGGTACTTAAGAGGTAAATTTTTAATGCTATATTACACTAAGAATAAAGATTGGGGTTAAAAAAGTGGAAAAGAAATTGCTGGAGGAACAATTTGGCCTGGAATACAAAAGAGGGAGGTATGAGGAAGTCCAGAAAATAAGTAAATTTAAAAAAGGGAAATGAAAAAGTGATATTGTTTTTAATTGTGCTGTTTCTTTTTTTGTTGTTTTTTTGTTTTTCGTTTTTGTTTTCTTTTTTTGGAATTTGTATTGTGTATTTGTGTATCTCTTTTTTATGTTTTTTCTGTTCAACTTTTTATTGAACCTTTAATAAAAAATATTTTAAAAATAAATAAATAAATAAATATTCCGTTGTAGTAACTATTGTTTCACATAACTACTCATCAATAAATCTAGCTTAGCACTGAATCGTAGTGAATCCTACTCTTTGATTAACGGTGCTATCTTTTTTTGGACACACTGTTTAACAAGTCCAAGGCAAATGTCTGAAAGTTAAGAGTCTCTCAGGGAAGTTCTGCACATGTCATTTTCTCCCTACATGGATCTAACTTCTATTTATGAACACATGTGCAATATATGTATATCTGTGAAAAACATGGATTTGGATGTTTTTTGGCATGTTGGGAAACAACCACCAGTTGTGCAGATGTGTTTTGAGACAATATGTATTATTATAGTGTATTCCCCCCCCCCCTTCTCTCTTCCTTGCCTATATTCAGCAAGTTTGAACCAATGGAAAACTTCAGGGTGATTTCATTGGTACACATAGAGGGGGAAAGATTTAGGCCTCCTGAGAACAATGTAATGAAAGTCAACTGAGCTTGTCTGGTTTCGGCTCGTGTCAGAGTATGTAAGAGACTCACAGGAAACGGGTAGGATAGTTGAGTCAAGATGGTGGAATCATTGTGTATTTCAAAGCACTAACTATTCTGTTTTATGAGGCGTGTGTTTGTTTTTTGCTCCTCCATTAAAGAATGGTTCTCTGCTTCTCGAAGAATGTCCAGTTCCAGGGGTGATTACTGCAATTTAAAGGCTTTGTTTTAATGTGGCACTGAGAAGGAAATGGATCCGTCTGAAGAAGTGTGCTTTCAACCTACTTGACATCTTTATAGAGAAGAGCATCACTAACATTATTTCTCTTGAGGAGGGAGCAAGTAGTCTATAAAAAAGGCTGGAGTGTTCAAGGAGAGACCCTTGATAAACTTTATAGTGTGTGGATGTTGCTCAAGGGGTTAGTGCTTAGAGCAGAAATGAATATGCCTCCCTTCCATATGTACACTCTCACACACCAAATTCTTCTCTGTGAATGCTGATGGTGAATATTTTCAGAATAACCAAATATGCTTATATATGCCAACAGATGTCTTAGGTTTGCGGTGTTACGGGTTTTCAGGGGGCAAGGAGCCCCTAAATTTCCTGGGTGCCAGGTTCTCCTTACGATTTCTGAAATTAGTAAATGTGGGCTTTGATCGATGGAATTAGCAAGGCCTAAAAAATAAGCCAAGCAAGCTTCCTCAGGAAGTGGCGGAGAGAGGTGTCATCAAAGGACAACATCAGGTGATGAGAGAGTCATTACCTTGACAAAATACAAGAAAAGGAGTGGAGTCTCTCCCTCAGCTATGTGTTCGTTAGCAAAAGACAATAGCAGAGTTCGGAGGGTTAGGTTGCCAGGGTTACAGGGGGCGTGATGTCACAGCAATAAAAAATATGTTCTTTTTAATGGGGTTGCATCTGGGGGAAGAAGAAAGCTGGGGCCAGAGGTCATGTGGCCTGCAGAAGGAAAACCTATGTGAACAAGACACAGAGATGGTGTTTTGGCTGCCTTGGAATCCAATGCTATGCTGCTGTGAGGAGCAAATCTCTCTTGACATGTGATGCATAGAACCCTCTCCACCCACACTCAGGTGTAAATAAACCATATTTTATAAAGACACTACAGCCTCTGCTTTGCCTCCTTCCTTCCTTCCGAAGGAAAATGCCAAGACCCCTGGAATCTTGCACTGCTTGGCAGAGATTGGGGTGGCCAGGAACAATAATTTTCTGTTCATGGTTTTACAGAAGCGCAGGTCATTACAGTCACTATTTTGTAGGGTGGCTAATTTGTAAAGATATTTTGCATGAGAGTTAAGTAATAGGAAGGCTAGTGAGGATAAAAGTGTGTATTCCATTATGAGTATGTAATTATGATTAATAGTGCTTATATTCTGCCTTTCTTCCATTATGGAACTCAAGGCAGCACCCACAGGATTCCCAGTCCCTCTTCCATCCAGACACTGCCTAGAAGCAAGACTGCTTTGTTGCCTACCTTCAGATCATGTCCTGAGATCACTTATATGTTGCCCATCACTGTAGAATCATAGAATCATAAAGCTGTAGAGTAGGCAGGGATGCTGAGGGTCATCTAGTCCAAACCCCTGCAATGCAGGAATCTCAACTAAAACATCCATGGCAGATGTACTAAGACCACTTGGCTTCTGCCTATGTTCTCCTCCTAGCTTTTTATCTGGGAAGAAGATATTTACCTTCCTGCCATTCACCTATTACATTCTGAAAGCACACATACAGACATTTTTGTCCCTTCTTTAAAAAATAAAAAGTTGTTCTCTAGTGAACTTTTGGAGCCAGCCAAGCTGTTATTAAACAAGGAAAACAGTAAGTGGAGAAGCTCAAAGCCAAGCCATTAAATCGAAAATGTTTGTAGTTGAAGGGGGAAAAACAAAAACACAACCTACTGAGATGGTTTAAAGATCAAACAAAATGCCACTCAAGAATCTGACAGCCTGAAATTTTAGGAGAAGCGTCTAGAGAGCCAGCGAGCAGTCGAACGACAAGCGCCATTCCACCAAGTGCGCTCAGTCATCCTACTAGACTAGACCTTGTCAGTGGGAGTACTGAAGCACTCAGTCTCCCTCAAAACACACACACATGCATGCATGCGTGCGCGCGCGCGCACACACACACAAACAGAGAGAGAGAGAGACAGCAAAACTCTAAAAGAGCCATCTGCACTCTTTGTGAGATTTTAATACTTCCGCCAAGTCTTCATAAAACTTCTTTGCAGAATAGTAGATGGTGTGCCTGATAATGTCCATTAGCACGAGTTTGCAACTCAACAGCACTTTTAAGCTTGTTAGTCAATGAATCTTAATATGCATTATAATTTTATGAATACAATAAAGCGATACTATACAGGGAAAGAAGTCTTGGACCTACTTTGCTTGCTGCCAAGAAGAACTGGCAGCCAATCTTCTCCATCAGCATAATGCTGATACACACTTACTCCAAAATGTGTATAGTAATTTTACAGGAGCTTAAAGGAACGCTCCAGGTTTTCTTTAACAGCTTTCTGTAAAGAAGAATATTGAGATATTCTGTAGTGACACATAGAATTGTAGAATTGGAAGGGACCCTGAGGGTGATCTACTCCAACCCCCTACAATGCACAAATCCTGCCCACATCCATCCCTGGGTGGGCTCAAACCACCAACCTTCTGGTTAAGAGCCAAACACTCTGACCCATTGTGCCACAGGACTTGTTGTTTAAATCACAGATGTAGGTTTTAATCTAGCAAAAAACCCATGTTAGTTTGTTTTTATTTTTTAAATCTGTTAAACCAGTTTACTACATGCTCAAAAATTGGAGTAGGACATGGCATACAACTGACCGACACTTTTCTGCCTTGTCTGGAAATGATCTAATGCGTCTCACTATCAGTGCTACAGTGTGGGAAGTGAGGAGTTCAATTGCTGGAAGGTTGAGTCCCAGGAGAAACTATATGGCTAATCATGTAGAAGGCCTATGCAGGCAGGCAGAAAGAGAGAGTGAGACTGTGAAGTGCAGGCATTTTGTAAGCGCTCAGACAAACATGCAGATGGGTGCTGACTGGCACACAGCCCAAGAAAGAGGTCAGGACAGTGGAAAGCAATGGATTGGCCAGGCAAAGCTATGCTGGAGGATCATACAACCTTTTCACTCTTCATTTGGAGTGGCTTGTCACACCAGGCACTGAAACACAACAGGCATGGGAAGAACCCATCTCATCCTTTTGCTTGTGACAGCTTTCTTCTGCTCTGACCCATCAGGCGAAAGATTGCAAGATAACCTTTGGATGAAGTGAAGTTCATTGAAATGTGATTCCTGGTTCTACTTTCTCATTATTTCTCCTGGCTATCATTAGCATATATCAGTTTCATAAGGCATACATCAGCAGAGATGGCCCTTTAACTATAAAGAATTGTATTAAAGGAAGCTCACTTCCCTCCCCTCCCCTCCCCTCCCCTCCCCTCCCCTCCCCAATCCCATTTCTGAAGCTGATTTGTGCAGGTACTACAGGAGAGACAAGGAGAAAGTTCTGTTCTGCAAGCAGAAGTCTCTTGCACTAATGGTACCGGAGCATTGGATACTGTCCTAAGAATTAAGATTGTGGGCTAACAAATGTATGATTTGTCCCAGCCTCTGGGATCCACACTCCCACTGTATATGTAAGGGGAGCCTAGTTGATCTTCCATTTCAGGGAGAGTCAACATGGCTAATTCAGACATAATTTTAATTGTTTGATGGACACTGAAATGGAGAATATATGTATGTGTTTGAATGTGTATTGCTGAAGGTTTAATATGGAAAACTCCACTAAAGTTAAAAAGAGCTTTCTGAGCATCTAAATGGGTTGATAATGAACCGCTTAGGTTCTTTGCTCTCTCACGTGGTGTTTAACTTTAGATCACATGAGAGGGTTATTCAGTGTTAATTGCCATTTTGAAGGGAGTTGGCTGAGTTTTCTCTCTGGAAGCCCTAGAAAACAAAGGATATGCTAATGAGGTTTCTCCTGGAGAAAAAACAGGTGTGCTTGGAGTTATTTCAAATTTGAAAGGAGATGAACCTGTGCTGGACATGCATGTGATATTATACAACTATGTGGCTGTACCATTATTTGTTTTTCTATCTGTTATGAAGAAAGTTCTGTTAGTAAAGCTTTTGAATGGTATTTATGGGTTTGGACAATTTTTTATTCCAAGAGGATTCAGTTCTTATTCATCCTATTGCTTCAAGCTGCACAATATTAATATCTGCGCTAATAATACACAGTTGTGGCAGCAGAGGCTACTAGTTCCCAGCAAGGAGATTTAGAAGGCAGAGACAGAAGAAAATTGGCTCCAAATCTAAATCCACAAGAAAGCATAGAACTCGCAATAATGTGTCAACTGTGACCACCAAACACAGGTGAGAAGTTGTGAAATAATTTGGACACACAAGCTGCTAATCACAAATGAGCCTAACTTTTCATTAAAGTGAAGACATACAGACTAGGGCTGCATTCTTAGACATACACACAAATGGCAATAAGCCTCATTGATGAGGTTTACATTTGTGCAGGACTGTGGTATAAAATAAGAAAATGAAATGAAATGAAATGAAAGAACAACCTCTACCCAGGATCGGCATTGGCAAACTGCTGCTATTTACAAAACGTATGCCTGGAAGGTGGGATTAAGAGGGGGAAATGGATGGAATATACATGTGCATTCAACTGCCTAAGGCATCCGCATCACCCAGGAGATTGCAGCCACAGAGATAAGAAAAGAAGAGTAGTTCCTGTTAAGTTGTGGGTGAACATATCAGACGACACAGCGATTCTTCAAACAGCTCTTGTTTATTCAGAGGCCAGAACAGAACTGAACTGAAGGGTTCAGCTAGCCTGCTTATATAGAGCTCCACTAGAACGCAACAGTAACCATTTTCTGTAACTATCCAATCACTGAACGTCACTTTCGATCCCTTATTTGCATATGTGGACCTGAACTATCTACAGTATCTCCCTGCTGGCCCAGGGTGAGAACTTCAGTACATAACAGTTCCATTGTCTGGAGAGGTCACTTCCTGGTTTGCATGGAGAAGCTGTTTTCAACAAAGCCCAGCAACAGAAGCACGGAGCTGTATTGAGGCAGCACTAGGTGATGGAATTTTATGCCCCTAACAATTTTGCACCTGGGGCAACGCCACTGAGGTAGTGACTTTATATTTCCCCCCACCATTTGTGCAACCCATTTATCACATCCTAGACTTTATATTTAGTGTGTGTAATTCCCACTGAGTTTACTCTGACACATTCCCAAATATGCATGCACAGGATTGCAGCCTTAGGGATGAATGTGATGGTTTTCCTAGCACATGAGGTATGCTGGCAACTGAGGGTGACGAGTTTGGCATTTTCTGGGGTCCCAAGACCAACAGCCACCCAACAGCTCTATCATTTGCATTCTGCATGGTGGACCCAGGAAGGTCAAAGGTTTGTGGGAGAATTCTTGGTTTGCACATCCTACCTTTCCATGTTAAGGAGGTCAGTTCAGAGTAATTTACACAGAGGCATCCTAAAACCTGAAGCCGGCACTGCTCAACTATTCAGCACCTGATTTATGTAATATTTCATTTGCACAAGGCCATTCTGTTAACGACTCTTCTTATTCTCTTTGAGCCATGAATCAATTAATGTAATCAATGTGCCCATCTCTAAGGAAGCAGTGATAAATGGGTTGGAACATGGATTTGTCAAAAGGCATGCAACAAATGCTATCCTGGGTTTGATCATAAAACCATTTCTCTTTTGTTGAAAACACTGATGGAGCTAGGCCCGTTTATTATCAATATGAGTAAAAGAAGGTTGTCACTTTCACTGGCTCCATTTGAGTGCCTGGTACAGCAGAGCATAGGGCACAGGTGGCACTGTGGTCTAAACCACTGAGCCTCTTGGGCTTGCCGGTCAGAAGGTTGGCAGTTCTAATCCCCACGACAGAGTGAGCTCCTGTTGCTCTATCCCAGCTCCTGCCAACATAGCACTTCAAAAGCACACCAGTGAGAGTAGATAAATAGGTATCACTGTGGTGGGAAGGTAAACAGCATTTCCGTACCCTCTGGCTTCCGTTACGGTGTCCCGTTGCACCAGAAATGGTATAGTCATGCTGGCCACATGACCCAGAAAGCTGTCTGTGGACGAACACCGGCTCCCTCGGCCTGAAGTGAGATGAGCGCCGCACCTCATAGTCACCTTTGACTGGACTTAACCGTCCAGGGGTCTTTTACCTTTTTACCTTTACTTTTTACAGCACAGCATGTGCATATATTAATCAGGGTTTTTCTTTACTTTTTTTTTTAAAAAAATGGATGGTAATAAAGCAATGAGAATTATTTCACATGCTCAGGTTTTTTTTTGTGCTAGGCTCTTGTTAAAAGTTAAGGAGTCAAGCCAGGAAAAAAACAAACAAACAAACGAGGAAAACAATCACAACTTGGCAACCACACAAGGAAGTAAAGGAAATTGCAGTAGTCAGTACATATTTGATTCCTGCTAAGAAATGTCATGGATGTGAAGGGATTCTCAGAGGGAAACTAAACGGAGGAGTTGTGGTTTCTAATCAGTTCAGAGTGCTTTTCCTGAATTGGCTGCAGCTAAATAGGAAATGAATTAAAGAACCTTATTAAACATTAATACTGCATAAAAAGAAGCAGCGATCTGAAGAAGTTTAAAGGAGCTACAAGTGTCCTTCATCACCACAGCCAGTCTTCCTACTGAGCCGAAGGGGCTGCGGCTGTTTAGGCTACCAGCTGGCTGCTTACGGCAATCACCCGAATCACTAGCTGAGAGCCTGTCTTAAATATGAATAACTGTTGTCTTGTGAAGGCTGGAACAGCAGCAGTAGAATTGGCTGCCTTCCTGTCATTTAGGAGCAAAGGAAGGCAAATTAAGTATAGGGACTCGACTACTCAAGTTGGGGTACTCTCAGCTTCTCAGTGCCAGTTCCAGTAAACTCTACATGAGACTGCACCTTGGTTAGACAGTCCTGGGCTATGCCATTGAGAAAAAGAAAAGCCATCTGTGAGCAAACGCTCATTATCTCAGTGAAGACAGAATAAGGGAGGGAAAGAAAGAAGAGAGGACACAATGGGTTTATATAAAGGTGTGCAGGGCTGGCCAATGTGGTGCTTTGATGCCTTCCAGAAACTGTTAGACCTGACCAATGGCCAATAGGGCAAGTAGGACATGTTGAAAGCATTTCAGCTTTCAAATTCCCCAAATGAGGAGTGCCAAAACATAATAATATGCCTTGGGAATTCAAAAGATATTTGGGTTAAATTAAAATAATTTAGTTTTGCTTGGTAAGTAAAATGTGCGTAGAATTGCTTCGAAGTCATTAGAAATGACCGCCAAGTTCTTGCAGTTATATTATATATTAATAGGCTGTTGATAAAGGCACAAAAACTAGGAAGAAAAGCGGCAAGTCTACTTCACACAGGGTTTGGTTTGAAAGCATTTCTTTCTAGGAAATGTTTCCGGATATAATGAAAGTTTGCTATATCGTTGGCAGAGAGCAATTGCTACCATTTCCTGAAAGGAATTCCATTAGAAACATTATGAGCTCAGTGCCAGGTTCCAATCAGATTAGTATTTTGTCAAAAACATTTTAGCTTGTCAGAAAGGTGAGCTCCTAAGTGTGGCCAGGCTGCAATCTGTACAACCTCCCTTTACTTTTGAGAGTACATAGCAACAAAATATGAAAAGTTATCACTGTTGCACCCCCTGGAAACATTCTTCACTCCACCCCGCATTGAATGTTTGCCCCATTACTTCAGCAGCAGTGGAAGGACAGAACTAGCGCAGAACAGGGGTGTTAGTTTCTGTTTGCCACTGTGCAGCTGCTTAGAGTCACAGGACTCTGTTTACATTCCAGAGACAGTCCAGGCTGTTGGAAGTCTCCCAGAAGACAGGAGACGGGATGTGACGTTAGTGGTTTTCCTGTTCCTTTGTTGTGCAGTTGCTCTCTGCTTTCATAGAGAGAGGATGTATATTTCTTTGCTGTCTACGTAGTAAGAAATAAAGCATAGAGATGTAGCCATAAATCTCATCACTTCCGTGTGCTGCTTTGATTTTTTGCTGAACAGGAATGTGTCTGAGGCCTCATCAAAGGCTCAGGTCATTAATTATCATTGGGGGCGATTCCAGAGGAAAATGAGCTTTATCAGCTCGGTCGCAGCGGAGATCTTGACAAGGGGAGGGGCCTAGCTCAGCGACAGAGCATCTGCTCTGTATGTAAAAGGTTCCAGGATCATTCCCCAGCATCGCCAGGGAGGGCTGAAAGAGAGAAAGCTCTGTCCGAAATCCTGGAGAACAGTTCCCAGTCAGGGTAGACCACCAGGAACTAAGTGGACATAGTACACCAACATGTGATGCAGAAAATCTCTGCAGCACTTCTAAAACTAAGAAACACTTTCTGAAAGCGATCTACGCCTTGTAACCAATTCTAAAAAGTAACAACCCACAACCTTACAGCAGCAACAAAACTAGAAAGGACACATTAAAAACACGTCAAAATAACAGTATCTTCCATTTCCAGGGGAAGAGACCCAAGAAAGGAACCTGGAAGATTTGGCCAAGGAGAGCATCCCAGAGTTGTTGCAATGCCACAGGAAAGGCCCTTTGTTGGATCCAGAGTGCTGCTTCCACAAATGGAAGAGCTCCTTCAATTCACAGGGGGAAGTAACACATTCCTCACTATTAGCTCCATCAGCCCTTCTACTTTCCACCCGCTAGCCAACTCTGCAAACGCTAAGAGAGCAAGCCAGTGGCAGCTTGCCATGGTACCCTAGCTAGCACATCAAAAAAGATGTGATTGCTGTGCTAAAACCTCCCTGGTGCCACTGAAACGGCACCAACAGGAAGCATGTGAGAGTGACCACATCGCTAGGAAGCAAATTTAAGTGAGCACATTGCCCTAGCCCTGTAGTGCATCCAAAGTGGGATAAAACCAATCACAACATTTGTGGTCTGAACAGGCAACAGATGCTATGTGACCATCCAGGAAATATTGAGGACACAAAATGCACTGAATATACACTAAAAGTCCTATCTGGAGTGACTAGAAGTGTCGGTATAGCATTTGTGGAAGCTGAAAGCTTATCATGGTGTGCGCACACACCCTGTTCCTTATGCTTTTCGGCATATTTTGTCAATTATTGACGTTATCACGTTATTACTTACTTCCCCAAACCTTTATTAGGCATTACAAATATCATGCTATTATGAAAACGAATATAGCATTATTAGATCATATTACTGCTGGAACACCACCAAGTTTCTAGTTTGATATCAATTTTATAGCTATGTATGTCATGGGACAGTAGCTACAGAAAGATGGCTGGCAGCCATTTTGGGAAATGACTGCTGCAGACTCATTCTGACCTGCACATGATGACTACCCCCCCCCCTGCCCCCAACTAGAAATTGCCACCAGTAATGACTTTCCTAAGGATACAGGGGCAAGACTATTACAGGGCCCGACTGCAGTTGTTATGGCATGTGCCTTTAGATCCTTCTCTAATGGTAATGCTAACCGCTGTAAAAGTACTTGTAGGAAACAGCAGCAATTCCAGCCAGTAAATGGAGTTTTCCTTTTTGATTTGGAGGAGATCTGGATTGGTTTTTTCCTCTCTCTCTCTCTCTGCTTCAATTCTTTGATGTTAAAGCAGTCAGGGAACAAGAAACATGGTAAATGGGAACTGAACTTCAATTTCGTCAGGATCACGAGATGTTCTATAACTGTGGTCCTATATCACTGCATCATTTCTAGGAGCATTTTAAACCTGTACAAAACAATCTTCTGTATAAAATGCTTTGTGCCATGGCAGTACCCTCTCACCCACCTTGATTTAACCTCATCCGATCTAGAGGGTACAGTTTGTGTGATTTCATTTGTCTTCACTGTGCCATATACTCCTTCAAAAGGGGGAGGCAGCGTATGCACTGCTCTTGCAATCAGAGCACACAGTATAATTGCACATGCATGCAGCTTTTGAACTGTTTCTATTTTTATGAAGTTTTGCAATAAAGTGCCAACTCCATCTATTTTCTGGCTTGACTTCTGTGATTTGGAAGCCAATGAACTTGGCAGGTTCTACACGCTGCATGTTAACTCTGCAGCAAGTTCCACTGGCTTCCACTGGTTTACTCTCAAGTAAGTAGGTCTCATATTGCATACTGCAATCCTACACACACTTACAAAGTTAGGCATTGCCTCTTTTAACTGACGGATTCCCTTGCTTTGAAGAATAAGGCTGTGGCTGTAAATAAATGCAATAGTTATATTAAGGCATATAAAGGTAATGCAGTGGTTTGTAAAAATATATGATTGGCTGCCAGTTTGTTTCTGGGCCCAGTTTAAGGTGCTCATGTCAGTGTTTAAAGCCCTGAATGACTCAGACCACAAATACCTGAAAGACTGCCTTCTTCCCTACAGACTTATTTGGGTGTTAAGATCAGCAGAGGGGACTCTGTTGGTTGTTCCACCACCCTTAGAAGTTCAGGGATGGTAGCCCTGGAGGGGGGAATCTCTGTGGCAGACCTAAGGTGTGGAACTCTCTCCCCACATATGTGCATATGGCATTTTCATTACACAGCTTTCAGTGAATGCTAAGACGCACCTCTTTAGTCTGGCCTTTGACACCCGAGATGTACATTTTTATTTCTGTGGTTCTGTGTTGTTTTAAACTGATTTTAATACTGTGCTTCTTGTGATTAAACTGATTTTTATACTTGTGCCTAAGATCCTTGGATCTTAGGATGAAAGGTGGGTAATTTAGTGGTAGTAATATTAATAGAAATGGGGTGTGTGTGACCCAGTTCATTCTCCTTGGTACATTACTGTCAATGGAGGCACAAACAGCCTTCATTATATGGCATGCCTTCAACCAGTTTTAGCTGGTGACCCTGCTGCAAGTCTACAATGGAGACAATCTGGCTTCAGTAGTCTGTGTCCTGGTAGCCTCACAGTTGGATTGCTGCAATGTGTCATAAGTTGGACCTGAGAGGTTCCAGAGTTTATTATTATTATTACTACTACTATTGCTATTTTTCTAGAAAAAGAGGTGCCAGAGCTGAGCTCCAGTGAACTCTGGCTGAAAAAAGCCCTGATGATGATGATTTCTTTTTTAAAATTTTTGTATTAACAATTTCAACATAACAAAATATCAAAACCTATCATCTTCATTATTACCCCCTTTCTCCCCCACCTCCCCAATGAACCCTCCCCCCAAGACTTCCCTCAGCTCCTCTCTCTGATTTCTCACCACATATTGTTCTCTGCATACTGTAAAGTTGTATAAATCCTTATATTAGCTATCTATTATATTAATCCTCAATAAATTGGTGTATGTTTATTCAAAACCTGACAAGGAGTCCAGTTCATTTTGTTGTATTTTAGGTAATTTGTAAAAAGTTCCCATTCTTCTTTGAAGTCACAGTTGTCCTTATCTCGCAGTTTGTATGTCCGTTTAGCCAGTTCTGCATAGTTCATCAATTTCTCTTGCCACTGTTTTGTCGGGGTTGATGATGATGATTTCAGAAGGAAGAACCCTGGGAAGTATGCATAGATTGCAGCCTGACTCACCAACAATGAGGTCAAATTTAATGAAGATTATTGTAGCATGCTAAAGACTAACAAAACCGAGGTTGATACATTGATGTTAGTGACTGTTCTGAAGTGCCATCCCCTTTAAAAAATACACAAAAGGCAGCACCATTTGTTGCTCTGACTGAGAACTGCTTGAAAATATGTGACTCATCACCCATCTCATCATGAAAAGGAATATGCAGCTGTATATTTTGGGGAGGTGGAGGGAAGGAATCCAATTATTTTGAAGTTTGCAGGTGCTCTTACCTTAACTGTGATTCTTTAAACGGAGGAGTCAGTTTAATGAACCTTATTCAAACTCTGTAATTTGCACACCATTTATTCTCATAGTAGTTTGTGGGTGGAACTGAGATGATGGCACCGGTGTAGGCAGTAAATCAGACAGGAACACCAAAGGTTCTCCACCACCCTAACTTTTGCCTGGGATGCCTCATCCACCCAGGTTTGTTTGTTTGTTTTTAGTTTTTGCAATTAAAATCAGAGCTGCTCTTTCAATACATTTGATCTCCACAGGTAGTACAGCTTGTGACCAGCACCTGTGCACTCACACAGATCCCCTAAGAGATATCAACAAGGACTTTTCCCCACACTAGAACGAAACAGTTTTGCCTACACTGCTTCATTGCGTGTGGGAGACATTCCCTTGGTGGTGTGTTCCTCCTGTCTGGCAAAACAAAGTTAACAACAAAAAGACTTCTTGAAACATTGCAGAACTGACGGAAGATCTGTCACTTCAGAGGGCGGCTTTTAGGCTTCAGATATTCAGGTGTACGTTGGAGCTGAGAGCCCGCCTCGACCGTATCCCCCCCCCCACTGCCAATACAGTTGCGGGAGCCGGTTTGACGGGAGACCTGGGGCTCAGCTGGACCCCATTGGAGCTCTGCTCTTTTGCGGGGTTTTGTGATTTTTTTTTTTTAGCCCCCAAACCTCCCCTCAGTCGCCTGAACCCCCCCAAAGGCTCCATCTTACTCGGACGCCATTTCCTCCGCGATGCAGACCAGAAATTAAGATTTGTGAAAAATTTGTTGTTATAATTTGAAAATTCAATATTTTTTTTTTTTTTTAAAGCAGCATTGCAGAACTGGATGAAAGAGCATGTGTGTGTTGTAGTGGCCCTAT
This sequence comes from Podarcis pityusensis, assembly GCF_964106645.2. Taxonomy (NCBI): domain Eukaryota; kingdom Metazoa; phylum Chordata; class Lepidosauria; order Squamata; family Lacertidae; genus Podarcis; species Podarcis pityusensis. The sequence continues at coordinate 21,774,857 of NC_138026.1, forward strand.
TACAAGGTGCGTATGTGTGTCTGAGCTCATTTTGTGCTGCATTGTGTTCCATTCCTTTCCTCCTGCACCATAATTTCCACAGATGAATACATGCTCCCACACATCCTATAAGAGATACATGTGGTTTTCATCCTGGCCCTCACCACTAGATGAAGAACCTGAACTTCTAGTCCACAAATCAGAGTGGTACACAGACAAGACACAATTTACAAGGTGCAGCAGATACACAAGAGGTACCGGTGCCTAGGCTAAGCACAGCAAAGATTTTGAACCACATACCCCGAACCTTCCTTTTGAAGGACAGGCACAGCATTTAGCACATGGAGTCCCAGGACTGGACAAGCAAGAGGGCTTGCGTAGTCTGTTTGTCCATCACTCGTGTCTCCTTGTCCTTGGAGATGGAGGCACGGTCAGCACCATGGTCAGCACCAGCTCAGCATCTCATTTATTTTCAGCTGCCTCCCCCAGTGGTGGAGACTCCTCACTAACAGGAGCATGTGCCAAAGGTGACTCCACAGAAGAAGGTATCTGACTGGGGGTGTCTGGTGTCACAGGAGTTGAACAATCCACTGGACCATCCCTTGGATACACCTCTTTATTCTCTGGGCTACTGGCCTCCCCCGCATTCAGGCTTATACACTTATTGGGGTCCTGATTTCACCTCTCCCACAGAGTTGTTCCTCCTATTCCTCCTTGGGATCTGACCTGATCTCTTCTGCAATAAAGAATCACAGTGCTTTGAGCTGAGGTGGAGATATAAGAGCCTCAAGCAAGAAACAAGGAGGGGAAAAAACACCACATTGTTCATGCAGAGAATGAAATAAATAATTGTATTGAATAATTATATTGAGGCGAGGAATCTTATTCAGCTGATACCTAAGGCTGTAGTTAGAACAGTCATTTATCTGACCTGAATTTCTAATAATTACAATAGCAATCCTTAAGGGATTGCAGAACTAAATTTTAGGGAAACTTGTCACTGTGCTCCTTTTAACAGAGGTTTCAACCATAAACACTTTTTGGGGACAAAATACAACCAGCTCATGAAAAGAAAAATACAAACCATGACAATTAAAATTAATTATAAACAGATTAATTAATGTGTTTATTTCCATGCCCCAGTCTGAGTGCTCAACATTCAGAATGGTGCTCTATAAAGGTAAAGGTACCCCTGACCGTTAGGTCCAGTCATGGACAACTCTGGGGTTGTGCGCTCATCTTGCTCTATAGGCTGAGGGAGCCGGCGTTTGTCTGCAGACAGCTTCCAGGTCATGTGGCCAGCATGACTAAACTGCTTCTGGCGAACCAAAGCAGTGCACGGAAACGCCGTTTAACTTCCCGCAAGAGCGGTACCTATTTATCTACTTGCACTTTGACATGCTTTCGAACTGCTAGGTGGGCAGGAGCTGGGACTGAGCAATGGGAGCTCACCCCGTCGTGGGGATTCAAACCGCCGACCTTCTGATCGGCAAGCCCTAGGCTCTGTGGTTTAGACCACAGCACCACCCGTGTCCCATACCAGGTTAAATAACCCAGGTCCTAGCTTGCCTCAAAGGTGCTGAATTATTACAACATTTCTCAGTAATCCTAGGCATTCACCATGCTGGTGGCCTACTTCCACCATCATAACTTTATTGTAGGAACATAAGAAGAGCCCCTGCTGGACCAGACTAAAGCACTATATAGCCCAGCATCCCATTTCAGGCAATGACCAAGAAAAAGAAGAAGAAGAAGAAGAAGAAGAAGAAGAAGAGTTTGGATTTGATATCCCACTTTATCACTACCCAAAGGAGTCTCAAAGCGGCTAACATTCTCCTTTCCCTTCCTCCCCCACAACAAACACTCTGTGAGGTGAGTGGGGCTGAGAGACTTCAAAGAAGTGTGACTGGCCCAAGGTCACCCAGCAGCTGCATGTGGAGGAGCGGAGGCGCAAACCCGGTTCCCCAGATTACGAGACTACCGCTCTTAACCACTACACCACACTGGCTCTCCAACAAGATGCCTATGGTTACTGGAGACTTTTATGCAACAGAATAGAAGAGATGAAATGCTACTTACACAAAGTGTAGTGCCCAAAGAGCCTAATAGTTCAACTGTAAATCTGTTAGAAATTGTGGAAATATACTAGCAGACAAGGTCTCAGACTGTGGCCAGATAGTTTTGTAGATCCATTACCAGGCATAGATAAGGGTGGGAGGAGAAATCCATTCCAGTTCACATTTTAATGTGGACCAACCTAATCCAAAACAAATATGAAAACCAATATACACTGATGTCCTTTGACATCTGTGCTTCCCCAGATTTTGCAATGCAATTTTATGCCTTCTTGTTTGCAGCCCTGGGGGGCTCCTTTGGGAGGGAGGATGCAGAAATAAATTTAATAAATCAATAAATAATGATAGGAGTTGTAAAATCCACAGCATCTGGGGAAGACTTCACTGACTCCCCTTGGCTTTGTTGCCTACAACCCATAACAATTGGTTCCATTTAAAAATGTAAAGCTCCCCCCCCCCCCCAGCAGTGATTGAACAGATGCTGTCTAGCCTTTGGAGCAGTTACTTTCACCATGGAAAGTACAAGAAACTTTTAGAAGATCATTGCCTAACTCTAACGGGGCCCCCTCCTGCCTTAAATCCAAGGTCTAACATTTTACCTACACAAGAACGCACAAGCTGACTTATTAAACTCAGGTCTAGTTCCTCCCTTCTGTCAGTTTGCATTTCTTAGTGCAGAAGGTATTGATCTGAAGTGTAGAGATCTTTCCTATACTACTTAATTCAAGAGGGTTCTGGAAGCTTCTCTGTGTGAAAGAAATAAGCAGAAGGTTCATGATGTTTGGGTTATTCCTTCATAGAAGCTGAGTACCGCTGGTTTAACCTGGTTCTCTTATCTCTTTCTGTCATGGTCATTCTGACTGTAAAAGTAAGGCCAGAAGGAGCCTGGCTTTCTCTTTCTCTTTCTATATCTCTTCCTTCTGGTGTGGTGTTCTGTACATACAGTGGTACCTTGGTTTAAGAACAGTCCGGTTTAAGAACGATTCGGTTTACAAACTCCGCAAAACCAGAAATTGCGTCCCAGTTTGAGAATTTTACCTCAGAATCTGAACGGTGGAAGGGCACTGGTGCCAGGAGGCCTCATTAGGGAAAGCGCTCCTCGGTTTAAGAATGGTTGTTTAAGAATGGTTCCTGTTTCCGGCAGTGGAAAATGGCTGATCCCACACAATCAGACTTCAGCCGTTCCGATAATTCAGGGCTGATATGGGGGTAATTAGCCCTGGCAGCCTCCCCAGGGCAGGGGAGGACTGTCTCAACGACCCGCGGTCTGCCCCAGATTGCCGATGTGGCAGACGGCAGGGGCACTGGGTCACGGAGCTAGGGACGGCTGACACTCCTGCGACGCCACCCCATAGCCGGACGCATCTGTTTGGGAAAATATAAAGATTTGGAAAACAAACAGACACGCTCTGAATTGAAGAAGCTGGAAAAAACCTGCAGTATGTACAGTCTCTGGTGCAAAAGATCGAACTTCAAAGAGATCCTCATCATGACGTTTGGAATGTGGAGGGGCTTGGTATGTAAAAAAAACATTCTTTTATCCTTAACATCAACAATCCGTAATGCATGCCAAGTCTCATTAAGAACTTAAATTGCTCTTCAAAAAGTGAGTTCAGATGGACTTTCATATATAATTGGGATCTACTCGCAGCCACTTCTCTTCTAAAACTGGGAATGTCTGTTAAAGACGAAAACAAAGGACAAAGGACAAAATGGTGTCTCCCACCACGTCGTTATTGAATATCTGAAATACCTCCCTGATTAAGAGAAACAGGAGCTAACGGATGGTTGGTTATAAAGACTGGAAACAATATTACATATACAACTGTTTGCAAAAAGATGTTTTTTTGATTACGAGCGAGAGAGAGGGCTAAATGGATGTCTGGCAGCCCCCCTCTAGGGCCCGGAGGGGGGACTGGGAAGATTCCAAAGGCCAATTGCTAACTGTCTGATATATGGCTACATTGCAAACAGTCTGTTTAAGATAAATCAACAAGGAGGGTACAGAAGGAAATTTCTCTCTGTTTCTTTGATAACACCTGGACGGGAAAGATTAACGATCTGGGAGCTGCCAAAATAACAACTCTCAAAGAGCTGGACAGAACTTTGAAATTGGATGCAATTAAATGAAGCGGTTTCGATGAAAAAACAGTGTGATGAAGGAGTACAATATATGGACAAATCTGCACTCCATAGGAAAAAAAAAAAGTATCGGTTTTCTGACATGAATGAGGATCGTAGAACCAGAGTCAAAATGTGGAAGGGAAAAATCGGACATGGAATTATGAATAACATTGAGGATGACGAGAGGCAGGACTATGATGTTGAATGCGCTTCGAAATTCAGACCGTGGGAAGTCAAAACAAAATTATTACAATTTGGAAGACAATTGGACCTTTTTTTATTTTATTTTTTTATTTTTATTGGATCTGATTTGATATGTTAATTGGATGTTTTTATTGGAAAATTAATAAACGCTTTAAAAAAAAAGAAAAAAAAATGGTTGTGGTTTAAGAACGGACTTCCGGAATGAATTAAGTTCATAAACCAAGGTACTACTGTAGTATGTTTAGTGTTAAGGTTTAGACTTATTATTAGTTATTGTAAGTTTAAGTCTTCTGCAACTGGATTTCTTATGGACAATGCCAATTCTGAATGTATTGGATTTGTGACCATTATGCTCATTTGCCTTCAGTAGCAGTAACATTCTGCTGGATAAAATACAATTGGCTCTGGTCTATTTTGGGGGAATCCTGCAACATGTCTTAAGTTTTTACTCTGCTAAATATACTGGTACATTGGAATATACTGTGGATCAATATTGAGTAGAATTCCATGACACCCTCATGTTCAGCTGTTTCCCCATCTCTGCTCTCTTTGACCACTGCTTATTTCCACTAGCCCAGCAGCAGAATCCAGTATGGCCTGATGTCCAGATGGTTACCTTCTGGCCTATATAACATCACTTTACTTTCCTTGCAATCTACCTGGATTGCTGTTTGGCTTTGCTCAGGTCCCGATCACACAATGTCCATTTACAGGAGGAGCATAGTATTTCTACTGCTAGAATTCCACTTGGCTACACTAAGTTACATCAAAACATTGATTTAACTCAGAACTTAGTCCATTGAATGTGCTCTGCTGTCAACCAAAAGTTCTTTTAAGATTCAGCCAAATGTTATATTTAACTAAGGGAACTAGGAGTGTCACATCCAATTACAGCCACTGCACATCGAACTGAGTTCAGACCAGATGCAAAAGTGGAAATATTAACATAAAACCCATTACGAGATGTGTCCATTTATCTCAGGGCTAGGTGGGTCTGACTGGCACTATAGCCTTCATGAATAAATATATATAGAACTAGTTTCCCCACAAAGAACCATTGCCATGCACCTTCTGAAAGGAACAACAAAGCCTTAAGATTGCTAAAAAATTAATCTACTTTGCTATTGATTCAATGCATCATTCACTATGTAAAAGCAATGCTAAGAAATTATTACAAGTGAAATCCAAACACCTGAGCACATGTGTATTATAGGTGTGTTGTCAGCTCCACGTGCAGCCTGAATCTTGTGGTGAGGTTCTCACACGCCAAAGTCAAATTGTGCCATTAACAAGGTTTCTTATGTTGGATTAAGAACTTCTTAAAGTCTTCTTAAGTCACTCGATGGATTGGGTGCTTTTTCATTTTGCTATTTTGAATATAGAACACATTGAGCATGAGTGCGGAGTGAAGAGGCAGAGGGGTCTTTTGTTCTGATGAACAGGTCTGGGTTTTAATCACAGTGAATCATTTCCCTAGGGCACTCCAATCCCAGTGATTTGAGGCTAGGGCGTGGAGAGATGTTTAGAAACTTTTAGCAGAGCTCAGTAGCACCATTCAACTTTTCCTCTCTCTCCACCCAAATGTAGGGCTCTTTGGGGATTTTATTTTTTATTTGATCCCTTTCTGTTCTCCAACAATGACAATAACAAAATCACTTGAAGTGTTTGTTATTCATTCTGCTTGTTTTCTCTAATTTTTCCTTAGGTTTGTGCAAACTTCTCTTAGAGTTCTCCTCCCCTCCCCTCTTCAGTTTAAAAGTACTTGTGATTTCATGACATACAAGTGAATTAATATTTTTATTAATGTTTTCTCCCCTGTGCTTTGGTCTGGTACTTTTTCTCACACTCAGCTAAGCCTGTTTCTCCTTTAAGTAAGGTCCCAGATGTGTTGCTCATTGCCAGCATATTCTTACGCACTTAGCCAAGGGCACCTCGAGTCACCAGTTTTCAGATTGATTGCTCACAAAACACTGGGCGAGGTTAAGTGATTTCTATTTTACTTACCCCCAAATGATAAAGTCTGCCCTTGCAGGAGAACCACTGTTCCTATTTTATTGTGTTTCATAGCTTTTGGATATATTAACAGTTTAAGATATGTTTTTCTTTTATTTTTAAGTTGTATTTTTATTGCAGGCATGTTTGATGCCCTAGGTTCCTTGGGAAGGAAGCGGAAGATTTAAATTTGATAAATAATAAATAAGATAAAGAAATTGTTCTGACAGTTGGCAGGCTTCAACCCCTTCGAAGGGGCAACCATGCCTGCAAATGGCATCCAATTCTGGCAGAAAGTTAACACATTAAAAGGCCTTTTCTTTAAATAAACTTTTAAGCTTCCTTGCATGAAAACCCCTAGATGGATCTGCCTACAATTTGGCAGACTTGATCCACTCTAGAGGGGCTCCTTTGACTGCACATTTCATCCACTTCTGTGAAAATGAAAAAAGGAGAAAGAGAGGGGAGGGGATTGTTATTTTTACATTCTCTGTTACTGTCAGTATACGTGTGTGTGCAATTAGAGCTTTGGATTTAACAAATCTGTTTCGTACATGATTAACTTGAATGGGAAAGACACAGAACAGATCTGAAACAGACCGGATTGTTTCCCAGTGCTATAGATCCAAAGCAAATCTTGTGGCTGGTGCACAGCCTTAACACACACACACACACACACACACTTTGGCCTAGTGCACAGTCAGAGTCAAACATTTGGTCCAGCTATACCAGCATTGCCCTGTATTGCTCACTAGAAAGAGCAGTGACTCTCTAATGTTTCAAAAGGGACATTCCCGGTCATACAAGGAGATCAGGGATTGAACCTAGGACCATATGGCTGGAGGAAAAAGCTGTGATGGGAGCCGATTTCCTGGGTTTCAAATTAATATACTGGGTCCCACAGAAACCTTCCTTCTTGGGCTGCTCATTTTGATACCCCCCCCCCCATATTTTACATTGTCATATTATATGTATTTGGATTTGATATGGAGATAAACCTTTCTTAAAAAAAATATATCAGAGCTTCCTCTCTGCACCGCTCTTATTAGCTCAGTGGGTTGTGATTTTGTTTCTCCATTCCATGCCAAAAAGTAACTCATAGATTTTTCTAAGCACTTGGAAGCAGGTAATTGAATGAGTGACTCCTCATTGGTGGTTGTAATAGGATTGTCATAGACTACTGACGGGAATAGTTCAGTTCAGTTATCTGAAAAGCTTTTTCTGTTTGAACAAAAGGTTGAAGATCATAGGCTTGAATAAACATCTTCTTTAACTTAATCATTTTTACAATTATAGTGTCTCCTCGCTATTATTTCCCAATAGAAATGGTTTCAGCCGGCTCTCTCAACTTCTCTATCTTTGTTTTCCAGGGCAGAATACTTCTCCTTTGACATATTTAAATGCTTAGAGGTTACCGCGCTGGGTGGCAGTAGAGTATATGCATTTTGATCTCTTTAACATTTCCATCTTAGTTGTGAATTACATTCTCATCTCCTGCAAATATTACATTCACCAGATTTTCCCCATCAACGTGATTATTTTAGGTTCTCTTAATACATTTACCTCAAACACATGCATTTTTAACACACAGCCCCTTTTGGAGAGCACACAGGCCTGTTCATTCTCATTTCGTTAGCTGCCTGTAAAGCTGTTCACACGCCACTGTTAATTTATCTTTTGATTCGCATACTCGCATAGATGAATACAGAGAAAGTTTCTTTGTATGAATTGAATACAGAGAAAGTTTCTTTGGGGTAAATGGTCATCCCTAAAGCATAAGAGCAGCACCTGTGGTTCAGAAACATCAAAGTTGCCGACAAAATCTTGCCTAAAGTAACTTTTGAAGGACATTTGGTAGGTTTCCTTCTCTGAGGAAACATCTGAGGAATTTCAAAGGAACCCAAGAGTTTTGCCAGCATTTCTTAGATGAGTCACATGCATTCTCAGCTAGTATGAATATGTGACATGACATTGAAATGAACCGGAGTTTCACTGTTATGATTTTTGAAAAGTCATGGAAGCACCATGAAGAGACCATCTCAGCTTCTTTTCTGTTGCAGAAGGCAAGGTTCCTCTTATCCCTTAAGTGTTTCTTTTTGCTCTTTGAAAGGCAACATTCAACACCATGATTACTTTCAGCATTCCTTGGCTATATACAGGTTGTCATCTTATAACTGCAAGGCTTACAAATGTAATCTCTTATATGTCAGTTAGTTTATATTCTACTACTTGTGGGTTGTTGTTGGTTTTTTTTACTTGAAACACATCCAGTCTAAAGTTGTATGAGTGTTTCTTTCATGAAAGTATCTTTTCTCCTACCTTTGGAGATTCTCTGTTTGTTGACCCACTGTTCTTCCTGGTTTTAATAATAATAATAATAATAATAATAATAATAATAATAATAATAAATTTTATTTATATCCCACCCTCCCCAGCCGAAGCCGGGCTCAGGGCGGCTAACAACACTAAAATAGTGCTGTTTTTTTAAAAGACAAAACAAAACCTTAAATACATATTTGCATGAGGGCTGAAAAAAGAGGAATAACAGTCTTAGAACATCAGGAGAGAGAAAATAAAGTAGCTTCAAATTCAGATAGATCAGTAGTTGCAAAAAGACTGAAATGTAAAGAAATATCAGGGCTAGTTTCATCCTCATTTCGTACAATCATGTTGGACCACAAGAGAAGTTGGAGCTGAAGATATTGACTAGTGTTTCAAAGTTAGCTTATTAGTCTGAGAATGTTGGATTTCTTTTACTCTGAAAGCATCAGAGAGATTTTTAATCTTTTGCCTTTGGCTCCTTGCTGCTAAAATAATCCAGCCAGAAACGTAAAAAAAAATCCAGTGATATTTAAAGTGGAAAGGTCAATCTATTGATTTAGAAAATGAAGCTTTAACAACGACTTCCTTTATCAGATGGAAATCATCAGAAGCTTCTCAATATATAGCATGTGAATTATTTGGTCTGATCTTCAGGTTCCCATTCCCTTGTTAACTCCAGAAAACTCTCACTTTTCCGTCTATAAATTCCTGTGCTGGAATTTTCTCTTGTATTTTCTCCCCTATTCCCTATTACTTATTGGAAAAATGAATTCTATTCAAAAATTATCCAAGGGGAGAGAACATTTTAGTGACTTAACTTACTTTTGTGGTGGCCAAGAGCTGCTTGTGAGTGTGCTTTCTTTTACCCTGCAAATCACCTCGCAAGTGATTGCGTTTTCCAAGTAGCTCTGCTTCAGTTAAAGTCCAGGGGGAAATGTTGTGTGGCGACTCCTCCCCTGGGACCTTTTAAGATCAGGAAATGTAGGCATCTGAGGGGATTGTAGAGTGCTGGAAATGCGTTTACTGGAAATAAACACACGCATGTCACCCTTGACCACCTCACAACGTTAAGGCAAGCAGAAAATCTTCCTGCTGAGAATGAGGCATAAAAATGGAAGCTTCTCTTGCAGGGGGAGAAAACCTTTGAGAAACTAGAGGGCAAATTTAAGCAGTAACACATACCTCTGCTTTAAAAGGCATATCTTCTAACTTTTTCTAAGCAAAATCTGGGACACACACACACCCATGCTGCCCATGACACTTGCCCTCGCTCTCCCTGCTCTCATCTGTTGCTCTGGCAATCAGCAGAGTCACACCAGAGCGCTGGACCAGAATGAACTTTGGTGCAACTCTGCGGATGATCACCAGAGCACCAGAATGAGAGGCACTCTGGCGATCGTCAACAGCGCTCGTCAGAGCACCAAACCAGAAGCTGCTTTGGTGCAACTCTGTTGATATTCACCAAAGTGTGTCTCTTTGAGAGCCAGTGTGGTGTAGTGGTTAAGAGCGATAGACCCGTAATCTGGGGAACCAGGTTCGCGTCTCCGCTCCTCCACATGCAGCTGCTGGGTGACCTTGGGCTAGTCACACTTCTCTGAAGAAGTATTTGTTTTGGGGAAGGAAGGGAAAGGAGAATGTTAGCCACTTTGAGACTCCTTCGGGTAGTGATAAAGTGGGATATCAAATCCAAACTCTTCTTCTCTTCTTCTTCTTCTTCTTCTTCTTTGTCCAGTGTTTATTCTAGAATGCCAGGCCAAAAAAATGGGACATTTTGGGATTGAAACAGGAACCAGGATTGGCTTCTGTGATCCAGGATGTGACACTTAAAACAGGACAGCTGACATGTCTGAAAGGGCCATAGATTGATTAACAGCCCAAGACTGGCTGGAAAGATTTTTAAAAATTTTTTGCCTAGAGCTTAAATACTGTATATGTAATAAAGGTGTCAGGTAGGCCTTCCTAGAAAAAGCATTCCACAAATAGGGAGCCACCACAGAAAAGGCCCAATCTCATGTTGCCACCCTCCAGATATCCTGTGGAGGGGGCACACTAAGAGAGGCCTCAGATGATGATCTCAGGGTCCTGGTTGGTTCATATGGGGAGAGGCAGTCCTTGAGGTATTGTGGTCCTGAGCTGCATAAGGCTTTATAGGTCATAGTCAAGAAGTGGGTGAGATCCCATGGACAGTAATACTAAAAGGAAAGGGAGTTCCTGATGGCTGGGAGTTTGTTAAGAGGGAGATAGTAAAAGCACAACTTCAGGCAATACCAATGAGACGGAAACATGGAAGGTGCCTAAAGAAGCCAGGGTGGCTATCTAAAGAACTTTTAACTGAGTTAAGATTAAAAAAGGATGTGTACAAAAAATGGAAAAGGGGGGAAACCACCAAAGAGGAATTCAAACAAATAGCCAGCACGTGTAGACACAAAGTCAGAAAAGCTAAAGCACAGAATGAACTCAGGCTTGCTAGAGAGGTTAAAAGCAACAAAAAAAGCTTTTATGGGTATGTTCATAGCAAAATGAAGAACAAAGAAACAGTGGGGTCACTCAGAGGAGAAGATGGTGAAATGCAAACAGGGGACACAGAAAGGGCTGAACTCCTCAATGCCTTCTTTGCCTCAGTCTTCTCCGAAAAAGAAAACAATGCCCAACCAGAAGAATTTGGAGCAAATGATTCAGCAGAGGAAACACAGCCCAGAATAACTAAGGAGACAGTACAAGAATACTTGGCTAGTTTAGATGTATTCAAGTCTCCAAGGCCAGATGAACTGCATCCAAGAGTATTAAAAGAACTGGCAGATGTGATCTCAGAACCACTGGCAGTCATCTTTGAGAATTCCTGGAGAACAGGCGAAGTCCCGGCAGACTGGAGGAGGGCAAATGTCTCTATTTTCAAAAAGGGGAAAAGAGAGGACCCAAATAATTACCGCCCAGTCAGTCTGACATCAATACCAGGGAAGATTCTGGAGCAGATCATTACGCAAACAGTCTGTGAGCACCTAGAAAGGAATGCTGTGATCACCAATAGTCAGCATGGATTTCTGAAAAATAAGTCATGTCAGACTAACCTGATCTCGTTTTTTGACAGAATTACAAGCCTGGTAGATGAAGGGAACGCAGTGGATGCAGCCTACCTTGATTTCAGCAAGGCATTTGACAAGGTGCCCCATGATATTCTTGTAAAGAAGCTGGTAAAATGCGGTCTGGACTATGCTACCACTCAGTGGATTTGTAACTGACTGACTGACTGAACCCAAAGGGTGCTCATCAATGGTTCCTCTTCATCCTGGAGAAGAGTGACTAGTGAGGTGCCACAGGGTTCTGTCTTGGGCCTGGTCTTATTCAACATCTTTATCAATGACTTGGATAATGGACTCAAGGTCATCCTGATCAAATTTGCAGATGACACCAAACTGGGAGGGGTGGCTAACACCCTAGAGGACAGGATCACACTTCAAAACGACCTTGACAGATTAGAGAACTGGGCCAAAACAAACAAGATGAATTTTAACAGGGAGAAATGTAAAGTATTGCACTTGGGCAAAAAAAATGAGAGGCACAAATACAAGATGGGTGACACCTGGCTTGAGAGCAGTACATGTGAAAAGGATCTAGGAGTCTTGGTTGACCACAAACTTGACATGAGCCAACAGTGTGACACGGCAGCTAAAAAAGCCAATGCAATTCTGGGCTGCATCAATAGGAGTATAGCATCTAGATCAAGGGAAGTAATAGTGCCACTGTATTCTGCTCTGGTCAGACCTCACCTGGAGTACTGTGTCCAGTTCTGGGCACCACAGTTCAAGAAGGACACTGACAAACTGGAACGTGTCCAGAGGAGGGCAACCAAAATGGTCAAAGGCCTGGAAACGATGCCTTATGAGGAACGGCTAAGGGAGCTGGGCATGTTTAGCCTGGAGAAGAGGAGGTTAAGGGGTGATATGATAGCCATATTCAAATATATAAAAGGATGTCACATAGAGGAGGGAGAAAGGTTGTTTTCTGCTGCTCCAGAGAAGCGGACACGGAGCAATGGATCCAAACTACAAGAAAGAAGATTCCACCTCAACATTAGGAAGAACTTCCTGACAGTAAGCGCTGTTCAACAGTGGAATTTGCTGCCAAGGAGTGTGGTGGAGTCTCCTTCTTTGGAGGTCTTTAAGCAGAGGCTTGACAACCATATGTCAGGAGTGCTCTGATGGTGTTTCCTGCTTGGCAGGGGGTTGGACTCGGTGGCCCTTGTGGTCTCTTCCAACTCTATGATTCTATGATTCTAAGTAAGAGGGAGAGAACAGGCTGCAAAACACATCTTCTCAGCAAAAGAAATAATCTATTAGAGCCCCTTTTTACAGGCAGGTGTGGAAAGGGAAGTAAAAAAAACATGTTGGATCTAGACTTTGCCTTTGGGGGATGGAAAGACTTCTTGTCCATTGCCTGTCCACAAATGATTTTTTTATATGCTGTAGGGGTCCCTCAGGTGAGAGGGATGAGGTGAAATACATTTTTTGCGAGTTTTCCACTCACTCCCCCTCCTCGCTCCCCAATACAGCCTCCAAGACTGTTCTGGAGAGACCCCAAAGCTCTGGAATAGTGTGGGAGGTGGCACTGGGTTTTGCAAAGAAGAAGAGATTGGTCACAATTGCCTCTATTCCAGCAGGAGTGTCCCTTGAGCAGAATTCTGCTAGGGGGGTGCTCTCACTTGTGGAAGGAAAGTCTGGACCCAACCCAATGTACACCAATAGCTGATTTTTTTTTTCTGTGTACAATATGACACAGAAGACCTGTGACTGTTGCTTTAAACACAAGCGTCATAAAGCTATTTTAAATGTTATTAGGGGTAAGCCATGTTGTACCACTCAGAGATTGGGGTGGCATGTATAACAATATTAGAAGAATGTAACCATGCTTGGAACAAAAGAGAGAAGAGTTTTGTTGTTTAATTTTCTCTCTCTAATGTGGTAATGATCAGTTTCTGAGCTAGACTAATATGATTTCTATAGTTATCCCACAGGGCCTAGCATTTATGTTACATAGCAACTCAGGCAGCTCTGCTCAAAGGAATGAGTGTCTGGAATCTAAGGATTTATGTGAACACATTAGTGGAAAAGATCAATAGATATATGATGCAAAAGCAGACAGAAGCAATTTAGGTTCAATTTGGCTTGACCTGTCTGATGCACAGGTTTCTGCCCACCCCACATTAAAAAAAAAACAAACCAAAATACAGTACCTTACACTAAGCAAATACCATATTACTATTTTTTTTTTAAAAAAAAAGCTCAGTTGCACACAGAGAGATTTTACAGCTTTTTGTATGCACTTCTAAGAGAGTGAAAAAGACCCTGAAAAGTCTTTGAATATGAAAGTTGGAAAGAAATACATTCCTTTGATGGTCAGTGTATGGCTCACTAAATCAGAAATATGCTAGGGGAATCGAGTGTTGCAAGGTAACTGCAAAGAAAGAAAGAAAAGCTACTCCTGGATATTTCAAAAGAGACCTTTTTAACAAGATTTCAGAGTGAAACAAAGCCTGCAGAAAAATCAAATTTCATTCCCTGATGGCCAACAAAAATCTAATATCTAGTCATGCAAGCCGAGAGAATATAGAAATCTGAGGCACTGGGAATGTGTCATACAGCATTTGCCTCTCTAGTGTAAAATCCTGAAATTTTAAAATTAAAAACTCAGCATGTAGTTCTCATGGTTTGGTGTCAAGTCTTGAGACACTTGGTGACAGATTACAAAAAACCATGGGCAAATAATTTTCAAAGGTTTCAGCCTACCTCACTCATTTTTTGTGTGATGATAAAATGAGGAGTGGAACTTCTTGGAGGAATAAGTGGGATATAAATGTAATAAAATAATAATGACTGAAGCTTTTGAATTGTCTTCAAGAGTAACCACACAAAAATAGTTTCATTCCTGAAGGTCATAGTGGTGTAGTCAACTGCCTTCAGATTAGAGTGCTCAATTAGGGTGCAATCCAAACTTCTCCCTATCTGCTGGTGTGACTTTATAGAATGGCATAGTCATTCCCACATCTGTAGCCCTCCTGCCTGTGTCAGGCATGGCAGAAGATGTACAGGAAAGGATGATCAGGCTGAGACTGGGCCTGATGCTATCACACAATGGCAATGAAACTGGCTCTGGAACCTGGTTTTGTGGGATAATCAGCTTCATCTAACCAACATGTTTAAGCCAAATTAATGCATAAAGGGTTAAGACCATGGAGTAAGCTGTCCTGCCAGGCTTAGGTAGGTCACTCCCCCTCAACTTGGGAGGAAAGGTTATCAAGCCTTTTTTCTTCCCTATTACACCATGTGAACCCTACCAGTAAGGAAGTCTAAGATGGAAGCTCCAAGCTTCAACTGTATGACGTAAGTAAACCATCTTCGTGTTTTTATACAAATAACTTAGAAACCGTTACCCCTTTGCTAAAGGTTTTACTGCCTGTATTTTCCTTCTGCTGTATGGAAAAGCACATGAATTTGACCTTTGAAGAGTTAGTAAGTAAATCGTTTTTAACTTACCAAACACGGGGTCTCTTTCTGTGCTAAGGGAAGAGGGGAACTTTGGAAGTAACTGAGAAGGGGCTATTTTAAGGGTCAAACTGCCTATATTTCCATGCTTCACTTTGCTGCATATTTTGTGATTATAAATCTCTGCTGGGATTCTCTCACTGAAGAGTACTTGCCCCAAACCTGGATCTAGGCATCCAGGGAACTCTCTTTTTATTATAAACCTATTTATTTTCCTTTAATCAAAAACAAAAGCCCAACAACCTGTATCCATCTTTGGAATGCCTCATTGTCAGAAAAGAGGAAATCACTCACACAAAAAAGAGGATAAAAGAGTGCACCGATTTCCATAAATTGCATATGCTAATTTATATGTGTAGATGTGTATTTAGAAATAATCGCAATGGTTCAAGAAGAAATGGGCGTGGTACAAATAATAAATTATTATATTATTATTATTATAAATACAATGCTGAAATGGCAAAATTAACTGGGAAGCTCAGAAATCAAGAAAACAAGAACTTTAAAAAAGAATGCGAAAAGTTTACAATTTATTTAAAAGACCACTGTAGGCAGGTTAAAACATTAGTAGGATTTTAACCACACTTGTAAATTAACGGAAAGTATGGATAATTTGGAAGGATAAAACTTGGATAGTATTGATATGCAATTGTAGATATTATCACTAGGGCACATGGAAGGGGAGGGGAGGGGAGTCAAGAGATTCAGAGAAGGCCTGATATTTGGATCTTGAATAGTTTTTGTTGTTGTACATTCATATTTTTAAAATCAAATAAAAAATATATACAAAAAGAAGAAGAAATACAATGCATCTCACCGTGATGGGGAAGACTGTGATGTGTCTGCTCAGTCTCCTGTGCTAGCTGCTGATAGATAGCTTCACCCCCCCCCCTTCCTATGGTGCCTTCTCTTCAAACTGAACCTGAAGAAGACCTCCCTTTCAAATGGTGGACTGTCTTCTGAAAAGTAGGATGCATCAAGTCAGGGGCGGAGGAAAGGGGGTGCGGTGGGGGTGGTCCGTCCCGAGTGTCATCACCGAAGGAGCGTCTCCACCCCCACCATTCAGCCCAGACACTGAGGTCCAGCTCCAAGGGCCTTCTGGCGGTTCCCTCACTGTGACAAGCCAAGTTACAGGGGACCAGGCAGAGGGCCTTCTCGGTAGTGGCACCCGCCCTGTGGAATGCCCTCCCACCAGATGTCAAAGAGAACAAAAACTACCAGACTTTCAGAAGACATCTGAAAGCAGCCCTATTTAGGGAAGCTTTTAATGTTTGGTGCATTACTGTATTTTAATATTTTGTTGAAAGCCGCCCAGAGTGGCTGGGGAAGCCCAGCCAGATGGGCGGGGTATAAATAATATATTATTATTATTATTATTATTATTATTATTATTATTATTATTATCACTGAGGGGGGGTGACATTCAGCATGCTGCCTGCACACGACTCCTAAGCCTACCCCGAGCCGTCGGGGGAAGGGGCGGAGCTGTGCCACCTTGCCAGCAGGCTTCCCCCCTCCCCCCTTTGTTTTGACAGCTCGGGGGAGGCTTGGGAGTCACGGGCTGGCAGCGCGCCATTGCCCTCTGCTCCCCGGCTGCTTCCTGGGAGGGGGGAAGGCTTTAGAAAAAATACAAGAGTTTGGGTGAGTGGCAAGATTTAAATTAAATAAAGGAAATACAAAAATATTAACAAAAAAATATGACGGAACTGGAGAAAAAGGAATCGCAGGAGATTACAAAAATAGAAATTCACAAAAAAGTCCAATACTTAGGAATTTGGCTTACTAATAAAAACTTAAATTTATATAAAGACAATTATGAGAAAGTTTGGAATGAGATTGAGAAAGATTTGGAAATTTGGAATAGAATGAATCTGTCCTTGATGGGAAGGATAGCAGCAATAAAGATGAATGCACTACCAAAGATGTTATTTTTATTCCAGTCAATACCGATAATAAGCAATCTTGTCTGCTTCAGCTGTCAAAAGGAAGAGGGAAGGGAGGAAGGCTGCTGGCAAAGTGGCTCGACTCCCTCCCCCCCCCCCCGCCCAGGTAGCAGCCCGCCATGAACGGCTTGCTCCACCCCCCCTGGGACGCTCACCCCCCCCCCCATGCTCACCCAACCCCCGGGAGCACAGCATGTATGCCGCTCCGGTTGCTAGCTCCACCTCTGCATCAAGTGGCAAGGAGGGGAAAGAGAAAAAGAGAGAAGAAAATACATCCACTTCGTTTCTCTCATTTGTTTCTCGCAGGAGGGATTTTGAACCTGACAAGAGAGGTTGCATTGCCTTGCTTAACAAAGTGATACAGCCCGGGAATGTTCTGTATGCAGAGATTGGAGAGTGCTCTCAAAGAGAGGGGACTTGAAAACTGCCCCATCTGAAGCACAGAAACATTAGGAGAACGTTGCAAAAAGGCTCAGGAAACGTTCTGTATGTGGTGGAGGATCTTAGAGTGCTCTACAAGTAAAAAAGGAATGGGGGGGGGGACTCTTCCTAGTCTGAAACATAAAGCAATAGGAAGCATACAGGATGTCTGACATCCTCCTTAAAGTTGCTTATAGAAAAGGGATCTTTGTCCAATCTGCCTGAACCATGATGGATCTATTACGCAAGAACGTACAGCACATGAAAATATCATGCCACTTAGATGTCTCTCTGTGTGTGAGAGAGTATAGGTGTCGGAAGAGCTGGATCTCCATTGTAATCATAGAATCATAGGGTTTTAAGGGTTTTCTAGTCCAATCCCCTGCAATGAAGGAATCTCAACCAGATCATACATGACAGATGGCCATCCAACCTCCACTTAAAAACCTCCAAGGAAGGAGAGTCCATCAGCTCTAGTGGGAGGCTGTTCCACTGTCAAACAGTTCTTACTGTCAGAAGGATCAATGTAGAAATGAAACAAATGAGAAAATAGAAATCGACGAAACAATAGTGGAAATGAAGCAGAACAAATAAGACTGTCACAAATGGAAAATAAAACTAATGGAGCTGCCAGAAGCGAAATAACTTTTTTCCACATTCAAACCCATACCACAAATAGGAAGAGGTCAGAAAGGAAGCTTATAATGCTAGCAGACAACTTCAGAAGAAGTATTGGGTACTCTGTCTCTACATATTCATAGTGGTAAACCAATAAAACTAGAGCTTCCAAGCTTCTTCAATGAACAGAGCTCAGCTTCACTAAATAGTTTGCACATTTCCATTCTCCAGGACTCCAAAAACATATTAGAGCAGCGGCTTGAAAGCACTTCTCTTCCTCCTCTTTTTACTTAAAACAACAGCACATCTTTTCTGGAAAAGAATATTTCAAAAACGCCAGAAATATTTGGCACTGAGGGAAATGGATGGAGAGGTCACATGAAGCCTATCTGATTCAGCAAAAGGAAGAGCATTACATTGGCTAAGAGAAATGCTCTTCTGGTCACTTCCAAAGTAAGAACATCATTCTTGGAGCCAGAAAAAGTGTTAAGGTATATGAAAAGCCTGTCCAAAAATTTATTGCTTTTATTACAAGACTGCTGATGAGAGGAGGATATAGCTTCTTTGGGGATGCTTTAGCTGAGATTCCTGCATTGCAGGGGGTTGGACTAGATGACCCTCAGAGATGATCCTCAAACTCTACAATTCTATGATACTAATTGCCTAATGCCCCACTTAGGAGGAGTGATGAGATGTTGCAGCAGACAAAAAAATACCGTTCCCTATTCCCCAGTATCATTTGCTCTTCAGGTGTTGAGCCTGAACAAAGTGCAGGGGCCTGAGAACATGCCACTGCTGCTGCCCCAATGTTTATGTGTGCAATGTCCCCACTTGTCCTCTCTCAACTACAGTGGTACCTCAGGTTACAAACACCTCGGGTTACAAACACTTCAGGTTACAGACTCCGCTAACCCGGAAGTAGTACTTCGGGTTAAGAATTTTACCTCAGGATGAGAACAGAAATCGCACGGTGGCAGTGGGAGGCCCCATTAGCTAAAGTGGTATCTCAGGTTAAGAACAGTTTCAGGTTAAGAATGGACCTCCGGAACGAATTAAGTTCTTAACCCGAGGTACCACGGTATTATTCTGAAACAGTATGTTGTTTTGTTAAGTCGTTTAGCCGTGTCCTACTCTTCATGACCCCATGGACCAGAGCACGCCAGGCACTCCTGTCTTCCACTGCCTCCCACAGTTTGGTCAAACTCATGTTTGTAGCTTTGTGGCAGTGGGAGGCCCCATTAGCTAAAGTGGTACCTCAGGTTAAGAACAGTTTCAGGTTAAGAATGGACCTCCAGAACGAATTAATGTTCATAACCAGAGGTTCCACTGTATTGTGTGTTGAAAACCAGCTTTTAAATACATCCAGTGGAATCTGCGTAGAAGCCACGTTGCTCAGGAAGCCAACATTATCAGGGTTCCTCACTGTGATAATGCACCTAGGAGCCCCTTTCAGACCTTTTTCTCATCATGGGAAGGCTAGGGGTGGAACAGAGACACTTGGTGTGCATGGGGATATTTGGGATAGACACACACAGTGCTGGATTTACATATAAGCTAAACAAGCTATAGCTTAGGCCCCCCAAAAAATGTAAAGGGGAAAAAAACCCTGGAGGTACATTTCAAAAATATAAGATTAAAAACAAATAAAATAAAACCTACATACAGCAAAAGTGCTTTGTGTTGTGTGGGCTCCTATGATGTAAGTAATGGGCCCTGCCTGCTAGCCTGCTCCCTAAAATATAACTGGTTTGCTCATTTCTATATATAGGTTGCCTACATTCTGCCTGTGCAAATGAATGGCTTTAGAGACCTATTAGGTCCATAAATTACCATATAGCATATACAGTGGTACCTGGGGTTACATATGCTTCAGGTTACATACACTTCAGGTTACACACTCCGCTAACCCAGAAATATTGCTTCAGGTTAAGAACTTTGCTTCAGGATGAGAACAGAAATTGTGCTCCGGCGGCACAGCAGCAGCAGGAGGCCCCATTAGCTAAAGTGGTGCTTCAGGTTAAGTACAGTTTCAGGTTAAGTACGGACCTCCGGAACAAATTAGGTATTTAACCTGAGGTACCACTGTATTCAACACAAAAAAGTGACAATTTGTTGTTGACAAAGAACAGCTGGACATATAAAGGGCCCCATTACCTTCAGTAGTTTAGGGCCTCATCAAACCTAAATCTGGCCCTGGATACTCTCTCTCTCTCTCTCTCTCTCTCTCTCTCTCTCTCACACACACACACACACACACACACACACACACACAGAGAGAGAGATACGGAGTCTTCACATGCATTATCCTAAAACATAGAGAAGAATCCTGTGAGATAATTTAATCCAGGAATTTGTGCTTTTAACATTATATGTACAGATATGTGCAGTTAGTGATTCATAATGTGCTTAATAAAATTAGGAGCTGTTTTGATGGGTATGTTGTACATGGATTAGAAACTGAATAATAAAAAAAAATCAGCTGAGACATTCTTCCTTATGAGTCAAGGCTGCCCTGTTTCTAATGCTGTTGCCCATAATCCATGTTATGACCTTGCACTGAATGTACAGGCTATTTCTTCTGCGGCACCTGAGGGGGGAAAGTGTAGTGCATAATTCATATCTGTAATACTGATCATACAAAGGCTTCTGAAATTTCTTCCAGCTCTAGGTTTATTTAATCATATTGTCCTCATGGATGAATTGAGATGATTACACAGATACCAAGGAACATTTATAGACACCAATGAGGAAAAGAGAGTGTACTGAGCTTTGAAATATAGCCCTTAATTCAAAACTCAGCAAGATTCTACTGTAGTGGATTTCAAAGTCAAATATTTAAAATTATAATTCAAGCTTTTGGCATGTCCTTTGAAATAAATATCAAATATTTGGGGCTTGACAGCAAATCAGCATCCAGTTTCAGTATTTATTGTCTGATTTCACCAACCAGTGTTTAATTTTGTTCTTGTTCTTGTTGCAACAGTATTCTTAAAACTCAGTATGGTGTAGTATCTAGAGTGCTAGACTAAGGTCTGGGAGACCTGTGTACAAATTTCCTTGATCACCTGGAGACTTGAGGCCAAAGTATTTTTCGTCTTGGTCTAATTTTCAGGATTGGGTGTGGCTTTTTTGGCTTTTTTGTAGAAGTGTGGAAGGAACTACCAGGAAAGCTTAACAGAGGCTATTTCCTTGTGGAGAAAAGAGTACTGGTATTATAGACAAGCTATTGGGGAGAGGAGCAAGATAGCATATGAACATTGCCCCCAAATATTGTCATTCCTTGTGGCTCCCAAATGCTGCTGATTCTCCATAATTTCCTAAATTGTCACAAAAAAACCCCCACCTTTCTGCACTGCTGTTAAACATTGTTTCACTTCTAAAGTTGAAAACTACTTTCAGTTCTCACCCAGCCAGATGTGTTGGGCATCCCTACCTAGGGTGGTGGTGCAGCCAGATTGTATGCAGGCTTATCATCCCACAGACTCCCATTGGGTACTAATACTTAGAAGTACAAAGAATCATAGTCTTAATAAACTATGCAAAAGCAGAAGCAGGAGACTGGAGAGCACTATCACAACAGGCAACACAGAAAAGCACAGTTCCTAAGAAATGTCTTTGACATAAACTTTGCTTGAGCATAAATCACACTCTATCTAGTTATCTAGTAGGCTTTTTAAAAAAGGATATTCTATATAATATCCTTTATTTTATTTTTTAAGAAGGATATCAGGGGCTGTTGCAACCCCAGGGAGCATATGAGTGAGGCTGGGGCAAATGGGCATAGTGCTTTTGCACAACTCACCAGAGCAATGCTCACCGTGGTGTTTAAAACCCTGTTTAGGCCTCAGACATCTGAAAGGCTGCGTCCATCTTTAAGGAACCCTTCAGGTGTTAAGCTCATGGTTTCTCTTGGTAGCTTCACCTCCCTCAGAAGTGCAGGAAATTTTGGCCCAGCTTCTCTGAGTCAGCATCCTCTAAATCAGTTTCCCAAACTTGGGTCTCCAGCTGTTTTTGAACTATAACTTCCATCATCCCCAGCTAGCATAATTAGTGGTCAAGAATAGTGGGAATTGTAGTCCAAAAACAGCTGGAGAAGCAAATTTGGGAAACCCTGCTCTAAATTGTGGAATTGGCTTCCTTCCCTCAGGTGTGCCTATCAGACCACCTTTATTGAACTTCCACCATAAGCTGGAGACACACTTCTTTACACTATGTATAGCAGGCTATTTTAAAACTACTTCTATATAAAATCCTTTATATAGGGCCTTTGACGATTAAGGTTTCTTTGTTTGTGAAGGTGTCCTGTTTTGTTTTAACTGCTTTTGTTCAAAATTGTTTTACTTTTTAACAATTGTATGAACTGTTTTGTTTCTAATGGTATGCTTGTATAGTTGTAACCTTCCCTGGTCGCTTATGGTGATTGTCAGGTAAGGAATCCTATAAATAATAAGGTAGCAGGTTACAGTTTGAATGCGGAAAAACCTCACACAAATGATGGTCTGCTACCAAGTTCTTAAATATAAGCTGTGAGTCCTTGGTCCAAGCAAAGGAACTGCAATTGGGAGGGCAGGTTCATTAAGCATGTCTTAACACAAGCTTTAGGCCAGGATTCGATCTATAATTCTTTTTGTTCCCTGCATATGTCTGATCAGGACTAAAAGCACAGCTCTGCCTTTCAAGAGCTAGGATGAAATCAGGTTGGCGTCTCATATATATATTCAGTAAAGATTAATGCAATGTAATATATATTGCCTTGGTGCCAAGGAGACTGGGTCATGAAGAGCAATGGGGACTGGTTTTCATACTAGCACTGAAGGCCAACATGCGTAAAGTCACTCCCACTTTAGATTCTTTTTAAAAAAAATAATATTTATTAAGATTTGAAAGGTTACAAAAAGAAAAAATAGAAAACAGCATATTAAGCAACAACAGAACATCACATCACAATAAGGAAAAGAAGAAAAAAGAAGAAAAAAGAAAAAAAGAAAAAAGAAAAAAAATACAATGAATCTTCCCATAACTTATCTTTCATTTGCTTGTTTCCTTGACCTCCTCACACCTCCCTTTTTTGTATTCTAGTTCAGTTAGCTATTTCAGCAAGTCCTTTCCATCTTTTCCACTTTTTGTCCTCTATTTTATCTTAATATAATGTAACTTTACTTTCCCTCCTTTCACCATTTAACAATCTGTTTTTTCTTAATCCTTTATAGCATTTCTGCTAAAACCACATTACTTCATTCCAACTATCCTTAATTTTACAATGTTTCTGTAAATAAACTTTACATTTCTTCCAATCTTCTTCCGCCGACTCTTCTCCCTGGTCTCGGATTCTGCCAGTCATTTCCGCCAGTTCCATGTAGTCCATCACCTTCATCTGCCATTCTTCCCGGGTGGGTAGATCTTGTGTCTTCCAATACTTCGCGATGAGTATTCTTGCTGCTGTTGTGGCATACATAAAGAAAGTTCTATCCTTTTTTGGCACCAATTGGCCGACCATGCCCAGGAGAAAGGCCTCTGGTTTCTTCAGGAAGGTATATTTAAATACCTTTTTCATTTCATTATCCCAGATAATTTAGATAATTTCATTTCATTACAAATCATCTCCCAGAATGTCTTAATCCTTGGGCACGTCCACCAAAGGTGAAAAAATGTACCTTCGGTCTCTTTACATTTCCAACATTTATTATCGGGCAAGTGATATATTTTTGCAAGCTTGACTGGTGTCATGTACCACCTGTAAATCATTTTCATTATATTCTCTCTTAAGGCATTACATTCCGTAAACTTCATACCTGTGGTCCATAACTGTTCCCAGTCAGCCATCATAATATTATGTCCTACATCTTGTGCCCATTTAATCATAGTTGATTTCACCGTTTCATCCTGAGTATTCCATTTCAACAGCAAGTTATACATTCTTGACAAGTTCTTAGTTTTGGGATCTAACAGTTCTGTTTCCAATTTTGATTTTTCCACCTGGAAGCCAATTTTTTTATCCAAATTGTACGCCTCCATTATTTGGTAATAATGGAGCCAGTCTCGCACTCTATTTTTTAGCTTTTCAAAACTCTGCA
This sequence comes from Podarcis pityusensis, assembly GCF_964106645.2. Taxonomy (NCBI): domain Eukaryota; kingdom Metazoa; phylum Chordata; class Lepidosauria; order Squamata; family Lacertidae; genus Podarcis; species Podarcis pityusensis. Next base: position 21,799,147 of record NC_138026.1, read on the forward strand.
GTTTTAATCTGTCTCCCTCTTGTTCCAAAATTTCCCAAAATTTCGGCCAATTGGCCTCCATTTTAAGCTTTTTCTGAGCCTTCGCTTCCATTGGTGACAGCCACCTTGGGGTTTTATTTTCAAGCAAGTCCTTATATCTTATCCAGACTCCCACTTTAGATTCAAGGCTCTGTCCACACTGTTGCTCAAAGAATACTGGGCAGTGTAGTTTGTCAAGGGTTACTGGCAAACCATCGCTTTGGGCTCAGCTGCAAACAGGGTGCCAATTGTGCGGCAGCAGAGGAACTCTAGGAGAGGCAGGAGGAGGGGTCTTCAGCCTTCTGGGTGGGCCGAATCTCATGGGGCATGAGATCTTGCAAGAGGACTTGGGATCTCACAGGAGCCCTATGCAGGCTTTGGGTGGTTCCCAGCCAATTGGAAATAGGGCTGATTGGAATGGAGTCAAAATCCTTGCCTTAATGCTTTTGCCAACCCCACTTACCTGCTGTAACAGAAACTGTTCTTGACAAGGCTGCGCCACCATAAACACAGCGCTTAAGAGTGAGAAGGGACCTCCCTCCCACCCCAACACAGGCCAACCACTACACTGTGAGAAGGATCCCAAGGAAGAAAGGGGTAGGAAAGAGGGAAGCTGTGGGAATGTTCAGGGATGCAGGAGAGGATATATTGTCTGATTATAGCCTTTCCAACTTGTGTTAACAATTTCACAATTTTAGCAAAGTAACATTCCCCCTTTTAAACTTGCAGCAGATGCATTTGCTCAGGCTCGCTAAAACCTCTATAATAACTGTTCTGGTATTTCCCCCTTATTCCCTCATAAAAGATAAGACACGACACAGTCTTCTATAAAAGTATAAAAAGGTTTACTCACACATTATTCTGTTCACAATAGGATCCCAGAAGGCAGACTTAGTTTCTAGGTATATGTTACTTTTCTAAGCTATCTCATAAGAAGACAGTCCCTTTGTCCTCGCTTGGCTAGAGCCAAGAAAGCATCTTTGGCTAAGCAGATGTTGCTTCTTCGATGCATGTAGTCAAAGGAAAGAGAGAGATGGCTGCCCTGCCCTGTGCTTTTGTCGTTACCTGCACAGGTGAGGCCAAACCCACCTCTAGTCACATGCAGAGAAAGTCTGTCCCAGCCCAGAAGGAAATAGGAAGTTTACCTGCTGGCTGGACAAACATTCCTCCCCATGTGCAAACATGTTCACTCTAAGAATGTTGTACTTGACTGTTCTTGTGTTTCACCTCCCACAGAAGCAGCTGAAGAAGAAATCAGGAACCTGTTCTGGCCAGACTGTGGCCTCTGCCATCAGTTACCCTTTGGAAAAGATACTTCCTATATTGAGCTGTGTGTGTGTGTGTGTGTGTGTGTGTGTGCGTGTGTGTGCATGCGTGCGCCTTAATATGCATGTTTAAGCTACCTTCAAAGGACAAACATACAACACAATCAGTCTAGTGCAGAAAATTTGTCCTGAGATAAGGCCTCTAATTGCACAATTAATTAATTAGTGTGTAAACTTTTACAGTACAACTTATAACTTACGTCAGCTCCAAGCAAGGCTGTATAGGAAAGCAATTTACCTGAAGACTTGTTTAAAGGTTGTGGCCATCTAGAATACAGTCTCTGCTTAGAGTAAAGTGGTGTGAGCTCAGAGGCCAGCATCCTCTGAACTACATATCTGCCAATACATTTTTAAAAGGTAGACCTTTTATTTTCCAGTAACCTGGCTTCAGTCAAAACAGAAGCATGTGTGGCTTTTAAATTGTTCTGTTCCTGTAAGCATTCTCAAATACACACACTAAATCTATATACCCATCAATATTTTACAGTGCCATCAGATGCACTTAAGAGATTATGCTGTTAATACTTACATAATTGGCTGTTCCTTTCTTTAATGATCAAAAAGTATTTCTCTGGATAGCTATTTTTTATTTTAAAATAATAATTGATGAATTATCTGAATAGGGAGTGTATCAAAAGCAACAGCTCATTGCTCATAGTGTGGAGCTGCCCACAAGTAAAATATTCTAAATACTGACTAGTCAAAACAAAACAACTCACAAAGGTAGAAGGAATATGACAATACTAAATTAATGTTGAGGGAAATAATGAGGGAGTCTTGAATAAGATGTTGAAGACATCATATACCTTAGGCTGCCAACTGACTAATATTTTAAGATAATTGAAGACTGTATAAAGAAAATGCAATAAGAAATCAAACAAATATTCTGCCACTTGGTTTAACTTTATTTCTTCTGCTGCAGTTAAAGAACATGCTTATAATGAAAACTGATGGAACGAAACCTTTGTATAGCTTTTCAGTGATGACTTAATAGTGTATATTTACACTTTCATGAGAAAGGCTTTGGGAGTAAACCCCAAGGAAAAGTGTACCCACACCTTGCAGGACATCTGTGGAAGAGGAAAAGGCTAAGGAGTAAACTCTACACAAATCCAGAGTGAGTCCCTAAGACGGTTGGATGGCATCTTGTACATCTACTTCTGGCAACCGCTGCAGCCAAGCTGATGACAAACATATTGCTCAGCTTTCCTTTGGACCACATCAGCAAGGACAAGAGAGTTCTTGTTATCTGGGCAGCCCAGGATCTTCATACACACTGCTCAGGCTTGTGGCCTGGGCAGGTCATTTCCATGCTGCTAATGCAGCAAAAGCAACACAGGAGTCAGAAGTTACAAGTTGCAGGTATCTGCAGCCACAGCATTTGCTGTGATTCTCCACTGTTTTGACTTCACTCCTGGAGGCATATTCCATGGTCTCTCGAGACAAATGCCAACAACACTTCAGGGAATGTGTATTTTTGGTATTTTATATGGAGTTGGTGGGGCAGGGAGAGGAGATGGACTGTTATAAAATCTATGAAAATCAATACACTTTATTTTTTCAAAAAGATACTTGAAGTTTATTATTTCAAAAACATAGATAAAGGTAAAGGGACCCCTGACCATTAGGTCCAGTCGTGACCGACTCTGGGGTTGCGGCGCTCATCTCACTTTATTGGCCGAGGGAGCTGGCGTACAGCTTCCGGGTCATAGGGCCAGCATGACTAAGCCGCTTCTGGCGAACCAGAGCAGCGCACGGAAACACCGTTTACCTTCCCATCGGAGCAGTACCTATTTATCTACTTGCACTTTGACGTGCTTTCGAACTGCTAGGTTGGCAGAAGCAGGGACCGAGCAACGGGAGCTCACCCCATCGCAGGGATTTGAACCGCCGACCTTCTGATCGGCAAGTCCTAGGCTCTGTGGTTTAACCCACAGATACTTGAAGCCTAATTTATCATGGTGTGTATACACACTTGTTTCTTTTGTCCTACTGTTTTTAGCACAGTTTTAGCTGGCTTTTGAAGTACTTCATAAACATGAAAAACTAGAGAATAGGGCAGTTTCTAGTGGAAGAAAGGGAGGAAAAACTTTCCAGCACCATTTAGCTATCCTGGTTATGCAAAGGGTTGCAGGAATAATCCAAGCAGAAAAATGCAAATAACATCAACGTACGGCTGAATTGCACATCCCGCCTTGCAACTATGTAGACTGTCAAACTTCAGAATGCAATTGCTTCAGGACGTCTGATGTATTAAAATGTGAGCTGAACCAAATTTCTCCCCCATCCCCAGGGACAATGTGGGCTCCTTCAGTGATTAAAACTGAATATATGTTACAAGCTGAACAAGCTAGTCTTGTGTTGGACTAGGACCAAACACACCAGGGCTGAAATCCCCACTCTGCCATGAACCTCATTGGAAGACCTTGGGCCAGTCACAGTCTCTTAGTGTAACCTACCTCACAAAATTGTTGTGATGATGAAATGGGAAGGGGGAAATCATGCATGCCACCTTGAACTCCGTTGAAGAAGAATGGGATAGAATTACATGTGTAACAATAAATCAAAAACAAAGAAGCAAACCAAGTTTGCAAAATCCTTGACAACATTACCATCCAGCTATGTAGCATAATTAACATGCACAATGTTGTTGTCCCATCCCCCCCACCATGAGCAAACTTTGTTCCTGGCCAGAAGGCACTTTAAAAAGATTATTTTACAAAGAAGCGAAGGTATGCACAATGAAATCAACAATAGCACACGTAAAAGCAGAATAAGCCAAAATCTATGGCACTGAGGGAGACCACACATCAGGGTTGGCCCAAGACATTTTGGCACCTGAGGCAAACCACAATATGGCGCCTCCCTCCCCATCAGGAAGAAGGGATCAATGGAGATCTACATCAGGATCTGCTGCCTCTGTGGATCCTGCTGCCCGAAGCAGTCTCTTCACCTTGCCTCATGGTTGGGCCTGCCCTGATACACATGAACATTAAAGTTCATAGCATATGCCTCCTGAAGACTACATGGGAAGATGATGATGATCATCATCATCATCAATGGTGGAAAACGTCCAAACCGAAGGCTGCAGCCCTGAAAAGAAAATTCTTTAAGTATCTTAACTTACTGATGGTGTGCTGTCTGGCACGCATTCAAATGACATGAAATCTTCATGAAGCCAAACCAACCCCATGGTTATTTTCCATAACTCAAATAGCTGAAGGTGACATTTTAGACTCTGATAGCATGCAATGAATTAGAAATATAGGGAACTATGAAAAGTCTTTGTATTCCCCTCATTAGAAAATATAGAGGCACTTCTGGATTTTTGCAGACTTGCAAGTTTATAGGGGAGGGGGGGTGATGATAAAAAGGAGCGAATGAATCAGCAGGAAAAGAAAGGAGCCTCTTTATGTTTGAGTAACCTTAGCCTTCACAACATCAGTAATACTATTTGTTCTCTGTTTCATACAAAGGAGAACGCCTCTCCCCCCACCAGCGCAAGCCTCACCAGTCTCTTTTGAGCTATGGATAGACAAGAAGTGAGAGTAAATAATGTGGGGGAGGGGTTCAAGAGGGCAAAGGCATTGTTAATGTACCATAATGAAGTCATGCAAATTCAAATAATTCACAGTGATACAACCTTCAGTTGTTCCTTAACTGTGGCAAGTGAATATATATATAATCTATTGTATTGTTTGTAAGTTCATAGAATCATAGAATTTCAGAGTTGGAAGGGACCCTGAGGATCATCTAGTCCAACCCCCTGCAGTGCAGGAATATGCAGCTGTCCCACGTTGTATTTTACTGCTTCCCCACCCCTTGGTCCTTTTCTCACTGAGATTCCAATTACAACCTGGAGCTGTCAATCATGAAGGAATTCTCCTTATCCCTGCTCCTTTCCTAAAATCAATGGAATTAAAAAGCACTGGTAAAACAATTTCCTCTGATTGCAAGCTAGATATGTAAATCATATCTTCCTGTTCCTGCCATTTCCTTTAAGCTAGAAACATAAGTTTCAATTCTTCAAACTGCTTTCTGTCTCCCCTGCCCAACCCTTGGCCTTTTCCTCATTCAATATGTCTAGGGGGATAGTTTTGTTTTTAGTAGATAAAGTCGTACCTTGGTTCTCAAACAGAATGCGTTCCGGGAGTCCATTTGACTCCCAGAACCATTTGAAAACCAAGGCACAGCTTCTGATTGGCTGCAGGAGCCAATCCTACAGCCAATCGGAAGCTGCAGAAGCCACGCCAGACGTTTAGCTTCCAAAAATCGTTCAAAAACCAGAACACTCACTTCTGGGTTTTGATCGTTTGGGAGCTGATTTGTTCGGGAGCCAAGGCGTTTGAGATCCAAAGTATGACTGTAATTGTCTACAGCTTTCTTTGAAATATTTTAATCACCAAGGTGCCACAAAATACTTCAGGGGTTTATGCTTTGAAGAACCTACTTCACTGGGGAAGCTCAAAATCCACTGCAGCTCTCTGCCTTGCCTTGAGAATCATCTGAATCTAAACACACTGCTATCATTTTTTGTTTAAAAGGAAATTGTATCAGCTCAGGTCTACCTCAGGAATTTAGCTAAGTGGGAATTTGAACCTGTCTCTCCCCCCTTATCTATAGTTCTAGTCTAATACCCTAATCAGTATGCCACACTGATTAAAAATTGTGTGACTTTGTTGGTTCTCTGCTTAACATTTCTCTTGCAGTTTTTATGACCTTTTTCCATAAAAAATAAATAAAAATTCAAAATTATCAAGAGTGAAGTCAAGCATTGGTGAAATTCTCATGGGTGGGGTGCTGTTTTTTTGTTATGCTTACCTTATCTTTGTGGTACATGTGGGGTGTTTTCTGAGTGACCTTTCTCTCATTTTACAAGTCATCCCACCAGTGGTCTGCAGTCTGCAGCCTCCCCAGGTGCCTTCCCTTCAGTCAAAGTACAGGGGAAGATATTGTGAATTAACCCCTCCAATGAAGCTCTTTAAGGCCAGGAAACATTGTTTCCAGGGAGGGTGCTGGAGAATGTTTACTGGAAAAGAACATACACCTCACTCCTGCCTACCTTGCAATGTTAAGGTAAGCTCAAAATCAGCTACATTGACGAAAAGTCTAAAGATCCCTGAGAATGAAGTAGATAAATGGAAGCCTCTTTTCCAAGAAAAACCCTTTGAGAAATGGGAGGACAGGTTTCAATAATAATATTTCTCATTGCTATGAAGCGAGGAAGATCACAAGAGATTCTGGTGTCTTTCAAAGTCAAAGCCACTAACCTTCTTTGGGTTATTGGGGTAACTTCTTCTATGACAACATCTGACACAAGTATGCTGGATCAAAGAGAACTGGCAACCGGTGTCAGTGAATTCAGCATGGTGGATTTCAACTACTTATATGTGCAAAAGATTATACTCTTTCATCTGTAGAATAGCCAACTCTTCATGGCAGTATTGTAGACTGCATAGCTTCACAAGCTGTCTCCTCCATGCTCTGTGTGTTATGAGCAGAATGAGGCTGTGGTAGTTATGGACATTTTTTAAAAGGGTTCTTTTCCCTAGCTGTAGCCATTAAGTAATTAATGTTTGAAAGATGCTATTCATGTCATCAGTATCTTGAGAAACAGAAATGGAAAATATTCAAAGGTTCTTTCTAGAAGTGCCTTTAGGCCCACAAGAACGAAAGATAAGGAATTAATTGTTTTCATGCTTTATAGTTATTAAATAATTACTTCTTGGAATTTAACAAATTTAGCATGCATCTGTTCAGCACTGAGACCAGAAATAGCATCATATCATTACTGAATCAGATGTCAGATCAGATGAACAATGTGAAAGAGCAGATTTGCTTCAGACAGCAAATGCAAAATTTGCAAGATGAAGTAATGAAGGGAACACAGTACTTGTCAATAATCATTAAATTCTTGATTGTTTTGACATACACTTCTATGAAATAAAGACCATTTTCCACACTACTTCAGCATGAAAATGTTCTGGACATTTTAGCATTATATCTGGTTTACCAAATTATAGCAGTGAGTCTAAAACTATTTTGTCTGTCCTTTTCATTGTTTTTGTCAACATTTTTCTTTCTTATCTGCTCTGGGTTTCTTTTGACCTTTTCATGTTAGTAATTGGGAGGAAATCGAACCAAATTTGAACACACTTAAACTGTAACCCTACATTTAATACCTATGAGAAAGTAAGTAAGATCAATGGGACTTAATTCTGAATGTTTGTGTTGGGTTGTGCTGTGGAGCAAGCTTTTCCTGTGCCATAGTATGACTTGTTAATCAGGACATTTCCTTCACAATACCTCAACCCTCCATTTCTTTTAAAGGTTGTTGCAGTCTGCAGAAGCCCCAACTTTCATTGTGTGTCTCTGTGTATGAATGGCTTACTCCATTGTGACATCCATTGTAACTTCCAGATTGTGGAGCCATTTAATGGCATTTCTGCTTGGTTTCCTTTTCCTTTCTTTTTTTTTAAAAAAGCATTTAGTTATATTGACATTTGAACAGAAATCGGCTAGTAATTGGTGATCACAACTCATAGAGTGATTTGACGAGAAAAACAAAGCAAATAATGGCACACCTGAGGCTTGTTGTTCTCTCTCTTTTGTTTTGATTCTGTTGTGGTTTCTAGAACCAGGTAATGGAAGTCTTAAATTATAATGCTAGAATTGCCCCATATTTTGAAGCTGCAGTTGTTTTGTTTGTATTGGTAAAAAGAAAAGAAAAAGAGAGACAAAGAATCAGGTGAATATTTCAGTAATCTCTTTGGGAGATTCTAAATATGAATGCTGCAATGCTAACCAACATTCGAAAGCTAAGCCTTTTTAAAATAAGTATTTCTAATGGCAAATTAATAGGTTTTTATGCATGACTCACAGTTCATGATCTAGCTACATGACTAAATTCAATCTGAAGTGTAGTATTTTTAGTTATTTGCAAGTAACTTATTGCATTGGTTTCAGCAGGGCACAGCACCATTCATACCTACTCAAATAACTCCAATGAGTTCACAGGGACGTACACCCTGGTATGTGTGCATGGGATTGCCGCAATGGTGTGCAGTCCCAAACAGCGACTTGCCTGCTTGGAAGCTAGTAATAGGAGCTCCATCCCACTGTCCAGCCACACACTCTTTCCCCAGGACCTTCTTGCTGGCCTTCTTTGAGTAATTTTGCTGGGTGGAATGCACCCTTGAATTTTCATAATGTTTCTTGCTTCCTTGGATGGGGGGGAGCAAGGGGTGTGAGAGTGTAGAAAGCAGTCTACAGTGGTACCTCAGGTTACATATGCTTCAGGTTACATACACTTCAGGTTACAGACTCCGCTAACCCAGAAATATTACCTCAGGTTAAGAACTTTGCTTCAGGATGAGGACAGAAATCATGCAGCGGCAGCGCAGCGGCAGCAGGAGGCCCCATTAGCTAAAGTGGTGCTTCAGGTTAAGAACAGTTTCAGGTTAAGAATGGACCTCCAGAATGAATTAAGTACATAACCAGAGGTACCACTGTACTGAACAAATGCAAATTTTTCATTCATTCACCTTTTCCTCTGGCCTCATCCACCACTGGCTTGTGCCCCCTTGAAAGTTGCTCGGGAAGCAATGATAGTTGCCCCACCACCATGATATACCCATATGCTTTGCTGGCAGACAAGTGACAGGCCATTACATTTGTCATTTCAAAAAGGAATGCATTACTGTTTGGCTTTAAGTCTTAAAAAAAGAAATAGGTAAAGTACATATGTGAGGGAGGTGGAATTGAGGCCACCCCCCCCTCAAAAAAAAAAATAGATTGTAGCTTCTTTTTCTGGAGTGAGCTTCTTTTTCTGGAGGTGGGAAGCAGCGTGAAAACAAAACAAAACAAAAAACCTGAGGAAGTTCTCAGAAAAAGAAAGACTTCTCTGTGTTGTTGTTGTCGTTGTTGTTTTGCTCACATGTATGCATCAAATCTGCATCTTTTAGTTGCTCTGTACATGAGGTTCGGCATTCTTCTAGTTATTAAAAAAAAGGGTAAAGGACCCCTGACACTTAAGTCCAGTTGCAGATGACTCTGGAGTTGCGGTGCTCATCTTGCTTTACAGGCTGAGGGAGCCGGCGGTTGTCCAGTTTTTCCAGGTCATGTGGCCAGCATGAGTAAGCCGCTTCTGGCGCAACAGAACACTGAAACCAGAGCAGCGCACAGAAACACCGTTTACCTTCTTACCAGAGTGGTACCTATTTATCTACTTGCACTTTTTGGCGTGCTTTTGAACTGCTAGGTTGGCAGGAGCTGGGACAGAGCAACGGGAGCTCACCCCGTCGTGGGGATTCAAACCGCCGACGTTCTGATCGGCAAGCCCAAGAGGCTCAGTGGTTTAGACCACAGCGCCACCTGTGTCCCCCTCTTCTAGTTACAGCCATGTACAAAAATGCATGCACATTTCATTTAGTGGTGTCTTTGAAGTCCATAATTATCTGGTTCTCAACACAATTTGGCTCCCTTGTAAGCTCAGCTGTATTGTGAACTGAGTAGCATCCCTCGCCCCCAAAGAGGTTATAAAACAAAGACCTTATACATGTGTGGTCAGTGTTTCACACACAAACTGCCCTGCCCCAAACTGGCTCACAACATTTCTGCCGTGGCACAAGTACCTTAACCTCTTGGTCATATTAGACCTGGCCCAAAGGCAGTTACTTGCTTGCTACTAAAAGAAAGAAAGAAAGAAAGAAAGAAAGAAAGAAAGAGAATGAATGCAATGTTCAGGCAGGGTGGATTTTAATCAGGACTTCGGTGCATGAGGGGAAATTGGTTTTTAACCTTTTCCTCCCTCAGTGTGGCCTTGATGAAAATCACCACCAGTAGTTGCTATTAACCCAGAGTAGGAAGCTTTCATTGGCATCAATGGAAACTTTGTTCCCAGAGCTAATAACAACTATATAGGCAATTTTTGTCATGCCTGTGTTCAACTTCACATCTACTTTGATCATCTGACTGTTCCCTTGCTTATGAAATTTGGATGGGGTAGTTCTGCTAGCAAGTGCTGCTATGGATGCATAGAGAACAGCTGTAATCTTTTCAGTTCTTCAGATTTAAGGTGGGCAGATGTTACCTTTTGACACTTTGCCATTGGCAAAATGGACTATCTGTACAGGACATGGTATGAATTTTCACCAAGAACAAAGTATTACAGAAGTTCTGTTTTGCCTGTTACTGCTACTAACACAATCCCTTTTAATAGCTGATGGGGTACCTGTCAGATTCTATGTCTTTGCTGCTAAGAAAATCCCGGCGATACACTCACCTCCTATCAACTTTGTTCATTTGTGATCCAAGAATTAGGGTGACAGCTTAGAAAGGACAAAAGAGGGAGATCAAAAACGGTTAACTTCCAAAACCTACCAGATCACAGAAACAAACATACTGTAGGGTTTTAGTTCAGTTCTGTAGTCTTAGGATCCAGATTCTAGGTCATTTAAGGTTGCAACCCAATTTACAATTACTTCCATGTAAACATAAATAGGACAGAACCATTTGATGAGAACAGTAAGCATACCTGTAAATAAATTCTACTGAAACTAACAAATTGGAGGTTCTTCAATGTATTTATGAGTATAGAATTGGCAATGAATCTTACTTCAGCTACTTATGAGAATATTCTATTTTCTTCAAACTTTGCTAAACTTTGTAATCAAATGGGAGATGTTTTTTCCACAAGATTTGGCAAAATACTGTATTAAGGAGCATTACCATACTTGGTGACTCTTCCACATTAAGCCCAGTAGCAGCCCTTGTGGTAGGGCAGAGCCATGGAGCCAGCCGCCAGTCGGAAGGTTGGTGGTTCAAACCCTCATGATGGAGTGAGCTCCCTTTGCTCTGTCCCAGCTCCTGCCAACCTAGCAGTTCAAAAGCACACCAGTGCAAGTAGATAAATAGGTACCGGTGTGGTGGGAAGGTAAATGGCATTTCCGTGCGCTCTGGTTTCCATCACGGTGTCCCATTGTGCCAGAAGCAGTTTAGTCATGCTGGCTACATTACCTGGAAAGCTGACTGTGTACAAATGCTGGCTCCCTTGGCCTGAATGAGCATTGCAACCCCATAGTCGCCTTTGACCAGACTTAACCACCCAGGGGTCCTTTAACGTTTTACCTTTTTTACCTGATGGCATCACTGCAGATGAGAATGGGATAGGACAGGTTGGTGCTGATGTTGAGGCTGCATGAACACACCGGCAGGAATGCAATGGGCTCTACTATGTCATGCATTCTTGATCTTTCCTTCCCTTTGCCGCACCCTGTTCAGATAAGCTGCAGCCATGCTTGTGTTGGGCATGAGGCTCTGCCCCACCACAAGGGCAACTGCTGATTAAAAGAACAGGTACAGAACTATAAACAGTTTAGAAGAGTAGAAACAAGGAGGGCAAGGCACAGCAGTGTGATCTGTGCATCTCTCCCCAGCATGTATTCTCAGCCCAAAATGAGAGGCAGAATAAGTGCTACCTGATGAATATTGATGGCGCTCTATAGTTAAATTAGTTGAGAATCTCCATTCTTTCTCAGATATGTGTCACAAAGTAATTAATGGGAAACACCTAAAGTAACATCCTGAGTTTGCACAACTGTCCGGTAACTGGCTGCCAGAATTTGGAGGACTGGGAAAAGGCAAAAAAATGTGCTGTGTTGCCCTGGCATTCTGTATGCCACAGCTGTTCCTGCATGTAGCAGTGAATGAGGCCAGGAAGAAGAGCTTTGGCTTTGGCTTTTACACACTTCATGCAGCATCTAGAGTCCTTTAGCCTGATCTGTTTTGCTTCATTGCTGCTCACCACAACAACTTCCATCTCCATCATCGATCTTTCTTGCTGGTCTTCAGTTTGCTATCTCAGGCTCTTTGAGTTTAAGGCAATAGGGCCAGTTTAAGACAGGCCAATGAAATTACCCAAAAGTCTGCAAATGCAATGAAGAGCAGTACAGCTTTAAAAAAAAGTGTGCAGCTTAAAAAGGTGGGGGGGAAGTACTCTAATTATTTCATCCACATAATTTATTTCCTTCTTTCAGAAGGTGTCACAGATAATAAACAATGAAGCACAGAACAGAAGGCATTGCATAAATAAAATTCATACAAAGAACCATAAATATATTTAAAATACCCAAACCATTAATACACAACAAAAAAATTGCAGCACATCTTCAACAGGTTTTTGATTATAAAAGGTGGGGAGGACAAAATAACAGTAAAGGGGAGGTTGTTCCAATGTTGGAATGCCACCACAGAAAAGTCCCTGTCACACACCCCAACACCATGAATCATAGTGGGGAGCACAAGCAGACCTAATTTCATGATCTTAAGGATTGAATCAGCTTGAAAACATCTTTCAGCTGCTCATCTCTGTTATCTATCTGCCCCACCACCCTACGTTTCGACTGCACTATATCATAGGAGTCCAGGGCAGTATACAAAATATTCAGACACAAAGCCTGTGAATAATAAAATAATTATTAAAAAAAATAAATAAAACAAAGAAGAAGCTTGACAACCAAATATGAGAACCTACACTCAAAAAAGAAGCTGTGATGAAAATATGCACTTGAGTGTTTGAAGCTGAATTAATTTTGAATCAGATTGGGGTTCTGAGTGTAAACTGTGTGCAAAATTCACACCACAAAGTTGTGCTAAACAAGCCCCACTGAAACCATGAACAGATATTTAAACCACAGACTTCCACATATATTCTTATCCATCATTGTCCAGTGATATGGTGGTGAGTCCAAAAATGCAGCCATGTTGATCCCCACCCCCCCTTGACACACACACACACACATACACAGACCCCACAGAGCAGCAGTACATAGCATAACTTTGTTAGGATCACTTGGCAGTCATAGAAAGTGAGCTGGCAAAAACTGGTGTAATAGTTAGCATGTTGGAACTGGAATGGGGAGAACTTGGTTTACATCCACGATCAATCATGTAACATGACTGCAATCCATTTTTACCAGGGTGCAAGCTGAATTCTGTGGTGCTTAATTCTGACTGCATAGATTCAACTTACAAAACACATTGAGATTTAATGGAAGAACTTCAGACAACTTAAATGCAACCTTTTAATTAGAAAGGCAATATTTTGCAAAGAATGGTTGTCTGTTAAACTGTTAGCATGAAGAAAAAACCTCATCAGAGTAGGGGAAAGATGTCGCCAATCTCTGCTTCCTTTTTTACTCATTCTCTCACTTCTCACCTGTGCCAAATTGTTACAAAACAATAGTAACACTTCGGACTCAGCTACATTAGTCAAGAAACAGCGTTCTGAATGCATTATAAGCATGCAACACCAGATGGCAGCAGAGAGCAAAGAAAAATTGTAAGTGATTTTCCGTAGAGGGTTTTTTTAAAAAAAATTAAATCTGTTTTATTTATAATCGTTGTCCCCCACCTCCCAGTGTATAGATCCACCCTTAAATGCCTCTATTGCCTCATTCAATTGCCCTATATAACTGGTGGATTTTAGTGAATCTGGCAACCGAATTCTTGTTTTCACATTTGAGCCCCATTTTTTCCTGAAAAAGCAATAAAGTAATAATGCCCATCAATTATTCTGGAACTTTGACAATGGTGTCATTAATTGTCATCTGTAAAACATTCCAGAGCTGGGCTCCCCCCCCCCCCGTTCCTTCTCCACTGCCCCACTGACACCAGCTTTCTAACGATAAAAAAAGTGTTTTAAAAACATTTTCTGGTTTGTCTCTGTCTTGATGTTTCCGAATATCAGTCTTTATCCAATGAAAGGGAAATTATTCATGATCCAACTGAGGCTACTGACAGATTGATAGGGGCAAAGGCTGTGTACACAACATACATTTAAAGGACACTTAAATCATAATTCTCTCCACCCCTAAATCCTGGGAACTGTGGTTTATTCCACACAGACTTATAATTCTCAGCACTCTGAGAAAATTGTAATTCCTGGGATTTTCTTTTTCTTTTCTTTTCTTTTCTTTTTTTGACTTTAAACGTATGGAGCCAAAGATTAAGTAAGTTTTGGTCGTGTATAAGAAAACAAAGCCAATAAGCACCGTAAGTTTAGTTTAGTTTGCCACACAAAGGGAAAGATTCACAAACTTCTGTATGGTGAAGATGTCAGTAGTCTCAGCCTAGCCCAGTCACAGAGATCTAATTGCTTTTTAAAGAAAAAGAAAGACAAAATGCAATTAAGAATGAATTGCACAACAACATATTGCAAACCTGAAACTGGTCAGAGTTCCAGAGGGAGAACAATCAGAGTGTTTTTTTAAAAAATCTTTTTTTTTTAAAATGATATTTATTAAGATTTCAAAAAGAATTACATAAATAAAGAAAAGGAGAAAAAACAAAAACAAAGGTAAAAATACAAGAACAATGCAAAATACAAGGTACAGAAAAAAAAGAATAAAAAAACACTTAAAAATACATCAGTTTTTCCATGCCTTACATTCATTTCCTTACTTCCCTGACCTCCTCATACCTCCCTTTTTTGTATTCCAATTCAGTTAGTTAATTCAACAATTTCTTTCCCTTTTTATTTTCTCTTACTCCTTTAACTTAATATACTATAACTTTGGATTTTCACCTGTTAACTGTCCATTTTTGCATACGCCTTTATAGCATTGCTGCTTAAACCACTTAACTTCATTCTAACATCATTCTAACATTCCTTAATTTTACAATATTTCTGTAAATAGTCTTTAAATTTCTTCCAGTCTTCTTCCACCGACTCTTCTCCCTGGTCTCAGATTCTGCCAGTCATTTCGGCCAATTCCATGTAGTCCATCACCTTCATCTGCCATTCTTCCAGAGTGGGTAGGTCTTGTGTCTTCCAATACTTTGCAATAAGTATTCTTGCTGCTGTTGTGGCATACATAAAGAAAGTTCTATCCTTCTTTAACACCATTTGGCCGACCATGCCCAGGAGAAAGGCCTCTGGTTTCTTCAAGAAGGTATATTTAAATACCCTTTTCATTTCATTATAAATCATCTCCCAGAAAGCCTTAATCCTTGGGCATGTCCACCAAAGGTGAAAGAATGTACCTTCAGTTTCCTTACATTTCCAACATTTATTATCGGGCAAATGATAGATTTTTGCAAGCTTGACTGGTGTCATGTACCACCTGTATATCATTTTCATAATATTCTCTCTTAAAGCATTACATGCCGTAAACTTCATACCTGTGGTCCATAACTGTTCCCAGTCAGCCATCATTATGTTATGTCCAACATCTTGTGCCCATTTAATCATAGCTGATTTCACCGTTTCATCCTGTGTATTCCATTTCAACAGCAAGTTATACATCTTTGACAGATTCTTAGTTTTGGGTTCTAGCAGTTCTGTTTCTAATTTTGATTTTTCCACCTGGAAGCCAATTTTCTTGTCCAAATTATATGCCTCCATTATCTGATAATAATGAAGCCAGTCTCACACTTTGTTTTTTAGTTTCTCAAAACTCTGCAGTTTCAGTCTATCTCCATCTTGTTCCAAAATTTCCCAATATTTCGGCCATTTGACCTCCATATTGAGCTTTTTCAGAGCTTTCGCTTCCATCGGTGACAGCCACCTTGGGGTTTTGTTTTCCAATAGGTCCTTATATCTTATCCAAACATTGAACAATGCTTTCCTGACAATATGGTTTTTAAATGCTTTATGTGCTTTGACCTTGTCATACCACAAGTATGCATCCATCCAAATACATTATTAAAACCTTCTAAATCTAAAATGTCTGCGTTTTCAAGAAGCAGCCATTCTTTCAACCAGCAAAAAGCTGCTAATTCATAATAAAGTTTAAGGTCTGGCAGGGCAAATCCACCTCTTTCCTTTGCATCTGTTAGTATTTTAAATTTTATTCTAGGCTTCTTGCCCTGCCAGACAAATCTAGAGATATCTCTCTGCCACTTCTTGAAACAGTCCATTTTGTCCAAAATTTGCAATGTTTGAAACAGAAACAACATTCTAGGCAATACATTCATTTTTATCGCAGCAATACGGCCCAGCAGTGAAAGCTTCAAATTTAACCAAATTTCTAAATCTTTTTTCGCTTCAGCCCAGCATTTTTCATAATTGTCTTTAAATAAATTCCCATTTTTTGCTGTCATGTTAATCCCCAGGTATTTCACTTTCTTAACCACTGTTAAACCTGTCTCATTCTGAAACCTCTCTCTCTCAATCGGTGTTAAGTTTTTCTCTAAAACCTTGGTTTTTAACTTATTCAATTTAAATCCTGCAACCTGACCAAATTCTTGAATCATTTCTAAAACCCTTTTGGTACTAGATTCTGGCTCCTGTAACGTCAATACTAAGTCATCTGCAAATGCTCTCAATTTGTACTGTTTGGCTCCGACTTGTATACCTTTAACCAACTGGTCCCTTCTAATCATATTCAGCAAAACCTCCAGGACCGATATAAAAAGCAATGGGGAGATTGGGCAACCTTGTCGTGTCCCTTTTTCTATCTTAAATTCTTCCGTCACCACATTATTTACAATTAATTTAGCCTTTTGTTCTGAATAAATTGCACTTATACCGTTTTCAAAACCTTGGCCTACCCCCATCCCCTGTAGGTTCTTCTTCATAAAGCTCCAGGAAATATTGTCAAAAGCTTTCTCCGCATCCACAAATATCAAAACTGCCTTAGTGTTTATGTTCACTTCTAATTTTTCTAAGATGTTGATTATGTTTCTCACATTATCTGACAAGTGTCTACCCGGGAGAAAGCCTGCTTGGTCTTTATGAATCTCTTCCATTAAAACTTTTTTTAGTCTTTTAGCCAAAATGTCTGCAAATATTTTATAATCCACATTAAGCAATGAGATGGGGCGGTAGTTCTTAAGTTGCGTCTTTTCGGTCTCTGTTTTCGGTACAAGTGTAATATACGCTTCTTTCCACGACTCCGGTGACCTTTTCCCACCCATTATTTCGTTACAGACTTCCTTCAAAGGTTGTACCAACCATTCTTTTAAGGATCTGTAATATTTAGAGGTCAGTCCATCCGGTCCTGGAGATTTACCTAGTTGCATATTCTGAATGGCACCTTCTATCTCCTGTTCTGTTATTTTATAATTCAAGATTGATTTACTTTCCTGAGAGATTTTTTGTAATCCATTTGTTTTCAGAAATCGATCTAAATCAATTTCTTTCTGTGGTCCTTGTGTATATAATTGTTTAAAGTACCTCTGGAAACAATTTCTAATCTCAACTGGGTTCTGTATATTCCTTCCTTCCACTTCTAAATTTGTAACTGTATTTAATTTTTGTCTTTTTTTCATTTGCCAAGCCAGCAATTTCCCACATTTATTAGCCGACTCAAATGTTTTTTGCCTCATTTGTTTGATTTTCCTTTCTATCTCCTGATTCATCATTTTCATATATTGTACTTGATGTAATTTTATTTCTCTCAAAATCTCTTGCGACTTAGGTTTTGCTCTCAATTTCTTTTCACTTTCTTTTATTTTCTCCAAAATTTTATCCTTCTTCTCATTTTGAGTTCTCTTCTTTAATACATTCTGTTGTATCAAGAACCCTCTCATAACAGCTTTGCTAGTGTCCCAGATTACTCTTTTTTCCACATTGGTGTTCATATTTATCTTGAAATAGTCTCTCAAGGTTTTTTGGGCCTTTTTATACACTTCTTCATCTCTGAATAAGGTGTCATTCATCCTCCATCTGAAGAAGCCAGTTGGTGTTAATTTCATCTCTATCTTCACAGCATTATGGTCGGAGCAGGTTTTTGGGCAGATTTCCACTTTTTTTATCTTTGGTGCCATTCCTCTAGTTACCCATATTTGGTCAATTCTTGTCCATGTCAGTTTGGCTTCAGAGAAGAAGGTTCCCTCTCTGGCCAAGGGATTCTTTGTTCTCCAACTAAGTATCAACTAAGTCCAAGTTGTCTGTCATCTCAAAAAAAGTTTTCGGTAATCTGCCGTCCTTAGTGACTACCTGTCTTTGTGCCTTATCCATGTGTGTAGATACCATTCCATTCATGTCTCCCATCAAAATCACATTATAATCCAAATAGTCCATCAAGGTCTCATGCAACTTTTTAAAAAATTCAGATTTCCCCTCATTTGGTGCATAAACTCCTACTATCAAAAATTTCTCTCCTTGTGTTTGGATTTCAATTGCCACAAATCTTCCTTGGTCATCTTTGAAGATAAATTTCGGTAGTAGTCTCTCCTTTGCATAGATTACTACCCCTCTTTTTTTAACCTTGTCCGAAGAAATAAACTCCTGACCCAGTCTTTTATTAATCAATACTTTCCTGTGTAGCCTTGTTACATGTGTTTCCTGTAGACAAATCAAGTCCAATTGTTCCTTTTTTAATAAATGAAACACAGATTCTGAGGGGAGTTCAGACTATTACAATTCCAGCTTAATAGTTGCAGAGCCATAATGTAGTTACTTTGCTTCTCCTCCAACTGCACCCAGTGCCTGTTCCTGATCTGTCGGTGGTATCACCTTCTCCAGGCGGTCTTTTAGTTCAGAAGGTAATATTGGTATGTCTAAAGTTTCACTTACTAGTGCTCTTAACTCTTCTGCAGCTTCCTTCTGCAGGTCTTCTCCGTGGTCTCTCCAAAATCTATCTTTGTCGTCCTCTGATCTTATTTTTATCTTTTTCCCTTTGTAACTAAAGGATAGGCCTTGGGGAATTCCCACCTAAAAATGATTCCGTTGCTTCTCGACAGGGCGACCAAATCTCTATAGTTGGACCTAAGGTCCAGAAGATATTTCGGAATGTCCTTAAATATCTCTACTTTTGAATGATGAATTTCCAAAGTCTTCTGGAAATGCAGACTCAAGATTTTGTCTCTCTCCTCTTTTGTTCGGAGGGTGATCAAACAGTCTCTCACCCTGTTCTTCCTCCCTCCTCTTCCAAGCCTAAAAGCGCTCACTATCTTGAAACCTTCTTTCTCCAAATCTAGGTCCCAAAAGTCTGCAAATTCCTGCATAAGAAAGTCAGTCAGATTATCTTTCTCAAGTTCAGGTACGGCCCTGATCCTCAAATTCGTTTGTTTCTCCTTCAACTCAATCATAGACAATATTGACCTGTGGTCTTCCAGTTGTTTGTGTATCGGTGGTATCTTCTCTTATACAGCAGTTGCTATTTCCTTTGCCTCTTCAGCTGTCTTTCGTGTCGAGGTAGATTCCTGTAGTAATTTCTGAATGGTTCCTGTGTTGGTATTTACCTTCTGTCCCAAATTATTAATACTTGTGGTATTTTGATCAATTTTACCCGATGCTTCAGCTACTTGTTTACTTATTTTTTCCAAAGATTCGTTAATTTAAGCTAGTGCCTGAGCCAAAGCATCTTCAGATGCCATTCCTTTGGATTTAGGTTGTGCCAATGCGACTCCTGTTGGTAATCCAGAGGGACCAGAAGGACCAGATGTCGATGCTCTTTGCTGCAACCCACCTTCTGTACGAAATAATCTGCCAGACCTCGTTGTTTTTTCCTGTAGCAAATCTATTTTCTCCTTTCCATCTGCCATAACACTCTAGATAAGGCCCAAGGTCAATCTCACGATCAGAGTTTGTTTTGGAGTGGAAAACTCCCTTGTTACAATTGGCTATTGTAACAATTTCAAACTTCCTCTAGGGGGACACAGTAGCAGTCAGAAATTATTGTCTTAAAGTAATTAACCTTTTTTCCTTTAGCCCCCCAGTTCAGAAAAAAGACGACAGTTTCAGTCTCAATTA
This sequence comes from Podarcis pityusensis, assembly GCF_964106645.2. Taxonomy (NCBI): domain Eukaryota; kingdom Metazoa; phylum Chordata; class Lepidosauria; order Squamata; family Lacertidae; genus Podarcis; species Podarcis pityusensis. The sequence goes on from NC_138026.1 coordinate 21,819,190, forward strand.
TTTTCAGTTACTTTAAAACCAGGAGAAGCCAGCCAGAAATATTGTATCTTAGTTGTATCTCACTTGCAGAGTTAACTGTCAAAGAGTACTTTCAGCAACAGCGCATTTCACAGTACGGCATTCTTATTGTTCACTGGCAATCCGTTCCCAGGTTCTAAGTGGTGGATTTTAGCTTCCTTTTCTCTCTTTTTGCAGGGAAATACACTTCAGACCTTTCCCCCCTCCTCCCCTGCAATCAAGGGGGGAAAGTCGCTTAATTGATGTTAGAATTATAATCCTTTTCCAACGTCTTTGAAGGTTTCCGCTTACAAGTTCATTGCTTTACTCTATTTACAAAAAACGGAAGGCAGACTTCCTGTTTATGCCTCTCCGCTTCGGTGCCAAATTACTTCTTTGTTCCTTTATTTCCGAAATTAGCCTACTCACGGATCGTTGTTTTGTAGCCAAATTGTCCCAGGAAAAAGGCAGCGCTCTCCGGTAACGGCTGTGCGGCTTCGCTCTGTGGAAGAAGCAGTTGACTCACAGCACCGCGCCACTTCCCCGCTCCACTCCGGAACCCGTAATTGGGCTCCTTTGCAAGTTGGGGGGGCGCAAAAGGTGCCCGCCGAGTCCCACGGTCACAGGCTTCACCCGCCTGTGATTTTTAAAGGGTCCCCGCTTCGCCGTAGCGGTGCAGACCCGATTTCCGCAGAGCCGGTCCCCTCCGAGTCAGAGGGAATCCGCCATTACCGATGGCGCCACCCCGGAAGTCCTTTTTAAAAAAAAAAAGTTTTTTTTTAAAAAAAATCTTTCAGCTCTGATTAAAAATGTCTTTGAGATTTCTTAGATCTCTAAAAATATACAGTGTTGCTTGAAGTCTTCCTAATTCAACACACATTAAGTCACTTCTTTGCCTTGATTTTTTCCTCTCTGTTTGTCTTTTGAGTCCCTGCAGGCCTATGTTGAGAAACTTTCAGAACTTCTGCTTCAGAATTTCAAACTGAAGCAGACTTTGATTAAAAGAAAAAAATCATTGTGACAATAACAGAAAACAGAATATTAAGCGACTCAACAACTGGAACCTTTGTTGCTGGATGCATTTATATTGGATCTGGCCAAACAGAGCTGACATGCCATTTCTCCTTGATTTATCTGCATAGTCTCTCATTCTGTACTCTCCCATTACTGTAAATATTTTGATATAGTTGATCTTTGTAATATGCATAATTTACAGCAGCATTCTCTGGCCTCAACTGACATACAGAGAGCTCTCTAATTAGTACATGTGTACAGAGGCTTTGTGTGTGGGCTGAATAACAAGGTGAAGTGGGTGATTCTGGGTGTTTTTTCCCTTCCCTGAGTCAGAGCACAATGTCAATGGCCAGATCATGTCCCCCATAAAGCTTCCTGTCACTCAATTGCTCTTTTTTAAAATATCTTTTATAGCTCTATGTTTTACTAAATCAGCATGCTTATCTGGGTCCAAGATGTTGGACTGCAGATCACTGAATATCTCTTCATTTATTTGTTAGAGCACAACAGTAGATTTTTTTTTTTTTAAAAAAAAGAGTTTAAAACTTCATTTAATTATTATTTTTAAACCCTATGTTGCTCTGCTTTAATTGACAAACAAAACTCCAGAGCTCTTCAGAACTTCACACACAGGTTTTCAAGCACTGTCACATTATATGACCTATCGGAATACAGAAACTAACACAACAAAGGAAGGGTTGGTGTGATGGTGCATTCTTAAAAAAAAAACACAAGCAAGCAAGCAAGAATGTATACTACTCGTCCACCTCCTACTTATTTTGAAGTAAGAATCACTATGATTCCCCTGCTCCCCCCTTGGAAATATGAAACTTAATGGATTTTGGAGTTTTAGTTCACCTAATAAAGGTATTGGGACGCGGGTGGCACTGTGGGTTAAACCACAGAGCCTAGGACTTGCTGATCAGAAGGTTGGCGGTTCGAATCCCCACAACGGGGTGAGCCCCCGTTGCTTGGTGCCTGCTCCTGCCAACCTAGCAGTTCAAAAGCACGTCAAAGTGCAAGTAGATAAATAGGTACCGCTTCAGCAGGAAGGTAAACGGCATTTCCGTGTGCTGCTCTGGTTCGCCAGAAGCGGCTTAGTCATGCTGGCCACATGACCCGGAAGCTGTACGCTGGCTCCCTCGGCCAATAAAGCGAGATGAGCGCCGCAACCCCAGAGTCGGCCACGACTGGACCTAACAGTCAGGGGTCCCTTTACCTTTTAATAAAGGTATTGCCTAATATGGATTATGCAAAAAAGGAAAAGGAAAAGGAAAAGGAAAAGGAAAAGGAAAAGGAAAAGGAAAAAGGCAAATACTCTTTACTTCCCCCTCAAACAATTCCTAGACTTGTTTGGTAGGCTTAATCCACTATGGAAAGGCTCCAGTGCCTATAAATTTTATCAACTTTGGCCAAATGAGGAAAAATCTGCTTTCAGATTCTCCATTGTAGTGAATGGGGAACACGGACCTTTATTTATAGAGAGTGACTCAAATTACAGATTAAAGTGGAAAGAGCCTAGAGAGACTCAGAAACTTGTGGTTCTCATTGCTTGAGACAGATGGAAACTGAATGACTCATATCATTCCATTTAGACCCAGGGTGGGGTATGGGATCCAGCCAGAGGACCAGATCCAGAACCAGCCTGCCTTTCGTGGGCACGTGAGTTGATTTCTGGCAGGAACATCAACCATATGATTCAGGAAAAGCATAAATACTTGAACAATCTTGCAAATGGGAGGGAAGTTCTGGATAGCTATTATAAATAGCCATATTATATTCATACAAAAAGTGCTACCATCTGCTACTTTTATTCATATTCACTAGAATCATTTTTTTAAAAAGTATTTCTGTTGGAATCTATCACATCTGAGAGGTGTTATGCTAGTCTAAGATTGGTGGAACTGAACTGCCAGTCATCTTCATTAATGTCTATAGAAAGAGGTTCTTCTGTTTAACTATATGCTTGCATAATCTCTTTTTCGTTTCAGATATTTATAATTTGTTTTGTGCTTGCATGTCAAGCTAACCCTCTTCAACAATCCAACTGCTAATTAGCAGCACAGCATAATTTCAAGAAGATGAACAGACCAAATAATAGGGTAGAAGATGTAAAAATGCTTCTTTAATAAATGCCACACACTGCATAGTTTTATCTCGATAAAATATCATGTTATAGTTTCTTTCATTTTGTCTTCCAAGTACAGGGTTTTATTTTTCATATGGATATTTTTCATATGGAGATAAAATACCTATTCATCCTGTTTGGCTACATTGCACTATTATTTTTATTATTTTTATTAACCTAAAATGGTAAATAATTGCCCAGGCTAACATTTGTCTTTCAGAAATTCTGCAAATGACGAACCAGTGTCATATTTCTTAATGATGAACAAAAGCAGAAATTTACAGTCAGTGATGCTTACAGATTAATGATGCATCCCAGCCAATACCCTGATGGGATTCACTTCAGAATGAAAACAAAGCAATAGGCAAGGAACAGCACTTCGGGAATATCTTAACTGATAGAGACACGTCCAGATTAGTTCAAAGGCAATCTTTTAAAGAGTTTCAGTTTACTTAAACACTGGGTGGAAAAATTACCTGTCTGATGTTAACTGGGACAAACCTTTCTGAAACACTTTGCTTATCTTTTCGTCAACTGGGCTCAACAATCTGACTTCATACCGTGATCCATTATAGCAGCTCAAGTCACAGAGCTATCCTCTTGTCAATGTGTCGTGCCAGTTACATCATGCAGTTCAGGAAAGACAGCACAAGAGATAAGAGTTCAGAAAGCACTCCCCAGGTCTGCATTAGTTAAAGAAGCTCTGCAAACATGAAGAAGAAGAGGTTTGGAGGAAGGAGACTGGGAGTAGGGGAGTTATTTGAGAGAATGAGGGGGGGGGGAATCTACACAAAAAGCATATCTTTTTTCAAAGAATGTGTTTCATGTGGCACCTCATGGTATTAATCTTTGCATTACGTCTCATGGCCAACTGTGACAAACTTCGGAATCTATCAGTGTCAAGAGAGATCTCATTAGGTTTCCATTAAATTGGATACATCTGCCCATTCAATCTGCTGAGATGAACAGAGAGAAGCAGTGAGGATTTAAAGCCTAGTTGTGTTGCTTCCAGAGGTACTTCAAACAATTATATACACAAGAAAAGCAGAATGAAATGGACATTGATAAATTCCTGGAAATAAACGGACTACAAAAAATTTCCCAAGAAAATAAATTAATGCTTGACTATAAAATAACGGGTCAGGAAGTAGAAGGGGCCATTCAGAATATGCAATTAGGTAAATCTCCAGGACCAGATGGACTGACTTCTAGATACTACAGAACTTTGAAAGAATGGTTAATACAACCATTAAAGGAAGTCTGCAATGAAATATTGGAAGGGAAAAGGGCACCTGAGTCGTGGAAAGAAGCATACATCACACTTATACCAAAATTAGAGTCTGAAAAGACGCAACTTAAAAACTACCATCCCATATCACTGCTTAATGTGGATTATAAAATTTTTGCAGACATTTTGGCTAAAAGATTAAAAAAAGGTGCTAGCAGAAGAAATTCATAAGGACCAAGCGGGCTTTCTCCCAGGTAGGCATTTGTCTGATAATACGAGGAATATAATTAATATTCTAGAAAAGCTACAAGTGAAGATTAACACTAAAGCAGTTCTGATTTTTGTGGACGTGGAGAAGGCCTTTGACAATATTTCTTGGAGTTTTATGAAGAAGAATTTATCGGGGATGGGGGTTGGTAAAAGTTTTGAAAATGGCATAGGTGCAATTTACTCAGAGCAAAAGGCTAAATTAATTGTGAAGAACGTAGTGACGGAAGAATTCAAGATTGAGAAAGGAACACGACAGGGCTGCCCAATCTCTCCATTGCTTTTTATTTCGGTCCTGGAGGTTCTGTTAAATATGATTAGAAGGGACCAATTGGTTAAAGGTATACAAGTGGGAGCTAAACAGTACAAACTGAAAGCATTTGCAGACGACTTAGTATTGACTTTACAGGAGCCAGAATCAAGTACGAAAAGAGTATTAGAATTGATTCAAGAATTTGGCCAGGTAGCAGGTTTTAAGCTGAATAAGATGAAAACGAAAGTTTTGGAGAAAAACCTGAATGTGATTGAGAGAGAGAAGTTTCAGAGGGAGACAGGTCTGACACTGGTTAAGAAAGTGAAATATTTAGGGGTCAATATGACTGCTAAGAATGTGAATTTATTTAAGGATAACTATGAAAAATGTTGGACAAGTGAAAAAAGACTTAGAAATATGGTCAAATTTGAAGCTATCGTTGCTAGGCCGAATTGCTGTGATAAAAATGAATGTATTGCCAAGAATGTTATTTCTGTTTCAATCACTGCAAATTTTGGACAAAATGGATTGTTTCAAGAAGTGGCAGAGAGATATTTCCAGATTTGTCTGGCAGGGCAAGAAGCCTCGTATAAAATTTAAGATTTTAACTGATGCTAAAGAAAGAGGTGGATTTGCCCTGCCAGACTTAAAACTTTATTATGAATCAGCCGCTTTTTGCTGGCTGAGAGAATGAATGCTTCTTGAAAATACGGATGTTTTGGATTTGGAAGGTTTCAATAATGTATTTGGTTGGCATGCATACTTGTGGTATGATAAGGTCAAAGCACACAAAGCGTTTAAAAACCATATTGTAAGAAAAGCACTGTTTAATGTCTGGATAAGATATAAGGATTTGTTAGAAAATAAAACCCCAAGATGGCTGTCACCTATGGAGGCAAAAGCCCAGAAAAAACTCAATATGGAGGCCAAATGGCCGAAGTATTGGGAAATTTTGGAACAAGAGGGTGACAGATTAAAATTACAGAGCTTTGAAAAATTAAAAAACAGAGTGAGAGATTGGCTTCATTATTATCAAATTATGGAGGCATATAATCAGGATAAAAAACTAGGCTTCCAGGTGGAAAAATCAAAGCTGGAAACAGAATTGTTAGACTCTAAAGTTAAGAATTTGTCAAGAATGTATAACTTGCTGTTGAAATGGAATACTCAGGATGAAATGGTGAAATGTGCTATGATTAAATGGGCACAGGATGTTGGACATAATATTATGATGGCTGACTGGGAACAGTTATGGACCACTGGCATGATGTTTACGGCATGCAATGCCTTAAAAGAGAATTTAATGAAAATGATTTACAGGCGGTACATAATACCAGTCAAGCTTGCAAAAATTTATCATTTGCCCGATAATGAAATGTAATGAAATTGAAGGTACATTCTTTCACCTTTGGTGGACGTGCCCAAAGATTAAGGCATTCTGGGAGATGATCTATAATGAAATGAAAAAGGTATTTAAATATACCTTTTTAAAGAAACCAGAGGCCTTTCTCCTGGGCATGGTGGGCCAATTGGTGCCAAAGAAGGACAGAGGTTTTTTTTATGTATGCCACAACAGCAGCAAGAATACTCATCGCAAAGCACTGGAAGACACAAGACCTACCTACCAGGGAAGAATGGCAGATGAAGCTGATGGATTACATGGAATTGGTGGAAATGACTGGCAGAATCCGAGACCAGGGAGAAGAGTCGGTGGAAGAAGATTAGAAAAAATTTAAAGTATATTTACAGAAATATTCTAAAATTAATGAATGTTAGAAGGATGCTGGAAAGAAGCTATATGACTTTAGTAGAAACACTATAAAGAATTAAGTATGAATAGATCGACATTGGGTAAAGGTGTAAATTTAAGGCTAAATTGCGGTAAGATAAATTATGGAACTAAATTTGAGAAAGAGGGAAAGGACTTGCTGGAATAATTAATTGAACTAGAATACAAAAAGGGAGGTGTGAAGAAGTCGAGGAAATAAGCAAATGGAAGATAAGGATATGAAAATACGAGGTCTTTTTTATTTTTGTTTGCTCTTTTTTGGGTTTTTTAAATGTTTTTGTCTTTTCTTTTTTTCCTTTTTTTGTATTGTTGATGTTCTGTATTATTGTATTCATTTTTGTTTTTGAGGTTTTGTAATTGTTTATTGCTTGTATTTTTCTTTTGTTCCTCATTTTTTTTCTTGTAATGTTTAAGCTTTAATAAATATCTTTAAAAAAAAATAAAGCCTAGTTGTGTTGGTGCACAAGCATGCTGCAGAAGAGAATTCAAGAGTAGCTGAAGGCTGAAAGTGTTCTGGAACATGCTGAAAGCCAAAGAGAGTAGGAGAAAACCACACAGTGGCTGTTGCTCTTCCCAACTGGACCTAACTATACTAAACCTGAAGCATGTGGAGCACTGGAAATGCAAAGTATCTAAATCATGTAAGGTCCTGGTGTTATTGCAAATTTTAATGATAGTTATTTGCCGTACTTCTCTGCTCAGGGTTTAATCTGGCCAAGAGTCTCTGTCCAATGGGATGGCAGTCTTCTGCAATATAGGATGCAGTAATTAAAGTTCAAGCAATTCTGAACACATGAGTACATTTCTCTCTTCGATGAGTACCCACAATAAGCACCTGGAAGCACAATTGCATCACTTACGAGGCATCAAGGGCACATATATGTATTATTAAGTATGCATCCATTTAAAATATTCAGAGGTAGTGTTGTGCTGAAACCCATTCTCCAACTTCTCGAATATCTTCTTTACCTGTGAAGCAGGCTTTGCTTTTCCACTTCATTTGCAGTACACTTTAGAATTTCAGGGAGTATTGGGTTGAGTATCCCTTAGCATTAAGGGATGCGGGTGGCGCTGTGGGTTAAACCACAGAGCCTAGGACTTGCCGATCAGAAGGTTGGTGGTTCGAATCCCCACAATGGGGTGAGCTCCCATTGCTTGGTCCCAGCTCCTGCCAACCTAGCAGTTCAAAAGCACGTCAAAGTGCAAGTAGATAAATAGGTACCGCTCCAGCGAGAAGGTAAACGGCGTTTCCGTGTGCTGCTCTGGTTCGTCAGAAGCGGCTTAGTCATGCTGGCCACATGACCCAGAAGCTGTACGCCGGCTCCCTCTGCCAATAAAGTGAGATGAGCACCCAGGTGACTGGGTGGTGTGTGTGTGTGTGTTTCTTTGCATTAAACATTTCTCCAGAACTCTGTAGCTTCCTCAGATGCCCACATTCCTGATCTGACAAAGCCTTAAATGATGAGTTACTTCATGATGTCTTTCCCTGGGCTACCAAGCACCCGAGATCACAATGCTTGTTTGCTTGTATTTATTTTGTGTGTGAGAGGACTCTGCCTAAGCTACGGGTTACTGACATGGATCTTGAACTCTGGTTTGAACTGTGCTCCTCCTTCTGACCATGCGATCCTCCATTTCTACTTTGGAAGATGATCTCTGCCTGGATTTGATTTCACACCTGCTCCTGGCCCTTCTCATAATCTCCTGCTAATTTAAACTTGCTCCCTGGAGCTTACATTTGCTTACTTTCCACAGGTCAGACACACAACCCAATTGCCTGGAGCCTGATCCTTGTAGGGCCCAACACTGACTTCACAAAAGATTTAGAAGGGGGCTCTAAATAGTTTGCATTTTAAAAAAATCACTAAAACCAAAATGACAGATTTTGGAACTTTACTGTGAACAAGGCAAACACAACCTTTATGCATTAGAAAACATCGACACAACACATAATGCAGCTGCTATCTGGTGTGAACTAAACTATTATTAAGGCTTCAAAAGAAAAATCTCTTCATCAGAATCTGATGTTCTTCCTGCTAGTTCACACATGCATACTCTCAGAATGTGAATGTTGTTCAGTGAGCTCTGTTTCTCAGTAGTCACATGCATTAAAAATCCCACTGGCAAACTCATCCTCCTAGTCTACTTTAGAGAGATTAGAACTTCCCTTTTCAGTGCCCAGATTGCCATGCAAAAGTCAAGCACTGATTGCATTTGGCTGTTTCGTGGCTCTATTCAACATTTTCCCACTGTGTCTTGATTAGATCTAGGTTACCATACCTTAGGGGGCCCATCAATGATTTGATGGCATTCAGTACATTGTTCAGTCTTGGGTGTTATATTTTGTAATGTGTGTTGATTAACCCGAATGCTCATTATTTGAATCTAGTTTGTTTTCGAAGGTGAAGCATCTACATCTTATGTACCACATATGCTGCAAGGATTTGTGGCAAATCCAATAGTAAATAATTTTGCATTGCTCATTGTCCTCTCTTACATGGCCTTCTCCTGGTGTGTTGCAGGGTGCTAAGAACAGTGGAGGGGATGTGCCAGCATTTTGTGGCTGAATGTCATGCTCTCCTGCTCCAGTCTCAAGACATGCTTTCCCGCATTACCTAAGCTGTTAGAGATGCCATGTCCCCATGAAGGTGAATGTGCAGATGGTTCCCCGCTGCAAGATCACAACCTTTGAAGAATGTGTTACATGAACAATTTGAATAATCACAGAAGGTTGGTTTAATTATGTAGACAAATTCAGTCTAATCAGCTCTTGTTATAATATTTGATCCATCTACAATTGTGTGATTAAAACCAAGTATAACTTGTTAAGTCAGCAGAGAAATTCCAAACATACCCAACTTTCGAATCAATACTTTTCAAAGTAATCAAACAAAATCACCCAATCAAGCCATATGCAAATGGTCTCCTCCCCACCAAAAAACCCCACAAAATGTTGGTAGAGGTACCATTCCTGCTTATGACCTCCATGTATGCAGTTGGAGACCTCCATAGATTTTCTGCACTAACAACAAATCACATGTTGTATGACTTTCTGTATAACTGGCTTTCCATGGTTCCCTATAGAGAGAAACCCATATATGTTCAGCACGCTGACATTCAATTGAATGTGTAAAGGTCACAGCAGGGAACAACATTCATGGCCCTGCACTCCATTTTGACAGAACATCTGCTGGACTTTAGAAATCAGCACACTGCAAGAAAAACTGCCAGACAGATGCCAACAACAACAACAACTTGACTGGGCAACTGCACTGCAAAATTCGGGGGGGGGGGGAATGAATTTCAAAGGATGGCTGTGCTTTGGTTCACACATTGTTTTCCAAAATGTGAATTAGGCAAGTTCACCTTTAAATGTGAACTGAATTGAATTTCTTTCCCAACCCTATGTATGAAACTTTTCCCCCCTTCCAGATTGGGATTTGGACCCTAAGTCAACAGCCTCCAAAGCACTTTGGACCAAAAACTTGCTCTTTTACAAAGCCCCAAACATCAAATTTTGTGGCAGTACACAATCCTATTCTAAACTTAAACAGAAGAATATTCTGCATATACTGGGAGTTAAATCCAAAGCATCAGAGGATGTCTTCAGCAAGATAGATAAGCCTATTCTGTGTGGCTATTGTATTTTGCCTTGGGTTATATCTCTGTTTTGCAATGTCCCAGTGTATTAATCACATATTCTCAAAATGGGAGGTAGAGCTATAGTTCAGTAGCTGAGCATCTGTTTGCATGAAGATTTAACACTTATATCTTCCTTAACCATTTGAGTTAAAGCAATGCATGTCATGTTTCAAAGCCCGGGTCAAAGAACCCACACGAACATAGTTCCAGCATTCTTTTTTGTAGACCCTTTAAGATCTGCAAGAACATTTTTCATCTTTAAGGTCCTAATTTAGAACTTGGTGACTTTTGGAAACTTTCCCCTAAAAGATTAAAAAGGAGAAGACAAACTAGAAACTTTCCTTGAGCTAGCAAAAAAAGACAAAGTGTGTGCTTAAGGGTGCAAGAAAATTACATGTGAGCATTTGGTCGAAAAGCCATTTTCCAGCAATAAGTGTTGGAAAGAAAAGGATGGCTCAACATTTCACTGATGCACAAAAAATTAACTACTATGGAATCCAGCTATTCCACCACTTCCCAACGCATAGGGTACAAAGAATGTTGTAGAGAAGTCTTAGTTTTCACATTTGCCAGCCCATCTGGTACTGTTGTGCCAGGTCAGGATACTAAAACAGGAAAGGGTATCTCCTATAGATGATCAGCCTCCAGATCCACAATGGGGGATAAACAGCTAGGGGACAGAGCTAAGGAGCATGCCTTGCTCCCCTGACATCACATGAGGGGGTATGCATAAAGGAGGATAATGTATCATGTGTAATCAATACAGTGAAACACAACTTCAATTCAAGAGCTACGCTGCAACAGCAGGCACTTCCAATTACAATGCAAAGGTTTCAACAAGCAACTCAAAACCATTTTTCCTCTTCCTTCAGGGTTATGTAAGAGAATTTTGACTGACATGCCAACCCTCTGCCACTAATGACTCCAGGAGAAGGAATAGCCCTGTGTAAATGCACAGTTTTAATAGCAACAGGGAGTTACTCACAGTCTTACCTGGCAAGTGGCAAACACTATTACCTAAGCAAATGAATTTTCATCTTTCCTCTCTCTCTCTCTCTCTCTCTCTCTCTCTCTCCCCTCCCAGTTTCTCCCAAACAAAGGCTTTATAAACAGTGTATAATTTGTTGGCTGCAATTTTCTTGAGATAAGAAATGGAGTTGTGCAGTCCCGAAAAACCTGTATTTTTCAGTAATTTCCTAGCAGGAAATGTGATGATCCGAGTTCCACCACAGTGGAGTTGACCTTCTGACTTGACATTTCCGTTACAGTGCTCAGCTGCTAAGTACTACAGTGAAGTTTATTAAGAACTGTTAGACAAAGCTTAGGGTAGAGCCACAGGTATGCTTGCCCTACCTTTCATAGCTTGCCTTGTACCCCCCTGGAACTCTGTAATGGATTGAAGTTTCCTAGGCTAATAAAATGTAAGCCAAATGTGAGCCACAGAATCCTTACTGGGGGCAATGGATAGCGTACTTTCAGTTTTATCCCTATAATACAGAAGGGTTGTTCATTCAAACAGAGGTCTCTAACCTCTTGGATCACTGGACCCATGTTGTCCAATTTATCACACCACTAAAATCTACCACCTCCTGCTTAGAAACCAGCAGTTCTGTGTGCTATGAACTATCTAAGTAAAGGGAGGCCATGTGTTCTGCTTAACAGAGGACATCCCTCTGTCTGAAGATGTCTTCTGTTTGAAGGACTGTCCAATCCAAGTTTAGTTTAAAAACAAAGTATCATAAGAAGGGAGAGCAGGGGCTCAAAAGTTGTCCATCAAGACGCAATATGTAGGTAGCAGGCTTGTCAAGCACACAGGTCACGTGGCCACAGTCTTCTATACTATTCCATTAAATCATATATAACTATTTCTAATTTTGCCCCTATATGTTTAAATCAGCTTATTGAACTTTTATACAAATCTGTATCCTCTTTTGTTTTCTTGTTTTGCAAGACATTAATTGACCACAATTTTTAAGTAGCACATGCATAAAGTAGACAGTATTTCTGTTTCCAACAGAGATCCAGAAATGGTCAGAAAATGGTGTCAGCTGAAGTCCCATAGTGTACTAACACAAATGATGTAGCCTGTGGATCTTCAAACTCAGATTCTAAAGTCCTCCTAGTGTTCCATAGAACTCTACTGCTTTGTCCAAGACTACAGAACAGCTTCACAACAAGTTTTGAGTTTTCTACCTAGCTGTGACAATTGAGAACAGCAGAGAGGTGACAATTCAAGGATGGACAGTTCTAAGAACAGAGAAAACAAGAGAATAACAAAACACGGTGGCAATTTAGATAGCTCTTTAGTTTTCCTACATGTATCCATAATTGTAACTTTTTAGCATTTACATTTGATGTCTACCTACCTATTTATTTGTTTTGCACACTGGTGACTGGAAGTGGCTGCTGGGACCAGTATGTTTCTGAGCACAATTCAAAGTGTTGGTGCTGACCTTTAAAGCCCTTTAAACAGCCTCAGCCAAGCATACCTGAAACAGCCTCTCCACCCCATCGTTCAGGTCAGACACTGAGGTCCTCCTCCGAGCGTCTTCTTGTGGTTCCCTCACTACAAGAAGTGAAGCTACAGGGGACCTTCTTGGCAGTGACGTCCTCCCTGTGGAACACCCTCCCATCAGATGTCAAGAACTACACAACTTTTACAAGACAGCAGCCCTGTATCAAGAGGTTTTTAATTCTTGATGTTTTTATTATGATTTTAGATATGCTGTAAATCACCCATAGTGGCTGGGGAAACCCAACCAAATGGGCAGAGTATAAATAATAAAATTATTATTATTATTATTATTATTATTATTATTATTATTCACAATGCAGTCATATTGTCATGCCTTTCCTTTCAGCTAAAAGACATGTTCACACAGGAACCATGCTTTGTAGATGCTCTCATGGTTATTTGGCTGACATATCCTGAAATCCATATCAAACATACCTTATTGCACTGCATCTATGTGGGGGTAGATGCTTTCTCATAAGAAAAAAGAGGAAAATAGGTAGAAAGAAAAAAAATGGCTGCACAAAGAAACAACTGGACACGAGGAATCAGCCGACACTTGCAGAATCACACAGAGCCAGGAGGAACCAAACGGTTATCTAATCTAAACCCCAGCTGTGAGGAAAGATCTTTCCCTCACCGCAGTCCCCCACAGATCAACCTACAGAATATAGACTCAAGCTTGCCACAAACAGAGAGCAGCTGCGCTACAGAAAGGTGGTTACAGGGTAAATAATTTGAGATGACTCTCACAATAAACCAAGCCACATGCTGGAAAGTCACAATCAATGGAAATATTCACATTTTTATATTTCAGTAGAAAATCTAAGTGTAACAGGATGCCTATGAAGAGAAGTCAGTATTCGCATTTCTTCATGTTTGCTTTTGTCTTTGGTTTGCGTGGATTCTACATTCTCTGCAGATCAGTTAAGATTTGGGTTTTTTAGAGGTAGCAAGAGGGGCACATAGCAGAGGGTAATAGAGATGATTGAGGGATTGGATGGATAAGGAGAGGAGCTGTGTTTTATTGAAGGATGTGTATCGCAGGAGAAAGTTAGAGAAAGAAACTGTTGAAGGTCTACTGTAGAATTTTCAGTATGATCTGGGCACTCCTTGCTTTTTTGAATCTAATTTCTGATTTCCAGGATTTAGAGTGGTTTTTAGAAAGCTTCAGTGCAAGTTATATATTGCTGTGACCAAAAATAACCAGCTGCTTCTGCCCAGAGGATTTTAAAGGTCTCAGCATTTTCTTGTTTATAACTAGAATCTGATTACTTCGTGATGGTGGAGACGAGGCCAAACAGTGCCATATTTTCAGTCTTGCAAGGGATGGTTCAATGAACTGGACTCTCTGAATTGAATAGACTTGAGTGATGGGAGATGGTCTCACCATTTTCAAACTACCCACTCATTCCTTCTCAGTGTGGAAGGACAGCAAGGAATGCAGATTGAGGTTGAATCCTGACAAGACAGTAGTACTGTTTTGGGGGGACAGGAGGTGGGTGGGTGTGGAGGACTCCCTGGTCCTGAATGGGGCAACTGTGCCCCTGAAGGACCAGGTGTGCAGCCTGGGAGTCATTCTGGACTCACAGCTGTCCATGGAGGCGCAGGTCAATTCTGTGTCCAGGGCAGCTGTTTATCAGCTCCGTCTGGTACGCAGGCTGAGACCCTACCTGCCCGCCGACTGTCTCGCTAGATTGGTGCATGCTCTAGTTATCTCTCGCTTGGACTACTGCAATGCTCTCTATGTGGGGCTACCTTTGAAGGTGACCTGGAAACTACAACAATCCAGAATGCGGCAGCTAGAATGGTGACTGGGAGCGGCCGCCGAGACCATATAACACTGGTCTTGAAAGACCTACACTGGCTCCTAGTACGTTTCAGAGCACAATTCAAAGTGTTGGTGCTGACCTTTAAAGCCCTAAATGGCCTCGGTCCAGTATACCTGAAGGAGCGTCTCCACCTCCATCGTTCTGCCTGGACACTGAGGTCCAGTGCCGAGGGCCTTCTAACAGTTCCCTTGCTGCGAGAAGCCAAGTTACTGGGAACCAGGCAGAGGGCCTTCTCAGTAGTGGCAGCCGCCCTGTGGAACGCCCTCCCACCAGATGTCAAAGAGAAAAATAACTACCAAACTTTTAGAAGATATCTGAAGGCAGCCCTGTTTAGGGAAGCTTTTAATGTTTAATAGGTTATTGTATTTTAGTGTTTTGTTGGAAGCTGCCCAGAGTGGCTGGGGAAACCCAGCCAGATGGGCGGGGTATAAATAATAATTTATTATTATTGTTGTTGTTGTTGTTGTTGTTGTTGTTGTTGTTGTTGTTATGGAGGAAACATTACCAATTGCCTCAAGATGACGGGGATGATGGCTTTTTCCTCCTTAGTTATCACACACTGGGTCTTACTCTGTTTTTTAAAAACAAAAACAAATTCTATGGCTGCTTGTGAACTTACCTTTCCCTCTTTTTGCATATAATAAAAACACCGCTAGCACAGGTGCTCATAGTAAGAGCTTCTCTTCCTGTCATCCAAGTATTTTTCAGGATCCAAGCTTTTCAATATGTGTAGCCTTGAGATGACTCCTGTAGGTTATTTGCAAGCACTCACAGGCATCTTGCTATCTAAAAATAGACAGTCTGTTTCTGTTTAAACTCCAGTAGTCCTACAGAACAAATCTTCGCCAGAGCTCTGTCCTTTTGACTCTTGGAGATGCTGGACTAGCAATGCTCATTACACCACCCACCTCTCTCAAGGAAAAGAAAACTGTCACCCACTCTGATTGCCTAGAAACTGAAATACTGCCCTGGGCTTGAGCCTTTAGAGATCTTAGTAGCGCTGGAAGACAACTCTCGAGACTCCTGCACAGTTGATTACAACAGGCATTACGTGGGACACCCTCTATGGCAATTTACAAGTGTTCACAGAAATGTCGTTGAGTTCAGACAACACCTAGGGCTTCTGAAACGGCTTCTGAATTTCTGTGCAGCCATGCTGAAGTCAGATATTAGAACTTTTGAAATCAAACAAGTATCTGCCACATTCAGTATGTAAATAAGGTACTTCTAGAGAAGCTTATATCCTGGGCAATTTTTACCCAATTAAAAAATAATTTTCTTTTTACACTTATATCCCACCCAACCTCCAAGGAGCTCAAAGAGAAACCTACTGTTTGGAATGCTCTTCTGCAGCACACTAAAGAAGCACCATCTCTATGGTCCTTTTTAGTTGCTGTTGAAGATCTTCCTTTTTCAAGAAGGCTTTTAAAGTTCAGATTCTTATCCCAATATACATGTTTATTGAACATGATTTTTTTTTTAAATATGGCTTATTTCTTTGCTTGTTTGTTTTACTGTTGATCTGTTTATAGTTAGCTGCTTCAGTAAGTGATTCATAAATGAAAATTAAATAAATAAATAGCCTTCACCGCCTCATTTTACAGTGGTACCTTGAGTTACAGACGCTTCAGGTTACAGACTCCGCTAGCTCAGAAATAGTACCTCAGGTTAAGAACTTTGCTTCAGGATGAGAACAGAAATCGCACAGCAGCGGCACAGCGGCAGCGGGAGGCCCCATTAGCTAAAGTGGTACCTCAGGTTAAGAACAGTTTCAGGTTAAGAATGGACCTCCAGAATGAATTAAGTTCTTAACCCGAGGTACCAGAACCATGTGAGGGATAATATTCTGAGAGAGAGAGTGACTGGCTCAATGTTACCCAGGGAGATTCATGGTTACTTTTCCACTTATTTGTTGAAGCCCTCACACAGTGACAATGGCATGAAAGGGAAAACAGAGCCAATTCCACTCCCCCTGCTCACATTCTCTGCTACGTTCTCAGTGGCCTGCTCCCACCATCATCAGTGTATTGGGAGTGAGGGACTGAGGCCGGGGCCCTGCTGGTTACTTTCTGGCTCCCTGCGTGATGTGGAATCTTGATGATGCCAAGTTCTAAATCAGGGGCAGGCAAGCAGTTGCATATCCTCCAACATTTTCCCAATGAAAATAGGGACAGCTTGGACTCCAGCTTGCATCACTGCCAGCCAACACAACCAATGGTCAGGGATGATGGGAGTTTGAACAGGAAGGTCGTACATTACCTACCCCCATTCTATATTGTGTGAGATGCCTATAAACGCAGAACATTTCAAACTCTCATCCCCAGCATGTCAGAAATGTAATGGTAGAGGTGGTGCCTGTTAGGATTTTTATCTCACCAGCTGCGCAGAGAGCAGCGAATGGTTGTTTACATCATGTGAGTGTCTGAGAGCATGAGACAGGAAGTCTCAGCTCAGTCTCAGTGCTGTAAGAAGTTACTTTCGCTTCTGTGTGAAGTGTGCTCTTCTGTACTGCTGCTCAGAGAGAGCAGACACACTCATGGAAGCTCTGTATATAGACAATGTAAATAAAGTAGTTTTGAGCTACTGATTGTCTCTTTCTTCTGCAATGGGATGCCAGAAGACGAGTGTGCTCCTCTCAGGAGGGAGGGGTCGCTTATTACAGGTCTCTCTGGACTGAGGAAGATTTACAGCCAAAGGGTGACCACCGGAGAGACACTTCAGTGTCTTGGGAAGGTGGTGGCCTTCCTGGGTGTTTTTCCAACAGTGCCAACAGGTCCAGCTCTACTTTCCTTGTCACCATGATTATAACTGTGTGATTCATAATGTCTAAAGAAGGCTGGTGAGTAGATGAGATCATAGCTTATCACCTCCTGGCTCAACCCACATAATCTAGGGAGTAGCAAGATTGCATGTGATTTATTTCAACGTTTATACACAACACTGTCTTACCATGAGACTGGATCTCAGAGAAGGAAGAGAAAAGAAGGATAAATCACACCGGTATGACAATTTAAATCCAAAACAACATTTTTAACCTGAAAAAATCAAATCCAATAAGCTTTAGGAAGAGAGAGTCAGAGAAATGTCAATGAAATTCCCAGTCATAAAAAAGAAGCAGATCCAGGATAGTGTTGTGGAAGCCTAAGAAGAAGAGGAAGTGGAGATAAGGTCATGTGTCTGGCAATGTAGAAAGAAGAAGAGGAGGAGGAGGAGGAGGAGGAGGAGGAGGAGGAGGACTGAGACAAGGTCTTCGTCTGCCTTAAAATGATGGACAGGAATTTTGGTGAAAGAGCAGCCAGTAAAGTGGGCAAAATCCAAAAGGATGCTATTAAGGCACAGCATGGGCTCCTGGTGGAGATCATGACAGCATTTATCAGGAAAGGAGGAGAGTTTCTTATCCATACCATGTAAAGTGAGTTCTGAGTATAAACTAACAGCAGATACCATCTGGGTATACAGTGGTACCTCAGGTTAAGTACTTAATTCGTTCCAGAGCACTGTACTTAACCTGAAACTGTTCTTAACCTGAAGCACCACTGTAGCTAATAGAGCCTCCTGCTGCTGCCGCACCACCGGAGCATGATTTCTGTTCTCATCCTGAAGCGAAGTTCTTAACCCGAGGTAATATTTCTGGGTTAGCGGAGTCTGTAACCTGAAGCATATGTAACCCGAAGTGTATGTAACCCAAGGTACCACTGTACTGGGTATACTGACTGCTAACAGCACAGGCACAAAAGCAGAACAGCAGCTCAAAATATATGTCAGTATTAATTATGACCAGAGCGAGTTTTAGGGTAAGGGTGCCCAACTTGTAATTAAAGCAATATTACAAGCAGTGAACATTCATATTACAAGTACATTATTTATGAACTGCATTGCCATTGCTACGAACAGTGCAGTCAGCAAAACAGGGGGGGAAATTGGGGATACAGTTCTAGTCTTCTCAGAGAGCAAAACTCACACTTGTAAGTTTGTAAAATCTCAACAGATTGCACAAGTAGAGAAAAGGAATGAGAGAGAGAAAATTATTGGTGCCAGAAATGGAAGGACAACCAAGACAACAAGGCTGGTTTTCGACAAGCCTCAACTTTATTAGCAGGTGCTAATTAGCAAAGGGTTGGGCGAGTGGGGTCTTCACAATTATTAACACAGAAAAACAAAATCATTATGGCCGATTAAATGGAAGCACTGCAAAGCAGTCACAATGCTCTCAGAGCCCAAGCTTTACAGCCTAGAAGCGTCAGCTGTTTACTGCATGCTGATAACAGGGCAGCTTAAATAAAATGGTGTGAAATTTACAGATGCTGCCTATGCTTGCTGCCTTGGGCTGGGATCTAAGCACCAAGAGCATATCATGCTCACCTTCACGATGAGCTGACTGATACCAGGCCACTGAATACTCACCTGTCTTGGGTTAAAATCCAAGCCAGAGAATAATTCCCACTTCACCCTGTTAGCCCTTAAACCATTTCTATCCTTCCCTTTAAATCAGGAAGAGGGCAGCAGGAAGATATAGGGTTATATTCAACTAACTTTTGCTTAGAAGAGGTCCATTGAAAACTAATGGACCTAAGTTGTTGTTGTTGTTTAGTCGTTTAGTCTTGTCTGACTCTTCGTGACCCCATGGACCAGAGCACGCCAAGCACTCCTGTCTTCCACTGCCTCCCGCAGTTTGGTCAAACTCATGCTGGTAGCTTCGAGAACACTGTCCAACCATCTCGTCCTCTGTTGTCCCCTTCTCCTTCTGCCCTCCATCTTTCCCAACATCAGGATCTTTTCCAGGGAGTCCTCTCTTCTCATGAGGTGACCAAAGTATTGGAGCCTCAGCTTCACGATCTGTCCTTCCAGTGAGCACTCAGGGCTGATTTCCTTAAGAATGGATAGGTTTGATCTTCTTGCAGTCCATGGGACTCTCAAGAGTCTCCTCCAGCACCATAATTCAAAAGCATCAATTCTTTGGCGATCAGCCTTCTTTATGGTCCAGCTCTCACTTCCATACATCACTACTGTTAAAGCTACGGTTTTCCCAGTAGTGATGTACGGACCTAAGTTAGTTGTGGCTATTAATTTCAATGGGTCTACTTTGAGTAAAAGATAGCTGTCTACAACTCATGATCTTTCCTTTGCTCCTTCCTTTCCCAGTTGGAAGAAGATGAGCTGGATAAACAAGGCTGGGCAATAAGCCTCCCACATTTGTGCTATGTTTGGCTGACCCATGTGATTGATGCCACACTGGTCCAATTGAATGTGGGTGCATACTTAAACTCCATGCCAGTAAAAAAAAAAAGTGGTCCACCAACAAATGGCCATGGGCAACCAAGTGCCTTTGTTTTCCCCCTTAAAATAAAATGTAATCTCAAATAATGTTATTATGAGAACACAAGAAGATGCTGGAAATAGTAGAGCACTATAGGAATTGTAATTCCAAAAAGTTGTGTGGGTGTGTGTGGGTGGACATGATGAGGATAGCAAGGATATTATAAACACACTACTCACAAAATATTTATGACGATGAGAATGTGACATTTTGCAGTTTGTGGGAGCCTCTAATGGAGGTTTTGTCTTTTTCCCTTACCCATACCTGAAACTTTGGCACTGAAAGTCAAAGTTGGTAAAACAAAAACAAAAAAGTTGGTGCAATGCTACTTAAAAGTATTCCTATCTGCATAAGAGCTTGTGAAAAATATATATATGCAGCCCTGCAGCAGCAGAACAGGCTGGAGTGTTATTTGTCCCCAAGTGAATTCTCAAAGGAAATCAGGCAAAGGAATAAAAAAGTTTTGCAGCAGATGAGAAATTCCCCTGTCTGGTATTTTCTCCCTGTTTGTAACTGGTCTTGTTGAGGCGTGAGACCTCTTATGCATTCACAACGCCATTTCTCAATTTAGCAAGCATGCCACGGCAATTGATTCAGACAATGCAATAGCTGTGACAGCAATCGGGAGATGTTCCAAATTTAAAAAGTAACAGGCCACACAAAAATTGAAGCGCACCGACTGTTTTTGTGATAATTGAATTTCATTGCATTTTAGCAGGGAGCAATAAGCAATCAAAGGTTGCTTTCCAACCACGGTTCCAGGAAACAATGAAAGGGAATGCATCTGAAGAACACACACACACACACACACACACACACACAAGCTTTTACATTTAGAAGTCATTGGGTTTCATTGAAATAATCTAGCCCATCTCCTTCTCCCTCCCCAGAAATCATTTGAAAATAAAACATAAAAGGCATCCAGAAGGCTGCAAGTCACCAACTGCTTGCTCTGAAGTCATCCAGGAGCAGTCCCTGTAGGTATTTTTTATAGGACCTTCCTCTGGGCTCATTCTCATGACTGAAAAATAGGCCACGGATGCACGACAAGTTCAATGTGCATAATAGCTGGATAGATGGTGAACCAAAAGACGGATTGCTCTCTCAAAATCAATCTGGCTGCATGACAGAGCAATCAAATTGCCACTTCGCTGCATGGCCAACTATAGCGCACACTGAACACACCATCTTACTGTGGCAATACTGCATGCTCACTCAAAAGCTCCAAAGCTCATATAAGTATGCTGCTCCCGGGCCCGGTTTCAGCTCTCTGGAAAATAAGTAAACTGTGAGTTTTAGAGAAAAGTACTGCTGATTTGCTCAGTTTGAGACTGTTGATAGACTCCCTGAATAACTGATCATGCTGCAGCCTGGTCTTCCAAATTAACACAGGAGACATAACCGGCTGTATTCTTAGATAAATAAGGTATACTTTTCATTGTATCCAATTGTAAATTTCAACAGAAGTAACTCATAAAGTTCAACAAACAAACAAAGCAGAAGACCCAGTGGATCAGATCATTCTCTAGTCAGTTCATGCATAAGGTCCATCCATGTAATGGTGTCTATTCCACCTGTCTGTTCGTAAAGTCCAAACAAGCCATTTATTGTTTGATATTTTTGCTGTAAAATGTGTGAGATCATGATATTGTATTTATTTGCATTACTTAGTGCTTTAGCTACTGATGAAGCCCAGGATGGCAAAACAAGGCCAATATTCCAGAAATCCTTGTCTAGACTCTGTGATAGGATTTTGTGGAACTGTAACAACTTTTCATGTGGATTGTTTGGATCTGATCCACTGGGTCTTCTGCTTTGTTCGTTTGTTGAACTTTATGAGTTACTTCTGTTGAAATTTACTATTGGATACAATGAATAGTATACCTTATTTATCTAAGAACACAACCGTTACGTCTCGTGTGTTTATTGGGGATGCTTTAAGTGACCATAGGTTTATTTGTTTGTTTGTTGTTTTTTTTAATATATATTTTTTATTGCTTTTTTTCCAAATAGAAATACAAAGTCAGTTATACAAAGAAAAAACAGGAAAAAAAAGAAAAAGAAAAAAATCATCCTTTCAAAGCATTTTTTCATAACCAACCGGACTTCCCCACGTCTCCCTCACCGTGCGTTCTTTACAATAAAATTTTTCAGCAAATTATGACCTTATTTCGTACATTCTTTTGTTCTTTCAAATACTTATGGTTTACGTTTAAAATACTTATCTTCAATTTACACTAATAACATATATAATATTCTTTTAAACATTTGTCCTTCCTTTATGTCACTTAGTTTCCCATACCTTAATCTTGTTGCTGGAGCTGAATTTCCCTAATCATGCGAGTTCTTAACATTCATATAACTTGTAAAATTTTTGTAAATAATCTTTAAATTTTTTCCAATCCTCCTCTATTGCTTCTTCTCCCAAATCTCGGATCCTGGCAGTCATCTCGGCCAATTCCATGTAGTCCATCAATTGCGTCTGCCACTCTTCCAGTGTGGGTAAATCTTGGGTCTTCCAGTATTTTGCGATGAGAATCCTTGCTGCTGTAGTTGCATACATAAAAAAGGTTCTATCCTTCTTTAACACCTTCTGGCCGACAATGCCCAATAGGAAGGCCTCTGGTTTCTTAGGAAAGGTGTACTTAAACACCTTCTTTAACTCATTATATATCATTTCCCAGAAGGCCTTCACTTTTGGACAAGTCCACCAGAGGTGAAAGAATGTCCCTTCAGCCTCCTTACATTTCCAACATTTATTATCAGACAAGTGATATATCTTAGCAAGCTTGACTGGGGTCATGTACCACCTATATATCATTTTCATAATATTCTCTTTCAAGGCATTACATGCCGTGAATTTCATACCAGTGGTCCATAACCTTTCCCAGTCCTCAAACATAATGTTGTACCCAATGTCCTGAGCCCATTTTATCATGGCTGATTTGACTGTCTCATCCTGAGTGTTCCATTTAAGCAGCAAGTTATACATTCTCGAAAGTACCTTGGTCTTTGGTTCCAACAATTCTGTCTCTAGTTTCGATTTTTCCACCTGGAAACCTATTTTTTTGTCCAACTTAAAAACCTCTTGAATTTGAGCGTAGTGAAGCCAATTTTGCACCTTATTCCTTAATTTTTCATAACTCTGCAGTCTCCAAGTTTCTCCTACTTTTTCTATAATTTCCCCATATTTCGGCCAACCAACCTACCATAGGTTTATTTGTTGTTGCCTGGTCTTCCAAAGCAGAGAATCATCATGGTGGTTGTTTCTTCAAAGGTTTTTGCAAACTATATCTTCTCCTTTGACACAGGAAACTGAGTGTAGTGCAAAGGAAAATGCATGCACACTTCTTCTTTTAGGATGTTTCGACTGCTTTGGGCCTTGCAATATTGTACTTCTCGAGGTCACCTCAAAAGTTGTGCTTTCAGGAGGAACAGTAGCTCCTCGTGTTTCTCGATGTGGCATCAGCCCTTGCTGCCATCAGCCGGTTTGCAATCTTTGAAAAGAAAATGACAGGTTAAGCAGCTGTTGAGAATCGACTGCTCCTTGTGGTGTGCAATTAAGATTCACGGCACATACTCATATTGATTCGTATTTCCACAAGTGAAAACTTGAAAAGATTAATGTAAAATTTACAGAAGCAAGGCGTTGTAAGTAACTGTTGGTGACAACTATGAATATCCCTTCATGTGTGTGTTTATGTTGACTCTGGTTCAGAATATTTACTTTTCTAAAAGCAGAACCAAGTTTCTTCTGGTAAAGGTGGAAACCTTTTTTCTTTTTTCTTTAACTAGGCCCATAATCCTCTGTTTCTTAGTGGGGATCAGGACAGGACACACGCAGGGCAGGGGAGGAAGACATCTGGGAGGTGTTTTTGCTTTCTCTCCCTTGAAAGATGTACAACAAAGTCTTCTGGGATGTGCTAGATCTTCCTTGCATCTACACTTTGGGGGAGCGTCTAGCACAGTCTCTGAACTGCACTACAGCTTTCTTCTATGCCTTTTAAAATCTCCAATCCAGAAATGGAAAGATATACAATCCACTGGGTTTGACAGGATTCTATTGATATATATTGACTCCACTTCCTCAGATGCAACCCCTTCAATCTAGTGAGAAGAATGTAACGAAACATGCATCTTTCAGTCTTGAGAGATTTAGATAAAATGTTAAAATGCTAGGTACAGAGGGCTATTGTGGATCCCATGAAGAGTGTGCAATTCTACTATGGGGCTGGTCCACTGTCCCTCAGACCTTGTGGGGGGCCGGACTATATTTTGAAAAAAAGAAGATTGAATTCCTATGCCCCACAAATAAGCCAGAGATGCATTTTAAATAAAAGCACACATTCTACATGCTGATTCCCAGACCGTCCGCGGGCCAGATTTAGAAGGCGACTGGGCCGGATCCAGCCCCCGGCCTTAGTTTGCCTACCCATGGTTTAAATAATCTTCTGTTTGCTTGATCCCAGGGTTACTGGGAAAATATGCCAGCCAGGTCATGCTAGATCTCTGTCACATCCTGAATATCTCAGATTAGGAAGGGATGAGGTTTATTTCTCTAATTTTCAAAACTTTCAGACCATGCAGCATTCCATTGCAATCACAGTATGGTTTGCAATGTAATAAATTAAGACAAAATGTTATACACTGTAAGTCGACAATGTTAAAACTAAAATTGAAACCTGTTATAGATCATTGTGCAAAATAGTAGAACCTCAGCGGCACCATCAGAAAACATATCTAAATTCCTCCAAAAACCTGGGAAAACAGATATGCTTTTACCTGGCTGTGGAATCCCAACAAAGTTGTAGCAATTCATGTCTCCAGAAGAATTCCACAGGGTGTGGAACTGAGTCACCATATTGCAAGCCAGACTCACCTGTGGGATAGTGAAGGGAATCCCCCGCCCCTCAGTGATACCCTCCTGGCTGAATAACAAATATTTATTGTTGCAAACCAGGTGGTGTTCCATCATTATGATGTCAGATGATTACCCCACCCATCTGTCAAAGTTAGCCTGTGCTGCTGGTGATGGGGAGATAAGGATCTGTGCCACTGGTACCCTGCCCCTAATCCATGTCTTAGTAACACACATCTATAATAAAACCTTGGAGTATTGCAGCAAATAGCATGCGCTGCATCACGTATCATTATGCTATACTTACCAAATGTTTGCATATGCAAATGTTGCATATACTCCCTTGGTATTTTATATGGGTGGGCAAGATATTTTTAACACACACGAAAAGACCCAGTGTAGGCTTAGCCTTGCTAACTACCAATTGTGGCATTTAAAGGCATCAGCTATTTGTATATATATTTGCCAACCCGGTAGAAATGCAATATAGCGTGTTCTCCTTCATGGAGAGCACGTGTTGCGGTGGGGTCTGCTGAGCCACCCCTCTGTTACCAGGCAGGGTCTCTAAAGATGGCCTGGGGCAGTGATTGGTTCACTGGGTTGCTGGGGTAAAAGTTATGTTGCAATTTTGGTGGGAGGGGTAAAATGTTTAAATACTCTGCACGCAGCCTGGAGCTTTCTCTTTGCTGCGTGCAACGGATCACCCGCCCACCCGCCCTTGAGTAAGGGGTTGTTGCATTGACCTTGCTATGCCTGTCATGGGGTCGTCTGCCATTGGGGCAGGGGCCTGGTAGGAATTTTGTCCATCTGGCTGATTGGCTGGGCCATTTGGTTTTTGCCTATTGTGTGGCAAATCGTCACAACTTGTAAGGTTGCGGTTAGGCATTGGTTATAAATTGGTGGAGGAGGGGTTAGGATAGGCTGGGCCTGCCCCTCCATGGTTGCTGCGGAAAGGGAATTCCGTTAAAGGAATCCTGGGGCTTGCCATCTTTTCGTCCAATCCCTGGAATGGGACTAGGGCCGGCAAGCCTTCGGGGAGCATGCGGATGAGAATTGAGGGTCTGTGACTCAGCTCCATTTCTCTCCGACTTGCTTTCCCGCGCACTGTCTTTCGGTGGTGCCCGGAAGTCAGTTCTGTCCCCAGGCGGGGGGACAGATAGTCTTAACCAATGCCTAAACAACCACTCACGGTTTTGTATTTAAATAAAGTTGTGGCCAAAGTTATGCCAAAAACCTTAAACAAAAATTAAGTGTGCGTTGTGAGTTATTTGGGGGGTGGCTTGGGGACCTCGACACGCAAAATGGGGAAAGATTAATACCACCTTCAATATGAAATGTGATTTTGCTCAATAAGATTCCCCCCTTCATTCCTAACAAGCCAAAAGCTCACACACACACACACACGCTTAGAATAGCGAAAGCCCAGTTAGCCCTGAAACACACACACAAACTTGCTCAAATTCATTCACTTCAAATAGTTGACTAAGCTGCTTTTGTGTCTTGCCTTTGTATATTCATAGACTCTACTGAGTTACCTTGAAATGGGGGAAACCTGCTATGAATTTAAATATAATTCATGGTAATAGATTTGGGACAGCACTTAATCAACCATGTGGCTTGCCACTACACAAATAAATGGGTTTTTGTACAATGGGATAAGCCAGTTATGTAGTGAACAGCCAAAGCTGTATCTGTAGGAGAGAGTCGGGGAGGGGAGCAGGGAGAGGAGTTCAGCCTCCACACTCTTCAATTTTCCCATGAAACTTTTACACAGGAGTCAGGGCTGCCAGATTCAAAAATAGAAAAGCCTTCATTACTCATTCATGCAGTGGGAATGAGGCTGGCTTGGGCGAACATAGAGTTGGACATGAAAATCCAATAGGAGCTTGGTGAAACATCAATGGCAGCACAGGGAACTGTAAGCCCAATGCTGATTGGCACCAACCATCAATCTGTATTCTATTTGTGCCGCTGCATAGAGAGCACAGGGAAATGAGGCGTATTTGCGGTGCAGCGAATGGAATTGCTGTGCCACCGCATGCCAGAAAGCTGGTAATGTGTGAAGTGTGGATGTAGGCAGTTTCTCTCCCTCCCCCTTCCCCCCCCCCCCCGCAATTGCAGAAATCTGCTCTTAATCACATGAAGGAAAATTGCTATCATACGTATGAGAAACAGAAATCAAATTAAAGCCCCCTAATGATTGGATGTTAGGGCAGGAAAAAGGGAAAGCCTAATTTTTGCCTCTTTTCCCCAGATCCTTACAATATGCGAAGGGCTTCTTGAAAACTAGCAAGGGAAGCTTTCTGTAGACTGATCTGCAGTTGTGACATTTGAGTAACCTAATGAGGGTAGTAAAGGTAAAGGTAAAGGGACCCCTGACCATTAGGTCCAGTCGTGGCCGACTCTGGGGTTGCGGCGCTCATCTTGCTTTATTGGCCGAGGGAGCCGGCATACAGCTTCCGGGTCATGTGGCCAGCATGACTAAGCCGCTTCTATTTAACCAGAGCAGCGCATGGAAACGCTGTTTACCTTCCAACCGGAGCGGTATCTATTTATCTACTTGCACTTTGACTTGCTTTTGAACTGCTAGGTTGGCAGGAGCAGGGACTGAGCAACGGGGGCTCACCCCGTCGCGGGGATTCGAACCGCCAACCTTCTGATCAGCAAGTCCTAGGCTCTGTGGTTTAACCCACAGGGCCACCCGCGTCCCTCAATCAGGGTAGACACAAATACATCATTATTATTTTTTGCATTGTACAACTCTTACCTGTTATATGGTCACTGATGCATGCCTGGATCATAGCTGTCAACTTTTCCCGTTTCTTGCGAGGAATCCTATTCAGAATAAGGGAATTTCCCTTTTCCCTTTAAAAAAGGGGAAAGTTGACAGCTATGGCCTGGATGGAGTTGCATACCCTATTGATATGCTGAAGTCTGGTTTCCTCTTCTTCCTCTTCCTCCACATTCAGAGGCATTTACGCTGATCTGACAAGGCTTGCCTAAAGCAGAAAAGTATGAGTTCTCAAAGGCCAATCTGCAGATTGAACCCCAATGAAAAGAAACAAGGGTGGTTCAGTGGTCAAGGTGTTGAACTAATAGAACCGGATTCAAATCCCTCTTTTGCCATGACACCTGATAGATGACCTTGAACCAACCACTCTGTCTTTCTCAGTCTAACCTATTTCACAGGGTTCTTGTGAAGATAAAATGGAAGGGGAATGTCCACCATCCTGAGCTCATTGGGGAAGGAGAGGGAAGAAATGCAACAAAACAAAACATTTGCAAAGGGCTCTTTTCTAATACAGCTTTATCTGTAACTTGATCTCTTTAACCAGGTAAATAATGCTAAGATAGCAGACTCAGAAAGAATCTAGCTCAACACTCAGTGACGAGAAGATCATTTTTCCAAGTGCTAAAATTATGATACTATGGCATGCTCTGATCCATGGGGTCACGAAGAGTCGGACATGACTAAATGACTAAACAACAACAACAATTATTATTATTATTATGATAATGATGATTTTGTCCATTGTTACCTAAAAGGTCTCCAAGCAAGCTACATTTAAAAACATAAACATAAATGCATATACAGTGGTACCTCAGGTTAAGTACTTAATTCGTTCCGGAGGTCCATTCTTAACCTGAAACTGTTCTTAACCTGAAGCACCACTTTTGCTAATGGGGCCTCCCGCTGCCGCTGTGCCGCCAGAGCACGATTTCTGTTCTCATCCTGAAGCAAAGTTCTTAACCCGAGGTAATATTTCTGGGTTAGTGGAGTCTGTAACCTGAAGCATATGTAACCTGAAGCGTATGTAACCCGAGGTACCACTGTAATAACAAATTCATATAATATATATATAGCATTTTCATGCAATGCCCACATCATAAAACCACCCGACTCTTATAAGAACTAATTAAAGCTTTGGCAGCACACTAATAGTAGAGCAAAATCAGCCCAGTCGACCAAAAGTTAAGGGGAGAAAGTAAGTCTTTACATGGTATTATAAAGAATTATGTGAAGGTGCAAAGCAGACTCACTGGGGAATACATTCCCCAGTGGAGGAGAGCCACAACTGAAAAAATCATTTTCTTTGACATCATCCTCCTGAATCTCCTGCAAGGGACAGAACAAGAGAAATGCCTGTACTGCTCTAGAACTTTTAAATATTATTAAATTGGGCAACCAACATAGTAAAGGGGACCTAATAATCAGAGTAGAACCAGTCTTCTTGTACCCCTGGAACAGCCTAAAGGAAATAGCAGACCCTTATTACACTTCTTGCTGCACACTTCCTCTTGTGTATGTTATTATTTTTAGGGGTGCTAAAATTTTACCTGTGCACCATTAAAGATACCTATGTAGTTATTATATTCCTCTACTATGGTCTATTAGGAAGTCAGCTGGTCTGAGGCAAGCACAGTTAACTATGCTGAATTTAACTATGCTGAATTAATTCTTGTTGGGAAAAATTTTGTTCTCCGTAAGAAAGCGCAGGTGTGATAAAAAGGTTCCCAAAATCTGAGCTACTCATACTGCAGAGTGGATCCTGCCCACTGGGAATTCATGCACGAAGGTAGTCCTCCGCTCTCTCTCTCTCTCGAAATTGGGGAAAACAAATAAAGTTTCCCAAAGCTGATTGAATCAAGTACTGTCATTCCTCACTGTAGTTTCAATTCTCAAGTGATTAGACTTCAAGTGTGTGTGTGTGTGTGTGTGTTTGTACACTTGAAGTTTGATAACATGTGAAATCCCATGTTGCAAATCAACCCACTTTTTCAACCAGCTGAAGTTTCTGGACTGCCATTAAAGGCAGCTCCATGTGCACTACAGCACATTACAGTAGTTTAGCACATGGATCACTGTGGCTAGGCCTGCCCTCGGCTGCAATTAGTGTACCAGCCAAAGCCAACAGAATACAGTGGTACCTCGGGTTAAATATTTAATTCGTTCCGGAGGTCCGTTCTTAACCTGAAACTGTTCTTAACCTGAAGCACCACTTTAGCTAATGGAGCCTCCTGCTGCTGCCGCGCTGCCAGAGCATGATTTCTGTTCTCATCCTGAAGCAAAGTTCTTAACCTGAAGCACTATTTCTGAGTTAGCGGAGTCTGTAACCTGAAGCATATGTAACCTGAAGCGTATGTAACCCGAGGTACCACTGTACATTTCTGGCTACTGATGCATCCTGGACTTCCCCAACCAGTGCTGAATCCAGGAACATTCTCAAACTGTGGACTTGGTCATTTGGGGGGGGGGTGCTACTCCATCTAACTTATTACATTCCTTTTTCCAAAACCATGGAAGAAGTACGTATTGCTTACATTTTACTTCATTAGGACTTTTGTTTGTGTAGACAAGCATGGCATTGGACTGTTCAAAATATCTGAAAGTAAACAAGGGTCTGAAGCTTACTCCTTGGGTATTGTGTGTCTCTCTGTGTGTGTGTCTGTGTGTGCGTCTGTGTGCGCACATATGTGCTCCAAACTTGGGGGGGAGGTCATTCTATTCAAACATTTCAAACCTTTATTTCGAACTGGTGTCTTATATTATGTGTGGTACCGATCTGCTGTGTTGTTGTTTTTTCGTGTTGGCATTACGAGTACGTTAAGTGGTGCCTGGGTTTCAGGATATTTCTTTTTTAACAAGGGTGTGGGAATTGAATAAATACGAGTGTGAAATACTGTGTAAATGTCAAAAGTACAAGCTAAGCCTGCAGGGCATACTTTTTTTTCCTGCTGACTCTGCTGCATCTTTTTGGCACAGGTGCATGAGGAGAAAATAATAATAATCCTTTTCATGCAGAGGAGGGTGGAGGACAGTAACTAATCCAGTGATTTTTAATAGAAAGAATAACACTCTTACGTAGCCTCAGAAAAAGGAGGGCCCTTTCTAACTAACCAAGGCAGAAAATAATAATCCTGGAATCAGTCTTAGAAAGCAGTGTGTGTTGCACTTAATTATAAAATAGAAGATACAGTACTATCTATATTTGCCACCGGCCCA
Source organism: Podarcis pityusensis (assembly GCF_964106645.2). NCBI lineage: Eukaryota > Metazoa > Chordata > Lepidosauria > Squamata > Lacertidae > Podarcis > Podarcis pityusensis. The sequence goes on from NC_138026.1 coordinate 21,850,031, forward strand.
CACTTAGGCTTTTATTTATTGCAACAGTGTCAGCTACGTCTAAAGATCTGAGGGAACTTTCTTTAATTTCCCAGGGAGGCACATTTCTTGCTTCACCAATTATTTCACTGACAAGCTCCAGCAGTCATTGTGAGGTAAGGGTGGTGGGCTGAAGAAGGGATTGCTGATGATACTGTCTTGATAAGTTTTACTAGTAAACAGATCATCTTCCTTCTGACAGGTCTCCTATGCTTTTATTTAAAGCAGCACCGGCTGCAGCTGGTACAGCAGTCCCCCAGCATCCCTCCTTTTGATTTTCCTGACTTTTCTCTTAGGCTAGCCTTGTGTTCACTTGCCTGGTAGCCACAAGTGGCATGCCTTGTGCTCAGCATAGAAAGCAAGAGTGCTTTGCAACCATGCCCATCCCCTGTTGGAAAGCTATTTGATCCAATGGAGGCTTCCATTAGAGCAGAGTTTCCCAAACTCCAGCTGTTTTTGGACTACAGTTCCAATCATCCCAGACCACTGGTCGTGCTAGCCAGGGATGATGGAAGTTGTAGTCCACCAATGGCTGGACTACAAGTTTGGGAAACCCTATATTAGAGGGAACGCGGGTGGCGCTGCGGGTTAAACCACAGAGCTTAGGACTTGCCGATCAGAAGGTCGGTGGTTCAAATCCCCACGACGGGGTGAGCTCCCGTTGCTCGGTCCCTGCTCCTGCCAACCTAGCAGTCCGAAAGCACGTCAACGTGCAAGTAGATAAATAGGTACCGCTCCAGCAGGAAGATAAACAGCGTTTCCGTGCGCTGCTCTGGTTCACCAGAAGTGGCTTAGTTATGCTGGCCACATGACCGGAAGCTGTACGCTCCCTCGGCCAATTAAGCGAGATGAGTGCCGCAACCCCAGAGTTGGTCATGACTGGACCTAATGGTCAGGGGTTTACCTTTACCTATATTAGAGGAAAAGCCAGTGATTTTTATTGATTCCTCCTTCCCTTTCCAGGTCCCTGCATCCTCACTAATCTGCTCTAGAGATTTGAGGTATGCTTGGAACAGCATGGGAGGTATAACTGGACGGCGGCCAGAGTGGTTGGCATTGCAAAAGAAAGGGGTTATTGCAAAAATCCCGACCTCCCCTGCTTATGGGAACCTCTGTTGAATCAAAGAGTCCTTCATAAGGCTCCACAAGGACACTCCACCCAGGCAGCAGGCGGTTGCATGCTCTCTGGCCCTCCTCTGCCATCTCCCAGCAGGCTAGTAATTATTTCAAGCTTAGTAACATTTGTGAACTTATTTACAAAGCTCCCTTAGTTGTTTTTATGTGTATTTCCTTATTTCCACCTTGAATAAATCTGTACCTATTGAAGCAGACTGTTTCTTCCTCATTGACCCTGTAATACTTTTAATTGCTTATGATGAAAGAATATTATCCGACTGAAGCCTTTTCTCCCCAAGTGGTCTGGTTATTATATAACAGTCTCTTGCCTACAGCATAGAAAATTGTTTAGTTAAGCCTGACCTGAAATCTCATCACCCAATTTGCACGTCCGTATGTAAATACAATGGGAATGAGGAAGGCATGTCATGTCCTTTCTCCTTATTCATTTTGGGTAGAGAAGATGGATCCTTTCGGATTGTATCATTTCAGCTTCCTCTACCATGTAACTTAAACACATGGAAAGGGACATGTGGAAAGGATGCACCATGGTTAAATGGAAACAAAATGTTGACATGAAATGTTAATTTGATCAGAAAGCGTGGACCATTTCCCTTGCTCTTATAATAAGGGTATCAGCTGCCTTGTACAACTGATTTGATAATATTTATAGCTGCGTCTAAAATGTGGAAAACATTTTTTAAAAACATAAAATGTTTGCTAATTCAGTATCATCATTAATTCCAGTTTGGGGAAAATTAAGCCCAAAAGGTTTAGGCATAGGGATGAAAGGTTCAGTATTATCTTTCAGACACATGATAGGGTTTAGTGAGATGAGTCATAGTCTCTCCACCAGTTGTTAATTTTATTGCTGTAAAATTACATCAAGTTTTTCCCATTTTTGCTTTATACTTGGAAGAAGTCTAGATTAAAATGCACTCAATACAAATTTGTTTTTATGTTTGTATGTCTCATCAAAAAAATTATTAGAAATCTATGATTTCTAACTGGCGGCAGCTATGCACCAGTCCAAGAAAGAAACAAAGATAACGGCATCTCATTTTGCAACCCCTTTTTGTGGTTTAACAGTTTGATAAACAGGATTTCCCCTGAAGTATATTAGATAGAACACACAGTGCTACAACTGGATTAAACTGAAAGCCTCGGCAAATAAGGATGGCAACACATAAAGATAGACATCTGGTTGGCTGCTAAGAATGACCACTCCCCGCTTAAAACGGGGGGCGCCCTTTGCGTGGACGCGCGCAGCCCCTAGATCTGGAGCGGCTCCATCAGCATAGGCTTGGCTTTGCCTTCCCTCAGGTGGGATACCTGGAGGTCTCCGCCTACCTCAGTCAGTTGTCCAATCCCACCTGGGGGAAGCGTTGCCAAGGAGACCAGGCCAGGTAGGGGAGGGATTACCTGCCCACACAATAGAAGGAGGATCTTACCTCGGAATCCTCTTCCTTTAACAGTAGTTCCCCCATCCTCATAACACAATCAACTTAAACGTTTCACAAGCAAAGCAATGCCTTACCCATAGATTTTTGGCCCCCAAGACATGGGCTGTTCGTGATTAAAGTGGTCCAAAGTGGCAGCTTGATCCATAGTCCTAGACTGGGCTTTGTTTTATTCTTCTGCATTCATGCAAGGATGTTACGCAAGATGCCATGTCCCTCCCTGTATAAGGTTCTTTGCATCCCAGCTGAACTGCTTAGGTTTAAGACAAACTGACTGATAACTGCACCCTAAAGCAGACTTTCTCATACATTCTTCCGAGTTCAGTGAAATCTTCCAAGAAAGTGTGTGCAGGTTGAGTTTACTCAGAAGTAATTCTTGCTGAGTCCAAAGTGGCTTGCTCTCAGGTATGAATATGATTTCAAAAAGTTAACTCTCCCTCTCCCCCCATTTATCTACTGTCAAATCTGCATGATGTTTAAAAGCTGAAGTAAGAACCAAGTATTAGAGCTGCAATGGAATCCAAGCTTGAAGCACTGAGAATGCAATCAGGCAAATATCAGACATCGACACTACCATGGGGTGCGTTTTGGGGAAAGAGATAGTTATGAGAATGCACATGTCAGAGGAGCCCACAGCTCCCTACCTTTGGCCTCCCACACATGTAAAAGGATTGTCTACATGTGAGTGTAGTGTACCCTCAACTTCTTCAGTTGCCTTACTGCCTATCTAAGTATGCTTTTATTCATGTATGGAGGTCCTTTTATCTTGTGCTGGTCTATGACGGTAATAAAGATTTGGATTGCATACATGCAAGTGCACGTATCAATGCACTTCTATCAGCTATAAATGCTATCAATTCAGCTTTCCTTCTGTATCCATAGCTGGTTGAAGTATGGGTGCCAAGGTGAAAAATATTGGAAGTGCAACAGCAGACATCATTCATTGCATAACTTAAAGGTTAATTATATTGCCAGTAAACTCGGTTATATATATTTGGTTTAATTCACACAGAAATGGGAAAATGCCTGTGTATTAACAAAGGTTTAAAATGGGGGGAAAGCTAAATATGTATTGCTAACATGTGGCTTTTCCGCAATAGTCTTCTAAGTGGTTTCTGAGCTCTTTAATGAGTTGATAATTTACTAAGTGTTGTTTTCTGCTAGCTAACATGTGAGTGTTGTAACCTTTGATCATGTGATGAGGCTATTGAGTTGCAAATCGCTATCTTGAAAGGGTGGTGGGTTTAATCTTTCTCTGAACACCACAGAGAACAAAAGGGGGAGATAATGGCTCTCCAAAAGCTGCATAGCATAAAGCCAATGAAAGGTGGAATGAAGGTTGTGGAGGAGAGACCCTTTTGGATTTTTGGAATTATATTTTATTTTGAAGATGCTGAGCCTGTGCTGGACAGCACAAGACATTGTATGGATGTTTTGGATGTATCATTTGATGTTTCTGTTTTGTTTTAGAGAATGAGCACTCACATGTTACATTGTGGGTGCCCTTTGCGGGATCATGTGTGGTGCTACAATTCCCAGGAAGCTTACTGGCAAACAGGGGCTGGCTTGCCTCTCAGTGTTAATTTTTGGAGGTTCACACCCAGCCTCAGTAATCAAGTTTATTGCTGGGAGGTGGGGCCAGCCCCATTTATAAATAGGGGGTGGAGCCGACAATAGCCAGGCAGTTGGCTCTGGAGATTCACCCTCCCTACCCTCCCTTTGTTTAATGTTTCTTGTTTGCAGGTTAACTTTTTCTTCCTGTTTAGCGGGCGCAGCTACGGTCTTTGACTGGTTGCTGTTGAAGGACATGGAAGAAATTTTCCTGCATTGACAGGTTTTGTCTTTCCCATAGCAATTCATCACCCCTTCGGCGGTTATGGCCTTGGGTGGAATCCTTTAGTCTTCTCTTCCCTATATGGGGGGGGGGGGTGAAGTGGTTATATATTTGGGTGCCACTGGCCATACACTGAAAGGTTGTTCGTGAACTACACTGCGTGTGGGGGATATGGGCTTGGCTGCCTGCTACACTTACGTCTTGCAAAGCACCCGTATATCCCATTTACCTTGATGAGCCCCAGTTCCCCTTGACTGGGGGCTGGGAGGGATACACGCCTAAGGCCTAAGCCAAGGTCTTCCTACATTCAGAAGTTTAATAAAGTTGTGGCCTAATTTTAATTCCATATAACATCATCTGAGTCTTTATTCCATTCCCTGGGGAATGGAGCTGTCGCCGCCTGGTCACGCAAAGTTCTGCAAGTAACAAAAAAGTACTATTTTTATGGGTCTGGACAATGATTTCTTCCAAAAGGAATCAGCTCTTATGCATCCAGTTGCTTCAAACTGTGCAATATTAATATCTGCAATAAAGCCATTAGCCAAGAGGGTTAAAATAGCGTGATATTTTCTGAGGTAGCATGCATGAGAAGCTGTCTAGCTGTAAGGGTATTTTGTCGTGGCTATTTTATTGACTCTAACCCAGCTATCACGTCCTGCCAAAAAGACAAAACCTCTCTGTTTCTTTCTGCTCAAGTTGTATAACATTTTGTTCAGTAAAATTTTACCAGGATTTTGTCTCTGGACTCCATCTGCATTATTCAAGTGCTTTTGCTAAGAAAAAGCACAGGCAAGCCTCTTCCAACTTGAATAGATGTGTAGAAGAGGGAATTTCAGCAGGATGTAGCTCACTAGTAGAAGGCAGGATGTGCAAATAAATCAAGCCATTTTTAGCACTTTTTCCTGCTTCAGAAGTCCTTTAGCTTTAGCTGTAGCTTCCTGACTTGCTTACCCTTGCTTCATATAAAACTGTTCTGAAGGATTATCTGCCTGGGAAATCCGGAAAAATGTCTTTTTTTAAAAAAAATGATATTTATTACTTTCCAACAATTTGAACATACATAGAAAAAGAAAATAAACAATACAATACAATACAAAAACAATACCTAACACTAAACTAACAGAAACAATTTAAACTAAAAAAACAACACAAAAACAATTTACACTAAGAAAACGAAACAAAAACAATTTAGAACACATCAAATAATTTCAATCTTTCATTCACTTATTTCCATGACCTCCTCACACCTCCCTTTTTGTATTCCACTTCTATTTAGTTGTTTGAGCAATTCCTTTCCATCTTCCTCTGCTTTCCATCCTATAATTATCTTAACACATTTTAACCTTATTTTTCCCTTTAATTCTCTGTTAATCTATTTATACTTAATTCCTTATAACATTTCTACTGAAGCCGTATAACTTCATTCCAACATTTTTCTAACATTCATTAATTTTACAATATTTCTGTAAATAGTCTTTAAACTTTTTCCAATCTTCTTCCACCGACTCTTCTCCCTGGTCTCGGATTCTGCCAGTCATTTCCGCCAATTCCATGTAGTCCATCAACTTCATCTGCCATTCTTCCCGGGTGGGTAAATCTTGAGCCTTCCAATACTTCGCGATGAGTATTCTTGCTGCTGTTGTAGCATACATAAAAAAAGTTCTATCCTTCTTTGGCACCTATTGGCCGACCATGCCCAGGAGAAAGGCCTCTGGTTTCTTCAGAAAGGTATATTTAAATACCTTTTTCATTTCATTATAAATCATCTCCCAGAATGTCTTAATCCTTGGGCATGTCCACCAAAGGTGAAAGAATGTGCCTTCAGTCTCATTACATTTCCAACATTTATTTTCGGGCAAATGGTAAATTTTTGCAAGCTTGACTGGTGTCATGTACCACCTATAAATCATTTTCATTAAGTTTTCTCTTAGGGCATTACATGCCGTAAATTTCATACCTGTGGTCTATAACTGTTCCCAGTCAGCCATCATTATATTACGTCCGACATCTTGTGCCCATTTAATCATAGCTGATTTCACCGTTTCATCCTGGGTGTTCCATTTCAACAGCAAGTTATACATTTTTGACACATCACAGTGGGTAGCTAGTGACTCACCCTCCAGGTAAAGACATTTTTTCCGGATTTCGGAAAAATGTCTTTACCTGGAGGGTGAGTCACTAGCTACCCACTGTGATGGACCTCCATCACCTCCTTCAGACAACCACCCTGATCATAAACATATTTACTTGGATTCATTTATTGCCAAGATTAAAAATTGCTTAGGATGTATCCCAAATCCCTTGTATTATGAGCTGCTGTGGATAGTAATGTATGGCTATACAGTGCACAGATTGTGTAAAAGAAAGAGAAAAAACCCATACACCTGTGCATTACTTGCTTTAAATTGGATTTTTTTTGGAGACAGTTAGAAAATGTTTGCAGACACGATCAGTTCTAGGCTTCAAGGTGTAGTCCAATTTCTTCCTAACTTGTTAATGTCAGTATCAAGTGCACTTTTAAAAATGAAATAACCCATCAACAAAAAAATAGAGAAATATCTGATTGGTGTAGAAACCTGTTTGATAGCTTGTGAATGAGCAAGTCAACATGGCCCAAGCTTATTAACAGAGACATATTATTTGGATTATGATACATATAGTTGAATTAAGCGCTCCTATTGCAAATCCCTTGCTCCCTTTCTTAACACAATCCCAGGGAAGGGGGTGGTCAAGAATCTCCATTTGCCTTTACTAATGTCTGAAGGTAAACAAGGAAACTTCCTATAAAACCTTGCAAGATCATGCACTCTAGAAGAATATTATTAGTTTTAATCATTTATATAGCTCTGTTAATCTGCAGAGTGCAATTAGCCTTTGCAGTGCAGTTTGAAACAGTAAACAGCTCTGTTTTAACAATTAAAATGAACTTTTAGCGGAGGTGAAGAGACTAAAAGCATGCAAGCATTAAGGCTTCTGCATTTCAAACAATATTGACTGAAAAGCACATTTGTGGTTCAGATAATCTTCAACTGAGACATTTCTCAAAGATTCCTTCCAAGTAAAATACAACCTGAGGCAGTGGGATGTTTGTTTATGCTAATTGGAAGGTTGCCTACTGAACCTCAGCTTGGTTGTGTTATTGGAGATTAATGGTCAAATGATAATTTACCCGTCACTGAGCAAGCAAAAGTTGTAATTATATGTTTTGAAGGAGGATGGGATTATACCAGTACAATTGCTCATTAAACACTATGTGGTGGCCTTAAATTGTTAATGAATATACTTAGCTTATCTAATGTGTTGAATGTGTCAGATTCCCGTTGACTGCTGCTAAACAGCATGAACAGGAAGTGTACTTCTACTGCTCTAAAATCCCTTCTCCAGCATCATAAACTAAATTATATATCTTACCTTTCAGCTGTGCACTTGCTAACCCAGCACTGTGGTATCCGTGCAATGTGAAGCCATACTGCAGGGCTATGTGTGTAATATCCTAAACATATGGCAGAGGGGCTGGTTGTGTGGGTCTTTCCCACAGAATCATCACTCCACCAGGGGCCAATTCCATTTTTTAAAAACTCAGGCAATTAGCCTTGCCCACATGGTCATGTTAATACAGCATGAGAATTGTACGAGGCTGCTGGGCTGTACGCCGGCTCCCTCAGCCAATAAAGCGAGATGAGCGCCGCAACCCCAGTCGGCCATGACTGGACCTAATGGTCAGATCGTCATGTGTGCACACGCCCCTACTCTGCAAGAGCATCCTTGCACCCAAACTAGAGAATTACTATATTTCTTATATTCCTAATTTCCATTTAGGCTGCCAGCTTCCCCAAATGTCTTGATTGCTGATCTCTGGACTCAGGAATGCAAGGGCAGACCAGTCTAAAAGGCAGTGCTCCTATTCTATGAAACAGTGGGATATAAATTTTCAATGTTCAGTATCATATCGCACATAAAACTGATAGGGAATTAGAGAATTCTGTTTTCCTTTTAAAATGCTATAAATCTTTGTCTCTTCAGAGGGGATGGTGAACCTGCTCTCCTTCAGATATTGCTGGACTTCAGCTCCCATCATCCCTGATCATTGGCTGGGGAAATGGACAGCATTTGGAGGGCTACAGATTTCCCCCCGCCTCTCAAGTTGATCGTTGCTGAAAGTTGCCTTTGAAATTTTTGTGACAAGTTGATACTTTGCTATTAAGGAGAACAGATTCTGCCAAAGACGTATTTCTCAGGAAGTTGGCAATGGGAAGCTGTTTTCATTTTCTGGAATTATCATGGATGTTTATGCTAACTTAACACTTGTTCTATCAGCTGCAATTAGAAGCATTACTGAACATGTAGTTCCTTTTCTGTTCTGGCTAGTGTGCTTACTTGGGAAGTACTTATCTGCTATCATTACCAATGTACTATTTTTTTTTACCAGCCCAAAATTTGTGCATGTTTCACAAGGCGTCACGATGCATTCTAATCTAAGGCATCTCAGAAAACAACATATGCGGTAGTAGTTGCCGTTGTTGGCAACCATCTGTCCCAAGAGACAATGGAATGCGCCTCTAGGGGTGAAGTCAAACTGCTGCGTTAGCAGCACTGACGTGACCTCCCTAGGGTGCAGGCCTGGGCAGTGTGTATGGAAGTCCTGGTCTGTCCAGATGACAAGACCTCTATCCTGGCCTCATTGAAGTGGTCCAAAGCAAAGCAGAGGAATACATATGGTACTAGCTTGGCTGCAGTAGTTGATGAAAGAAGCATACAAGGCACCACACAATCACCTTAGAGATTCCACTCTGGATTTGTGTAAGGTTTACTCATTAGCCTTTTCTTCTCCTGAAGATATCCCATAGAGTTTTCCTTCTCCTAGATTAGGGTTACCAGACGTCCCCGGTTCCTGGGGACAGTCCCCAGATTTGCAAATCTGTCCCCAGGAAATGTGGCAGTGGCAGCCTCAGTAGCCCGGAGCCAGCCTAGTAGCGCAGTTGGCTCTGGCTGGCTTCAGAAGTTGCTCGCTGCCATGGCACCTGCCATTTTTCCTCGCCGGAAGTCCCCATATGATGTGCCTTGTGCGCATATTATGGGTCTTGTGCGATCTCCTGCCCCCTTCCCCCCCTTGTTTTGACTGATTGGGGGAGGATCGAGAGTAGCGGGTGAGCGGCCATTGCCCAATTTTTTTAAAACTCTGTGCATTTATGTTTCTCAGGGTGCGAAAGAAGGACTTTGCACCTTTATACATATGCATGTATGCTTGGGCCCAGGGTCTTTTGCCTCACTATCTCCACTACTGACTCCCTGTTGCTATTCAGCTTTAAAAAAAAGGGGGAGAGTCCCCGGATTCATTGAAAAAATTATGGTAACCATATCCTAGATGGGCTACCTTCCCAAACTGATGAGCCCCACCTCCCCACATCGGCTTTCAATGTGTAACTCAATTCATGAGAAAATTGGGACAATGTAGGGCAGACTCTCACATTCCTAAGTTGGATTCCACAATTAACAAGGTGTTTTGAGATGGATTTGGGAGTTCTGTTGCTTTGTTTTTTCCAGAAAGTTAAATGCATGATTTTGCTGCCCGGGGATTGTGGGACCTGCAGCCCAAAACATCTGGAGGGCACCAGATTGGCGAACACTATTACAGACCATGTTTGAGGGTGTCAGCATGTGTTTATTCATAAACCACTTCTTTTCCATTACTGCATCCATCTGCATTATAAAAATAAATAAACAATCAAGACAAAATATGTGTATGTGTGTGAGAGAGCGAGAGTCCTTAAATATATTTTTTCTCGCTTTTTTATTTAAATGCATTTTGTTTGCAAAAATGCATTTTGTTACTGATTTTGTGTGCTGGGAACCACTACTGCAAAATCTGGAGAAGTGTAAAATCCAAGACATTATAATGATCTGATCTGTGCTTTAATCCTGGAGGCAAAGGTTGGATAAATTCATCTTGAAATTAGCAGAAATCAATTTCCCCAAGCATCCCTAATGCAAACGTTTTCCTATATCTATATAGGACAGCTATAGGGTGCCCAGATTGCATGCGATTTCCTAGAGCCATTTTTCTGAACACTGAGCTGCCAGCCTAGTTCCTCCTCTACAACACACAGAGAATGTCAGTAGATTTGGCATTCAACTGGCAATGGGAGGAGAGGCAAGAACTTTAATACAAAAGGAACCATTTGGGACCCCAGAGACAGTGGGTGCTAGTGCTGCTGACAAGAGCGACGGGTTCCATTTCTGTAAGCATTAGTCCTCTGGTCTCCAGAGTGCATAGAATAAGCAAAACCCCAAGGAGAACTGAAAGCACATACTGCCATGTGTGGGTTTAAATACAAAGCCAGGCAGCCAGAATGTAGCTTTGATGAAGGACCTAGGGAAACTGAATGGTGCCAATAATCCTGTAATGTAAGCTGGTATGCCTTTCCTCCCCATCCCCACTTAACAGCTTCCTCAGTCCCCACCACCCTTATTTCATACCCTCCAAGGCAGGTTTACTCAGAAGTAAGGAGCTCCCATTTAGTTCAATGTGGTTTCAATTGGCATGGGGTGTGGGAGGCACACCCTCCAACATGCCTCAGATGAAAATGTCCCTACAGTGGTACCTCGGGTTAAGTACTTAATTCGTTCCGGAGGTCTGTTCTTAACCTGAAATTGTTCTTAACCTGAAGCATCACTTTAGCTAATGGGGCCTCCTGCTGCCGCTGTGCCACCGGAGCACGATTTCTGTTCTCATCCTGAAGCAAAGTTCTTAACCTGAGGTACTATTTCTGGGTTAGCGGAGTCTGTAACCTGAAGTGTCTGTAACCTGAAGCGTATGTAACCCAAGGTACCACTGTATTTTCATCTGAGGGATGGTGAAAGGTATGGAATCAATGGATTATGAGAGCCTTCTCAAGAGTTTCACACAAAGTCTAAAATGCATTTGGGCTACCATTTTCTTGCTTTCCCTTGATTCTACTATATTTGTGTTGAAGGATATCACTCAGATTCCATCCTCTCAGTTATTTTTATACTTTGAATTAAATGCACGCGTGCACACACCGTAGCTGTCAACGTTTCCCTTTTTTAAAGGGAAATTCCCTTATTCCGAATAGGATTCCTCGCAAGAAAAGGGAAAAGCTGACAGTTATGGCACACACACACACACAACATCTCCAGAAAGATAAATGCAGGAAGCAGCCAAGGCTAAAGTTAGAATACGCTAATCTTTTTTTTAAAAAAAGAAAAACCTGTGTAGATGGCCTATTTTCAATACTTGATAAATTCCCTGAATGGCTTTCAGTTACTTTATAGTCTATAAGTACTTCTCCCATTTGAGAATGCTTATATTCACCCCTCAATCTGTTTAAGCGCTGTGTGCTTTGCTTCATCCCAACAGTCTCAGATAAAACTAGTTTTGCTACCATTATTAATAGTCTGATCTAAGAAATTATTTTGTTCGTGGTATTCTAAGAACCTTACATTCCTCCCCCAAACAATGGCATAAAAAGAATCAACAGAATTATTCCCCCAGCTATGTGCAATAATTTGGTTTTTTGAGTGTTGTGTTCCCATCTATGCTATTTTGGACAATCATGTATTCACACGATGCTGCCAAATGACATTTGTCAGCCATTTTTTACTTAGAGATGGGAGGAATTCTATAAAAAAAAAAAGAAAGAAAAAAAGATTGTGGCTTACCAGGACAAGAAGTGACAGTGGAAGGCTTTTGGGCAATATATATATATACCCTGGAATGACACTATATAGTGATACAGCATTATCCAGTTAGAGGTATTGTGGGAGAATTGCTTGCAACTGTGTTGCCACCAGTACTGACAGATCAATACATTTAAAAAATGGAACAGAACAGTCTCCCACCAAATATGCTGCTGCCAGTACCAGATATCTCAGCATGCCTCCAAGCCGATTAATAGTTTTATTCCTACAGGGATGCGGGTAGCGCTGTGGTCTAAACCACTGAGCCTCTTGGGCTTGCTGATTGGAAGGTCGGTGGTTCGAATCCCTGCAATCCCTGCAATCGAGTGAGCTCCCATTGCTCTGTCCCAGCTCCTGCCAACCTAGCAGTTCAAAAGCACACCAGTGCAAATAAACAAATAGGTACCGCTGCGACGGGAAGGTAAATGGCATTTCCGTGTGCTCTGGTTTCCATCACAGTGTCCTGTTGCGCCAGAAGCGGTTTAGTCATGCTGGCCACATGACCCGGAAAGCTGTCTGTGGACAAACACCGGCTCCCTCGGCCTGGAAGTGAGATGAGCACCGCAACCCCATAGTCACCTTTGACTGGACTTAGCCGTCCAGGAAGCCTTTACCTTTTTATCTTTACCCTCTGCAAATACCATTTCTTCTTTCTCTCCCTTTGTCTCACCTAACCCCTCTTCCAATGGAGAAAAGAAAAGAAAAGCTGGAAGCTTTACTCTAGGTAAAATTCCACTATGCTCATGCCCCCTAATTTCTTTCTTGCTCTCTGCTTCCTTCCTGTCAACAATGAACCAAAATTGTTTTAACAAGCCATCAAATTTTGCAGCCAGAAAATGGGTGTTACAAAATGGACATGGAAGACTTTCAACTTGGCCCTAAACTTAATCATCTCACTAGCTCATCCAATCAGTGCAAATGTTTTCTCTGACTCAAGTATGATACAATACAACTTTGATCTTAATTGAATAATTTAGGCAAAAACACTGCACAAGTGACAGCTTGATTTTAAAGGGCTTTTTTTGGGAGAGGTGTCAAACTCTCGAGGACACTTTCTACATTCTAGAAAGAACGAGGAACAGTTTGGGAAGTCCGTCTAGAATTTGTAAAGCCTAAAGTTTTCATTACTGTGATCTCCAGATGTTGGTAGAATAACAACTGCCACTATCCCTGACCATTGGTCATGCTTGCTGGGCCTGATGGGAGTTCGGAGTCTAACAACATCTGCAATGACACTGGTTCCCCATTGCTAGTGTAGAAGAACCACAACAGACAGACCCCCCCCCCATAGCAGTCAACTTCTCCCTTTTCTTGTGAGGAATTCTATTCGGAATAAGGGAATTTCCCTTTTAAAAAGGGAAACGTTGACAGCTATGCCCTTAACGGAAAGCATAGATATATGTGATCTGGTTAGATCATATATGTCAGGAGAGGGGCCTCCAGGTATTGTGGAACATCATCTCCCATCACCCCTAGCCAATGGCCATCTTTTAGGACTTATAGAAGCTGCAGTTTAGCAACATCTGGAGGGACAATCATTCCCCATGCCTGACCTATGCTGATCGATTTCTCTACCTGCAGATGATAAGCTTTGACTTCATTACCACTCTTTTGAATCATTTAAGGCTCTTAGCGTTGTTGTCGCTGTTATTCACAAAGCAAGCATACTTTTATATAATTTGTCTGGCCTTTTCAAATGATGTATTGCATTCCTTCCCCAAGCTATTTCATAACAGAACCAAATGCATTTTATGGGCTTGCTGCAACATCTGAAAGTGGCAGGTAACAACCGTTAAGGGTTTTGTTTTCTTTACCTTTTAACCCTGACATTGGCTCTTTGTCAAATTAATGGGCTTGCTTATGTACCCTGCACTTGACATGCTGCTGTTAATTCTTTTAACTGCAGACACAGGTACAGAAACAATGCTGAATCCATAAAGCTTAGTCTTTCTGGATCTTTTCCCACTTGTACTTTCTGTCTAATAACAGTATTTTATTTTATTTTTTTAAAAAAGAAGAAAATGATGAAGTTTAGTGTCTGGTACAAGTTCTGGAAGAGAGCCACACCCAGAGTTGTTGTTTTTTTAAAAAATAATTTTTATTAAGTTTTACATTTTTATCGTAATAACATCATATCAGATCACAAAAGAAAAAACGATTCCCAGATTCCCTCCCCCCACGACTTCCCTCAACTTACTCTTCCGGTTTTTTACATATTAACGTCTCCTGTTTGCTTTATTATATCTTAATATAAAATTCTTTAAAATCAGTATTGTTATGTTCTTATCATTTTAACATCATCTTTGTAAATTCTGTATTCATGTTGTGAATTGTGTTTGCTCAAATCCTGCTAGTGAGTCCATTTCTTTACATTGTTTCTGTAGATACAACATAAATGGCTCCCAGTCTTTACACCCAGAGTTTGACACTTGTGAGACAGTGTGATGTAGTGGTTAGGGTGTTAGACTAGGGGCTCAGCTATACAGCTGCAAATAAAATATTTTAAATGTCTTGTAGAGTGCAATATACAAATGTGACACTAGATGACGATGGTGAGCTATGGCAAATTCAATATATTTTTCAAAATGTTTTTTTAAAAAACAAAACAAAACAAAACAAAAACAACATTTTCACAGCATTTCTTATATGTGTGTAGATTCCACCTAGGATCTGAGACACTAGGGTTCATATCGCTACTCAACTATGAGCACCCACCCACCAGTGATCATCCTTTCCTCCTAAGGCAGGCACAGGCAAACTCCGGCCCTCCAGATGTTTGGGACTACAATTCCCATCATCCCTAGCTAACAAGACCAGTGGTCAGGGAGGATGGGAATTGTAGTCCCAAACATCTGGAGGGCTGGAGTTTGTCTATGCCTGTCCTAAGGTTTTGTGAGCAATTTACTGTGTTCTCTGTGTGTTGTGCAGCGGAGTTGCACACACAAGCATGCACACACACAGTGTTAGAGTACTGTTGATGCAAATCAGAAAGCCCTTTCTGCTTTCAAAGCCCTGAGAACAACAACAGGCACTCATAGGCAGAGACGATGCATTTGCGGTCTTCTCAGTCATAACACTAGAACTCAGGGACATTCAATGAAGCTGAATGTTGGAAGATTCAGCACAGATGAAAGAATGTACCTTTTCACTGTAGTTTTACATTAAGAGCAAGAGTGCACCAAGCACTAATAATTATCCTCCATGCTTGTGAAGGCCTAAGATCATTCCTCCATTTTTTCAGATGGAGGAAGTCTTCCTCTTTGAATCTAAAAGCCTAGCTCCTTACCGTGGCTTTACAATGTTTACATTAAGCAATATAAGAGAAAATTTTGCTTGGTGTTCCAGTGGGTTGCATGAGAGACTGTAGGCATATGAAATATCCAAAAAATAAAAAATAATAATAAATGCAATAGTTTGCAGAATTCACAGAGAAACAAATACAGTGGTGCCCCGCAAGACGAATGCCTCGCAAGACGGAAAACCCGCTAGACAAAAGGGTTTTCCGTTTTTGAGTTGCTTCGCAGGACGAATTTCCCTATGGGCTTGCTTCGCAAGACGAAAATGTCTTGCAAGTCTTGAGATTTTTTTTTTGCTTTCCCCCCCCCCCTTTATCTAACCTGCTAAGCCTTTAATAGCCTTTAATAGCCTTTTAGCAGCTAATCCGCTAAGCCTTTAAGCCTTTAATAGCCGCTAAACCGCTAATAGCGCTAATCCGTTAAGCCGCTAATAGGGTTGCTTCGCAAGACGAAAAAACCGCTAGACAAAGACTCTCGCGGAACGGATTAATTTCGTCTTGCGAGGCACCACTGTAATGTACTTCTCTGTCAGTTCTGCAAACTATTGCATATTCCCCCCCCCCCCCCACTATATCAGGGTATCTTTGCCAGTTTGAATACAACTTCTCATGAATATTGCTAAATAGTTTTAGGATAGTGGTGAGCCCTCTGACAGTGATTCGTGAACTGCTGCGATACTATAGAGTGTTCATATATGTTTCAGTTGAAGCTCTCAACAATAGGTTTCCAAAGTTTTCAGCTTCAGGGAGGGAAGTGAATCAGCAATTTGGTGGAGGATCCCACAGCCAGATCCAAGGTATGATTATTTCCCACCTAGTCATTTTCACACTTTGGCAACCTATTTGCAAAAACTAACAATTCCAATATACAGATATACTGCCTTCAGTTGTACATGAGGGTCGGTTTCAAAAAAATCCCACTGGAAAAATGGTTATGTCCCTGTGGAGATGGCAGTATTGAGTCAGTGGCTCATGTGTTCTGGCTTGCGCTCTGTATAAAGATTTGAGGAGTGAGGTCATTACCCCTCTATTATTGTCCATGCTGGGTTGCTCAACCATTGATACTGTGTCCTTTCTTTTAGCAGAACAAGATGATTAGCTGACAGCAAAAACTGCAAAGTTTTTAGCGGGTGCAATTAGAATAAGATCTTTTATTTGATTATTGATGTAAACCCCCAAAATGTATTTTACATAGTTAGGTTTTTACCTCTCTCTCCAGTACATTTTATTTTATTTTACTGCTATGGCTAGCGGCTGATGTAAATAAATATTCTATCTATCTATCATCATCATCTATCATCTATCGATCGATCGATCTATCATCTATCTATGCCACAGCCAGAAGGGGTTTTGTGGGCTAAATACAAAAGGCTGAGCAGGAAAAGGTAGCAGGATTTTAAGGAAAATAAGGAGTGCAGAAGTCTGACACAAGGTTGTTACAGGAAGAGAGAAGGTCAAGCCATGAGCTGAAAAACAGTTAAGCAGGTGCAAATAAAGGAATATAGAGGAGCAGAGACAGCAGAGACCCAAAAATACAGTTAAAATGACACCTAGGGCAATTGAAGTTACACGACAACTCTTTCCACCACATTGGTTCACAACTGATTTTGTCCAGAAACTTACACATAAAGAGAGAGCCTGTATGGTAGAAGTAGTTAATGTGTCACACTAGAATTGGAAAGACTTTGGTTCAAATTTTCACTTAGGCATAAAGCTTGCTGGGTGACCTTCAGCCAAACACTATCTCTCCCCAGTGGTTTCAAATTTCAGCGGCACTTTCTGTGACGCCAAAATTCAGCATACTCCCCCATTCTGGCACTTGTCTTCCATTCTAAGTCATTGTCGCGGCACCCCCTGCAGCGACCATTGTGGGCAACCCAGTTGCACTCCCCTAAATCTGCCTCTGCTCCCAGACTTACATATAAGGTTCTTGTGTGAGGATAAAAAGCAGGAAAGCATCTTAGAAGAACAATAGGATAAAATGACAGCCAGACAGTCAATATTGCTTGAGACGGCTTTCCCAAAACATTTTAACTGAAAGAACTTCTCAGCTTTGGCCACTAGAAACCTGTCAGCATTTATATCAGATGTGGGGAATGGTTGGCCTTCCAGATGTTGAGGAACTACAAAGATGGCCAAGGGCCAGGGATGATGGGAGAGGTAGATCAGCAACATCTGTAGGGGACAGAGATTCCCCATAAATGATTTACATGTATACAGTGCAGGCTAATGGGTGTAATTGCAATCATTTTTCATGAAATGAATGATTTAGTGGGTGGGAAAATGAATTTTAGAAGCAGTGTGTATTAAGAGAAAAGACCCTTTCAACCAAGCTGAGCAAGATCATATTAGCATGCGTGTTAGACCTATTTTATTTCACACTTGGAAAGAAATGAGACAATAGTAGTTTAACACTTTGTAAAGTAAAATCATTATAGTATAGGCTAGAAGATGCAGCCTTAACTCAGCCTTAACAATATGTAAAACTCACCATTAAAAGGTTTCTGTATGGGAGAAATCACTAAAGGTCTTTGAAAAAGAAATGCATCTGATGCCTGATTAAAATGAACTGTATTTTTATATGAGCTCTTTTCACTAGGAATTCAGGGCCAGTCTTCTTTAGGGTGTGCATGGGTGCAGAGAGGGGAGAAAACAGGAACTTGGTTCCTGACGGGGAACAATTCAACATCACGCTAAGACGAAATGTTAAGGCATTTTGGAATGACACACCCCTTACTCCCCCACACACAGTTCCAGGGGTTCTCCCACTTTTCTCCCGAGCCAATTTTGGGGGGGTGCTGGGGGAGGAGAGGGAGGAAAGCACCATTGCATAAGCATTGCACAGGGCTTCCGCTGACAGGACACATTAGCTGAATCCCACCCTCAGTCTTCACGTTCAGGAACAGAGCCAATTTTATTTTATTTTTCTAAATAGTAAATTTTATTAGTATTTTCCACACCGAAAAAACTGAAAAATAGCAATACACAAAACACAAAAACAAGCATATAAAAAACCAAATCAAAATCTTACAAATTAATAATATAAACACTGAAAATGAAAACAAACATTGACTTCCACCAATCCCACAGCACCTCCTTTACCTCTCATTGTATCTTCCTGTTTTCCTGTTTTCTTTATCATCTCTATCCTAACATCTAGATATAAATCCCTCTTTCTTATCCTTTCACTTCACAAGGTTATTCCAGACTCAGCCAGATTTCTGTCCTTGAACCTTGGCTTTTAAGGTATTCATTTAGGCACTCCCATTGCTTTTTCACTTCACTTTTTGGTTTTTGCCTTATTATATCTGTCAATTTGGCTAATTCTAAATATTCTGAAAGCTTACATAACCATTCTCCACTAGTGGGAACCGAGCCAATTTTAGCACCTGCTCGTTAATTGTTTCAAGCACTATCAGATCAATGAGTGCAAGATTTGTCTCAGGTTAAAGACCAGCAGAAATGGCCAATACAGGCAACTCAGTCCCATCTCTGCAGAAAAATGTTAAGATGGCCTGCATTGGAAATTCCCCCATGGCCCAGACAGTAGGATCATGGGCCCAGTTCTCTGGCAATCCTTCCCAGCTGAGTTCTGACATGTACTCTCCCTGTTGAACTTCTAGCACTGCTAAAGATTTTTTAAAAATGATCATTCCTTTATCTCAGCAGACATTTTGAGTAAGTTTTCTGATTTCACAGTTTTAATTTCAGTTTATTCTAACTTTCTAGCCTTACTGCTTTGAGACTACCGCATGAAGTGGTGTATGCATTGCTGAAATAAAATAAGTAAGATCTGAGGCTCTATCAACAGTAATAAATGAAAGAAGGCTAATGCAGCAATTTGCACTGCAAGCAAATTTTCTTTATACACTGGGATCTCAGGATGGAACGACAGTAACCTGTTCCTAACTGCATCCTGTACTATGAACAGAATCTCATCAGTGCTGCCTTTGGTACAAAACATGCATTAGAAGAGACAACAGGGAGAACAGCAAAAAAGAAAGGAAGGAAGGAAAGAAGATGCTAATTTTCTCACTAACCTGATTGACAGGCTGTTTCCCCTTGTTTGGAATTTATTTTATGAAGGCACAGCTGTTCTTTATCTTACTAGCAATTTTCAGGTCGTTGTTGAATGTGGGCCAGAACCTGAGTTGCTTGATAATTTTTGTTGTTGTTGTTAAATTTCTAAGTCACAATTTAATGTGCATTTATTTCCAACACAATCAATATGGATGCCATACCAATTTGGACTCCTTTAGATTTATTTCCTTAGCCTTCCATTGACTCATGCAGATGTGATTTACAGTCATCAATAAGTTCCTTTCTTTAGTTGGTTCTGAGTGTGCCCTTTGATTTATAAGTCTCTTTCACTCTCTCTTTTAACAACTGAGAGCAGAAGAAGAAGAAGAAGAGTTTGGATTTGATATCCTGCCTTTCACTCCCTTTAAGGCGTCTCAAAGCGGCTAACATTCTCCTTTCCCTTCCTCCCCCACAACAAACACTCTGTGAGGTGAGTGGGGCTGAGAGACTTCAAAGAAGTGTGACTGGCCCAAGGTCACCCAGCAGCTGCATGTGGAGGAGCGGAGACGCGAACCCGGTTCCCCAGATTAGGAGTCTACCGCTCTTAACCACTACACCACACTGGCTCTCTCAGCAGGGTGAAAACAAAGCAAACAAGCCTGACACTCTGAAAGCAAACTGATGTAACACAGGCTGCAATCCTAAACAAAATTAAGAACACAGGAAGCTGCCCTATACTCAGTCAAACCATTGACAATTTTGTAGTCACTTAATGGCTATGAATTTCCAGAATTTCAGACAGGTGACATTCCCAGTCCTACCTAGAGGTGCCAAGGATTTAACCTGGGATCTTCTGGATAAAAAGCTGGTGCTCTTTCACTGAGCTCCAGCCATTTTCCATGGTTCTTTCTGGTTCAGGTGATCTTTCATGGTCACAGAAGACAGTGGGACTTTCCGTCAGGTAAACATGCATAGGATGGTGCTAGCATGTGCTAACAATGCAATCCTAACCAATCCCACGACTATTCAGAAGTCCTAATGAATTTGATGAGGCTGGCTCTTAGTAAGTGGGCTTATGACTGCAGATGAAGATGCTAAAAGAGATTGGGAGATGTGATGACTTCTGGATGGCTGAAATGCAACCCACTGTACAACATTGTCCATTTCTGCCTGGTAGAAGCTCTCCAGGGTCTCAGACAGAGATCTTTTCCAGCCCTGCCTGGAATGAAAACGAATGTTGTCTGCCAGGGAGCTGTGGCATTTCCTGAATATATTTCAAGCAAAGCTAGCCATAAGGCTCACCAAAGCAGGATGGATTTTGCAAGGTGCATAATGTATAGTAATGAAGGGACCTGATGGAACATTCCATGTTTTGACATCCACCTGGGGGAAAAACCTCTCTCTGATAGTCACCTGCCTGTCTTCAGAAGACAATGATGAACAGAAAAGACCCTCTGATAAACATCTGAGTTGACAGGCAGGTTGACACAGTTGTATAGATATCCCAGCCTGAGGCCATGTAGGGCTTTAAAAAGGTCAATGTCAGCACTATGAACAGAGCTCAGAAACAAACCAGGAGCCAACGAAGACCTTTTAACGCTGGAGTCATGTTCACAGCATTCAGCCTCTTTTTGATGCCTTTGTCCATGTATATGACTGTGCCTCTCTCTAACAAAAAGGATTGCTTCCCCTTGTCTCTCTTAGCTGACCCAGCACAGCAAAGCCCAGGAACATGAGCATCCAGGAACATCTATTGGAGGGGGTCTTCTGGGAAATTCTTATCCAGCAGTCTGCATACCTCTGAGATTATCTCTGCTCACTTATTTGTGAGAAAGGGCTTCAAGAACAAACCCCAAGGAAAAATCTGTACCCAGTGCCTTGCAGGACATCTTTGGGAGAAGAAAAGGCTAAGGAGTAAACCCTACACAAATCCAGAGTGGAGTCCTTAAGACTGTTCGGTGGCATCCTGTTCGCCTCCTTCCAGCAACTGGTGCAGCCAAGCTGGTGCCAGATGTATTGCTCTGCTTTCCTTTGAGCCACATTATCGGGGCTGAGAGTATTGTCATCTGGGTAGCCCAGGACCTCCATACACACTTTCCAGACTTGCGCCCCAGGAAGATAATTTGGTGCTGCTCGTTCAGCAAGGACAGTGTGGGTGGCAGCAGTTATGAGTCACTGGTCTCTGTAGCCACAGCTGGTGCTGTGATTCTCCAGCGGTTTGACTTCACCTTTGGAGATGCACTCCTTGTCTCTTGAGAGATGCCAACGACAACCGCCTGCGTGGATCCTTGTGACCCTCCCAGCCAGCCACTGAAATATCACTACGAACTTCACAACTACAGAGATCTGCCTCTGTTCCAGGCAAGCTTCCAAGTACATAAAAAGTGCAAAGCAAAAACATGCCAACACAATAAGGAAGGCAACAACAACCCCCCAAGATTAAACTGTGGAGTAAAAAGGTATTTTATCAGAAGGTGCACAGTAAAGTTGGCATTGTGTACTAGAAATGCCTTTAAGCAAAACACATCATCACATTTTTACCAACTCCTGTTCAAAGCTGTAGATTGACCTAAAACAACAACACACACACAAAATATTAATGCTCTGTTATTAAGCATTTCTAATGGTCTTAACTATGGTCCAATTGCCTTGCTGTGGGTGGGTCACCATCAACGTATCACCTTCCAAAGGAGTTTGTCCTTTAGGGTTGGCACTTTGGAGGGGATGGAAGGTATGGCTGACGCTCCATTTTTGTTTCCCTTCAACTAACTAGCAGTGGTAATGGTATGTTAGCTAACAGCTTAAAACACTGTTCCTTTTTTTCAGGTATGCTGGGGCATTTGATTATTTCTGCAGCACCTATTCTTATTGGTATGTTGATTCTTAATTTTTGTGACACTTTATCAAACGATTGTTTGAATATTATGAATTATAACCTGCCTTGGGAACCTTATAATCCAGGGGAAAATACTTTAAATATCTAAATATTCAGCAACACTCACCTTCTGATTACTATTTCTCCCCCATATATCTTCTTTGATAAAGGTGATACGAAAGCAATTTCTTCAACAGAACTCTTCTGTACTTTGTCTATAGCCATCTATGAACAAAGATGTTTACGAACTAAAACAGAATGATAGCTCACTAGGGTTAAATCATTAGATCAAAGAGACATGAATAGTTTCCCAAGAATTTCATCCAAATACTTTTAAATATCAACTGCAAGGACAATCTTATTGCATTTCTATGCCCAAAATTCATCTATCTATCTATCTATCTATCTATCTATCTATCTATCTGTATAAAATCCCTGTCTGCTATTCATATTTCAACTGTATTTGCATATGGAAAAGAAGGTTTGTTTAATCTTTTGCCAAATACTTAATCTTTGAAAAATCTCTGCTGAGTCTATTTGAATAATGAGAGCACCTGCCTACCATGGTAAAGCTGATGAGCCCCAAGCAAAATATCTACATGTTAAAAGATGTGTGCACGAACTCCACTACGCTAGTGGAAGTTGAGATACGCAGCTGGCATGAAAAAACATACCAGCAGAACTGCCCGGATATGCTGGCAGAATACTCTGCCAGTTCAGCTGTTTTGCCAGCCAAGATGTATCTTGTCAGAATTATATTGGACAAATACCCTTTGCCTCTAGCCCTGCAGTGGGGAAAAGCATCTCCCATACAGGTGATATGCTCAATTCTTTCTGCAGATAAGTCCCAATTTACCCCCATAGCTGGCGGACAAGGGCAAAGCACCCAACCCATAATCTATGGCCTGTGAAAGTGTGGGGGAGAGGACTGTTTTTATTATGATTATTTTGCTATTAGGCTGTCTGTCAGTAGGCTTTTTACTATGTTTTTATCACTGATCTTTTGTAATGTGTTTCTAATGATGTATGCTGCCATGAGATCTTTTGATAAAGGGCAGTATATAAATTAGGGAAAAACCATTAATAACAATAACCAAGGGAAGGGGAAACGCTTGCTGTAAAGTAGAACTAACGGGTGATTCTGTACTGTGGGAGGGATTGCACTAGCAGGACGCAGTGCAATAAGTCCTGCTAGTGCAAAAAAGTGTTCCCTTCTTCTTACCCTCTGCCCCCCTCAAAAAAAAGTAGCTCTAGAGGGTTGGGAGAACCCTCAGAACAGTGCGGAGAAGATGGATGTGGGGAGAGATGGGAAATCATTCCATCTGGCAAGCAGTAATGCTTGCATGGGCAGAAAGATCATAATAGCATGAGGTCGGATTCTGCTCAGGGTCTCTTTCCCACCGTCCCATGGACAAGCAAGCTCTGGGGAAACAGTGAGATGAAAACAAATTGCAGGTAGCCCCTGGTCTGTCTGTCTTTGTGTCTCTCTTCTCCAGCTCTCTCACTTCTATATGTGGACAAGAGCAAGGGAAAGGGGGTCTGGACCACTGCTGGCATCCCCTCCTCCTGCAAGGAGGTAGGTATCCACCTGGCAGGGTGGGGCAGAGGTGGAGTCTACACAAGAAGGAGCACTGCAGCCATGAACTCCTGAGGAGACCACATTTGGACAGTGCTTGGGAGCTTCACCTGTGTTGCAGGTGGGAAGGGGAACAAGGGCTCTGGTCCCACATGGCTGACACAGCTTGGATGGCCAACTTTGCCACCTCCACTACTTAAGGCAGTTGACCCCCCCCCAACTGGAGTTGCTGGGAAATTGCAGCAGTTTTCCTGGTGTGGCCCAGGGTCTGTAGGGTATGGACCAGCTGACGACCTAGGCCTTCCACGTGGTTCTTGGCCCTGGAAGGGACGCTGAGGGTCGTCTAGGTCAACCCCTTGCAATGCAGGAATCTCAACTATTCGTGACTGATGGCTGTCCAACCTCTGCTTGAAAGCCTCCAAGGGAGGAGAGTCCACAATTTCCCAAGGGACTCTGTTTCACTGTTGAACAGCTCTTACTCTCAGTCTTCTCTTTTCCAGGCTAAACATACCCAGCTTGTGGTCTACGATTACAATGTCTCAGTGCTCAAGGGAGACACAGTATTGTGTTTTATTCTACCTTGTCTTCTCATCCCCACCCCCAAAAATTGAACAGGTATTCAAGCTGGTAGAATTGTTCCAAAATTCATTGCGGTATACCCTCGAGGGTACATTCTGGAGCCATAGGTACACAGAAAGCTGCCTTCTACTGAATCAGAGCATTAGTTTCCCAATCTCACTATTGTCTACACTGCCTGAACCTGGGACCTTCTCCATGGAAAGGAGAGGCTGCATCACTGAGCGACACCCCTCCCCCCATTTTCCTCATCTCAGTCACTGAAGCAGATGCCAGCCCTAGCATATGCATATCAATACAACAGTCTTATGTACACACACTTTGGAATTGGGCTTATTGAAGTCAATGGGACATACATCTGAATAAACACAGAGGAGCAGAAGAGGCCTTCACAGCACTTAAAAATGGAGCGCAAAACCATTGCACCCTTTGCTGCTTTTCATCTGCCTTTGACCCAAGCCCCTTGTGCTACTGCAAGATCCTTTGAAAATACTTTCTTCTTTTAAATAATGAAAAAAACCGTAACTGCGTAAATGCTCTCTCATGTGATCCTTCTGATGTGCCAGTTAGAGTTACCATATAATGTTTCTTCTGGGGAATACGAGGGGTCTGAAAAGGAAATGTTTTGAGCAAGTAGCTAGGGTGAGGATATTGTAGCCGATATCTCAGCTCTCTATCTGTCAGACACAATTTTTGTTGGGGGAGTCAGATTGAAAGAGATAGGTCCAAGGGACTGCTCTTTAAGGAAATTAAATTATTATCCTGATAACGTTGCAAACTGTGACTAGAAAGGCTGCATGCTTCACGACACAGAAGTATTCTCCCGTACAAAGCTGAGAAAGATGAATGGTGTTGACTTCGAACCTAACTCCCACCTACTGAGTGTTGGGAAATAAACTACTGGAGCAAAGTCAGAACACCCAAAATGACAACAGAGATGCTTCTTTAGCTTATTTAATACTCCTACATAGCTGGGGGCATCTACTTCCACATTGATATTTTGCAGGAATAAGGTATGACAGTAGTAATATGTTTATCCTGTCAACATCCTGCTTGATCTTTCTGATCTTGATCTTTTGTGTGCCTCATTCTTCCTCCCATCGTTACTTAACTTGCCCTTGTAAAACTCGTGAGCGGCTCTTGACAAACTCTTCTCTGAGATACTTGGAAATCTAGATTTTCAAAGAGACAACAACAACAGCAAAAACTCACAAGCAATTCTTTTCTTTTCTCTCCACCCTCTGTTTGTCTTGCACCAACATTTTACTTCTTTAAGTAAAGTCTTGAAATTGCCACAGATGTTAAATTGCAAAGAAACCAATGGAAATGTATGCAGACATAAAGCTTGCGAGACCAGATAAAATACCTGGTTGCATCCTTTCCCTTCAAGTAAAGTTCCAAAGGTGGGGGTGGAAATGCACATTGGCACTCAGGATAAAGTTCTTCCCAGCCCCATTGGTCAATTGACTAGCAAAGATATGGTCAAGCGGTGGTCTTCATGCACTTGGTGAGAGTCTACGTGAAGATCTCGGCTCTGCAGAGTTTGATTGATCTTCATAATGCAATAATGTTTGTAGTCCCTGAGAAGTCCAAAGCTAAGCATCCTCAGGGTTAAGAAATGTTTACACCCAGTGGCAGTGACATTATAGACAAAGTAGCATAGGAAATATTATGGGATTTCCCCAACGCCAGTCGCACCATAGCCAGCTGGTTGTAAAGTCCTGAAAGCAATCTGCTAATTCACAATAGAGGAAGGGTGGTATTCAACTAAATTTTACTGAAGAGTAGAACCATGGAAATTAAAGCACATGACTAAGTCCATTAACTTCAGTGGGTCTACTCTGAGTAAAACTCAGTTGAATACCACAAGTTGAAAACACCAGTTGAATACCACAAGTGTCTCCTCCATCAGCCAACTATCTCAGTGCTGCTGATGTTCTGCAGGTTCATCTCCTGTGCCCCCAGCCTCCATCTTTTGGGTCCCTGGCTTTCCTCCTTTGTGGTATAAAACCCATAGTAGAAACGCCAGTTTGCCAACAACCTTGGATGGCAAAAATCCACCCCCCTTCTCTACAAGCCTAATGCTTTTAAGGACTATAGGCCTTCCCAGCACATCTGTAGTGGATATTGTGTAGTACTGTGTAGTACAGTTTCTTAAAAAAATTTCTTCACCTGCAAACAAGATTTCTCTTTCCTTTTCCTTTTCCAGGGAGCTTTAGAAAGGAAATAATGAATGCAAATGAGTCCTGGACAACAAGTTCCCCAGCATTATTCAGCATGCATTTAGATTTTTATTTTTTTTAAGTCTGTAACTCCACAAATTCAATATTAGGGCAGATTTAGTCCCTCTCCCCTTCCTACCGAACAGCTTATCTGTGGAGTATGGGCATTTTAAAAGGGAGCCCAGAGTGTGGGCGGAAGAGAATCCTAACTGTTCCATGCATACTCTATTGAACCAGAAACACCACATCTATTTGATGGCTGTCTATAGAAAATGTGGCACCATATACATACACTTATGAAGAACTCAATTATCCTATCAGTTATCACCATTCTCCTGCAGGGTACTGTTCTCTATAAGTCAGAGTAATATAGAACATTCCCCTTTACAGTGATACTGTTTCTTGTTTATTCTGTGGTCCAAATCACGGTGTTAGTTCTTGGCTTGAGAAACCCATAACAAACACCATAAGACTTACTCACCATGTCTACTAATTGCAAAGAAAAGCATATAAATCCAAACCAAGGCAAGCCATGCTTGTCCCAAGGTTAGATTAGCAGCACAAACTTTTCAGTGTTGATGCAATATTAGTAAAGGCTCACGTGCAACAAAAAGCAGATCGAGCCAAGAACAACAAGAATTCCACCTGTTCAAAGGGGTTCATTGTAAGTGGCATAGACGAATGCCTTAGAGGGTTTTTATTTTTGCGCAGGTTCCTCCTGCAAGAGGGTTGGGGGACCCTCCAGAGCAGCTGGGGGTTCCTCTCTGCACTGGCAGAGAAGAGGAAGCATTGCTGCTTATGTCCTTCAAAATGTGAGCAGCTGGCTGCACACCAAAATAGAGCGCTGGTATGACTGTTGATCTTCCAAACATAGGATAAAACAGTGTCTATTATAAACCTGTATGTTTTAAATACGGTCCACAACTGCTCATCTAGGAACAACACCAACAAAAAGGGACTTTTGGTGATGATCTGATATTACTACCCGCTACTCCTGCTGTTTATGTAAATGTTGCCAACATGATATTGGAAGGAAGCATGGGCCAAATGAAAGACAACTGGTGAGGGGAACATCAAGAAGGAGGGAAATGACATACTGCATAAGTCAAATTGACGTTTTGCTAGGGGCAGTGGCAGAGCTGACAAAGTAGTGAATAGCTATGGAGTAAAAACAGGTGGAGTAAGTGTACATAATGACTTGCATCCCTGGGGGGAAAAGAATGAAAACACCTTGTGATGTACAGTTAATAGCACCATGTATTTGATCAAGGGATGCTCTAAATTCCATAAATTTTGTGGGTGTTATATAACACCCTTCACAGGAGGCAAAGGAATGTGATAAATGGAAAGTAACCAGCACACACCAAAGCACTGGATAATCAACTACCTGTGTGCAAACCTAAACTTACAATCATGGTGTGCAGGCTTTCTCTACAATCAAAACTCTCCATATCAGAAATATAAATACCCCCATTTCCAGGATGGATTATGAAATAAGACAAATGAAATGTGTATTCCTGGTCCCAAACTGTGCCCACAATCAAATCCACAGTCCAGTCTTTGCATAGTAATTGTAACCTCAGTCAGAAAGTGGAGAGAGAGTCCAAGATACTCTTTCTGGTGGGCTGTGGTCAAAGTTTGCTTGTGAAATTAGACATTTGAACCCATGGAAAGAAAGACTGGAATTGGCTCTAAACCAAAATAGTTTAGGGGACTCCCAACGTTCTATTTAGTAGAGATTTCCATGAACTCTAGAATTTAGCAACCTACTGAGATCTTTTAAGCTAAGGATGGGCAAAAAAGCACTCAAACATTTAAAAGATATTCCTCTGTGAAAATGAGGGCTGCTTTTTTGCTGCTTTGGCAGCAGAGGAGAAGTTGTCTCCAAACGTTTCAGAAGAGATTTGTTGCTTCCTTCAGTGGGTCACACCATGAAGTGTTGTTGCCAGGAAGATATGGAGAGAGTCTCACACTGATTCCTACTAGCTGTGCTTTCCTAGTAAACACAGAAGTCAGAAAACAGGAACTAACCATGGTGCTGATCCCTATCTGGATTTCATTTAAATGACTTGCATTGTTTCTCAATCATTTCATTGTGCTTGTTTAACTAAGTACATTTAAAGCAGAGAGTGTAAAAGGAAGAATTCATTTTCACTTATTTTTATTGCCTTGGCTATATATTTTTGTACTTTTACAAGTTAATGCATTTGCATTTAAATTCCAGTGATTTCTGCACTTGTTTCTTTCTTAGAAGTCGAATATTGCCTACATCCTGGTCATACTAGTTGACTAAATATTGTTGTTTCAGGAGGAGACTGAAGGTAATTTGAAAAACTTAATATTGTGACACAAGAAGACTTCATTTACCAAGGGTCAAAATACTCCTAGTTGGAATTTTCCCAGGTCATGAGTGGCTTGTACCATACCAAACAAAACAAACCAGAGGCAGAAAGTCTGTGTTTTTCTGGAGAGTGGGGGAATGGGGGACAATATATTTAGTTATATTTAGTGGGTTGGAATTGTTGCTATAGAAGATTTTCCATTTTCTCTCGTATAAAAATAATGCTTGAACTGCGTCGGTAAAAGTAGAACACTTACTACATTCAGAAAACCTGTTCGAATGACACACTTTTGAGATGACCACATCCGCCTTAAAAAAAAAAAAATACCCATCAGGTTTATTTCCAGCTAGTTGTGTGTTATTGAGAGAATGTTGGCCACAACTTCTTCTTTACAAAGGGTTCAGGTATGGCAACTAGGTAAGAGTGCTTAGCACTAAGAGAGGATTCCATCATTTTTTGGAGGTCAATAAACAAAGGTGTTCACACATTGTCTAATTACAAAGCAGGAGTAGAGTGACCCAGAATTGCATATTAGTATTGGCTATCAGAAAACATTATTAAGTTATACCCTAAAATCAAGCAGGGAGACTTATTCACTAGATATACTAGCTGGCCTTCTGCAGTTTCACAGCTTCCAATCTTGTAAAAACATTGCCTTTCAGGGCCCGGTTGTTTTAATCTCTCCGAGCCAAATACCTCCTGCTACAGTCTTTTCTTCCAGCTTGTAAGAATTAATGGCTGCTATGATCTCCCACTGATCTTCCTTCTGTATTCCAGTCTTGACACATTTGTATGTATGTCTTTGTTAAGGATTCATTTTATCCCATTAATTATTACAGAAGTCAAAGCAAATCTTTGCAATATGAATGATAAAATTTGGGGAAGTACAATTTGAAAAGTCACAGTTTTCACAGTTTTGTAGATAAACTGCAGAAAAGCCATGTTTGGTGGCTATATTAAAATGTAAACATTCAAAACTAGTCTTGTGTGAAACTAGTAATATTAATTCTGGTTTAAACTTTTTTTCACAAACTGAAATAGAAGATTCAGTTGCCCATTTGGGTTGTAGCTTGTCTGAGTCCTGCTACCATTCCTTCAACATTACCAATTGTTCAGGTAAAGGTTCTGAGTTTGTAAACTGTTTCATGGCCTTCATAGTCTTAAAGAAGTATTATAAAACATTCCCATGAGTGGTTTGCTTGGGCTGGCATTTTATCATGAATTCTGTAGTCTAGGTGCTTCTAACACAGATCTTCTAATTTTCAACGGATCATCACAAAAGTTTTGTAGAGATCTACAGAGCTGCAAAAAATAATTCAGCCTGCAAGTGAAAATATCAGGAAGTATCATCATCACATAATGCTAAGTGCATTGGTATGAAAACGCACTACAAGATAAGACCATGGCATGTGTAGGTGAGCAATAAATTCTGCAGCATCCATTTCAGTAAGTCTCCCAGTAGTGATGTATGGAAGTGAGAGCTGGACCATAAAGAAGGCTGATTGCCAAAGAATTGATGCTTTTGAATTGTGGTGCTGGAGGAGACTCTTGAGAGTACCATGGACTGCAAGAAGATCAAGCCTATCCATTCTTAAGGAAATCAGCCTTGAGTGCTCACTGGAAGGACAGATCCTGAAGCTGAGGCTCTAATACTTTGGCCACCTCATGAGAAGAGAAGACTCCCTGGAAAAGACCCTGATGTTGGGAAAGATTGAGGGCACTAGGAGAAGGGGACGGCAGAGGACGAGATGGTTGGACAGTGTTCTCGAAGATACGAACATGAGTTTGACCAAACTGTGGGAGGGAGTGGAAGACAGGAGTGCCTGGCGTGCTCTGGTCCATGGGGTCACGAAGAGTCGGACACGACTAAATGACTAAACAAAACAACATACTGTTTCAGAATAATACAGTGGTACCTCTATTTAAGAACTACCACCAACATGCACTGACTCCTCATTTCCTACCAAGTTATGTTCAAGGTATTGGTACTAACAGACCACTTTATTCGCTATATACCCAGTAAGACACTGGTACAGTGGTACCTTGGGTTAAGAACTTTATTTGTTCTGGAGGTCCATTCTTAACCTGAAACTGTTCTTAACCTGAAGCACCACTTTAGCTAATGGGGCCTCCCGCTGCCACTGCGCCGCCGCCACCGCACGATTTCTGTTCTCATCCTGAAGCAAAGTTCTTAACCCGAGATACTATTTCTGGGTTAGCGGAGTCTGTAACCTGAAGCATCTGTAACCTGAAGCATCTGTAACCCGAGGTACCACTATACTGTACTTTAGGTCCTGCTTCTCACAGAGTTCAGCAAAAGACCTACCTGAAGAAATTTCAAGTTCAGATGTCAAGGCTTCACAAAGTATAGAACTTGTATTCTGATTATCCAAAAGGGAATTAAATCTTTCTTAATGTGTGTATTGGGAGGTAGTCTCTTGCATCAGTTTCTGCTTTCAGTCCGTAGCCTCTAGTTTAGGGATGGACAACTTGTGTCTCTCCAAACGGTCTCTGACTCCCATCAACTTCAGCCATGGGAGTTGCAGTCCAGAAAAATCTGGATGACCAAAGGTTTTTCACCTATACTCTTGTCCCTCTCTCAAGCGGTTCAGTGAAGGGGAGTAAACTCTGAACTTTAAATACTGAAAACAAAAACAACTGCCTATTCATTACACAAGTCATGTAGGAAAAGCTAGCTGAAATTCAATTTGAAAAGAAAAATAATTTCAGCAAGATGTAAAAAGCCCATGGCAACCTGTATGGGGGGGGGGGGGGAATGGTAAATGATGCTAACTTCATTACAAAACAATAATTGCAATGTACAAGGCAATGTTTCTGCAGTCCTGTTTTTCATATTACCTGGAATTAGAAATATTTCCCCCATGGTTTTGTTTTAACAGAGAGAAGAGTTTATCTCTCAGCTCAAGTTTTTCAGTGTGATGGAGCCTTTTTCTTTAAGCACAATGATCTTTCCAGAAAACTGGAATGGATGCAGATGTTGAGATGAAGGATTCTGCCTTTGCCAGCATATATGATGTGTTGCATTCTGTTGAAGAGAATTTCATTTTCCCCATCCCCAACTATAAGCTGGCATGAACTTTCCCTGTTATTTTGGTGCATGAGCATATCTGCCAGCTTTTAAACTGTACTGTGTTCCTATTTCCCAATGTAAACTAACAAGTAAATTTTCTGTCTATCTATCTATCTATCTATCTATCTATATATGTATATATATATATATATCCATAACCTATGCTTCATAATCTGTTATTCTACCCTGTAAACTGTTTATATAAAATATAAAACATTCATCGCAAATAATGATTAAATCAAACATTAAGAGCAAGTTAACTTTAAAATGCATCAGAATATAAATAAAAAACAACAACCAAAAACCAGTTATTAAAATCTACATAAGAAAAATTAAAGTACATGTTTTGGTAGGCTTGCATAAAAAAAAAAGTATTTAGTAGGTGCAGGAAAAAATACAGTGAAGGTGCCTACCTAACATAAATGGACAAGGAGGAGTTCTAGAGAATAGGTACTGCCACATCAAAGAATCAATTCTGTGCGGGTGCAAAATGAACATTATGTGACACTTGTAAAAGTGCTAGTTCTGTCAGCTGGAGCAGGCCTGCAGTGTGCTAGGAGCTGTATAAGGTACGGATATGAAACAAACAAACAAAAAAGGTCACAGCTGAGGGAAGCTTAGGGACTGACAGTTAGAAAAGATGATAAGGATGCTAGCATGAAAAGACAATGTACAAACAGATGAAATGGGATATGCTAGCATTTGTTTAAAACTATGTCTCGAAGAGGGAACCAATAGCAGTAAAGATGACAGTTTTAAGCATCAGGGAGCTTGGCTTTCATTATTTTAACTCTTCAAAGTTCCATTCTGAAAACACAGACCTTTTGAATTCAATGCCTACAAAGATGGGAAGTATAATGGTAACACATCTGGTTTGCACTAGTCCAATAATTGCTGGATGGTTTACTGAGGGATATCAGTGTGCTGTTAGCTCAGTTGCTTTGAGTGTACAACTGATAACCCCAAGGTTGCAGGTTTGATTCTTGTTAAGGCACAGCTGCATATTCCTGCACTGCAGGGGGTTGGACTAGATGATCCTCAGGGTCCCTTCCAACTCCATGATTCTGTGAGTTCTATTGTAGCCTTTTTGGAGTTCACCGATTGGGTCGGCGTTGCTCCTGGACAGGAGGAAGGAAGTCAAAACGACACCGAGGTGGATTCAAAGAAAGAGCTTATTCTGCTCTCCGGATAGCAGAAGGCACTTGTGTGATCAAGTCCACAACAAGTCCAAAGAAATGACAAGTTTCATGCAGTGTATATATCCTCCAGGCATCCTCTCCCCCTTCCCCAGCCACGTCAACTTGTATACGCAGGTTGACATCACATATGTTCCTGCTCTGGTACTCTCAACCATAAAAGGATCTTCCTCTTGCTACTCTTATCTGGGAAGACGTCATAATCTCTGGGAACACGCTTTTGGCGTTTCCCCCCGGACATTGGTCTTGCGCGTATTTTGTGGTCAGCACATAAGATAAAGTTCTGACGTGTTTTATTTGTTCCCCTGGAGAGCCAAGGCCATCCCTTGCCTGTCCTGATAAAGGACAGAACTGTTTATGCAGTTGTGTCCTTATTATGGTTTTGCTCAACAGTTCAAGTTTTACGCATTTAAAAGGGCTCTCTTTTGAAAGAACAAAGGGGGGGGGGTTGAGTCAGTTTTTAAACTTACTACACAGAAACCCATTCCTTCACTATGAGCCACCAGCACCCATGAAGATGCCTATCCTGCCTCTGCGTAATTCATTGTTCTTTCCTTTGTCCCTCCTGATCAGGCTATGCTGCCATATCTCTCTGCACAAGATTGAAGCATTAAATCACTCTGGATGCAGAGAAGCAACAAAATCATCTGCTCTCATATTTGCCTGTATGTTGTATATCTGCATGAGTCGCTGTTAGTGGTTTGCAGCCTCCCAATCTGGAATGTAAGGGAACAGTGGCATCTGCAATAGTCGTAGAGACTATACGCTCTTGTACCTCCCTTGGCTTTTTTGGGAGGAAGGCCAGAATATAAAGTCAACAAATAAATAGATAAGCAAACGATGAGGGCGTGGCGGAGATCTTTCTTACACGCGCTAATAATCCCTTTTTGGTTGTTTTTTTCAACTAAGACTGAAATGTCTCTTTAATATTTATGAATTCGCCACAGAGAAAAATGAAGCCGCTAGATGGCAGCAGTGTCACATGTTTCTCGCAGATTTCCAGTTCGCAAAGCCTCCGTCCCGCTTGCCCGCCAGCGAGAAAAGCAGCAACATTAATATATAAATATAAGCCTATTAACGGAACCAGCCTACTTTGTTCAGTACCCAATCGTTGAACCAACATACAACGAGGCAACAGCTTTCCATATTTTATCAAGAAAGACAATTTATCATCAGTGAGTAATTACAACCTCGAAACTCCTCCTCGCCATTGGTTTTGCTTCTGTCCTGTGATCCTTTGTATTTTAATTACCAACACAGGTAGCTTCGGGCATTAATTAGAAAGTAAGGTTCTTTCTGCTGTGTTAAGTGGCTTTAGAATTTTCTACTTCTTCTGGCAAGAAACCAAGGAATCGCTTGGTTTACTCAGAAGCAAGCCCCACTGACTTCAATGGAGCTTACTCCCAGGGCACACAGGATTGCAGCTTCAGAGAGTTTTTAAGCAAACAAATCTGTTTTATTGGGAAAACAGAAAAGCTGACATTTCGTGGACTTAAAAAGGAACCACTCTAATGTAGTTTATGCCACAGAACGAAGGCTAGGTTGTTGTTTTTTTAAAAAATAATACTTTTTTTTTACATTTTTAGGCTCACGTTTAGAAGATGAATTCTCAATACTGACATCAAAGAAATGGGTTTTAGAAATAGTTTTAAATGGCAGAAATTGATGAGGCCGGACATTGGGAATGGGAGAGTATTAGAACACAGAAAAAGAAACGAGGTGCCAAGGCGACATAGCTGTTTTGGTTTTTTGCCATTTTTCATTCTCTATTTTTGCCCTGACCGAGAGCTGGAAATGGACCTAAGGTAGCAAACGCATCAGAGGCTCTTTTAAGTGACTCCACTCCGAAACTCCTTGGAAGTGGGGTCAGAGAACCACGGAGGTGCCCGCTTCGAGCTTTCCATGGGGAAATGGCCGTGTTGAAGATAAACTGAAGAACCCGACCTGTCCTGAAAGAACATCCTAAATGTCCCTTAAAATTATTTAGTTAGCGCTCAGAGAAGTAATTCAGGAGTGGGGCTTGCCCAGTCTTGCATTGCTCAAGTGATGCTGAAACAAGGATTGCTGGTTTGCACTTCCAGGGTCTGATGATCGGGCTGTGTGTGAAGCCTGCATTGCTGTCCAAAGAGATTCCCAAGCACGCCTTTTAGTGCGGGAAGTGTGAATGCTGCCAAAGAATAAGAGAACCGTTTTTAAGTGCCCTTGCTGAACAGGGGCCTAACGAGCCTTGTCCATCGGATTTGGGAAACGGCTGTCTTCTGCGTCCTACGACAGCCACAGGTGAAACGACCCATGTTCAAATGCATAATTTGGGGTCACTTCTTTCAAAATGGCCCGGGTAGAGCAGGCACCCATCTCCAAGCGAGTGGTTTTTAGCACAGAGCCAAAGCCAACTATTATTCCGGATTTCATAGAATCATAGAGCTGGAAGGGACCCCGAGGGTCATCTAGTCCAACCCGCTGCGATGCAAGAATCTTTTGCCCAACGTGGAACTCGAACCCACAACCCTGAGATTAAGAGTCCCGACTGAGCTATCCCAGGGGATTTAGACACGCATACAAAAACACCCAGCATTGTGTGTGTGTGTGTGTGTGTGGTGGTTGGGCTTCCTTGGAAGAAGCCCGTAACCAAAGAAGATATGTTAGACCTAAGTTCAAGGTTGCCCACTGGCATAGCTGTCAACGTTTTCCATTTTTTTAAGGGAAATTCCCTTATTCCAAATAGGATTCCTCACAAGAAAAGGGAAAAGTTGACAGCTATGCCACTGGCTCCTAGGTGTCCCTTGCTCTTTTTAAGGGAGGAGGCCACTCTTATTCAAATTGGATCCAGAGCGGCCCTTGCAAACGGCCCCTTGGGCGACCCCAGGAGGATATTTCTCCTCAAAGACACCAAGCGAAGCCTGGGTTGGGGCTGCTGCTGTCGCTTAACCGACCAGGGGGAACCATTCCCTGCCCTCCTGTAGCTGCGACTTCCCGCCTTTTACGCTTCACCAGCCGCCTCAAGGCGCCCAACGTGCGCCCTACGAGGTCGGTCTGGCGGGAAGCGTGGGGGGACGACGACGGGACGCTAGAGCGCGTTTCGCAGCGCGGCGCGGGATTCCCGAGCGCGTTCCTCGTCCCGCCCCTCAGCCGGCGCGCGCGCGCTTTCTCTCTCTCTCCAGTTGCCCCCTCAACTGCCCCGTCGTCACCTGTGACTGGAAAATAAGATTCCCAGCCACCGCCGCCACCTCCCTCAGCGGGGCGGAGAGGGGTTTTTTTTGGGGGGGGGAGAGAGAAGAGAAGAAAGAAAAAGACTCCCTTCGCTTTCCCGCCTTTCCCACCCCCGTTTCGTGAGGGCTGCGAGAAGGCTGCTGCGGCTGCTTTGCCTTGGGCTTTGGCGGGTGCGCTCGCTCGCCCGCTCCTGCTGCCGCCGCTGCGCCGCTCCAGCCTCCTTCCCCTCTCTGTGGGAAGGGATGGTTGAGTCCAGCAGCAGCAGGAGCGGCGGCGGCGGCGGCGGCAGCGGCAGCAGCAGCTCCTTCTTGCGCTGCTAGCAGCCTGTCAAGCTTGCCGCGCTCTCCCGGCTCGGCTGCGTCGCTCAGCTTCTCCTCCTCGCCGTGACAGGAGCAACCCGCTATTTCCATTTGGTTCTCTCCTCTGCCTCGCGCGCCTTTCTTTTTATTTGCCGCTGCCGCCCGCGTCTCCTCTGGCTTCCCTCCTCACTCGATGCCCGGCCGCGTCTCCTCCTCTCCCACCGCCGCCGCCGCCGCCGCCACCTCTCCACGGTCGTCGTCGACGTCTCCGCTGTCTTGGGGCAGCTGGTGGTTTTCGCCTCAGACTCGGGAGAGCCGCTGGCGGAGGAGGCTCTCGCCGCTCCTCTCCCTCAGCCTGGTCTCCCCGCGCGCTCTCCGCCCCGCAGTGGCTCGCCGGCACTTGATGCTATGAGAAGGCGGCGAGCCGAGGCAACCAGCAGTCCTGCAGGAGGCGTCGAATGCTGCGCCGCCGCCGCTGCTGCCACTCGCGGCACCTGGAGCTCCCCTCGCTGCTGCTGCTGCCGCCGCCGCCGCCGACACCACCACCTCCTTCTTCTCCTTCTCCTCCGCCTGGCTTCGCCCTCTGGTGATTCTTTCGCCCCGCGGGCACTTCTGGCGAGGGAGGGAGCCCGCGCTCGCAGCTGAGAGGCGCCGCGGCGAGGTGCTCCGACCGACCGGTCAAGCAGCCAACCAACCAACCGGCGTTGCAACCCCCCCTCCACCCCCACCCCGGGTCTCAGCCTGCCTCCTCAGAGCTCCCGCTCGCTCCTTTCCCTCTCTCTCTATGTGTGTGGAATAAACTGCAGACATGACTGCGTGGAGGCAATTCGAGGCTCGGCTGCTGGTGCTCTGCGCGGGGCTCGTCGCCGCAGCTCAGGGTAAGGCTTGCTGGTTTCTCCTTCTTTCCGTTACTTGAGGGGGGCTTCCTCCGTTTGTGTGTGTGTGGGGGGGGGATTCTTCTACAGCCGACCCGACTGGTGACGATGGAAGGGGGCTGGAAGGGGGTGTCGTGCCTGTGCCAGCTCCCGGCTTTACCCCAGGCGTGTATTCCCCCCCCCCTATATATATATACTGGTCAACGGCTCCACGCTCCCCTTGCCGTCCTCGCGCACACCCGGACCATGGCATGCCTGGCACCTGCTCCCTCCCGGCTCCGCCGCTGGTGGTTCATGAGGGGAGGTTATGTGGTGGTGGTGGTTTTTTTGCTGGTGGTTTGTGGGGGGTGCGCTATGGGGAAGGAACTGCGCCGCCAGCGAAGGAAGGGAGCCTCCCGGGCTGGACGGGGGGGACCTTGCCCTCTCTCCTCGTCCGCACATGGGTGGTGATGTGGTGGCGGTGGCTGGTACTTAACCGAGGGATGCTAAAGATAGCTTGCCTGGGCTGCCAAGTTCCTTCCCGCCTCCGCCTCCGCCTCCTCCTCCTCCTCTGCCGCCTCCCCACCCTCAGACCCTCTCCTCTTCCTCCCCGAGATGGAAGGAAGCTCCGCTGCCAGCAAAGGCGAGCTAGGCACCTCGCCCGCCGTTCTGCTGCCCTGCTTTCCCAGAAGGAGGTGGCCGTGTGGTGTTCTCAGCCCTCGCACACCCCACCCCTGGGATGGCTGAGACCTGTACTTTGTTCCTTGCAAGTTGCAGGGAGGTAGGAGAGGGAAGCGGGCTTTGAGGGGACCCAAGTATGTTCCTGATGATCGGCATAGAAAAAGGTGGTGTGTGCGGGTGCTTATCTTGCCTGTAGTCCCTCTCTTCTCCCCCCACATTCAGGAATCTCCTTTCACCATTTGCTTGCTTGGTATTCTCTTTCTCCTTGAAACCGAGGTGGGGCAAGATGCTGGAGGGTTACACAACTTCGGCCTTGACCCTAGCCCCACAACTTGCCTAGTTGCCCCTGAGACAACAAGGTCGGCTTTATTCACTTTGCCTCTCATTAGCCCGGGCCTTTTTTGTGTTGGCAAGGTCTGTGTGTGTGTTGTGGCTGCCTCTGGTGACAACACCTGCTTACTTCAAAACCTGTTTCTGTCTTGCTTCTGAAGCTCCCTCTTCCTCCTTCCTCTTCAGGTGTCCTTACAAATCCAGTCTAGCATAACATATTAAAAACACCTATTTCTCCCAAATCAACCTCTCTCTTTTTTGCTGTCCCAATTTTATAACAAATTATTGAAAACTCAGAGAGAACAAAAACTTCAAAGTGACTAAAAGTGCTTGTGTCCTGCCTCTCCTGTCTACTTCCTGTGTGAGTGTGTGTTCTGAATTATGACACGGTGCCACATTGTAAAGTAGTGGGGTCACTTTGCATAAGTGAGCATCCCATTGAGATTCCCCCCCTCTCTTTTTCTTCCTTCTTCTTTCCCTGAATTACTTTTAATCACTAGGCAGAGGTTAGGGGAAGGGTAAAAGGCAGGTGGCAACATCTCATCTCTGTTTCAATATACTGGGTTGTGCTAAGGCTTGCATAGTTTGGAGCAAGAAGAGCAAGTTGTGTTAATGAATGCACTAAAGCCCCATCACCACCCTGCCTTCAACCCCATCCCTGGAGCTGCCGCAGGTGACAAAGTGATGCCTGGCTCTTTGCTGCCTCTGATCTCATTTTACTCACTTTGAATAAAGAACAGAGGAACAGAAACATCTGACATATTTAGAAATCGTGCTGAAAGGCCAGCTCCTATAAAGACAAGGCTCGCCCTTGGAGCTATTCACATGCCATAGTAGGATTTTGCCCCTTTTCAGTCTACTGCAGCAACAGAGGTCTTTCTGTTTCATTCCATTTCCAAAAGTTGCTATATTTTCATCACACTCTGTCCTCCTCTACCACCCTTGACTGTGTGTCTTCTAAGCTGGGAGACAGCATTTTTCTTTCCCCTGTGCAGCCCCAATTAGCCAAGGTTTTTCTTTGCCCTGCTATTGCTGCTTAATAATCCTGACACGTGTGTTTCATTTCAGTCCTTTGCCTCTGGATTGGGGTTTTTTGAGAAGTTGGATTTGAAAGAAGGACACAAATCCAGATCCTCTGGCAAATTCAGATTCTTTTAGCAGCTGCTAACAGCTGCCTGTGGCCAGGAGCACTGGAGGAATTGGGGGTGGGGGGCATTTGCCAGGAATGGACATACAATTGCAATCAAACGGGCTCATCCTGTGGCATCAAGGCAAATAATATGTTCTTGAGGCTGAGGAGAGGAGAGGGTGGGATAAGTTACAATCAATAGCACTATTGTCTCAGCTACAGCTGAGGACTTAGAGTTCTGACTCACTTATTAAACACACTGTTGCTGGTTCTTGACGTTTGCCATTTTAGCATTTTCCTTAAAAAAGAAAAGAAAAGCTGACATTGTGTATGAAACGCTGAGTCTGGTTCATGCTTAGAAAGCACTGCTCAGATGTATTCAGCTAATCCATAAAGTGGGCTTTGGGCAGTACCTTTGGTGATGCAAGAGTTAAGATTAATTTAGCTGTGCATTATTTTAATATGGGGAGGGGGGGAGTAGGCTGCAATCTTACGTAGCACTGGATCCAGACAACAAGCAGAAGAATAAAAGAAGAAGAAGAAGAAACAGCAGTGACGTTTGACTCCTTCCCACTGCTACCTTTTACATTCCAAAGCTTTAAAGCACTCGCATCTATATTTAGCATAATGTAAACCTACATTTGGAACGAGGTGTACTGCTTAAAGAGAGAGTGACTGAAAAATAACTATCACCTAGTAACAGATCAGCTTTGGTTTTCTAAGCACATAACATCTTAATTAGCAGTGCCCAGCAACTCTTTATTTTAACTGCCCCATGGAGAGGAATTAATTTGCTTTTTTTATTGATAGAGATTCTATGATGAAGAATCCAAAATGCTACATTTCCATGGAGAAGTGTGTGTGTGTGTGTGTGTGTGTGTGTGTGTGTGTGTTATATGTAATGTTCTCTTTGTCTTTCCTGACAAGACAAGTATATTTATCACTAACATTCCTGCCACACACACACAGTATATGTGTAGGTCAAATCCCATAACCTATTGAACAGTTGCACATAAGTTCCTTCCCAAATAAAATGCTTTTAAAAGGGTTAATAGGTGTACTGCAGACTTGTGGTTCCTTTTCATTTTTCTTTAGCTAAAAATCTATAGAAATCTGTGTTTAGCCTATTGGCTTTCTTCCGGTAACTTTCTTGAAGCCGAAACCAGAATCCAAATGCATATTTACTTGTAAGTAGGTCTTATTGAGCTAGGATAATTTACTTTAAATATGGTCAGGATAGGGCTATAAGCCCTACATATTTGGTTAAAATCGCTCAGGAATGCATCCCTGCTTTCCATGCCAGCAATCCCCATCCATGTGATTTAAAGCATGCATATACACTCCTTTTTGGCAGGAGGAAAAAAAAAATAGGGAGGCCTATATGTTTCCACCGCTGTACTAAAAAGAAAAAGAAAAGAAAAAGTAGAAATCCTCGTCTCTAACCTCACCTCTGTCACAGCAATAAGGTACGCACTACTTGCTAATTATAAGGAACAGAGGGGAATTAAGGTTACATGAGTGCAGCTTTGCTTCCAGTAATTAATAGGGTTCTTGATAGGTACAAGAAGCTGCAAAGAAGCATATAACTTGGAAGCAAGGAGTAAAAGTTGCTTCTTGTGATTTATAAATGGGATAAAAAGGTGTGCATTTTTGGTTGTTGCTTTGTACTATGTTTCCATTGTTACTGGATTTTTGGAAAGCAAACGTTTCTTGAGAAGGGAGCTACTCTGTGTTGATTTGGGGAATTTTTTTTTTTTTCTTATGAAAGGAAGGAAGGGGGGGAACCACACCTATTTTACATGCTAGAACTTGCCTTTCTCCATCATGGTACTGGGACTGGGAGAAAGCACCCATAGTTAATGCAATGTGGTCCAGTGCTTGGGAAAATATCCAGATTTCCTCTCCTTGATCACATGCACCTTGAAGATTTTTTATTTAATTCAATAGCTTGGCTCAGATCCTCATCAGGTCATATTTTTTTACGTGTTGGGCTGATAAATGAGGCAATTATTATTGCATGTAAATAGATAGTCCAGATAACTCCTCTGACTGAGTAGAAAGGTGTGCCCATTGGGGCTTTGGATTTCTCTCCACCAAACTGCAGGTCATTGTGACATGCCAAGCCGCTTAAGAAAGAATGCCCTCTCATCTTCCTCACTCATCATAGTCATCATTTACCACAACCACACCTCCAAGTAATCCAGCCAATGTCTTGTGCATCGTCTATACTAACATAGAAGGGTGTTGTTTCTTGATGGCTATTTGCTCAGTATTAAATTAAGGAGGTTTGACTTAAGAAGCTGTCCTGCAAACCT
The DNA here is from genome assembly GCF_964106645.2 of Podarcis pityusensis. Classification (NCBI taxonomy): domain Eukaryota; kingdom Metazoa; phylum Chordata; class Lepidosauria; order Squamata; family Lacertidae; genus Podarcis; species Podarcis pityusensis. The sequence continues at coordinate 21,892,168 of NC_138026.1, forward strand.
AAGGTTATGGCTGGGGTTACGGTGTTTATATAACACTCCAGCCAAACCAAAGTAGTATAGCCACTTAATGAAGATTGTGAACTAATAATATTCACAGGGGTGGGTGGGAAGGTAGGTTTCTTTGATAAATAAATAAATGTCCTAGTTTCCTTTTCCTTTTTACAGTTCCCAAGATCTGTAATTGTATTGTATTATTTTATGTACTGTGGCTTGCCATTGTTTTATTGATTATAGTTTAGAAATTATTTATTGTAACTGTTGAGTGGATTTCTGTTTAACTTTTATATATTATTATTTAATACTATTCTAATGATTGTTGAATGTTACTTTTTTGATGTAGGTTGCCTATTTTAAAGTTATGTTTTATTATAACATTTTTGTATTGCATTAGATTGTTATAAGATGTGCATTTTTTGTTTCTTCAGCTTGTAAGCCGCCTTGAATATTGTAAGATAGAAATACGGTATACAATTATTTTTTTAAAAATGATGATGATAAGATAGTTTTCTTCAGATGAAGAGGGAAATGTAATACCATATGTAGCATTCTGTGGCTTCATTTCATCACTACTTCCAGGACATCTGACCAACTGTTCTGCAAAATGGTTAAGTTCGTTTCTCTAATAGTAATAATAATAATAATAATAATAATAATAATAATTTATTTATTTATACCCTGCCCATCTGGCTGAGTTTCCTCAGCCACTCTGGGCGGCTCCCAATCAAGTATTAGTTGTTGCATGCATTTAAAGAGACTCGCTTCAAGTCTGTTAAATATATCGCTACTTACGGAAAGACCTTGTAGTAGAAATAAAGTCTTCCAAAGCAGATCATATAATATTGTAGGCACAGAAGGATTAGTTCCGAAAGTCATTTGTTCATGCTGGTAGTCAAGGACCTTAATCCTACTGATAAACGTCACTATAATGCTGCTCAGGCAGTGGTTTGTCTGAATGTTAGCAATAGAGATAAAGGTACAACCACCAGGGGTGTTGCGTAGTGCATAACTCTTCTTCTCCCCATCCAACTTTCACAGTGAGACATTGCCTTGTTATTCTCACATGGGCGTGCCCTATGGACCAGGTGCGTAAATCTGCATCTCACACCCTCAGCTGAAAATTCTCCTGCTCCCAGCTCTGCACTGTGTGATCATAAGAGAAAGAGATTATGCCACCTCTTATCTAGCACAGAAATCGCTTTGTAGCCACATTCTCCTAATTCACAACTCATTATCCAGATACCAGCTATTCAGATGTCTCCCTTGTTAAAGTTTGGCCTGTGTATGGAAACATCTTATGGGAAATAAATGTAGCAAGCCTGTCCTGCTCTGCTACCTATCAGAAGCCTTTCCAATTCGAGTGCCACTTAAAAAGAGCTCAGTTTTGTGCTATGGGCATGTCTACACAATAGTCTTAATGGGTTTAGCAGTCATTTTATTTGCTACATACACACAGACAGACATAAAAAAGAGGAAGGGGAAATGGAGGAAGGAGTAAACGGGATGAATGTACAGTTGATAGTTAAAATAGTATAAAACCAATATAAACAACTAGTGTAAAACCAATATAAATTACTAGTGTAGCTATATAATGTTGATTACATCATGGTGGTCAAGGTGCCCTTTGGAGGTCATAGTTGGGAGGATTCTTGACCATTTTGTCCAATCCTGTGTTCAGTTCATAATCTGCAATGGAGGATGCAGATACGGTACCCCTTCCTGACGGTTGTCTGGACTCTTTTCCAGTAGTTCCAGCAACACTCACCACATCCTGAGGCAGTCCATTCCACTCCTAACTTTCTCTTAATATTTAGCTGAAATCTGCTTCCTTGCAGTTTTTGCCATTTTTCTAGTCCTGCCTTCTGGAAAAACATAGACAAGAAGTCAGCTCCTTATTGTGTGTGACAGCCGTGTGTGTGTGTGTGTGTGTGTGTGTAACATTATCATTGCCCCTCTCCTTTTAATATTCTTTTCTCCAAGCTAAACACCCAACTCTCTCAAGTATTCTTCATAGCAGTTGGTTTCCAGATTCCTCACCATTCTGATTGTCCTCCTCTGAACATGCTTCAGTTGGTCAAGGTCCTTCTTAAAGTACCCAGAACTGACCAGCACAGAGTAGAATGAAATGATTACTTATCACAATTTGGACACCATGCACCTATTTATACATCCAAAGACTGCAAGGTTCTTTATAGCCACATTGCACAACTGTTTCATGTTTGGCTTATGATGAATCAATACAGCTTTGGCATGTAAGGTATGTGTGTGTGTGTGGGGTCTCCTTTCCCTTCTATATTTGTGACATTGATTCTTAGCTCCTAAATGCAGGTACAGATTCATATCTGTTGAATCTCATCTTGTGGGTTTCAATATATCAAGACCATCATGAATCTTTCTGCTACTGCAAGGGATGTGCTCTAGTGGAACATCACTTTTCCCCTCCTCTCTCCAGCAGCTCAATGTATACCCCCCCAAAAATTAGCTCTGGTGGGCTGGGGCTGGAGTAAATTTTGTGATGGTTTCTTAAGAATAGGAAAGAAATGAGATCTCTGCTAGTAGGAATGAATTCTTCTGGAATTCACTTTCTTTTGCAGACATCTGACTCAGAGCTAGTCAATTTGGTACCCTCTAGATGTGACTGAACTCCAATTTTCACCTGTTCCAGCCAGCTTGACCAATGGTCAGGGGGGAATGGGAGCTGCAGAGGGGACATCTGGTAGAAACCTCTAAATCTAACTGAACCTGAGAAGTGCATAAAAGGATATATAGTAAAAATGTTTCGGATCTGATAAGTGACTTGTCTTCCATACTGTTATTTGAAAAGGTAATTTTAAATCATCACTGCAGTTATTTTCTCTTCCATCTCCCACAGAATATACAAAACAAGCAGATTTTACACATTATTCCTGATGCCAAGTTTCAATGAAAAGCAGGGAAGTGAATATCCTTCTTCAGCTAAGAGTCAGGCTCTGGAACACACATACATGTGTTCCAGCTTATTTTTAAAGAGCAAGTTTTTGTGTACCCTTTGCTTGCTGCTATCACTTTGTCAAAATAATGACTGGAACTACAACAACTTAAGGTTCCCCGCCATGCTTAATGCCTACTCATATATATGGGTGGAAAAAGCTTTATGTGTTGTATTCTCATTGCTTCTAGAGTAGTGGTTCCCATACTGTGAGGCTGTTTTCTTAAGTGGGATTCAAATAAGCACAGAGACTATGAGGGAAGAGAGGGAAGCTTCATTTTCTTTCACTGTTTGGTTCTGGAGTTGCCAAAATTGAGATCTACTCTTTAATATATCGGTTCAATACAAAGTAGCTATTCATGCAGTTTAGAGTAGCAGCAGTCTAGGCTGGGGGAGAGTCTAGTGGGGGAGAGAGAAAGAAAATAAGAAGCAAACAAGTTTTTTTTTATACAGGTCTTTTTACTTCCTTTTATACATTTTTTTAAAAAAATAAAATAAAACAAATCTGTCTTTTCTATGGCACAAATCCATTTAAATGCTCATGAATACTTACAGTAGTGGGGTAGAGTTCCAATCTGAAATACATTTTATTTTATTTTGTACCTGCAGAGGACTCATAACCCAGTTTCAATCAGACTGGACAAATAAGCACTGATCTCTCTTTTTAAAAGAAAAACGTCTTGCTATTTTAATTTTGTTATCTATTTTAATTATAATTTATATGTCTCGTTGGTTTATATTTCAGTATAGTTTTTAGCTGTTTTGTAAGTCGCCTCAGTCTTTGGAGATGATGAATTATAAATACATAAATAAAGTGACCTATTTTTTTCTTGATTAGCAAGTTCTATAAAATATTTGTTGCAGCTTTTCCAAGAGCAATACCTATATAGACAAATTACATGAACTATATCTGATGTGATGATTGTGATGTACTATGGTAACATTTGTGAATTGTCTGCTGGTGAAAATCAAAACAAACAAAAACTGACGTAAGTTCTTATCAGAACATGCAGTATTCCTCTTATTTTCAATGAACACATTTCACAGTATTAACATAGATCCACAGTTGTGGCCCTTTGTTAAGAGCAAGACAGCTGAATCTTATTCTTCTATTATGACAATTGGGAATTGTAGGTTCTACAGCAGGCTTCCTCAACCTCGGCCCTTCATCTGTTTTTGGCCTATAGCTTCCATGATCCCTAGCTAGCAGGACCAATGGTCAGGGATGATGGGAATTGTAGTCTCAAAACATCTGGAGAATTGAGGTTGAGAAAGCCTGTTCTACAGCTTATGGTTTTAAAAAAAGTTCTGTTGACGTTCGAAATCTGGCAGTATAGGAGAGGTACGTTTTAGGATGCCCCATGCAAAATTTGGAGTAGAAACGATAATAGATGGCTTGTTTTGAATGACAAATCTATGAATGATTTTAGGTAGTTAACAGGTGTTGTGCATTTTCCTCCCATAGCCTTTGTTGGGGTGGTTTTGGGGAAAATAGGCATCTGTGCTGCATATGTTGAGAAAGTGTTGCATTAGGTCAAGGGGCACACCTAGTATGTGCCATACTCATGATTTTTGTAATATGTTTGTAGCTTTGTGCAATTTAAAAAGTGTTTATCTTTCAAGTATGTCAATAGGCAAGAAGGTATGTTAGGGAGAAGAAATCATAGGAGATGAGTACAAAACAGTTTGAGGGAAATGAGTGGAGTGGAAAATATATCAGATGGGCAGTTCGGGGATTTCAGAGAAAAGTGAGCGTTTGAGATTCAAGGGACTTTTACGTATATTTGCTGAATTTCCTCCCCACCCCCATAGGAACTGGAATGTCAGCGCTTGTGTGAGCATGAAAAACCCTTAACACAACATGTTAAACCCAAAAAGTTATTTGTTGAAAGTAGCTCATCACTTGTTAACTGGAGAGCATATTTATTTTATTTTTTGAATTTATATACCACCTTATACCCTGGGGTCTCAGGGCGTTTCACAAAAATGCATTTTGAGATCATTTGAAACTGGAAGGCATATATATATATTTCAGGAGGAGAACTAGGTTTAATTTGTCTCATATTTATGTTTATAATGATAAGTACAAGTCTCTTGACTAATGAGAATGTTGCTAATGATTTGTTTTCAAGGACACAGCTGCACAAAAATCACAAATTCTTGCAACGGCAGGAATACTCTAATTGGAGGTATAATCATTAAATGTGATTTCCTACAGTCCTTCAGTTACCATACAATTTCTGCCATCTGTCTTTGTTTAAAGCTAGGTAGCTACTTTGTGCACCTTTACCTTCATACGCAAATATTTGCTAAATTAGGAAGCAATAAAATATGCAGCATGATCCCCACACCAGTGAAAATACATAATGTACCAATCCCAACAAGACTGGGATTCAGTGCCACAAAATAATTATGTCTCATTATATTAAGTCAAGCTAGTATGTTATGGATAATATTACAAGCTTATATGTAGCATGAGAAGTTGAGGAGAGTGATCCTGGTTTATAACTTCATTTTAGCTTGGTTGTGAATTAAAAAGACCCTACTCCTGCACTAATTAATTTGAATAGCTATACAGTGGCCACCAAACTGAGCTTCCACCAGATCTGAAAGGCAAGGGAAGGCAGGGAGGGTTTCATTATTGTGATGCTACCACAGATATGCTTTATATGTGACAAACCTACCAATTTAGAAAAGAATGAGAGTCCCCTCAACAGCAATGTCGGTAGGCTTCCCTGAAAATTAATAGAAAAGCATAAAGCTGAATATAACAATGGGAAATTCTAGTGTACATGAACTATCACCAACAAATCATGGCTTGACTAGTACAGAAGCAGATGCTCCTGAGGCCATATCTTCCAGTTGTAACTGCTCTGCTTCGCCCTCACCCTCCACTTCTGAGGGCAAAGCAGGCACAGATGATCTGCGTGTCTGTGAAGCTGAGGTTAGAGTTGTTAGAGTTGTTTGTTTAGCTCTCCCTCTTTTTCTTGTGCCACTCATTCCAACGTTATCTGTCAGTCAAGGTCACACTGAGTTGTTCCCATGGGAATGGAAAGGTCCAGAGCAAGCAAACAGCAAAGGAATCGAAAGTAAAAAGTGTATGTAAAATCACTGTTATAATCCAATCCTCTAGAGGGAGCTTAATCTGTCTTTCAGAGTCTAATTTAATGTCCAAGAACCTTCAAATACAAATGTTTAGCAGAGTTTATAAATGGTCACCTTGTTGCAGACAGTGCTTATTTATCTCCAAAAAGAATGTTTCAAATTTAAAAGGTCTCAATACCCTCAGATTGTTTCAAGTTCCAATATACAGTATCCAAATCTGCAGTACTGACAGCTCCCTTAGTACTCAGGCAGCTCCTGACTCTGGGTTTCACCTTTTAATTTGTAATCCAATAAGAGGAGGAAAGTCAAGTGCAAATAGAAATCCCAAATCTTTAACTTAAAGTCTTTACTTTAAAATGCAAGTTCAAATAGATGCTTAGATCTGTAAAACTTAAAGCCTCTTTCTTTCAGCCTCCACTCCTCCAGCTGATTGCTTTTTTTTCAAGTTCAATGGCTGCGGAAGACGGACTTCCTGCTTCCACGTCTCTCCGCTCACAGCCAAGTTCAAGCCAATTCAAGTTTCCCTTTTAAAATCTCAAATTTCAAGTGATTCAGTCTTTTACTCACAAATTAGTTGCTTTTTCGTCCGGATCCGTAATTTAGCAGGAAAAGGGATCAGCGCTCACCGACAGTAGCAGCGCGGCTTCGCTCCTCAGGCTGTGAAACAGCTCACAGCGCCGCAACCCCCCTCCGTGCTCCGGAGCCCCTTACGGGGTTCCTTCTGCACTTGGAGGGTCGCTCTAGGCGCCCACCGAGCCTCAGGACCCCAGGCTCTTGCCGCCTGGGGTTTTCCGAAGTGGGTCTCCGCTTCGCCGTAGCGGACGACCCGTTGCCTGCGGAGCCTCCTCTCCCGGTTAGAAGAGGACCGCCATTGCCGTTCGCGCCGCCCCCGGAAGTCTTTGAAAATCTTTGAAAAATTGGAAGCTTTGGACAAGAAAGCAGATGCGCAATCAGCAAAGATTGATAAAAATACAGAATGTCTAAACAAATTAACCACACAAGTGGCACAGAATGCACAAGCAATTGGACAGCTAACGGAGGCCTCAGCAGAAAATCGGAAATTGACTGAGGACACCAGACAAAGATTTGAAAATTTAGAGCAAGAGGTAAGACCACTCACTAAACAAGTTGGGGAACACCAGATTTATCTCTCGATGATAGAACTGCGAAACCGTGAGAACAACTTAAGGATTAGATCACTACAAGAGGCAGAAGAAGGAAATCTAACTGAGTTTTTGACCAAAGAATTCTCCAAGTTCTGGAACTTGGAAGAAAAGGACTTTAAAATTGTGTCAGCTTTTAGACTTGGAAGATTCATAAAGAAGGAGAGGCCCAGAGACTGTTTGATAACATTGAGATCAAAGGAGGAAAGGGATAAGATTTTGGGACTACACTTTGTAAAATCACTGGAGGTGTTGGATAGAAGAATTGAAATTTATAAAGATATCCCAAGACTACTGCTTGACCTTAGAACCGCCTATTCTGAACTTGTTAAACTACTAAGGAGCAACGCAATTCCATTTAGGTGGGAATTTCCTCAAGGATTATCTTTTACCTTTAGAGGGAGAAAGGTCAAAGTGAGAACACTGGAAGAGAGAGACAAATTCCTGTCTACACACGGAGAGGACCTTCAAAAAAGAATTGAACTACCTTCTGGGCCTGAGGCAACGCCAATACCAACATCAGCATCTGTGGAACCTGAAGACCCTGAGAAGATACCACCCCTTGAAAAATAACCAGATAGATCAGGATGTCTCTGCAACTGTTGAGCTGGAATATTAATGGTTGTAACATTCCGGAAAAAAGGAAGAAAATATTTCATATATTAAAAAAAGAACAATTGGACATTATTTGTTTACAAGAAACACATGTGACGAGGCTCCACAGAAAAGTGTTAATAAATAAAAGATTGGGCCAGGAATTTGTATCGTCGGACAAAGTTAAGAAGAGAGGCGTGGTGATATATGCAAAAGAGAGCCTGTCACCTAAATTCCTATTTAAAGATGAACATGGAAGAATTTTGGCTATTGAGATACAATATCAAGGAGAGAAACTGCTGATATTAGGAATCTATGCACCTAATGAAGGGAAATCGGAATTTTACAAGAAGTTGCAGGAGACAATGCTGGACTATCTAGACTACAACAACATCATAATGATGGGAGATATGAATGGGGTCGTATCAACTAACATGGACAAGTCACAAAGTCAAAATGTTACAAAAGACGGCAGACTACCTAAAACCTTTTTTGAAATGACTGACAATATGGATTTGATTGACATTTGGAGGACAAAGAACCCACTAGGAAGAGAGGGAACATTCTTTTCTGAAGCCCAACTGACCTGGACAAGAATCGACCAAATATGGATTTCTAGAGGCCTGGCACCTAAGGTCAGAAAAGTGGAAATCTGCCCAAAGACCTGCTCCGACCATAATGCAGTAAAGATGGATATGACACTATTACCAACTGGATCCTTTAGATGGAAGATGAATGACAACTTGTTTAGAGATCAGGAAATTACCAAGAAGGCCCAAAAAGTTTTGAAGGATTATTTTGAGATAAACATGAATAATATGGTGGAAAAAAGAATAATCTGGGACGCAAGCAAAGCTGTAATGAGGGGATTCTTGATACAACAGAATGCAGTGAAGAAAAGAACACAAAATGAGAAAAAAGATAAGATCTTGGATAAAATAAAAGAATTAGAGAAGAAACTAAGAGTGAATCCGAAGTCACAGCCAACTCTGAGAGAAATTAAACTCTATCAAACACAATATTCTAAATTGATAAATCAGGAAATTGAATGGAAGGTTAAATTAATGAAACAAAAAACGTTTGAGTCGGCGAATAAATGTGGAAAACTGCTAGCTTGGCAGTTGAAGAGAAGACAAAGATTAAATACTGTTACAAACTTAGAGGTTGATGGAAAAAACATTCAGAATCCAGTGGACATTAGAAAGTGTTTCCAGAGATACTTCAAAAAACTATACACCCAAGGGCCGCAAGATGATGTTGAGATTAAACAATTTTTGGCAAAAAACGGATTATCTAAATTGTCACAAGAAAATAGAACAATCCTGAATTCTAAAATAACACGACAGGAGATCGAACAAGCTATCCAGAACATGCAACTTGGCAAATCTCCAGGACCAGATGGGCTGACCTCCAAGTACTATAAGACATTGAAAGACTATTTGATACAACCTTTGATGGAGGTCAGCAATGAAATTATGGAGGGGAGGAGGGCACCGGAGTCGTGGAAGGAAGCGTTTATCACATTAATACCAAAGTCGGAAGCTGAAAAGACACAACTTAAGAACTACCGTCCCATTTCTCTCTTAAATGTGGATTACAAAATATTTGCAGACATTTTGGCAAATAGATTTAAAAAAGTTTTAAATGAAGTAATTCATAAGGACCAGGCTGGCTTTCTCCCAGGAAGACATCTGTTTGCTAATACAAGGAACATTATTGACATTTTGGAACTTTTGCAAACAGATATAAATACAAAAGCAGTTTTAATTTTTATAGATGCGGAGAAGGCCTTTGACAATATCTCCTGGAAATTTATGATGGGAAATTTAAAAGAGATGGGAGTGGGACGGGGTTTTGAGAATGGGATTGAGGCGATATATTCAGAACAGAAAGCTAAACTGATAGTTAATAATGTGGTTACGGAAGAGTTTAAAATTGAAAAAGGGACACGACAAGGTTGCCCTATCTCCCCTTTGTTATTTATTTCGGTTCTGGAAGTGCTATTGAACATGATTAGAAGGGATCAGTTGGTGGAAGGAATTCAGGTCGGTCAGAAACAATATAAATTAAAAGCTTTTGCAGATGACCTGGTTTTGACCTTGCAGAAGCCAGAGCCCAGTACGAAAAGAGTATTACAACTGATTAATGACTTTGGTCGGGTGGCTGGATTTAAATTAAATAAACAGAAAACTAAGGTTTTGGGGAAAAACTTGACTAATACAGAGTCAGAACGGTTTCAGAATGAGATGGAACTTAATGTGGTGAAAAAAGTAAAATACCTAGGGGTAAACATAACAGCAAAAAATCTAAGTCTATTTAAGGATAATTATGAAAAATGTTGGACAGAAATTAAGAGAGACTTAGATAGTTGGTCAAAATTGAAACTTTCTTTGTTAGGCCGAATTGCTGCTATTAAGATGAATGTATTGCCAAGGATGTTGTTCTTATTTCAAACACTTCAGGTTTTGGACAAAACGGAGTGCTTTCAGAAGTGGCAGAGAGACATTTCCAAGTTTGTCTGGCAGGGCAAAAAGCCCAGAATTAAGTTTAAGATATTAACCGATGCAAAACAAAGAGGGGGCTTTGCCCTGCCAGACTTAAAGTTGTATTACGAAGCCGCAGCGTTTTGCTGGCTAAAAGACTGGCTACTTCTTGAAGACACTGATGTGTTGGATTTGGAAGGGTTTAACAATACCTTTGGATGGCATGCATATTTATGGTATGACAAGGTTAAAGCAAACAAGGCCTTTAAGAACCATATTGTCAGAAAATCATTGTTTAATGTCTGGTCAAAATATAAAGACTTGCTGGAAAATAAAACACCAAGGTGGCTTTCACCTTTGGAAGCCAAGGCCCGAAAAAGACCCAATATGGAGGCTAAATGGCCAAAATATTGGGAAATACTAGAAAAGGATGGAGACAAATGGAAATTGCAGAGTCTAGAGAAAATGAAAGACAAAGTGCGAGATTGGTTACATTACGCTCAGATCAAAGAAGTTTTTAAAAATGATAAGAAATTAGGGTTCCAGGTGGAGAAATCGAAACTAGAAACAGAATTGTTAGAACCAAAGATTAAGGTACTTTCAAGGATGTATAACTTGCTGTTGAAATGGAATACACAAGACGAAACGGTTAAATCGGCTATGATAAGGTGGGCACAGGACATTGGGCATAATATCATGTTTGAGGACTGGGAGAGGTTGTGGAGTAATGGATTGAAATTTACTGCATGTAACGCCCTGAAAGAAAATATAATGAAAATGATTTATAGATGGTATATGACCCCAGTCAAACTTGCTAAAATTTACCACCTGTCTGATAATAAGTGTTGGAAATGCAAAGAGTGCGAGGGAACGTTCTTCCACCTCTGGTGGACTTGCCCTAAAGTGAAGGCGTTTTGGGAAATGATTTATAATGAACTGAAAAAGGTATTTAAATATACCTTCACTAAGAAACCAGAGGCTTTCCTTTTGGGTATTGTCGGCCAAGGGGTGGCAAAGAAGGACCAGACATTTTTTATGTATGCAACAACAGCAGCAAGGATACTTCTCGCAAAACACTGGAAAACTCAAGATCTACCCACACTGGAAGAATGGCAGATACAACTGATAGACTACATGGAACTGGCTGAAATGACTGGCAGAATCCGTGACCTGGGAGAAGAGAGGATTGAGGAGGACTGGAAGAAATTTAAGAACTATTTACAAAAGCATTGTAATTTGAGTGAATGCTAAATAAGATGCTAGACTAAAACAACTGAGCACCACTAAATTTAGAAGTTTTTTCTTAAGAAAATAAGTAAGACTGTGAAAACTTAGCTCCTTTTGAGAATTATACGATTATGAAATATAGAAGGGATATAAGATTTTAAACAAGATGATAAATTGCTGACAAAATGTTTCAACGATGAAAATGGGAGCGGGAGATGTGAGGAAGTCCAAAGAAAATGTGAAAATATGTTAAGAATGATGTTATATTGTTTATCATGTCTATTTTTATTGTAAAATTTAATAAATTGCTTTAAAAAAAAAACAACAAATCATGGCTTGAGTTGAATCTGGAAGCAACTTTAAATGTTACTGCCATTTCATAGAAAAGACCTGTGAAGTCACCATCTACTCAGTTACAACTTAACAGCTGTTTTGAATTGAAAATATGCTAATACAACCATTGTGATTTTTCTTTGAACATATGGATATTGTGGTAATGTTCCGAAGAGCCGTGGGAGATGGTGAAGGGGGTCATTTCAACCTAATTTGTAATCATAACAACATTAATAGTGCAATCCTATTCAAGTCTTGTCCAAATGGAATACTGTAGATACTTAACTGGGAACACATCCCATTGAAATTAGTAGTACTGATTTCTGAGTATATATATGCATGGAATAGTGGGATTGTGCTCACAGCCTAGTGTAACACATTAGAATTGCTGACTGGTAGAGATGCTTGTAATTCATAACATGAGGGAAAGGAGAAGGGGCTACTACAGTTGTGGCATTGCAAAGTATCTACTGCAACTCCCCTTTTGCTTTTGCGTCAGATTCAGTAGGGGAATCTTATGTGTTGACCTACTTTTCTCCAGAACTTGCAAGTGGAAGTCAAAACATATTCTATTTGGGAGCTTGGATATTTTGTAAAACTACCCTTATACTGGCTTACTATTATAATTTTTTTATTGAGAGCTGTGTGTGAATCTAAAAATAAATGCGTGTTTCCACCATTTTCTCCAGCAGTTGTTAAAATAAGGGTAAATATACATGTTCAAAGGCCTAAACTGGTGAACTTCGCAATTAGGAAGCAGCCAACTTTTATTATGTTCTCATCACACACACATTGGGCTGAATCCAACAGCACCCTTTCATTCATGGAATGGGATTGGATTCAGCAGAGGTTATTTTGGCAATTTCCCATAAAACGGTACTAAGTCCTGCACACTATTGGATGGCCCCAAATCCTCCTGTGTTGATTTGGGTGGCCTCAGAGGGTCAGAGGATAAGATGAATTGGTTTCTTCCTTCATGAGCAGGAGCCTTTGCTGGATCAAAGCCCCTTTTCATGAATGGAAGGACATAATTAAATCTAGCTCATTGATCCAATATAGGCATTTGGTTTGAGGGTATGGAGTAGGAATATCATAACTTTACTGGATATTTGACAAATCTCTAGTACTACTCAGCAACTATAAGGATTCCACAGTGAGTGATCATCTCTATCTGTGTTTTTGTTGTTTGGAAAATGAAATAAACTTTAGTGCATTTATATTTCCAACACTGAACTATGTGGTGCTAGTCTATTAGGGCAGTTGAAAAGATATAAGGGTGGAGCTTAGCAAAACAGATTCGCTGTGAAATATGTTAGATGATGAAGGCAGGAGCTACTGTTCCATCTACAGCTGTACTCTGTATGGAGGGAGACCAACAGTTTTAGTGGGGAGGATATATATGATATTCCCTTTAATACTACTAGACTTTTGCAAATGCTGCTATGCCATTCTGCCAAATGTGCAAGTTTCCCCCAGATTCTTAATATTCCTTTCCCATTCCTCAGGTGGGCGTATCATCTGATGATCAGCAACAGCCCCTCACTGTGTGTGAAGTGCACACAACATTGGTTGCCACTTCTCAGCTGAAAGAGAGGAGCATACTATTAATTAGTTGGAACTGTGAAGCCTTAGAGAGAGAACAATGATGATATACTAGGCTTCAAAATGTTTTAAACTGGGGATCAGAAAATTCAGCCTACAGGGATCAAAACTGGCCTCTTAAACAATAGTAGCCGGCTGCCCCACTTCAAGTTGCTATGTCAGTTTTCTGGAGAAAGTGATAACTATGACTGTGTGATTTGCTGACAATATACTCTGGGAACAGAATGATGTGCCATCTTCAATCCTCTCTTCTAGCAGCTATCCTGCACACCTTGCTACGAAATTACACATGCAAAAACTGAGATATGATTGAAATATTTTTCTGGGCCCTTTACACAGCAGATGTGAATGTAATCTGCCTGCCTGTTTTTAAATAAATCCATGTTAGGTAGTACTCACAGCTAGGCACAATGTTCATTTTGGAACCATGCTATGCAAATTGGATTTCCTGGCAGTGGAGGTTTAAATACAGAGAACCTAAGCCGAAGTCCACAGAACCCAACAGAAATATTCTTCTTGCCTTTAATGGGTTTCAGGCCCTTTATTGCATCCACTTATCCAAGTAGAAAAATATAAGTCTAAATGTATGCTCAAGCCAAACACTGATGCTAACAGCATATCAAATTAATATTTGATGCTATGGAAATGGACAGAAAATGTCCTGCACATCATAGACGTACTGTATTAGGAAGCTGTTGACCAACTTGAAATGTATCATTTGCTCTCTGTGGTGTTCACTGGCATTTGATTTGTTTGCTTTTGAAGAGAGATTAACCTTTAATTGCTTTCTTTAGAAACATTTAGTAAAAAAACACGCACAACAACTGATAGAATGGAGATGATCTCTGCAAACAGGAAAGATTTCCTCAACTCAGGTTGCCATAGCAATTGAATTTCTCTCCCCCCACCACAACTGTTAAAAGATGTGAATCCTCCGTTCCCTTATCTTAAGCAAGACTGAACTGAACATTTTTGCATTTAAAAATGATTCAAAATGAACACGAAACAAGGTGTTGTTCGCATATGGGCCTTATGGAAGTAGCAGCATGTGGCATTCAGTATGAATTGCTTAACAATAAGTTTCTCATTCAAAGTCAAAACAACTCTCTATCCTTGGTCCCCCCCCCCCCCAATTTGGCAGATGGGAACTATTCTTAACATCTACCTATCTGACTCCATCGCTAGAGTTTTAATCCTGTACATACTAACTTGGACTCAGTGGAACTTACTTCTGACTAGACACATATATGATTCCCTCATTGCTGTTTGGCATCATTTATCAAAGGATGCTGCACTTGAACTATTTTATTAATGATATTGTTTGAGGCTCAATTTCTCAATGTTTTGTTAAAGGCTGTGTGTGCAGTTTTACATTTAAATACTGTTGTACTAAAAGGGGGGAGGGGGAATAAGAATAATGGCACTAATCATAAGTAATAGTTACCATAGAACTGACAGGCAAACTTACAAGTATAATTTTGATCTCCGTGACAATATTTTATCTTGCTACTTTATGTTTTAAGGGAATTACACTACAGAAGGATTATAGAACAAAGGAGAGCTAATCATTTTATTTCTTCTACAGCTCCACTTACAAAATTACTTCAGTGAAATGTTATTGTCAGAAGAAAATAGAAAAGGCTATCTTGCCTGGATATTTAAATAACTGTGTGAAGTGCTTCATACCTGAGACAAGAGGTGTGTGAGCCAAGTGAACTTTCCAAATTTCTGCTAAGTACAGATATACATTATAGTTGCTTCAAAATTATTTGGGTGGAGACTTTAAAGTGGCTTATGAAGAAAAATTGTTGTTTCGTTCACATAATTCATAGGTTAGTATTGAAAAGCCAAAATGATGTAAGGCAAAAAGAGAAATAGGAGTTTTCCTGCATGTTCAGAATCATATCATCTTGGAGTACCAAAGCTGTAGTGTCAGTCATAGAGGTGTTTTGATGAATCAGCATTTTCCCTGGATCCTTCAAATAAACAAGAGATGTCAGACCTTCATATTCTTTCAAAGAACAACTGTTTCCATTTCACAGGTAGGAAAGTCCAGCTGAGAGCCAGCGACTTATTCAAGACCAATCAGGGAATTTCAGATTTAGGAAAAGCCTTGTCTAAACATGCATGCACATTCCTCGTGTGCCAAACACTTCCTTCCATGTGCCAGCGTATTTTGAGTGAACCCCCACTCTAATGTAATCCATCCCATTCATTCATCTTTGCATTTGTATGCCACTTCCCACACAAGAATGTGCCCAAAGTGGCTCACAACACAAGTCACAAATACATGTCACTATTTCACTGCTGGCTTTCATGATCTTTACTTTTGCTAGACCAAAGAATTCACACAGCCTGTGATTAGCAGAGCAATTGCCACACTGTCTATATTAACATTAGAGTGAAAGGTGTTATTGCATATCAGTGCATACTCTGAAGAGCAAATGGTTTTTTCCTCAGTCTTAAGTTATCCATTTTATATATTGAATTCCATATAAATTCCATGTAAATAACTCAAAGCTTTTCTCAAAGCAGTGCCACTTTTTGAAGGAGGGGATATTTAAAGGCAGCAAGTATGTTATTGTATAATACATTGCTGTAGTGGGCTTCATAAAAAAGTTGTCCCATTTCTTTGAAGTCTCTCAGCCCCACTCACCTCACAGAGTGTTTGTTGTGGGGGAGGAAGGGAAAGGAGAATGTTAGCCACTTTGAGACTCCTTAAAGGGAGTGAAAGGCGGGATATCAAATCCAAACTCTTCTTCTTTAATTTTTTTTTTTAAAAAATTAAAAAGTTGTCCCAGGTTCCTCCTTTCCTGTCTCCTGGTTCAGCTCTCAGGTATCTCTAACTGCAACATATAGGTAAAGGTAAAGGTAAAGGGACTCCTGATCATTAGGTCCAGTCGTGACCGACTCTGGGGTTGCAGCACTCACCTCACTTTATTGGCCGAGGGAGCTGGCGTACAGCTTCCGGGTCATGTGGCCAGCATGATCAAGCCGCATCTGGCGAACCAGAGCAGCACACGGAAACACCGTTTACCTTCCCGCCTGAGTGGTACCTATTTATCTACTTGCACTTTGACGTGCTTTCGAACTGCTAGGTTGGCAGGAGCAGGGACCGAGCAACGGGAGCTCACCCCATCGTGGGGATTCGAACCGCCGACCTTCTGATCGGCAAGTCCTAGGCTCTGTGGTTTAACCCACAGCGCCACCCGCGTCCCTTAACTGCAACATATACTAGCTGCTTAGTAAGTTTACTTAGAAATAATTTTAGCTATACTGAATGGGGACTGTTTCCAGTAAGAATGCTTAGGATTATGGTATTTGCATATAGCTTGTTTTACATGTATCCATTCTTACACATATTGCCAGTAGTTTTGAGGGACAAGGAAGGAGGGAGAAATCTCATTTTATGAGAGAGAGCCACCTGCCTCTGATTGACCACTGAAGACCACAGCCCCATCCCAAGATGGAGACATCCACACAAGATTTCCTCCATGTTTCTCCTGAACACCTGGCCTACTTTGCAATCAAAGCCCAAAGGTCAGGAAATGCAGTCCAAGGTCAATCCAAGTCTGAAGTCTAGCAGTCAGGATACAGTCCAGAATCAAACCTGAAGCACATTCCCACAGAGGTCCAAGAGCATCCAAGGCATGGATGACACAAGCAGTTAAAGCAGAAAGAGCACCTCAGCTCATAGCTGTCAACATTTCCCTTTTTTAAAAAAGGGAAATCCCATTATTCTGAATAGGATTCCTTGCAAGAAAAGGGAAAAGTTGACAGCTATGCCTCAGCTCTGCTTCCCTTTTGTACTTTGCATGCTGATTGTGGCACCTGGGCTTGATGAGGCATGTGACCCGCCCCTGAGCCAAGACGCCTGAGTAATCACATACCTCTTCCCAAGACTAGCAAGCTCATCTTAGCCAGCTAGGGAGATGACCTGTGGAACTTGCCTGCCTTAGCCTCCTAGAGCACCCCTCCCACTGCTCCTTACATCTCAGAGCCCATCATGTTTGTGGAGACAGGGGCCTATCTTGCTGTGGTGATGGATCCTGCTGCTCTGGTTCCCATGCCATCCCCCGTCACCCTGTGAGTACTTTTCCTCATCCCCTGCTTACCCCAGTGTGTCCCAGTCCCAGCTATACCCCTTGATGGGATCCTCTTCCTCTTCTTCCTTCTCATCCTTCCAGTTCATGACAACGTTGTGGGGTGAGTGGGACAAACATGCTCAATTCAGAACAAGAGGTGGAGTGACATACTCCCACTTTTCTGTGTTTTTAGCAAAGGAATGGAGTCAATGGCTGACATCTAGGAAAGTTGTTGTTGTTTAGTCGTGTCCGACTCTTCGTGACCCCATGGACCAGAGCACGCCAGGCACTCCTGTCTTCCACTGCCTCCCGTAGTTTGATCAAACTCTTAGTAGCTTCGAGAACATTGTCCAACCATCTCGTCCTCTGTCGTCCCCTTCTCCTTGTGCCCTCAATTTTCCCAACATCAGGGTCTTTTCCAGGGAATCTTCTCTTCTCATGAGGTGGCCAAAGTACTGGAGCCTCAGCTTCACGATCTGTCCTTCCAGTGAGCACTCACGGCTGAGTTCCTTAAGAATGGATAGGTTTGATCTTCTTGCAGTCCATGGGACTCTCAAGAGTCTCCTCCAGCACCATAATTCAAAGCATCGATTCTAAGTACATCTCGCCAATTAGACAAAGAGAATGCTAGAATGAAACACCCATTACCTAGGAACATAGGAAGCTGTCTTATATTGAGTTGGATCCATTGGTTCATCTAGCTCTCCAGGATTTCAGACAAAGTACTCCAGTCCTACTTGGAGACGATGATGATGATAATGATAATAATTTATTATTTATACCCCGCCCATCTGGCTGGGTTTCCCCAGCCAGTCTGGGCGGCTTCCAACAGAACACAAAAATACAATATGATGCCGGGTTTGAACTTGGAACCTTCTGCATGCAAAGCAGATGTTATATCGCTGAGCCATGGCTCTTCCCCCAGAGTCTTAGTTTGTTTTAAAGCATTTTCTGCTGGGTGGGGAAGTGATTGGTTCCCTATAGAAGAAAACACAGCTATCCTGGATTTTAGTGTATCTGTCATTGGGGAGTAGGCCTAATGCCAAAACAAAAGACCAGAGCTCACATTTTAAATTCAGGTTTTATTTCATAAAAAATGTGATTTTATTCTCAGTATGTAAATATTTCAAAAATTACTCTTGTTAATGGCAGTGTAGATAAAGTCCATCTTTATTTGCCCATATTGCAGGGGGGAAGACTGTGCCTGAGAGACAGTGTGTTGTACCAGCCCTGCAAAGTAGCCCAGTGTTGTTATATTCATTTTGCTGAAGGGAGTAGGGAGGTATTGTAAGGAAACCCTGGTGTCTATTTCAGTGTTGTTACCCTGATATTTTGTGTGTGGTGTTGGCAGAAAGGGGGGGTGGGATGGGGTTAGAGGGAAATGCAATGAAGAGGGGGCCGAGAAGCTGATTGTAGCAGCAGTGCAATTAATTAAGGGCTGGCGGAAATGAAGGGAGCCTGAGAAAACAGAGGGTTTCACTTATGAGTGGAAAGATGTCTAGATAGCAGGTCCACCCATATATGGACAGTAGGTGTACCCACTAAGAACCAACAGAGGGATAGACCTGGAATACCAGTGTCTCAAAGGCTAAGTCTACCTAGACCTCAGTACGGTTCTGTTGCCAGATCTACCAGAAATTATTGGCCTGTTCTCAAATGCTAGTTATATTTATCTGGAGTATTCCCACCCACACAGAGAGAAAACAAGTTCTGTAGACACCCGTGATTCCTTCTATAATGAATATACCTGTCAACCAAGGATGAGGTTTTTTTGAATGCTTTATTAGGTAAATGTGAGAAATAAATGCAGGATATTTTAGACTATATTATTCATAAGGATATAGCTTCATTCTGCAGATTTCTGATAAACATAACTTCTGATATACTGAAAAAAGTTATTTGTAAGTTGATATAAAAAACAGTATTCACCTAGAATTTTCTAAAGAAACCAGTGATTGCTTGTAATGATGTTGGTTGATGGAGCAAAAAGACCAGTCATTGAATGGTTTGTAGATACTGTTTAGGCTTCCTGGTTTTTGGTTTACTGGAAATTTAGAAAAAAAAGTTTTGTATAAATGCTGTTTTGTATATTTGCATGTATTTCTTCATGTATTGAACATAAGGGTTACTAAATTGATTTTAAATGTGATATATGCAGGAAACTATGTTCACTGATGTATGTTTTATGTCTAAACATCTGTTGCTAACAGCTTATCAATTTATATTATTTTCTTTGATTCCCTGAGGATGACGAATACGTGCATATGCATATGCAAAATCATGTATGCATTGGAATTTTATGTAATAAAAAGGGGGCTTTAATTCCCCCCATGCCCCATTTATTTTTCCATAAACTTACATGCATGGTCACAAGAAAAAGCAAGGGGGACATTAAACAAGCAAGCAAAGGAAAAAAGTAGGCTGGGCAAAGCAATTTTGCTCCAAGCAATGTGAGATAAAACTGCTCAAAATATAATTGAAATACTTTGCAGAACAGATCCAGCCTTAATTAAGAAGCAGACTCATTACACAATAAGCTTGAAATCCTATGTTAGATTTCACTGGCTTGGGTTCCCAGAGATCCCATATTTTTAATTTTAAATGGGTCTTCTAAAAACAAGGTATCACAGTACATTAGGGATGGAAATATGCTTGTATTCATACAAGGGCATCCCCAGTCTTCAGAAGGTGCTTTCTAAAAAACTTTCAGCTACATGCATCTTTGCAGTATAGGAATTACCAGGTGAGTGTGTGAGATTTGTCTATGAAAATCTATGGAAGCTTCACTACCCTTCAAACTTTTTCCTGATTGAGACTGGTCATATTCTGTGACTACTTTCTCACGGCTTCCCAACATTACAGAATGGAAGGATGGAAAGTGGGCTAGCATTGGAATGTGAAAAAAGTCTGTTATCTGTTTTACTTACTATGTTCACAATGAAGCCAAAACCTTGGCAGATAAAAAAAACCTGAATATATTTCAGTTGAACTGCCTGTGAATCACAGCAACAATAATTAGACAATGCTCACAACCTAACTAGAAAAGAACCTTTATTTTCACTCAGGATTTCATTAATCTGACAAAATATTATCTCCCTTTGAAAATTCTGTCAAGGAGATGCAGATAATGTAACACTTTCCCTTTTAATAATGCACTGCCTTTACCAAGCGGTCAAACTAGAGGTGACTTATAGTTGTATGTCTCTTTTCTGTTCATGCTTTTCAAAAGTAAAAATGAATAATAGGAAGATTTAGGAAGAGGGGATGAGCTCTGTTGTTTTTGCCTCCAAAGTACCTGCGCCAGCTGTTTTTCTCCCAGCAGGTGAAAAGGATACTGGAGGAATGTAAGAAGGCATCTATTTCCTCTCTGCCCCATATCCATCACATGCAGCATAGTTTCCATTCTGCTGCAATTCAGCTTCTAACAAAAGCTATGTTATAAATTTCTCTACCCACTATGGCAAAGTTACGTAACTAATTTCATTATCATATGCTATTCCACAATATTCATTTCGGTGAAAAGGAAATACAATGCAAATTGGAAAAAAAAGTCATAAATTACGTCTTGTTATGTATTCTTTGCAGACCAATTGTAGTCGCTGGATTCATTTTCGTTCTAGACATGGAATGAATAAACAAATAATCAGCAATTTCCCTTCCTATTTCTGTTTTTGTCCTAATTCTCTGACACGGATAAAAGGCCCTTATAACTTTTCCTCTGCAGGAAAAACAGAAGCGTGGGAGGCAATTTTGAGTGAAAAATCAACCTCCTGTATTGCTCTTCTGTTCTGGCTTTTCCTCTACTTATAATCTTCCAGTGAAGGAGAGTCCACCACTTTCCTTCTATGGTAACCTGCTAGACATTAGGTTTTCTTTTTGCAGACATTTGTCCACAGCGTTTTTAGTTTTTGGTGTCAAAATCAGACCATTCAAGGCAGGGCTGGCCCAGGATGCTCTGCTCACCTTTACGCCTCTGCACACTGCCTCCCACACACCAGCAACCTCACTACCTAAGGTGGCCCAGGAGTAGAAGGATATATCCTTTCATGTTAGTGTGATGGCATGTTTATGGTGTTGTGTGAATCTGCCACCTGAGCCAATTGCTTCATGCTTCTTCAAGGCAGGTGGTGGCCCTGCTCCAAGGAGTTCCTAAATTTGTTTTTGGGGGGCACCTTGTGAAGAATTGACCTTGCAGAAGCACAGAATCCCTTTAAAACACCCTGCCTTAGCTCAGGATTGAACTGCTGCTGCTGCAGGGCACGGAATGGGATGCAACGTGTTGTGATGTGTTCATTTCTGCACAGCTACAAAAACTAGACTGTGTGCTAGATTAAGTTTCTCTTCAGATTGGATAAATCTTTCACCTTTTAGATTGTGTGTAGCTGAGTCTGCACCCAACAGGATTATGGCATTCTTCTAAAGAAACCAACATTGTTTCTTAAAAAAATAAGATAAAATTATTGATACTTATTCAAAGGTATTCAAAAATACATACATACCCATTATAATATACTGAGATAATACAGCTACTTAGTCTAAAAGAGAACGAAGTCAGAAGGAAGAAAAGACAAGGAAGGGAGAAACCTAAAGAAAGAGAAAACAAGAGAAAAGGAAAAGAAATAATAATAAATAACAGAAGAAGAAGAAAAGAACCAATGTTGCTTCGAGTACCATCTAATATCTTGTAGACCACTGGAAATCATCTGCTAAATGACATTATGTATAAATAGATTATAAACAACAGAGGTCTTGACTTTTGAATGTTGAATATACTGTCTCTTCATGTTCAAGTATCCCTGTCTTCTACCCAGCAGGTTGTTTTGTGTGCGCTTTCATGATTATTTCCATTAGTCATTAATCTCTGTTGTGGCCTGTTGTCAAATGCTTGTAATATGACTACTTCTGCTGAATATCCCTTATCTTTCATGGCAAAAAATACCCTCATGCAGCACCAGCAGGTTAGTTAAGCATGACCTCCTCTGCCTTAATCTGTGCAGGTTATCCTTAATCAAGCTGCTTTTACACAGTTCCAGTCTCTCCTTATGATTCACAGCAAAACTGATGTTTTGTTTGTTTCTCAACTACCACTCCTGCACTCTGTCTTCTGAATAAATGAGACTTTGGCTTGTTTGATGTGCTGGAGTCTTTGTGGAGAGCTCTAGATACCCACTTTGAAACATCTGGGTTCTTCATTAATAACAAATATGCAAGCAGAAACAAAACAAAAAAAGACCCTCATGCATTTTTTTCAACCTCTGTCTGTTAATCAGAAAACAAGTTGAATTCAGAAATTTATGAAAGGGGAAAGAAGATTTTGGTGAAATTCCCATGGATGTGGTGCAGTGTTTTTGATGAGCTTATATTACTTGCCAGTGGGCTTTCTTTCATTCTGCAAGTCATCTCACTGGTGGTTTGCACTCTGTAGTCTTCAATCAAACTCAGGGGAAGTTATCATGTCAGGAAATGGGGACAGCAAGGGATGCTGCGGGGGGCTGAAGAAATGCTTACTGGGGGGGAAAGCCACACACATCAACCTCGGCTTATTTGCAGTGATCAGGTAAGCTCAAAATCCTGCATCCACCAACAGTCTAAAGACATTTTAAAGTTCCATGAAAACTTGATAGGCAAATCCTCTTTCACAGAGGAATAAAACATTTGAGAAGCTGGAGGGCAGCACTATTAGAAACACTTAAAAATATGTAGTTTTGATCAAATGATGAACAATAGTGCAATCTTTTTGTGTGCTGTATCCAAGAGAAAGGAAACAAGAATCCATTAGAAGTATGTGGATTAATAAATTTATTACCACCAGACTAACCTGTTATGGAGGTTTCTTTAACCTCCTGGAGCGTATTTGATGGTGGTGTGGATGCTGGGAAAGGAGAAGGGAGGGGAAGTTCCATTGCACAAAAGGAAGCCATTGCATGCATGGAACAACTTCATTGGATACAACCCATACATCGCATGAATATTATTTCGAAGATATTGTGGGAATAAATAGTAGGAATTCACCTGGAGCAAAGCAATACTTAGAAAGGTCAGTGTGTTGCATGGGAATTATAGAAGATAGACCGATTTGAATTTGTCAATCCATTGTTGAATTATGGTGTATATTACTGTTGATGCCATAATACATTCCACATTCATTCTGGCTGTTTGAGATGTGCAACAAGAAAAATCTGTTTGTACTATTGTGAACTGTGAATTACATGAATTGGGTAGCTATTAAAAGTACAGGAACTCTCTCAAGATCTGGATTTGGCAACTCCAGCTGTGTATAGAAGTAATAATAATAATAATAATAATAATAATTTATTATTTATACCCCGCCCATCTGGCTGGGTTTCCCCAGCCACTCTGGGCGGCTTCCAAAAGAATATTAAAATACATCAAACATTAAAAGCTTCCCTAAACAGGGCTGCCTTCAGATGTCTTCTAAAAGTCTGGTAGTTGTTGTTCTCTTTGACATCTGGTGGGAGGGCGTTCCACAGGGAGGGCGCCACTACCGAGAAGGCCCTCTGCCTGGTTCCCTGTAACTTGGCTTCTCGCAGTGAGGGAACTGTCTGCCTACATTTTGATCTTTGTACTGTACCTTGCAGTTTAGGTACTTTATACATTAGTAATATAATTCAGCAACAGTGACAGCTGCAATAGCGAATTATGTTTTTGTATATCTATAACTGAATAAAATAAGTCAAATGTTTAAGAAATATATTCTGAAAAGAACCACAGTGATTAATTGAATCAATTTTGATGTCTTGGCAGAATAATCATAGCAAACGCTTAGAGAAATATGGAGTTTTGCAAATTCCAAAGTTTGGGCTGATTTTCAAGACTGCTTCCATGTGATAACCATGTGTGGTGGTTAGTTTGTGCAACCTCAAAAGGCACATAATCCCAGCTTGTTGATTTTATGCTTCCCACCCTGAGCAGAACTTTTGAGAAGCAAGTACGATGCTGAAAAAAGTGCACGTATTTGCATCATAGATTTGAACTACTTTAAAAATCATCCCCTCCTTTCCTCTGTATCTAGAATGGATTTGAATGGATTACATATGTGTGTGTGTTGTTTTTAAATTGTTTTTATATAATTGTTCTAAAAGTTATATATATAATCTTAAATTGCTTTGAGATGCCTCTTGAGATAATGGTAATATCAGGTAACCCATTTCTAGGAGGGAAGCTACAGATGTCTATCAGAAAATTCCTGAATACTCAACTGAACTACACTTTCAATGATTCTTCTTTAGAAGAGGTCATGACTCCTAAACTAATACATGGCACAAACTTTTGTGTATATAGGCCCTGAGAGGCAGGGATCTGCTAGGGACTCAATTATAATCTATAAGATTAGAGCGTTGTTGTTCTTTTAAGAATAAACATGCTGCTTTCTGCCTGGAAGTTCATCTACCTGGTAAAAACTGATTTGCAGCTCAGACTATGATCTTCCTTGATTTTTCAAGTCATTGTTTTTATTCCTTCTGTACCAATTTTAATCCTTAAGAAGAATAACGTTCTGTGCTGGCTACTATATCCTCATTTTCTCAGCAGTAGAGTTAGGTAATTTTAGACTATGGACTTTGTGGTCTCAAACGGGGGCCTGCTCTTTAGAAGGTAGTGTATATTATTTCAGTTAATTCAAAATGTGGAATTTGCAAATATTGTAGTTTGGGACCCTCCTGCTCCCTTTGTTGAGTGGGGCTTTAGATCTCTGCCCCAGAGTTCTACTCCGATGGCATCACTGCTCATTGGAGTGCCTTGCCTCATACTATCAATATGTGTAACCATGTTACAAGTGTACTCATAAGTAAAGTTTATAATATAGGAACCAGTTCTCCTCATTCCAAACATCTGGGAGACTATGTGCTGTTTCACACAGAAAACTGAGTATCATTTAATTGCTTTTGGGAACTTCAAATTATACTGATTAACCAATGATCCTGCAGACAAATTCAGAGAGGAACAGAGAGACAGTTATCTTAGAGTGGGAGAGGTGGAAGACCTATTGCAAATGGCTCTGATCATCTGGATGTATGGAATAGAGAGGTCATGAGCATGTGCTGTAGACATTACTTTAAGTAATGTAATCTATTGTAATGTAATGTGATCCATTATAATCTATTGCAAGGGGACATTTACTGACTCAGCCCAGCTAGCAGCAGGAGGGAGACAACTATGCAGAATGGAAGTTGTTCTCTATCTTGGAGTTTGACTGTGTTGACTGCTAATTTGTTTAATGGTAGCAGCTATTGCAGCAAGAACTGATCTTAGAGGAAGACAGGGGTGCCAACCTGAATAAAATAGGGGGGCAGGTAAGGCCCACAATACATAATCAATCAAAAGACACGATTTGAATCACATTGCCCATTAACTTGGTGGAAGCAAGGAGGGCCCCTAGGAGTTGGTCCCTATGGAGGAAAACATACACAGCATGGCTGGAGTATTTATGTGCAGGTTATCTTTTTGAGAGGTATGAAACAAATTGTTCTCTAACCAAGGATTGTGTTACATGCATGGTGTTTATTTATAGTGACATATTATTCAGTTAGGAATGTTATGTGTTGCAAACTATCCACATGAATTATGGTGATAAACCTTACTATTTGTTTATAACCTGATTTGTCGTCTTTAAACAGGAGCAACTTTCTGGCCTAGGCAGGCTGGGACAGTTTTAGTAACCATTATTCAGTAAAAAGAAAGAAAAGCTGTATTTTCCATTTTAATCACAGGAATAATCTTCACTGTTCTGTAAAAAGAGCTGGGAAATTATGGGCCTTGAAAATCCAGGGCTACAAAAAAAAGTGGGGAGGGGGAAGCAAATTCAGTATAAATGGTTTCTGGGATTATCAGTGTTGATCCCAATGACCTTCTAGTTTGATTAAAAGTGGTTCTGAAAGTCACTCCTTCCCAACAAGAAGATCCTAAGCACCATTTTACTGCATTTCTCCCTTTGGGGAAACCCATATTAAGAGTCTTCCAGAGCACATTCCTACTGAAGAGAAAAATAACTGATGTCTCCCTTTTTCATTTCAATTTTCTCTCTCCAGCCAGGAGGTAAATGGCCTTGAGAAGCTTGACTCCTTGCTGCACTATCTGTAAACTCACTTGCTGATGTTCAGTATTTACAATTCTTAACCATGCAAGCCATGCCCAGAAGTGGATTAGGGTCTTCTGAGTACATTAAAATCCATAAGCTACACTTCCAGCTTCTAGTCACAAGGCGTTGTAAAATATGATGTGTCACAGGATGCAGCCATTAAGTACGTATTGGTGACTGATCCACTAATATCCTTGTTTCTGTAATCCTTGACTATCACTTTCATCGGAATATGAATGTGGTATAATTTTGCCCAATTATAGTTTGAGAAATTATTTATAGATATTATACTTTCAATTAACAGTAGGTGGTGCTACAAAAGGACCAGTTATTTAAAAACTCCACAAAAACTAGTTCACCTGAATACCTCTCTTTTTTTGGCAAGATAGGCAGAGCAATTCAGAAGCAGAGAGGGAGGGAGAACCAAAGGCAGAGTAACTGCCTTTGCTATACTTCAGATATTGTTTCTAGTTATATGCCAGATTATTTTTAACCAATTAGTTATTGGAGCAGCCAATGAAATTTAAATAGGATTAAATTCTTTCCTTTAAAAAATAAAAAAAGAATTAAGCTCAACAATAATTGATAACATGAATACACTGTTGCTGGACCATTGCCTTGCCTGAGTAATGGACTGAATGAGAGCCAACAAACTGATGCTCAATCCAGATACGACTGAGGCTCTGTTAGTGAGTGGTTCCTAGACCAGATGGACGGAAGGTTGCCTGCTCTTGATGATGATGAAGAAGAAGAGTTTGGATTTGATATCCTGCTTTATCACTACCCTAAGGAGTCTCAAAGCAGCTAACAATCTCCTTTCCCTTCCTCCCCCACAACAAACACTCTGTGAGGTGAGTGAGGCTGAGAGACTTCAAAGCAGTGTGACTAGCCCAAGGTCACCCAGCAGCTGCATGTGGAGGAGCAGGGAATCAAACCCGGTTCACCAGATTACGAGTTCACTGCTCTTAACCACTACACCACACTGGCTCTCTTGATGGGGTTACACTCTCTCTGAAGGATCAGGCATATAGCTTGGGGGTACTTCTGGGATACTTTGTTGTTGCTTGAGGCTCAGGTGAACTGTGGCATGGAGTGCCTTTCATCAGCTTTGGCTAGTGGCCCAGCTGTGCCCGTATTGGGACAGAGATTGCCTAAATTCTGTTGTTGATGTCCTGGGAACCTCAATGCTTTATACATGTGGCTGCCTCTGAAGGTTGTTCAGAAAGTTCAGTTCGTGCAGAATTCTGTAGCCAGGTGGCTCACAGGGACAAGACAGTTTGAGCAAATAATGCCAATCCTGGCCCGACCGTGGGCTGCCAATTAGTTTCTGGGCACTTTGGCTAATTAAACAATCTATAACCTTAAACTGGGGTTTGTGTGTGTATTGTTTTAATAAATTGTTGTTCTTGTTGTTAGTTTTTGTTATTATGATCTTTAGTTTTTGTTATGTCTTATTTCGGTGTTTTTATACTGTAATCTGCCCTATGATCCTCAGATGAAGGGCAGTTCGTATTGTGCATGTGGCTTTAGTGCACAATGGAGGAGCATTCCCCTGTCCACCACACAAGTGACCTCAGGCATGAAGAAGGCACTCTATTCGTCTACTATGCAAAGTAAAGCACCATGTCAGATTGTGTATGGACCGGGGTAAGATAAAGTCATTTAGAAATAAATGTTCAAAGTCCCACAGGGGAGATATTAACATCAAAGACTCTTTAAACAAATAAGTGTTCTGCACATATAGCTTCTGACTGATATTCATTAAATTTAGCCGGTGACTAGTTTATGGGCAAATTATTCATTGTTCAGGTCACTGACATATTTACACTTGATAAAACTAATGCAAACTTTTATCATGCATTGATTTAAAATTGATCTATCAGGTCTTCATAGTCTTTGATATATATATATATATATATATATATATATATATATATATATATAATTTTATGACATTTTAGTAATGAATAAAATTATCCTTAAAATGTTCTAAAAGTCTGCAGATTAAGCAAATTCCTAATGAGACTATTAATTTTAAAAATCATGAAATTAAAGTCATATTTCATTAACCTAATATACGTATACCGAGTTGGATACATTAAAATGTGAAATAAACTGTCATGCTTTTAAACCTAAATATTAATCCATATGTATTATTTGACGTGTAAAATATTACCTTTCTTAGTGGGAATGCAAATGAGAAGGTGCAATCTAATTATAGCTCCACTACCAACTTAAGAAAGAAGCTCTAAAGTGACTAATGATTCCTGCAAAGTAGAAAGAAAACCAGGTTTTTTCCCCAAAGAGCAACATGTTATGATTTCTTCCAGACTTTCAATTACTCCAGCCCAGTCATCTTCATCATCATTATCTTACAATGTGATT
The DNA here is from genome assembly GCF_964106645.2 of Podarcis pityusensis. Taxonomy (NCBI): domain Eukaryota; kingdom Metazoa; phylum Chordata; class Lepidosauria; order Squamata; family Lacertidae; genus Podarcis; species Podarcis pityusensis. The sequence goes on from NC_138026.1 coordinate 21,921,207, forward strand.
CTCAGGACATCATATTTAATTTCAAAGTAATACATGGAGAACGTCATGGAAAGGACTTAATTAATACCCTCATGTATTAATGGGTTTGTGGGAAGTGATGGTAATGTGCTCACTGACCATGCTTCTTTGTGGCCACACATTCTGCATTGAGAAAGAACCTGGAATCATTCAATGAACCTGAATGGTGGGAGATTCGGGAAAAACAAAAGGAGGTACTTATTCACATAGCACAGAGTTGTGGAACTCATTACAAATTTGTGGAGGACAAGGCTATATCAGTGGCTACTATTTATGATTATATATTTCCAAGGTAGATGCTACCTTAAAGATCAAAGGTAGCATGCCTCTGAATACCCATCTTTGGGGAACATCAGCAGGAGAGGTCTATTTCTCTAAAATCTTTCTTATAGGTTTCCCATAGGTATCTGACTACTGTGGGAAACAGGATGGCAAGCTAGATCATTCTTTCATCTTTTCCAGCAGAGCTTCATTCATTAATGTCATAATTAGCACTACTGTTAAGGGGCATCATTCTGGCATTCTGTAAAAATTGTTATGTGTGCTGGCTCCAACACCTGCACAGTTAAGAGACCTTATCCATCTTTGTGGCAAGTAATGGACTTTTCTGGTATTTTACTCTTTGGAAGGTATACAGAATTTGACACACTTCTCTGATCTATAAAACAAGTGTCATGAAGCGTTATTTATAAGCAAATTACTAAATCACCTTCCAGGCTGCCTTAATAAATCACTGCAAGACTCATTAGTGTAATTTTCTAGACCTAGTCAAGGTGTGACTGTTACATCCTCACAAATGTGCTTAGTAATGCAGTAACAATAATAGTCTTGGCAAACTAATGGTATTCTGACTGAAAATGCATGATTTGCTGGATAGAAAACACTGGATCTTAATGAATTTACCTTAGTTTGTTCAACTTTTCCTTGCCTCTTGTTCCAGTGGATGGTTGCAGTTTGTGTCAGTAGGCACAATATGAGGCCAAAGTTCAGAGTTCAATCTCTGACATCTTCAGGTAGGGCTTGGAAGGACCCCTTCCTGAAACCCTGAATTGTCACCACAGATTAGTGTAGACAGTACTGAACTTCATCGAACAATGGTTTGACTCAGCATAAAGAAGACCCCAAGCATCCTTAACCAAGCCAGTAGTGCACTTGGCCGAAGCTCAGTGGACAGAGCACATATCATGTATGCAAAATGCTTAGCTAAAGTGTCCCAGGCAACATAGCTGAAAATGACTCTTAAAATCCAGGATAGCTGATGCCAGTAAGAGTGCAGTGGACAGAACTTGGCTTGATACATCAACATTATGATTTACTATAAATTAGCTTCTTATGTTCAATCCAGCAATGTCAACTCTGTCTGCCCGAGGCTATTCAGATCTTGTATCAAGATGTTTCTCAGGTCTACTACCTTATGTCCTTTGATTTGAATCAGGACCTTTCTACATTCAAAACTATGATTCATCCCCAGGTGAAATTCCTAACAATACAGCCTTGTAAGAGTTTACCTGCAGGGTACAAATAATAATAATAATAATAATAATAATAATAATAATAATAATACCACCCCACCCATCTGGCTGGGTTTATTATTATTTAATACCCTCATTATTTTCCACATGAGATACTTAGCTGTGTGCCCTGCAATCATGTGCAAACAGGATTTGGGCACTAAAAAATAAAGTACTGTAAAAAGAAAACCTAATACACAATTTATCATGCCACCAGCCCACACCAACCCACCAGCCCACACCAACCCACAATAGTCAAGTCCCATATAGGCGCTCATAAAAATCTCAACCCTCCAAGTGAGGAAACAAAATATTATTATGCAGGCATTCCACCTGGGGCATAAACTATCACTTCCCTATGGATGTCTTCCATTCAGAGGTTCAAAACTCTCTTGGGACATCTGGTCTCTCACATTGGGCACCCCAATAATTAGCGTTACATTTGCTATCTTAACACAGCTGGTCTCAAAACTAGATTGTTTTTCATAAGAGGGGGCAAAATGAGTAATGCTAACCACCACTTATTAATATTTGCAAATGTCTTGAAAAACTGTTCATCAAACAGTTTCTTTAATCTGGGGGTGATGGTGATTAAAAGTCTTGGATGTCCAGAATAACTAGACCTTTGAAACTGCAACTCCCAGTGGTGGCAACATAATTTTTAATGTTATTTTTAATTATTTGGTCCAAAACCGGGAAATGTGAAGTATATGCTTCTTCTCAAACAAGATATTTTTTTTCCACAAATTTTGGAGTTGCTAAATTACACAGCAGGAAACAAAGTAACACACTGAGCTTAATAACTGGGAGTTATCTCCAGTCTTATGGTATTTTGCTAAAGTGGCTGTCATCAATACACATTTAAATGTATTACAAGAAATACATATTCATATGCCAGTGTTACAGGAGTATGTATAGGAATCAGACATCACAACTGAGGCATATTTAAAAGTTACTTGTTATCAATTACATCGGATGTGGGAACCACACATTGGTCTGGTCATAGGAGCCAACTCCTAGGGGCTATCCCTTTGTTGTCCCTCCATAAAATATTAGAAGGGGATAGGCCTTGCCATTCAAATAGTGTGTGTGTGTGTGTGTGTGTGTGCGCGCACACACACACACACACACACACACCACATCATGTGATCAATTATTCAGGGCAAGGCTTCCTGCCCCCCAATATTTTATTCAAGTTGGCCTGGTCTTTATATTACATCATGATCCTAAGGTTTCTTTCTCTCCTGACTTTACTGAGGCTTACTCCTTGGTAAACATGGTTAGGTTGCAGACTTAACATTGAAACTGTTGGGACATGGTTGTGTTTTGCTACTAGATCAGTGCTTGGCTATGGATCTAAAGGAAACATTCTAGTCAGGCAAAAGCAACTGAGGGCAGGATGCTGCAGATGATGGCCTGGGGAGGAAGTGTGGCCTGCAAAAGTCCAGAGGGTTGGGGGGGCCACTAGGGGGCGCATTGGAAGATGGCCGACAATACCATCTCTCCGACCCACACGGGGTAATTAAGAGGCTGTTATGGAAGTAGGCAGCCTCCCTTGTTGCCCCAAGGAAATGGGGAACACTGCCCTTGCCTGCTGTGCCCATAAATCACCCCCTAATTCGAAAGAAGGGGGTGAGGGCCCTAGGCAGAATGCCCCCGTGTGGACATCGGCTCTCCTGGACGCTGTCTCTGATCGCGCACTAGTTGCAGCAATTTGGAATAATTAACTACAAAAGAATAATGTGGTTACAGAAGAGTTTAAAATTGAAAAAGGGACACGACAAGGTTGCCCTATTTCCCCTTTGTTATTTATTTCGGTTCTGGAAGTGCTATTGAACATGATTAGAGGGGATCGGTTGGTGGAAGGAATTCAGGTCGGTCAGAAACAATATAAATTAAAAGCTTTCGCAGATGACCTGGTTTTGACCTTGCAGAAGCCAGAGCCTAGTACGAAAAGAGTATTACAATTGATTAATGATTTTGGTCGGGTGGCTGGATTTAAACTAAATAAACAGAAAACTAAGGTTTTGGGGGAAAATTTGACTGATACAGAGTCAGAACGGTTTCAGAATGAGACGGAACTTAATGTGGTTAAAAAAGTAAAATACCTAGGGGTAAACATAACAGTAAAAAATCTAAGTCTATTTAAGGACAATTATGAAAAATGCTGGACAGAAATCAAGAGAGACTTAGATAGTTGGTCAAAATTGAAACTTTCTTTGTTAGGCCGAATTGCTGCAATCAAGATGAATGTATTGCCAAGGATGTTGTTTTTATTTCAAACACTTCAGGTTTTGGACAAAACGGAGTGCTTTCAGAAGTGGCAGAGAGACATTTCTAAGTTTGTCTGGCAGGGCAAAAAGCCCAGAATTAAGTTTAAGATATTAACCGATGCAAAACAAAGAGGGGGCTTCGCCCTGCCAGACTTAAAGTTGTATTATGAAGCCGCAGCGTTTTGCTGGCTAAAAGACTGGCTACTTCTTGAAGACACTGATGTGTTAGATTTGGAAGGGTTTAACAATGCCTTTGGATGGCATGCATATTTATGGTATGACAAGGTTAAAGCAAATAAGGCCTTTAAGAACCATATTGTCAGAAAATCATTGTTTAATGTCTGGACAAAATATAAAGACTTGCTGGAAAATAAAACACCAAGGTGGCTTTCACCTTTGGAAGCCAAGGCCCGAAAAAGACCCAATATGGAGGCTAAATGGCCAAAATATTGGGAAATACTAGAAAAGGATGGAGACAATTGGAAATTGCAGAGTTTGGAGAAAATGAAAGACAAAGTGCGAGATTGGTTACATTACGCTCAGATTAAAGAAGTTTTTAAAAATGATAAGAAACTAGGGTTCCAGGTGGAGAAGTCGAAATTGGAAACAGAATTGCTAGAACCAAAGATTAAGGTACTCTCAAGGATGTATAACTTGCTGTTGAAATGGAATACACAAGATGAAATGGTTAAATCGGCTATGATAAGGTGGGCACAGGACATTGGGCATAATATCATGTTTGAGGACTGGGAGAGGTTGTGGAGTAATGGATTGAAATTTACTGCATGTAACGCTCTGAAAGAAAATGTAATGAAAATGATTTATAGATGGTATATGACCCCAGTCAAACTTGCCAAAATTTACCACCTGTCTGATAATAAGTGTTGGAAATGTAGAGAGTGTGAGGGAACGTTCTTCCACCTCTGGTGGACTTGCCCTAAAGTGAAGGCGTTCTGGGAAATGATTTATAATGAATTGAAAAAGGTATTTAAATATACCTTCACTAAGAAACCAGAGGCTTTCCTTTTGGGTATTGTCGGCCAAGGGGTGGCAAAGAAGGACCAGACATTTTTTATGTATGCAACAACAGCAGCAAGGATACTTCTCGCCAAACATTGGAAAACTCAAGATTTACCCACACTGGAAGAATGGCAGATACAACTGATAGACTACATGGAACTGGCTGAAATGACCGGCAGAATCCGTGACCTGGGAGAAGAGAGGATTGAGGAGGACTGGAAGAAATTTAAGAACTATTTACAAAAGTATTGTAATTTGAGTGAATGCTAAATAAGATGCTAGATTAAAATAACTGAGCACCACTAAATTTAGAAGTTTTTAAGAAAATAAGTAAGACTGTGAAAATTTAGCTCCTTCCGAGAATTATAAGATTATGAAATATAGAAGGGATATAAGAATTTAAATAAGATGATAAATTGCTGACAAAATGTTACAACGATGAAAGTGGGAGCGGGAGATGTGAGGAAGTCCAAAGAAAATGTGAAAATATGTTAAGATAAATGTTATATTGTTTATTATGTTTATTTTTATTGTAAAACCCAATAAATTGCTTTAAAAAAAAAATAATTAACTACAAAAGAAGCAAATGCACATATTTCAAGTGAAGAAGGGGAGTGAAGTCTGCTAATTTAAGTGACCTCTGCGAAAGAAGACGACGGGCTGGAGAAACAGGAATATTTTACGATGAAGATACACCAAAGGCGGGGTATGTTGACAACGGGACTGAATGGGGGGGGGAAACCTTTTTTACTTTCCTTCTATGTGATTTACAAGAACCCCTCCTCATTAGAACCGTCGGTTGAACTGACCCAAGCAGGAGGATTAAGGTCTGTGTGGAGATAAACTTTAACCAAAAGTATGCTTTATGGAGACCGAGAAGCAATAAGAGCTTTTGGGAATGGCGCATCAATTAATTCAGAGTCGCCATCTTGCCAAAGGATTTACAGCCGGGAGGAAGAACGGATTTGTTTTCAGACTGCATTCCTAGTGAATCTCCTCAGAGGTTTTGAGAAAGGAGGCAGATTGGTGAAGATTAATGATGCTAAGACTGTTTTGATGTATGGAAGTGATGTTATATGGAAAACGTCTGGATATGGCTACTGGATAAAAAAAATAATATCCACGCAGGATTACAAACTGTTCTAACCAGCTTGCGGAAACTATCAGAGGTCACAAAGAGAAAGGAAAAGTATATGAAAATAACAACAAGAGATGTGGAAAAATAATAAGAAAGGACTGGATAGTACTGTGAACATCATAAGGTTAGATTTGTGGACATTAAAACAGCAGTAAGAAGGAAGAAGTTGATTGGATCCCTTTGGAACTTGAAATATGGGTACCCCCAACAAAAATTTAAAATTCGGCTCTGTAATTTGGAATTTATGTAATTTGGTTTGATTTGATGTGATTGGTCGGTTAATAAAAAAATATTCTTAAAAAAAGTAATAAATAAGCAAAAGTCCAGAGGGTTGGATAGAAGTCTAAGGAAACCCTCTCCTGATCCATACCATCATTTACAGATGTGACAGCAAGCTTTAAAGATTTGCAGGGGTCAAGCTACCTCCCTTTCCATTGGCAGAAGCCTCCTCTGGATTGTATAATTTACACAAGTCTTGTAATTAGCAAATTTGATAAGTTAATGTTTCTGGGTTTGATGTATACTTATATAAAATGGTAAAGGGACCCCTGACAGTTAAGTCCAGTCGCAAACGACTCTGAGGTTGTGGCGCTCATCTTGCTTTACAGGCTGAGGGAGCCGGCGTTTGTCCGCAGACAGTTTTTCTGGGTCATGTGGCCAGCATGACTAAGCCGCTTCTGGCGAAACCAGAGCAGCTCATGGAAAAAATGTTTACCTTCCCGCTGAAGTGGTACCTATTTATTTACTTGCACTTTTTGGCGTGCTTTCAAACTGCTAGGTTGGCAGGAGCTGGGACCGAGCAATGGGAGCTCACCCCATCACAGGGATTCGAAGCTCCAACCTTCTGATTGGCAAGCCCAAGAGGCTCAGTGGTTTAGACCACAGCGCCACCCGCATCCCCATAGTACTTATATACTTATATACTTGGTACCTATTAGTTTATTCTGTAAAGGTGATAAATTAACTACTTCATTTAATCCCATTTTTCTGATGTGTATATCATCAGATTCTGTATAAAACAATATAACTCAAGGTGATTTAATAATTATGAATTTGGTTTAGATGTTTAAATAACAGATCTTTTATATCTTTGATTGTCCAAGCCCAAAATAAAATGTAATCTCTATATTTTACATCTGTAGCAGAATGTGGAAGATGAACAATTTTGAGATTAAAACATGTTCAGACTCCTATCCACTACCTTGCTATTTCTCTGAATGTCATTGGAAGCATTTCCCTGCAACAGGCAAAATAAATTATGGTACTGAAGCATTTCTAAATTGATGCTTAAGGCTTGAATTCTAAGAATGGCTAGGTCTTATAGATAAAACTTTATTTTACAAGTGTGAAAAGACTTTCCCCCTTTTAAATGGAATTATTAAGTTCACTGAACTCATATGCTTCTGAACCTTGTAATGTTTTGAGGATGGCTGAGAGAGTGAAAAGATAGCATGTGAAATAGCTTTGTGACCCATTTATTTTCAATGGGTCATTCCTTTTAGAACAAGTTACCCCGAAGGAATTCATTAACTCAGAGATGAACGTTTCAAAATATAGGCTTCTATGCTTTACAATAATACCTTGGTTACAGCTTCTTTCAAATGTCATGGCACTACTAAAAACCATAATTGTTTGCCTTCAACTGTAGGACAAGCACGGTAGTAAAGTAGCAGAAAAACATGCATTTACTGTTACCGGACTGGCCTACCTGCAATATATTTTCTTCTAGCAAATTTCTTTTCCTATGACCTTGTGTGACCATAGCACTTTCAGATTTTTGTGGGATCCCGATCAAGCCCTCAACTGTACCCTTCCAATAACCTTCCTGCCTCACTTCAGTTATGGAAGTATCAGAAAAAAGTGTAGGGACATTATGAGTTTATTTGAGAGAAAGTTTGCTACCCTCCTGTATAACTCTCCTCCATGCCTTGTGTGATGGGGTGGGAGAAGATTTTAATGACAGAAATCATCTCATGAAGTTAACTACTCCTCTCCTGGCTTAACACATTGAGTGGTCTGTTCTGGACTTTGGAAGCCTAGGCTAGCCAATGGCTGCCTCAGTGTCCCCCATATCTATCTATCTATCTATCTATCTATCTATCTATCTATGTCTTTTAATAATGTTAGCTGTTGAGGTGTGGTAAATGCACACCCATATATCAAAAACCTCTCATATCAATTGAACCTTTGAAATAAAGCATCAGTACTCTTTTACAACAAAATGATTGTTTCCAGAAGACCTTCTATTTACTGCACTGCCTTATTTATTTACTATACTTTCCAGGCAGCTGTTTATAGGTGAAAGATAATTACATGACTGTTTTCTTATTCAATATGGTTGTAATGCTAAGCACATTAACTGTTCAACTGTTCAATAGAACCCACCGATATAACAACACTTAGGCTTTCATAACTGTACTGAGGTGTAAGTAACTGAAGCACTGGTGGCTCCATCAAATGGAAGTGTGCAAAATTGCTTTGAGAAATGCAAATTTTGAATCACTCAGCATTCTTTGGAAGTTTTCCAAATTTACTTTCAGATATAGTATGGTGGCATCTTTAAGAATATGTATTCCATCCATCTTTAGAATTATCACCATCCTTACAGAACAGGGGTAGCCAAAATGGTGCCTTCTGAGTTGTAGACTATAACTCTCATCATCCCAGGCCAGCAGAGGTAGTATTTAGGGATGATGGGAGTTTTAGTGCAAAAACATCTAGAGAGCACCATGTTGGCTATCCCTGTTATAAGACCTCCCCCACTTTTTTCCCCCTTCCCTTGAAATCAAGCTATTTCACCCAACCAGGAACTTGACTTGAACATTTTGCTTTAAGGCCAGATTTGATGGCAACACCTTTATCAGTGTTTGCTATCATTATTTGCTGCAAACATACATTCAACAGTCACTTCTCTTGCATAAATTGCTTATAATATGACTTCAGACATTTTTACTTTGACCCTGTAATTTTAACAAAGTCCTCAGCAGAGCTATCCCAACTTGGTTGAGGCGGCTAAAAATAGGTTTTTGACTCATGTGTCATGTGGCTTCTGTGGTCCGTGTCTAATAAAAATAAATTAATAAAACATAATAAAACATTAAAACCCTCCTCATACAGGGCTGCCGTCGGGTGTCTTCTAAAAGTTGTATAGTTATTTATGAATTAATATGCATATATGCCATCATTAGTGCATCAAACTGTGCACTTCTTTTTTTTTGCCCACAATGCCTAAATCTCCTTGTTATGTTATATCCTCCCTATAAATAACTCATCTTTGTTAACTACAGAATGCTGTTACTCCTGCAACCTTCCCCATTTCCATGGGAGTTCGCAAAGCTGTGCCGCACTTCTTATTTCCTTTCCTCAGTACCCCCCTCCCTGCTGACAGTCGGGATAGGTTTTTCCCTTTTCTTTTTCTTTGAGCTATTGAGGCTCAAACTGAAGAGCTGTTTATCTGTGCTGCAGCCTCTCTTTTGATCTATTTCTTGTTGCTTCCAGTAGTGATGTATTCACAGGAACGGATGTAAATACGCCTTCCCCTTTGTGGGTGGTATCAGCATGCCTGTGTATTTCACATGGTGTATTGTTGGAGTGCCAGATCTTTGCTTGACTGTGGGCGGTGTTGGCAACTTCCCTGGACCCTGAGAGATTGAAAGAAAAATGAAGTACAGCTGCCCTATTTTATTTTATTTTTAATATGAAGGAACAATCAGCAAAAGATTACAGATCCCAGCATGTGATATCTCTGATCACAAATAAGCACTGCATACTGAGATAGGCTGCATCATCTTTATTAGCAATGAGATCAAGCTAGGTCTGATATGGTGGTCAAAGCACATGGATTTATTCAGCTTTTTCTCTAAACATGTATTGGTTTTCAGAGTAAATGACTCACACAGCCCATGTTGCCTGCGCTATAAGGTCTAAGCTCAAAAAATCAGGTCTGGGGAGTTGGCTTAGATTGCCTTTACTGGCATCGTTGTTTCAGTTTCTGCAGTTGTGCTTGCTCTGGTCTGAGTCTGTATAAACTAGGCTCTCTGCCAATGACATTTGGGTGCTTTTTCTTTTTTTTGTCTGTTGGAGCATAGCAAGCACACGAATGATTCACGTCCCAAAGTTAGGTCACTGGCATGCGATAGAGCCACATGAATTTATCATATCTGCTCTGAAATGGAAGCAACTGCAGTGGTTGAAAGTAGCCATGCAGCTAAAAGTGCATGTGAAGGCAACCGAAAGTTTCATGGTCTAGAATGCTTTACTCGGTAATGGTGACAACCCCTTAGTGAAGCAGTCTCTATTGATTCTCTGCTGTTCACAGTGGTGGTAATGAACGATGCTTATAATTTATGAAGCACCTCAAAAGCTAGGTGCCATACAGCCTCATTTTTATTACCTAATTTAACTACTGCACAACTTGACCTAACTAAGCTGCAAACTACACGCAATGCACAAATAAAAAAAGCAGTAGGCTAACAGTTCATTTTGATGAGGTAAAATCATTTGCAGTAGCAGCGCAGAGAAGTGTCAGGATGCTGCTTAATTCCCTCCCCACACTGTTCTGCTGCTCCAGATCCCTCCCTGCTGTACAAACTTTCTTTTTGTGTATTTTCCCATATTCAGCTCAAACCTCATGAAGAGAAAAGCCCATGAAGACTATTCAGAGTAGACAAATGGCAATGTAGAGAAGGATGAAGTGCCATCTTGACACTTCTCTGTTCCCAATTCCTCCCACCTGCAGTAGCCATTCCTTAGCTAATGAACCATTAGACTACCACTTGAACTACACATTTTCATGTAATGTGTAGTCTGGGTAGAATGTCCCTGGGCACCATTCCAGTGCATTTGGATGACCAGATATTCAGATGAATGGAACCTCTAATTACAGTGACATAGTTCTATGCTGTGATTGCAGGTGAACTTGGATAATCGGGATCTGTGCGTAATCCGAAACGGAAAATAAATATGCTTTTCTAAAATGAAAATTACAGAATATTGTATAACAGAATGTTATATTAACATTGACGAAAAAATTAGCCACACCTTTGTCAATCCCATCAAGAGATGCTTTACCATTGTCAAATGTCTGCTACAATACATCGCACTACATGTCAGAGCCTGCGTGGGACATTTTGTCACTTGAGCCAACAGAAATATTTTAGGGAAGGTGAAGACCCCAAAGTCCCTAGGAGTTGTCTCCTATGCACATAAGAAAGATGTTTGTTGAGCAGCTGTATCCATACAGAAAAGCAGCCAAGTGACAATTTTATAAACGTATCCTAAAAAAGCAAAAACAGCAATAAAGCAGTTGAGTACATTTTAATCAAGCACTTCTTTCAAGTATTATGCACACAGTTTATCCCTGATTTGCTTGCTCCCTGGAGTAGCAGTTTTATGTAGGGAGAATAAAGTTTTGGTGTTTCAGCAGGTGAAGAAAGATGTGAAGCACTAATGTCTTTCTATAGTTAGCTAGATTAGACTCTATAAGGCTGTTCCCTAAGAACTGCCCAGAAATGATGTTTAGAGCCATGTGTGGAAATGGCACACTGTAGATAAAAGTCTGAAATGATGGGTGCCTCTTTCACGAGAGTCTAGCTTCAATAAGCAAATATTAAAATGACAGGTATCTCTGGCTTTTCTCCATTATATAATTGCACACAGTCAACCTTGTCTTCAGATACTGTTGCTTGTGTTGCAGATTTGTATATACTTTGTCTATTAGCCTTGTGAAATGCTTTGAGCTTGACCCTCCCAATGTCAGTGTTGTTTAATGGCACTTTAAACGGAACGTCTTGTCACAAGTTATTCCTCCGAGATGCCATCTCAGCTATCTCACAAATTACCAGGTATATAAATGTAGAAATGTACGCTCCTCTGCTCCTAGGTAAACAAGCTAACACTTAGTCACGTGTTGCTTACATGCATATCTCAGATTTGTTGATCTTAAGTCAGAGAAAAGCGTTATTGAGTACAGTTAGAAATAAACTTATTGTCGAATTGATGGGGTACGGGTAGAGGACCCAGTTAGTCATCTTGTAAAGCAAAACTAGGCACAGGAAGAGGACTATAACTTTTTTTAAAAAAAAATCCAAATATTTTTAATTGGTTTTCGTGTAATTACAAGAACAACATATAACTATAGTAACTTGTCCAGTGGTACATTCTTATTAAGTTTCATATGCAGTACACCCTACCCAAGCAATACATTCATTTATGCCAGGGGTCAGCAAACTTGTTCAGCAGGGGGCCTGTCCACTGTCCCTCAGACCTTGTGGGGGGCCAGATTGTATCTTTTTTGGGGGGAAATGATGCAAGAGCACCACGAGCCCCGGTGGCTGCTTACCTGTGTCTTGCCAGCAGCAGGGGCTGGCGGCAGCGGAGGGACGATAAGCGGTGCGCGAAAGGGCTCCAGAGAGGAGTTGCTTAAAATGGCAGCCGCTCGAGCACTGCTGCTGCTGCTGGCACCAACAAAGCCCAGCCCCCTTCCTCCTCTAGGCAGGGCAGGGAGAAGCCAGGAGGAGGGAGGGAGGAGGTGCTGCCGCCACTGCCTTGTGATGGAGAGGTAAAGAACATGCACGCTGGCGATCCATGTGACTATTCCCGGACTGTCCGTGGACCGGATCCAGGAGGCAATTGGGCCTGATCTGGCCCATGGGCCTTAGTTTGCCTTGTCAATTTATGCATTGTCAAGAGTTGTCCTTAATGAGGCAGGCATAGTGATCTGACTTCTCTTCTTTAAAAGGCTTGGAACTTTCAGTCTGGATTTGAGATGGTGAACTTGATTACTTCAGTTTGAAATGAATGGGTGTTCCCAAGGCAATATGATTATTTTGCAGAAATATATGGCATTACAAAGAAGAGGAGGAAGAGCTTGTTCCCCGCCAAAAGCCACACAGTGTATTGCAAGAAAATTGTTTAGCTGTGTTCCAATTCTAGCTTACTTTGAAAACGTGCAAGTGTAGTATAAACTATGGTTGAAATCTATAGGACGATTTGGTGTGCTGGACATTCATAGGATAGATAGGGCCCTGAGCAAGAAGTGCCTTTGGTGCCCCTTACCCTGGTCAGCTTTGTAGGGCAACCCAGGGGTTTGTGATGCCTGGTGCAGGGGGCCCTGCTGCTGCCCCCTATAAAGACCACCCCTGTGGATGCAAAGCTGGGGACCACAGGCAAGACGTTTGGCATGCACAAACTAAACTTCTTGCCTTGAGCTCCTCCTTGTCCTGGGAACAAACAGAATGATAGATTTGCTTCACTTTTCTCTCACATAAGGGAAAAGAGAGCTGGTTGTACTTCACCTGAGTATCTCCAACCATCTTCTGGAAGAGCTTCTTTCTATTTCATGGGGCTCAGTCCCACAGGTCTTTTGGTTGTGGCCTTCTTGAGTACTCCAGGAGGAAGGATTCCTCTCTTTAAGACCTGCCCTTATACCATCATTATGCTTTTTCCTGTGGTGACTGCCACGGAAAATTACTCTCCAGTAACACATTGCCTGAACATCTTAGGTGGCATTCACTCACCCTTCATGACCACACCATGTCAGCCACAAAACAGACTCCCTGTGCAATGCAGTGCCCTGTGGTGTGCTGCTTGACAATTGCTCTAAACATTTCATAAAGCAAAGCAGTACTTCTTTATGAGGCTCATCAGTGGGATCCATTTAAATTTTCAAATATTAATTGGGTCCAGTCTGCATATTAATTTTGTGCACTGATGCTTGATCGTTAATTTTAACTGATATTTGCAGTCTGGCTTGTTGAAGTTGCATTGTGGTGAAGATGTGTATTAGCATTTTACTTCTCTTTGTGAACACTGAGTTGAAACATCATTGCAATATGCAGAACACCTCCTTTAGCAGTAGCAGTGATTCACCACCCACACTTCAAGAGTCACCTTATGTATTCCTGTTAGCACGCTTGCTCATAAGCAAACTGACCTTTAAAATTGGGCGTAAAATTAAATCTGGCTCAGAAATCTATTTTGTTTTGTTTCTTAAGAAAAAGCAAAATTAGCTTTCATTAATTCTAACAGTTTCATGAGCCTGTACTGCCTGTAGCAGCCCTGTTTCTTTCCTGACTAATGTTTTCAGATACTATGGTTACTAGGGGTGTACATCAGCTCTTTGAGAGGACCAAAGAATAAGAATTCGAGTGACGCCTCCCATGTCAAATGTGATGTCAGTCAGCCATCTACTGTGAGTTGGATCATGGCCCCCACAAAGCCTTGCGTTGTTTTGTAGCTCTGCTGTTTCTGTGCTTTACTATTCAGCTCTGCGTTCCCTATATCACCATATTTCTAAAGATCCATGGGCTTTGCAAGAAGCGAGGCTGTCCAAAATGCTGCCTGTGGAGCGCTGAAAAGCTGGATTTGATGTTGTTAAAGTACAGCAGTGGAGGGTTTTCTGAAAAGTTAAAAGATTTAAAAATCTACTTTGATATGCTACAACAGAAAACAGACAATCTCCAGAACACTACACGCAGCATTCTAGATAGCATTACACTGGAATGCCTTCTGGAGTCTTGCAAAGCCTAACACTGAAAATGGCATTGTGGAGCTGCATTTAAATATATATGTATTAGGCAAGAAAGAAAAAAAGAGGTTGAAAGACTGTCTCAAGGCAAATCTAAAAAAATGTAGTATAAACACTGACAACTGGGAAACACTGACACTGCCCTGCGAGTGCTTCACATGGAGAACAGCCTCTACCAAAGGTGACATGGGCTTTGAAGACACTCGAACTCAGGACGCAAAGGAGACATGTGCTAAGAGGAAGGCATGCTTGGCAAACCCACACCGTGATCAGCTTCTGCCCAGAAACCAATATCCCCACTGAGGAAGGACGTGTCGGTCCAGAATTGGCCTCCACAGTCACTTACGGACTAATTGTTAAAACCGCATGTATGGAAGACAATCTTACTCGGCTATGAGTGATCACCAAAGAGAAGAGAAGATTAGGCAAGAATATACACCATTCAGTCACCACTTTATTATTTAATGGTAGGAAAGAGCAGAAGACAGACTCTTGCTCCACCAATCAAAAATATGAAATAACTGTGGAAGAAGATGAATCTTTTTTACTTCTTCACAAAACACCTCCATTTGTCTACAAGTGAAACTCAGCTGTCCTTCAAAATTTGTACTTCTCCCGATTTTATATATATATGGCACCAGGCAAAAATGTTCCTCTTTAACCAGCTGATTAATATTCTACAGTCTTTTAAATGTGTTTAATTGTTTTGTTTTGTTTTTGTTCTAACTATTTATTTGTGCTTTTATCATGTATTTTTACCTTGTGAACTGCCCTGCGATCTTTGAATGAAGGGCAGTATATAAATTTAATAAATAAAAGAGAAATTGCTTGCAAAAAGTTGTACATTAGTCAAAACTACATATAAAATCCAGTTAGGAAAACTCTGCCCTAGCATGCTGAAAAGAATTCATTAGGGTTTTTTAAAATGTAAATTGCTGTAGCAATGTGGCTAACTGAATTTAAGATAGGAGGAATGAGAAACTGAAATTGCTCGACCCTTCCATCCCTAATTATACATTAGTTGCTGCTTCATATATACTGTATATACTCTGTGTCTTCAAAACAAGCTATACATTTTTATAGTTACCTGCTTGATATAATGAGCAAATCCAAAGCATTTTCCTATTTTTATTCCTTTCCTCTTGCCCACATTTCATTTCATTTTCTTCCAGATATTTACAATTTCAGATGAGGGAGCTCTGATTTCAGTGAATATAACTAAGACAAGATATTGGACTTATCCAAAGGTGGAGATGCATTAAGCTGTGTTTAGATAGATAGCTTTCTTTTTAATGGGTTTTTACCAAAATTCACACTGCTGCCTGTGCCATTATTTTGTCTGAAGAGAAGCTTTAGAGACCATAATCTAAAACTGACATGCTAATTTTGTTTGATGAAAAGTTCAGTGAAATTTGATGCTGCTAGTTGATCCAATAAAAGATAATCACATCACTGAACACATATCTTTATATCTGTAGGACCAAAACAGCTAGCATCACTTTGATCTCAGAAGGAGGGAAGCTAGATTAGTAGTATAGAACATGAAAGAGAATGTAACAGTGGTCACTAACCAAAAGTAATTAAAACTAAATGAAATCTTTGAGCAATTTTGGAAAAATTGATTTTCAGAAATGAAACATAGTGCAAAATGTAGATGCCTTCCACCAATACTGGAAAATAATAAGTCATAAAATATGAAATCTGTTAACAGTTTATAGTGTTTCCTCTTCCCATGAAATTTATAACCTCCCCTCCCCCATATATAAAGTCTATGTTCTCCTTATTCAAAGGATGATTTGACAGCTGTCAGAATGTTAGAAGTGTTTATTCAGCTATTGAGGGCAGGATAATAACCAACTCAGATCAGGTCAAGATTCACGATGTCCTGCATTCTGTGTCTATCAGTGGACAGTCATATGTTTCTGGAATGGTGTCTCCTCTCTCCCCCGGACGTGCGTCACCATTTTAGATTGTTTCCCCAGTCCCTCTGGCCACCACAGACGCTCACGGGTTCCTGCCTAACCCATCCCTCACATGAGCCAATCGGCGGCAGCCCTTGGGGGGGGGCATGGCCATCTACTTAGCCCAGCCGACCACTCAGCACAGCATCTAGTCGGTCGGGGGCGTCTCCCACCCTTCCCCTTTCATTAATAGTTGATTACTGCTCTAACCATTTCTTTTCAGCTAACTGGGATTTGCCATTGTCTTTTGGCAGTTGCCGTATTTAGAGCCAGGAAGGAATTTTCCCTGCTCTGCAGGTTTCGCCTTCCCCATAGCACTAGTCACAACTTGGGGGTTAAGCCCTTGGGCAGAATCCTATAATCTTTCATCCAATTGTTGTGTGGTGAAGTGGTGACTCACACACACACCCTGTTCCCTGTGGCGGCGTTAACAGGGTACCCAGTCAGAGGGGTCTTTAGGGAAATCTCTGTCCAAAGAGCCAAGTGCGTAGGGCTAGCAGGCCATAGAGCTTCTATCAGCGTTTGGGGGCTATTTGCATAAACCTGCGTTTTGCTATGTTTCCACCCCTGAATAGACCCTGTCATGCCTCAGTTCCCCAGCAGGGGTGCTGCTGAGAGGGATACATGCCCAGTGCCTATGTCAAAGCTTCCTGCATCTGAAATCAATAAAGTTGTGGCTGTTTAAATCCCAGACAGTTGCTGTGTCCATTCATTTTACCACTCAGCAACACTGGGATGAGGTACTCTGTGGCTGGGCACGTAAATGAAGCAAAAAGGATGTAACTTGTCCGGTGATAGATATTTGCATTCAGAGGTATATTCCCTCTCTACAGAAACATTCAATTTTTCTGTCATAGTTAATAGTTATGGATATATACCTATGAAATGCTCCTTTCCCATCAATCAGCAGTTATGGCCATAATCATATCTTGTGACAAGAGAGCAGATCCATTGCCAGCTCAACACAGGTCCTTTCCCGCCTCATTTTGAGGCTTCCTCCTTGGCTTCACTGGTGGGCAGAAGGTGAAAATCATTGCTGATGGAATGGTGCTTACATCACTACTTGAGTGGTGGCCAGTGAGAGGTCAGCTCAGCCTCCAGAGCTGAGCAAAGGGACACCTCTACTCAATCCAAGCCCTCCCACAACCCTAAGTAAGGACTTGGGGGAGTTGAGTTGCTCTGTCCATCACTTAATATTAATAATTTTAATGGTGGTTCAACAATGGAATAAGCTCCCTAGTAAGGTTATGAAATCTTTGTCCTCCTTTGGAGGCTTTTGAGAGAAAGGCAGGACAGGCAACTGTTAGGAAAGAAGGGGACACGATCTATTTAATCCATGAGGCTATATTGGTGTTTGCTATATATACTTGCCTGGTTTAGCATAATTCCAGTGAGTTTGTACTGAGCTATTTTAGCTGGTAGAGAAGGAGAGGTGAGAAGTATCTGGTGAAGAATTTTAAGACTACCAATATGTGCTTAAAATAAAAATAATGTACTTCCTAGCATGTGATTGGTTTTATTCTGGTCTAATGAAATCTCACCTAGATTTTATTCTAGACTTTAATGGTGTGAGAGATTTTTTCACTAGGGCACAGATAATTTTTTCTTTACAGTCTGGTCAAGTAAACAAGCTGTATGCATATAGTTGTTTATTCAAGACCTGTGAATTTGAATTTAGATGCAAAAAGTGAGTTTTCAAGGGACTCATCTTCCTTGACAAGTGGAGCATTGCATCTTCCAACAACCCTAAATATACTGAGGTTTTGGTGCCATTTTTAGGACATGTTTCTTCTTCACTACATGCTGAGACACCACACAGTGAACACAATTAGATCACAGTGCCTACCATGTTATCTGCAGAGATTTCTTCCAACATGATCTCAGCCTTATCTTTCCCCTGTGTGATAGTTCCATTCTACCACTTCCTGTCCAACTGCAGCTTATTTTGACTTGTACTCCTTGTTCACTTTCCTAGTTTTAATTTTGGGAATCAGCTGTTTTTCTTGCCCTTTCTGTGTCATGGCTGCACTTTTCCTGAGTTTTGCATCCTAAGTGTAGGACTAGAAGCAGGCAGCAATAAGAAGAAGAAGAAAGGGTTTGCTTACATCACAGATTGAGATTCCTTCCACAGCTTTTCTTAGCTGCGGAGAAATGCAGACTGCGGCCTCTTTATTTTTAAAAGGCATATAAAATGGGCAAAGGAATTAGATACATTCTGTTGCTTTTTCTCCCCCCAGAGTAATTTTGCCATAAGAGCATAATGGGAGTGTGGGAAATATGAAAATGGCCATCTGTCATTATGAGAAATGTCAGGCACGGAAGCTAAAAATGTCTGGTTTACCAAGTGTTTTCTCCCCTTTCACAAAAAGAACTGATGTTCATAGCAGTCTCTTTGCCCAGCATTTCTGAGATTTCATATTTGATAGACTAGCTGCCTTCGGGGCTTGAAGAGTCTTTGTGTTAAGAATCCACCTGATAATAACATTTCACTGGGAATATAATAATTCTCTTTTGCTGGAGGCAGTTGGTAAGAAAACTTCCAAAGACAACTAAATAGAAGTCTCTTATTAGCTGGGATTTGTTCCTATTTCTTTCACTTTCTCTAACTTACTGCAGCAGCTAAAATGGACTGATGGATTTGTGTGCTGCTCAGGGAAACACATTTATTTCACCCTTCCCCTCTCTTAGCTAACACAGTAGCAGAAATAAAAGAGTTTTCTTTCCTTATATTTGAAAATGTAGACCTCGGTCCATAGCCCACAGATTTGTTAGTAAGTTCCAGTGTTAATATTTTTTTTGTTTTTATTTTTATATTTTTTGCTTCTGGGCTTGTTTGCTTTAGATTGGAGTCTTCTCTGCACCACCACCATCACTTTATACTGAAATCAGTGGAATGTGCTTCCAAGAATGCTTAGGGTGTACTTTAATCCAGTAATATGTACACAGCTTTTCATTTCAATCTTCCCTGTATATGTACCTTCTTATAGGTGAACTTACACTGGCTGTGGCTACGTCGGTCTTCACTGTTGGGAAAGCTGTATGGAGGTGGGGATTTTACAGTGTAATCATGCAAGGGGTGTGAGTACAAGCAGGACCAGGTGAATCGTTCAAAAGTAGAAATCCCTGTGGTATATGTGGCGCCAGGTAACGGATGTAATGAAATGACCGTGCATGCATACTTGTTGGAACCGGCTGCGCTAAACAGTGCACAAAATTCTTTGGTGGGGTCTTCTTCTTTGGGAGTAATGCAATAAAACATCTACAAGCTACAACATCTACAACATTGACTAGTCGTTAGGCTTTCCCCTATCACATCACTGCAAATATGCCATTGGGGGTGGGCTGTTTGTGAGGCATACAAGTTATGATTTTTCCAAGCCACTAGAGTATATTTCAAATAGGAGTGAGATTTCCCCACCTGATCGGGAAGGACACCAAATAAGAGTTCTTGCCAGGAGTTGGAGGGTAAGCTAGTGCTTGGCTAATCAGAGGAAGTAGGATGTTGCCCTATTTATGGACAAACCCATGTGCAGTGTGGGATTCACTAGTTATCCTGTTCATGGGCCTAAGTAGGAGTTGTTTGGATGCCCCAAAGTTTGGCCACTGGTGCACCTGTTTTTGCTTATTCCAGATGGCTGTTTTAATTCTCAGCATGTAGTGTGTGTGTGTGTGTGTGTGTGTGTGTAACTGATTGGCTATACCTTTTACAGGTGTTATGGTCATGTAGTGGAGGCTGTGGCGTGAGATTAATATTTACACTTTGTGAGTACTCAAAGGCACCCTTTGGGTGAAAGTTGTTTAGTTGATCCGCCTCACATTGGAAGGTCTCACAATGAGAATGGTATCTATAGAACACTATTAGATCCCAGAGGCTGCCTCTTCACTCTTCCAAACACCAACCAGCAGCCAGGGGTGTAGTGGTCAAACAATTTCCCTCTCAACTCACTTGTATGATGACTTGGTGATGAAAGGCTCACATCAGTCAATGGCATGTGCTAGGCTTTGAGCCAAGGTGGTGTCATCTTGTGGAGCAGAGACAGAAGTAAGTTTCCCTGCTATGCCTTCATGACAGATATATAGTAAGTTAGACCTTTTTACACTATACCTTCATCTTGTCATTCTGGGTATGGGGATAATAGAAAAAAACTGCAGTGAGCCATACCCCTATCTCTCTGACTGTCTGTCCCTCTTTAAACAGTTGGTGCAAATTTTAATCATGGAATGAAGTTCAGCTCCCATGGGAATGGACTATTTCAGCTAAGCATATGGGGAAGCCACATTTTAATGTATACAGTGGTACCTTGGTTTTAGAACAGCTTAGTTTATGAACAACTTGGATTAAGAACACTGCAAACCTGGAAGTAGGTGTTGTGGTTTGTGAACTTTGCCTTGGAAGCAGAAAATGTTCCGCTTCCTGTTGAGTGTATTCCATTTGTACATTGAGTTCCCCACTGCTATGGGAAAGCACACCTTGGTTTAAGAACGCTTTGGTTTAAGAACGAACTTCTGGAATGGATAAAGTTCATAAACCAAGGTACCACTGTATACCCTCCCTCTCCTCATATTGAAACCTCTAGCCTAGCATTCCTGATATTCCACTGTTGTGACTCTCAACAAAGTGAACCCATGTGAATATATGAGGTGGTAGAGGCTAACATATTCTGAATTGCCTTGAAGTCTCCATACAGCAACCCAGAAGGTTGGTGCAACAGCTCTGTTTATTATGACAAGTACCAGCTGTTGCTTGTGACTCTGGAGCTTCATAGAGTTATCAAAATCCCTGCCAGAAAGGATGCCAGCTGTTTTTGTCTACACATGTGTGCTAAGCAGGGGCAGATAGAAGTAGTACAAGCAACATAAAAATAGTTCTGGATGCTGAGCAGTTGAGCTCTACAGAGCAAAGCCTTCTCCAAGGGGTCATCTTCATGCTGTAACTGTTCAGACAGACCTGTAGGCATTGCTACTACCAGAGATAACTTTGAGGGCTAATGAAGCTCCCTCCCATTTGATAACATTTCCTAACACTTTGCAGGTTTTCCATCCCCTTGTGAATTTTATCCCAGGTGTTTCTTCACTGTTTTCACTGTGTTCCATAAGGCTTATTCATAGAAAGCATGCATCTAAAGGCCCCACCTATTATTAATTAATTAAAATGCAGAATAAAACCACAAAATACATAAGAAAAACAATAACAAAACAAAACAATATGCCCCAAAACATATTTTAAAGGACACGGACTGTTAAACAGCCAAATATCTGTTTGAAGAGGAACGTTCTTGCCTGACATCTAAAGATATAAAGATATAAAGAAGATATCTAAAGATATAAAGAAGACATCTAAAGATATAAAGAAGGCATGAGACAAACCTCCCTGGGGAGAGCAATCCACAAATAAGGAGCATCTGCAGAAAAGTTCTCGTGTTGCCAGCCTCTCATGGAGGAGGCACATGGAGAAGAGCTTCAGATGGTGATCACAGAGTCTGGGTCAATTTATATGGGCCTTATCATTACCCTTAATGGGCCTTAAATTGGGATAAGTTTCATTCTTTTCCATGGGACTTAATCATGACTAGCTTTAGCTTAATCAAACCCCAGGGAGGGTATTCTTAAGGAATAGTGGTATTTGAGGGCAATAATGGCTACATTTCCCCTCAATTTCATTGCTTTTCAGCATTAACTTCTCATGCCATATGTCTGCACTTTATAATGTTTTCCGTATGATTTAATGCATTGCACAACAAAGCTGAGTAATTTCTTAGTTCCTGTAGCCATGCCATTACACCAGAATTTATGTACCTTTTATATTTTTCTCCTGCATTTTTCAGGAATGGAATTTACAGGGAATACCATTCTTAAAATGCCGTTATCATTGTTTGACGTACTCAGCAGTCAGTGCACACAGCCGTGAGAATTTACCCTCAAAGAGCTTTGGCTATTGTAGGAACTGCAGGAATGGCACCTGAGTAGCTTTTACTGTTGTTCTAATAATACAGTCTAATTTATAAGCCACATGGTATATTTGAACTGACACTGCCAGTATTTTATTTCTACTGTCATTTCCTCCTAGTCCTTGCCAATTTCTTCCTCTCCTCCATTCAAGTGTTCTGTGTGGCATTACAGTTGTTTAGTGCTCAAATACTGATAATTCGGCAATGGCCCTCGGCTGAAGATCATGATACACAGAGTTGTCAACAATAAATAAAAAGATCAACTGACTTTCTTAATACCACAATCCTTGTTTTTCTAGTTTTGGTATTTTTAACGGGAGTATGTTTAAGATCTACCATGGGCAGACTCTGGATGGTATTTTCAAGCAAGTTTGATGCATCTGTTCATTTCATGTGTTGTGTATCCCAGATTCCCAGGCTTCGACTGCAAACAGGAGACATTCTGAAAAGTTTCATCACTTGTGTTTATGAACACCTTGATCTTTCTATTTGCTTTAGCTAGAGTGTATGTATGTCGTATGTAAATGTATGTAAATGTGTGTGCCACATTGATACATTTGGTGGCAATGATACACAATCCCACAAGGATACACAATCCTTTCTGGACTTCAGCTGTGACTCAGCTCTGCTATATTTGTTCTGTGTTCTTCCCCAAAGCATTGTGATTTGAAAGCACCTGGGAAAGTCATTCCCTGATTGGAAGTTAGAGCTGTGTCAGCCACAAAATCAGTCCTATCTCTCCTGCTTGACATTTTCCTTTTATGGAAAGCTTGGAGGGAAATGTGTTGATGTTAAACTGACTGACTTCCCCTCCCCAAATCTTCAAAGCTGATTTAAAGCTTTGGGGGATGACCAGTTAGCTTCAGACAAGGTCTACTCAACTTGGGTTTTATCCAAAATGAAGGCACACTCCTATTGCTAGCCCCATGCTAGCCCCATTGGTTTCCATGGCCAATTTGTGTTTGCCTTCTCCCTAAAAAAAGTTTTTGACATGTTTGCTACTCTGCTTGCCGAAAGGACAGCCTTATTTTTTTAGGATAAAATTGGTTTATTAAAATTGTTGCTTGTTAAAATAAAAAATGTAATTAGGAGATAATTTGTGAGGAGCCCCCTGAAATTTCGACCCTCTAGGGCCCTCCACATGGTTTAATCTAGCACTGCACTGGAGCTTTCCAAAGCAACCTTTCTCTTCTTATTAAAGCAACCTGTCTGTTATGCATTTACAATAGCTACATTTGACTGGTACAATGCAAATTATTTTGCATTAGTGCAGCTACTGTGATAGCCTTCAAGACCGAGTAGATATTTTGGGCCAGCCAGCTATTTGGCCTGGTAGGCTGGTCTTTTTGACTACTCCGCTACTGCATGGAATAGGATGATGGTTTGTTAAATAGGTTGATTGGTTTAATCAGTTTAACTGGTCACTTTGGCAAGTAGGTATGGGAAGGGAAACAGGAAGGTCAGCTTGGTGACTGCCTTGGGGACGATGGGTAGATCACAAGGCCTGAAGCTCAGGTTTTTAGGGCATGGAAGCAGGATGCCAATGGGACAGCTTGCCTCATCCATTTGGAGTGTTAGGACCCCAAGGGAGGGGAGGGATGTAGGAAGGCCTCTTTACTCACTTTCAGGGCATGGCTGGGGTTGGGGACAGAAGGAATTGCCTCCACCTATCCTGGCAGTGGCTGGTTGCTCTTACAGCTGCAGGCTTTTGCCTGATTTTTGGTTGCTTTATCAGCGTTTTTGTTTCATCTCTCAGCCACAAAGGTCCAGCAAAGTTTAAAATGAGCTGAATGGCACCCAGGTATATGAGAATGAGAATTATAGGCATTTGCAGAAGCTTCTTGGCTAAGGATGCCAGTAGTACAAGAACACTACTGGAGCATCCAGGCTATAATGTGGTTTCAGGTTTAGTTTTAATTAAGCTAGAAGACTTGATGTGAAGGTTGTGATGGTTACTTTTCTTAAAAAGAAGGAAACTAGAGCCCTATTTAGGCATTGAGTCTGAAGTGGGAGTTGCAAGAAGGAAAAAATACTTTGCTGGATACTAAAGAGAAAAAATAAGCTGACCTGACTACTCTTTAACGGAGGGATTCATTTGGCTGAAAAGGCAAACTTGAAAAATGTTTAAATTTCTTCTTCCAACCTCTCCTTGTGCACTGTATTGTCTCAGAATAATTAAAAAAAGCTTTGGCTTTATATATCTTTGGATATGGTAGCAGAGAAGAAGCAGAGTTCAGAATGTTACAGGGGAAAAGCATCACAGGTACCCATTCTTATTTCTTATCTATGGCATCAGTGTTGCTGTGCTCAAGTAATGTCATGTGTTCATAAAACCTGCTGTAACTAGACAGTTAACTGGTTTACAGCTCCATTCACTCAACAGGATGGTACAAACCATCCATAGCATGGTAAAAACCATAGTCTACCCTAAATGTCAAATCTTCAGTAGGCATATTGGTTTAAATTTATATGCTCCCCATTTGGATCATGTCATTACGTTGTAGTAGTGGGAGATATCATATTGAATTTTATTTCCAAATCTGTAGCTTTATCTACTGTGGAAAACTAGGCAGCATCTCACCATTCACATGCTGTAGATGGGGTAATGCATTTTAAACAAGTTGTGGGGCTTGCTTTGAAGCTACTTCATGCAACTCATTTGAGAAGCAGTTATTTTTCATGAAATACTATCTGATTGAATGGTGCCTTTTAAAATATTTTTAACTTGTAACTTGAACTATAATTTGTTTTGTTTTTACTTGAATCTTTTGGAGAAGTCCTTAAAAATAGCTGTAGCCACTGAATCAACACACACATATTTAACATTTATCCACAACACCCTTGCTAACTCAAAACCAAAAGTCATTTTTGATTCCTTTCCTAAAGGAAATACATTTTGTTCTGGTTAACAGTGTTCAAGTATTGACTGCTTCTTGAGATATATTTCCCCTACTATCATTTTGTTTGTTTGTTTTATATCCCACCCTTCCTCCCACACAAATTATAAAGATTAAAACATCTAAACATGATTCCAATGCAAATGCATACATAGAAAGATGTGTACTTAGTAGGTTTGTTGGAAAGTAGGAAGGTAGGTTCTGAGAGGACAACAAGTAACTGAGACACATTTAATAGAAGCACCATAACAATGTTAAAATAATGATTTTTTTAAAGTAATCATCAATATCCATCACACAGGGCTGTTCATAACAGAAGGCTCTACTGGGTGGACAACAGCTCAGAGGCTGCTCTGCCTGGGCTTTCAATTCACCCCACCCCAGGCTGCCCCATGGAAAGGAATCCAGGAGAGAAAGGGAGGCAGGCAAATAACATCTGTTATTTTTCAGCAATATACAGTTGAATATTCTTCTTACAGTACTTCAATTTATCATTGTTTCAAGGAACACTATTTCCTGAAGCAGTATGAGATAGTGATAATAACTTCTCCTCCATGGGGTACAATGCAGATTTTAAAACTATCAGTGGTGGTTATGCAAAACTTATAATTTGGCATTGCTAGCAGTTGGTTAATGGACATCTATATGGTGTACTTTTAATTTCCAATTGCAGAATTATATTTAAGTTCTCATTAGACAGTTCCCTTGAGCACCCATTATTTAATGCTTAAGTAAAATTGATTTGGAATGAAAGTGCATATATTTCAACCAAAGCTAATGAATTCACTTTGGCCATTGCTTCTATTATGAGTTCAAAATATATTTGTTTCATCTGGACACTTATACATTTTCTCCCTAGCAATTTTATTTTTTGTTCAATGTAGGTGATATGAATCCTAAGCTTATGAGATGCATTTTAAAATCAAAACCTTCTAATAATTATATGGTGTGTTAAATGGAAAATGGAAAAAAGGTGATCACAAAGTAGAGGTTATATCTCCTCTAGACACATTGGACAAGATACAGAAGAACAGCACGAAAGAACAGGGAGCATATAGAGGTTACCATGCTGCAAAAAGTTAAACTAGGTGTCAATTCATGGGATCAGTTTATGATCATTGGGATGATCAAGTGATCAAAACTGTGGACTTAAATCTGCAAAATGGGAATAGTAGTGAGTGAACTTCTCCCTCTCTCCCTCTCTCTCTTAAAATGTGCTATTTACATTTAATTGTTTCCAATTAGCTGCTGCTGCTATTATTATTGTTTATTTAAAATGTAGTAAATTCGGGCCCATTCCACTTTCCTCACCTCTGGCATCCCACTGACCACTACTCAGAATGTGTGTATAGTATTGCAGCCTAAAATATATTACGTCCACCTTCATCCTATATTGCATCCCCACTGAACAAGTTGTTTGGATCCTGGTTCTGTAGTTCAGGAAAGTAATCCTGTACACACTTACCTAGAAACAAATCCTATTGAATCCAGTGGGTCTTAACAACAGTGAAAATAGGCAAAACAGTGGGACTGCACTGCAAGTCAATAAATGCACATGGTTCCTAGTTGACATGTTTTCTGTTTCTGTTTGTACATTATGGCATATTGTATAATATTTCATATTTCTGTTTAAGAATATATATATATATATATATATATATATATATATATATATATAGTTTGCTGCAATTTTTTAAATTATGTTATAAAAATTGAAACCACAGTCCCTACCGAATTTAGTTCTTTCACTTGAGATTCCTGTAATAGTATTTATTATTTAATAAGACCTTACCGATTTGTAATAATTTCAGACTGCAAATACCAAAAGGAGAGGAGAAATCAAATTAGGCTCATTATTGGACTTCCAATAAAGTAAAATAATGTGTTTGAAGAGACATCTCCTAAATCTTTGTACAGCATGTACTTGAAGCTTTCTTTCTTTCTTTCTTTTAAAAAACCCACAATAAATAGGTTGTAGGCTGTGTTAGAGATACCATATGGAAAGCATTAATTCAGTGGGAAATTATAAACTGTAAATTGGACGTGTGACTTGTGAGTCATAATGAACAACAAAGCACTAAAGAGATTAGCTAAACCTTAGCATGTGCATGTTGCCTATTACTCAGCTTTTAGTTTTAGTTTTCTTTAGAACAGGCATAGCCAGAAATTGTTCTTCTTTTTGGTATTATGTATAAAACAGTATGCAAAGGTTATATAATGATGTTGTTGATTATCGTTCAGAAATATGAGCAGAGTAGTATACCCCACCCAATTATAGATAGACTCTCTTGGGTTAGGAAGTTAATAGTTTTATTTGTTTATGACTCTACGGAGTAATGATTTTTTAACCAGTTGATCTGCATCTTTGCAGTGAGGCACAACATAGAGAAATGCTAAATTGAGTAGTCTGTTGGCAGCTATTTCAGTCTGGAGGAAATCTGAGCTGAGGAAATTTGGTGGCAATGCAAGGTGATGTGGAGAAGTTAATTTAATTGTACAACATGAGGAGAGCTCATTGCACTCGAAGAGAATGCACAATGAAATTATTTTGGAAAAAATTCAGTGTTTTAATACATGAAGATAACATATTAATTCTTGATTAGTGTGTTTCCATTGCAACGTAGTTGAAGCTTGATGTTTTTATTCTAAAATGACTGACCACAGGATATTGCATTTGTTCTCTAACTAGAAAAAAGCAACATATTAAATTTCTTGATGTAGAACGTATGAAGGTAAAGGTTTAATGATTCTCTAATATAAAGAAGAATTGAAAAATATATAGTTTAGAATCTTTATGTAGACCCACACTCTACCAAGATTCCATGACCAAGCCTCAAATATAAGACAGGGAAACAGAGAAAAATATGAATGTGTAATTGAATTATGAATAAAGCACACCACATACTTCTTGTTTTCTTATTATCTCATGGGCTGAGGTCTGCCTCATTAATTCAGTTATTTTTTATTTTTTGAAATTTCTTGAAGAGAAATTAGTTGTGAAAGTGATGAATCAGTATATTTCTGGTGTGTGTGTCACTTTTGCTCGTACTTACTGTTCTGTTGTATTTACACATTAACACACACAAACGTATGAGTATATCACATTTAAATGCTTATTCAAATATATTCTAACACATTTTTCAAAATACGATATATATTTTTTTTAAAAAGACATTGATACATTTACAGTGGTACCTCAGGTTAAGAACTTAATTCGTTCTGGAGGTCCGTTCTTAACCTGAAACTGTCCTTAACCTGAGGTACCACTTTAGCTAATGGGGCCTGCTGCGCAGCCGCCACACAATTTCTGTTCTCATCCTGAATCGAAGTTCTTAACCCGAGGTACTATTTCTGGGTTAGCGGAGTCTGTAACCTGAAGCATCTGTAACCTGAAGCGTGTGTAACCCGAGGTACCACTGTATTTATTTTTTTCTACCAAGAGCTATGCCAAAGCAAACTGCAGTGTGAAAACTATGTTCTATGTTCTGACCAAGCATTAGTCCAGCAGTTGATATGAAGCTAGATCAGATTAGGGTGAGACAATGTGTGGTTGAAGTGGCTTGGAGATCACTCTCCCCAGCACTATTCTCACCTATCAGTAGTGGCCACCAAAGCAGGATGGCATTACATACCTTGCTTCCCAATGCAAAGATCACTGCAAGTAACTAAGGAGGAGATACAAGGCAGCAGTGAGGTCAGTGTGGCTCAGGCATCTCCCCCTCTCAGTTACCGGGAGCAACCTCCACATTAGGCAGCCAAGTAAGCAACACCACCCCACTCTGTCCTGCTTGCCACTACTGCTGACCCTCATTTATTGGCAGTGTATTTTCCCTGTCACCCTTTGCTTTTTGTTTCCTTTTAAAAACCTTTATTGAATTTATATCCATGCATATTGACAATATGCATGTCCTAAGGTAATATATTTTGCCTGCCTTCCTGTTGGGTATGTAGGATGTGAACTTTATGGAACATGAGTAGAAAACCATAAATCAAATCCTGTTCCTAAGGGACGGTTCTTCAGTTATTAATACACATTAGCAAAATGCCCAGTTCAAATGGTAAAATAAAATACTTGTCCTCTGGAACGTCCTCCAATGGTTAAAACGTAGCATGCGTGCCTCTGGTATAATATTGTGACAGGCTTTATATTACTTTTTTAAGAAGCATGGGCTACTTGTTGCTTCAGGTTACACTAAAAAAAATATCATGCTCAGAATGAGTTTACCATTCTTTCTCAATTTATGTACATTTGAAAAAGCTACAATAGTCAAATACTATGTTCAAAATGAAAACTGCTGAGTGCCTGCTTCTTTACTTAGTCTTGGGGATCTCCAGCAAAGCTATTGAATCAACCTTTTGTTTACTTAATTATTGCCAGACTTAACTTGGAATAGCTCATCGCTGTGGACTTCTAACAGCTGAGCTTCAAACCATGTTATTGTCGGTCCTTTTCAAGATGCATGCTGCAACAAACTATAGCCTACCCTTTAAAAAGTAACACGGGATGTAGCTTAATATCAGCAGACATGAACTTTAAACAATTACACAGAACGGTATATGATACAGATCTGTGTGAGAAGGAGAAAGTGTGTTTATGATCCAAGTGCATTATCAAGACTCAAGGGCACTTGGATCCTTGTATATTTCATGATAAGCTTTTATAAGAGGGCCACTTGACTGTTCTGAAACCCATTCCTTATATGTGAAGTAGGGATTATAAAATGTTAATCCAAGTGCTTAAGAAGGTCACCCACAAACAATTTTGGGGGACAACTATTCAGATTGAAAATCCTTCATGCCTTTTTTGGGGGGGGGGAAATGGTATCTTCAAAACTGCAGAAGCTAGGAGAGGTATCTTATTTTAAAACTGCCTCTTAAAAAAGCTCCACTTTGGAACATGGTGCTCAAGCGGGACAAAATTCAAAGTCTGCAGTGAAACAAATATCACGTGTGAAATTTCTAAATAAGCAGTGTGCATAGTGTAATGGGTGTCTGTAAGTCAGTCTGTCCCTTACCTAACCTGCTTCACAAGGTTGTTGCAGGGATACATTTGTCAGCATCACTATAGTAAATATTATAAATATTTTAGTTGCTAAGGATAGAGCAGGATAAAGTTATGGAAAGTGAAACATGAGGAAGAGTGTGGCATCACTGTGTTCCTTACGTACATAAAATATAAAGTATAAAAAATAATGAATTGTCCAGTTTTCAGTCACTCGACAAGCTGGTGTACTGTGTGTCCTTAACGTGTCAAGGAGGGATCTGAATGGAGATCGAGATGCTCCAAGGGCAGGTCTGGCATCTAGTGTTGACATTGTTGGGCATCTGCTAAAGGCCCATACACCAGCTGGGGTCCCACAGATAAGTGTTCCCTAAACCTGCTCTTCCTCTTCACTGTTGCAACCTGGCTTTTACACTTGCCTTTCACTCTGAACCAAACAATAGCGGTGCTGAGATAGAGGAGCAGTAGATGCCAATGTCTGTTTGTCCATTGGCTCTCTGCCTGGCAAGCAGCAGGTGCTACAGTTATGAGGAAAAGGAGCAGCAACAACAGGTAGGGCCCATAGAAGGAGACTTGCCCATTGGCCTTCTAAAGTGTGCAGGTGGCACTGAGCTAAAAAACAACAAAAACTCACTAAACTAAATTACTCACTATTTTTTACTCCACCACTGTCCAGTGTCTCACAACAGAAGTTGCTGAGAATCTTCTACCACTTGTGAAACATATATATGAGTGAAATGTCTGGAAGGAGCTTTTAATCAGAGCTTGAAATGCTTGTGATTTTTCCCCCCAATGAAGAATGTCATACTGTGAAGCTTTTACCACCTTGAGATAACAAAAATGAAAGTCTTTATAAAACTGTCACCTTTTTGTGCGTCAAACACCCCATTTTATAATTAATTTGAGCCTTGCTTTCACTCCACAAGTTGAGAAAGCAATAAAAAATTGTCACTGAGATATCCTTTCTTTTCTGGAAAATGTGTTCTTGCTAGGTTTTTTAAAAATTTGTTCCGCTGGAGTGAATAGTAAAACTTCCATTGTCACCAAATGAGACAAATTTCAAGCTACATGGTCTTCTGTATTTTAATGCATAATTTCCCATTCATATCTCGGAGGTTTTTTATTTTATTTTAGCCATTCTCCTTCCCTTGATGTACAGGAGCTTTAAATTAAGTAGAACATACAGTATGGTTAACATAATTCTTAAAACCTTTTTCTCTGCTGAGCTTTTGCACCAGCCAAAATAGTTGATAGACTGCAGTGCGATAAGGCTGTGAAAATCCATAAAAATAAAACTGTTTTTTAACCATGATCCTTAATCACATTTTTCTATTTACAATTCTCAATACCTCTGGGGACCCAGTTGCGATTCTGACATCATAAAACCTGTCTCTGGCTATAATGTGTGCTGAATGGCATTGTTAGAGAAAACAGGAACAGGGAGCCTTTCTTCTAATCAATAAGTGCTAGTTACCTTTTTACAGGAGGCTAGCTTCTACACACACTCAAACATCTCTACCCATTCAGACAAGCAAGAGGGTTTTATCGGAGTTCTAGGATTTATTCTAGCCAGGTTAAAAAAAATACTCCAGGAAGGTCAAAGCAGAGCCAGTGAGAGGTGTTGCCTGTGGAGAGTTCTGAAGGTAGTAGCATAACACAGGGCAGGACACAGGGGCAGTTGCCCAGGGCGTAAAATTGTTAGGGGTGCAAAATTTCAACACCTGGTGCTGCCTCAATACAGCTACATGCTTCAGTCACTGGGTTCTATTGAAAATGGCTTCTCCATGAGAACCAGGAAGTGACCTCTCCAAACAACAGAATGACTCTTTTTTTCTTATCTCCGCAGCTTCAATCTCCTGGGCAGTTGAATGTGCATGCATGCTCAGTCTGTTTCCCTCGCTCCCTGTCCCCCACACAGCCCTGGGCTCTGGCAACCCCATAACTATGCCACTGTCTGAAGGGCCAGCTAAAGAGTCATGGAGGATGGTGTTCGGCCCCTGGGTTTGAGGTTCTCCACCACAATTGTTGATTATGGCCAGGATACAACGTTTTCATGAAAGAATAAAAATTCAGGCGAACCTAGAACTAAGGTTCTTATCTGTATATGTCATAAGGTGGAAAGCTGAAGGGTGAGGATCTGCTTGGAAGACAAAAGAAAAAAGCAAAAAAGCAGGTGAGACGCCATAAACAAATATTATGTTAAATTATGGTATGAATCCAGTTTAGAACTTTTCCGTGAACAAACCTATAGCATATGTCTTGGGGGTGTGAGGGAAGGTTTTATAACAAACCTAAAATTAGAAGATAAAGTGGCCTGTTATAACAGCAGTAGGAAAAAGAGTGCTGCAGAGAATGGAGATCAAAATGAATGTGTGACATGCAAAGGTGGTTGTGAAAGATGAGTTCTCCTGCCACACAAAAACAGCAAAGAGTCATGCAGCTTCTTCATGACTAACAATTTTTTTTTTTGTATAACCCAAGTATTTATAAGCTACAGCCCACTTTATCAGGTACATAAAAATGCTTCCCTGACTTGTGGATTTGTGGATTTATGTGCATGTGCCGATATCACATACCTGCATAGGTTGGGTGGGTGGGGAATAGTAAACAGTGAGGTCAGAAGGAAACAAAATGTGGAAAAATAGAGATAGTGCCAGTTATGTTATTAACAGTTGCCTTTCATAAAAAATAAACACAGTTGTTGATATTAACAGAGACATCTTGGTTATTCTAAATTAATTAATGTAGTCATGCGAAACAAATTCATTGTCCTCATTTAATCCACACAAGGTAGTCTACCTTACTGAAACAATGCACTCAGTCCAGATGCACATTTATATTAGAGTCTTTAAGTTTATAATCATTAGTAAATTTTGCCTGTCTGTACTTTCCGTTTAGGTCATAAACACTGGCAAAAATACTGTTGGCACACTGACATAAAATCAACAACCCTAAGTGGGAGATGGTACACAAAAATGTTTGTATTCCAAAGTGCTATTGATTTCAGCCCGACTTAAGAATGCCTCTCATTATTTGCCATCAATATAATTAAACACCCTTTTCTTTTTGAAAAGTAAAAAACAAAACAAAACATTGCCACCCAACTAAGTAATACTACAGAATTCTTTTAAAAGTCCAATCTCCCCCAAATATATTTGGAGTAGGAGGGTCCCTTTAGAGCTGGGCTTAAAAAAAATTTTTTTTCGAATAGTTGACAAAATCTTTCCATAGGATGTTTTTGATTTGTTTTGCTTAGAAACCAAAACAGAATGCCATATGGTTATTAAATATTCTGCCTACTTTGTTTTGGTTTTTTCCAAAGCCTGCTAAACTTTTTACTATTTTGCTTCAGTGATTTTCAGACTTTGGGTTCTTTGGAAGCACTTGAGGGCTTTTCAGTGAGAGTATTAGTATCGGTGGGGAAACTAACTTTGAATATTCTTTGCCCGGTGCAATTGATTTTCCCTTACAATGTGCAATTGTGGAGGAGTTTCACTTCACAGATGATGAAGAGGCACAGCAGGTTTGGCCAGGGCTCTTTGACACTTTTGTGGCAAGCAAGTTGAAATGAAAGCAATACGCTGTAAATCTGAAGACCACTATCTTACACTACCTGCTGTGCTTTAGGGAAGAGCTGTAGTTGAGTGGTAGAATACACAGCAAAAGACTCCTGCCTGAATCCCTTGACAGAAACTTCCATTAAGTTTCAACAATACTGAGCTGGAAGACAAATGTTCAGACACGGTACATGACAACTTCCTATTCCTACATTCCTGTAGTATCCTAGAGTATTGTTCAATAGCTCCAATGTATTAATGTAGGTTACAAACTGAGCAAATGGTTTTCTGAGAACTGAGGGCCTGCCCAGGTACATGCTGTTTGCTGATGTGGAATATTCCAAGCAGCCCTGAAAATTTAGTCACATGAAAGAAATGACTCCTACCTCTAGTTCCAGCTGTATCCACTTTCTGTTGGTGATTTGCATTAATGTTTTTCAGTCTCCATGGTCATGCAAGCAATGGCTTCAGGTGGGGCTTGCTTGCTATTTTCACTATATGGCTATATGCAGATGTGCCAGCTTCTCAAGATGATTGTGGGGGTCCCAATGCGACATCTTGACGCCATGCACATGACTTTATGAGGAGCCAAGGGGCGGAGTCGAATGCCCATTGGGGGGGCCTGGCCCCCTGGAGCTGGCGCCTATGGCAGTATGTTTCTCATGCCTCACAAGAAGGCAGCAAATAGCTGAACTTACTTTAAATGAAGGAGTTCAAAGGGGGAATTTGTAACATTTCATCAAGAAAGAGTCATAGTTGTTTACTCATAATTAAGTCCCAATGAGCTCAACAGGACTTAATTTTCTGTATTCTCTTTAGACATTAAATACAGATGTCTGCATACCTGAAACACAAACCATAATCTTTTAAAGTGAACATATATGTGTGGCTGAAATTATAGTTTATGCGAATGAGAATTTGAAAGTGAGACTATTTAAACAATAAATAATCGACACGGTTGTAGTTCTTGAAAACAACTGTATGGTGTATTTTATTAAAGAGTTCATGCTTTTCAAAAGCAATGTTGTACATTGAATACTGCAGATACCAAACATTATATATATATATATTTAGTCATCAACTGTTGGGTATTATGATGTCATAGTAGTCTTGATTGTTCAACCGCAGGATGATGACTGCAATGGGAGAATGATGTGATCTTGTTAGGTAACTAAGTGTTATAAAACCAACAAATGCTTAAAGGAGTTTTCTAAAAGTGTTCTATATAAATAGTGAACTGCATGTTATTACCCAGCAGGGGAACATAACTCAAACACCACTTTTATTCCCTGGCTTGTCATCACTGTGATCCAAATGAAAGCTGTTGTATTTTTGTCCCCCATATCATGATCATTTTGTCTTTACGGAATTGCATAGGCAGTATTTTGTTGTATTTGGATGGCATTTTACAGCCAGTTCATGCAGTGTTATCCTAATGAAGTTCTTAATCAAAGGTGACAGAAATGTCAACCAAAGCAAGAAAAGCCAGTTAGGGAAACAAATGTTTTGTCTTTTGAAATCAGCTAAAACAAAACATAACCTCTCCTGCAGCTAAAGTTGAACTTGTGTTAACTCATCAAACGTTAACATGCTGAAATATTTCTTCTTTTTCTTTCTTGGAACCAACATATAAATACTGATTTGCATTTCAAACATATTGTAACTTTTCTTTTTGAAGTGTTAAAATACTGTAAAGGGAAAGAGGGAACAAAACCCAAACCTTTTTCATTTGTTTGCTTCCCCCGCCCCCCTTCTCTTAGGCTCCAAACCCAAATTGCCACCTTATTTCTAAAATAAAATATTTGGGAGGACTGGTTTAGACCATCATCAAATTTTCTTCCTGTTGGGCAGTAGATGGTGCTATTTGAGTGTTGAAGGCTCTACTCCACGAGACAGCCCAGTCAAATGCAGACCAAATCATTTTGCTACTTTGATACTGCTACCTCCCCCCCCCCCCATACTCTCCAACCTATCTCTTCTTGTTTGGAAATCTGTCCATTGGAAGTCTTACCCTACAACAGTGTCACTGGTTATGGAACAGTCATGGAATATTAGGGCCCTTGAAAGAAACCGGCCTTATGACACACATACAAGTGTCCCAAGATCTATCATTATCACTGAAATAGGGGTGAGGGTGGCAGAACCAAATAAATAAGTTTTATATACACAAGAAGAATTATTCAAAAATATTTTTCCCCATTTAAAACACTTATGAACCTGGCTTAGCTTTGTCTCACCATTCTCACCTTCTGTTAGTTCTGTTCTCCCCATGTTTACATTTACATTGCACAAACTTGTTCTAAACCACTGTGTGCCATCAAAACTCCATGAAAAGAAAGCTTATTACTGCTGGTATGTGTGTGACTTTTCTCCTTTCTTTCTCTCAAAACAACAACAGCACCACTTACATGAATTGATGGCACTAAGGCATTTGCTCTTCCTCAGCAATAATAGTGTGTATAATATACACAACAATTGATTAGTTAGTAGAGAGGATTACTTTCTGCTCTTAGAGCATACATTTGCTTACACATGTGCACAAACATCAATAAAATTAATATTCACTGAAGAATGCAATGAAAAAAGAGAGAGCCAATTTTCCATCAAGCTAATTCTTTTCCCTAGCTTTATAAGGATTCCTTGACACTGCCATAGAGACTGTGATATCCTGAATTAATATTGAATTTCCCTCTAAAATGCAGCATTGCTGGCCTGAGAGGATTTACTGTAGGCTCTCTGTGAAGCAGGATGGAGGTCATTTCATGGACTCCTTAACCTTGGGAAGAAGAAAATAAAAGAATCAATACTTACCCAAGGCCTTCTTCAGCACCAGCCCTAGTGGCAAGAATCATGCCCTACCCTCATAGATATGCTGGAAGGAAGATACAGATTGTGCTCCACCTGCCTGTGCTTGAGTACCTTTTCCAATGGGATAGATCCCAGCACTTGCTTCCTTTTAACCTTCTCTCTCAGGCTGGGCCCTGGTTTGTTTGTTTTTCAGTCTATCCTGGGGCTTTGAGCAAGGAGAGAAGGAGCAAAGTATCCAGAACACTCATGCTAGAATCTATCTGCATGGCTAGCAGATACACTTGCAACTACTGTTGCAGTTCTCCATTGGGTGTGGTGGGCTAGTCACCCATTATAAGTCTGGCTAAGGTCAAATGTTGGAACTAAAGCTCCAGCTTCTCACATTGCCAAATGAGGTCAGGATTAAATGCTGCTGACATTCTGAATGTCTTGTCATAATGGAGCTGCGTCAAGACAGTTCACTTATTCATTTTGTCTAAATATTTGACCTGACTACCTCCTCTAGTTGGGTCAGTATGAACAACATGCTGTGATGGCCCACTGGGGCTTGGCAGTTCTTCACTGATACCTGTCTTTTAAATAGGAACTGATTTGTACCCTCTGGCAATGGCACCCAAGCAGAGGCGAAGCTGTTAGTTTCTGTTTGTGCCACTGGTGCAGTGCTTTTAGTCACAAGACTCTGTTTACATTCCACAGACATTCCAGACTGTTGGAAGTCTCACGGAAGACGGGAGACGGATGTGGTGTTACTGTTTCCTGTTTCTTTGTTTGTTCAGTTGCTCTCTGCTTTCACAGAGAGAGGATGTTTCTTTTCTGTCTGCATAGTAAGAAATAAAACCTAGCCATGTAGCTCATACTATCTCGGCTCCTTCCCTGCGTGCTGGATACTCTGCGTAATGGGAACATGCTTGGAGCCTTATCAGAGGCTCAGGTTGTTAATCATCGTCAGAGGCGATTCTGAAGGACTCGACCAGAGGAGTAGCTTGGTCATAACGGAGTGCAAGTCAGACAGAAGCAACCTGCTCTGGTACCTGGAGTGGTGCCTGTCCTGGGGGGTGAGGTGTGCGTCCCGGGGGGCGTGATGCACGTTCCAGGGGTATGGTGTGCTGCCCGCATGGCGTGGCACACCACCCGGGGGTGCGCGGTGAGAGGCGCACGCCCCAAGGGGTGCCACCGATCGGGGGTTGGCATTTTGTCCGTCCCCCCCTTTGGAATGGCACCCAGAGCAAACCACCCCCCGCACCCCCTCGGAACATCCAGGCACCCAAGGAGTCCCCTGAGGGAGAAGGAAGAGTAGGACAAGGCATTCTCCATCATTTCCTTGGTGGGGGAGAAGTCATCTAGCTGCTGTTCCTCAGACAAAACAGAAGGTAGAGAAACACAAAAGGTATAAAAAATCTGAAGACTTTGCAGAGAGGGCTAGAGAGGGAAGAGAAACTTCATGCAGACATAGGGAACAGGCTGGAATAGCCATACCCAGTGCTTTTTTCAGGGGGAGGGTGTACGCAGGGGTATGCATACCCCTAAACATTTTGTGAATCTAGGTTTGGCCTCATTGAGGGGCAGTATTTCAATTTGAGTAGAAAAATGAGAGTACCCCTAAACATTTTTTAATGAAAAAAAGCATTGGCCATACCCATAAATTAGGTTTGTCTATGAAGAGCTGAGGGACCTTGACTTTCACTTCCTGGCAAGACACTGTCTTCAAGCTCTCTCCTAAGCCCCAGTGGGTAGGGCCAGAGAATGGAACATGGGTATCCGATTTATAATAATAATAATAATAATAAATTTTATTTATATCCCGCCCTCCCCAGCCGAAGCCGGGCTCAGGGCGGCTAACAACACTAAAATAGTGCAACATTATAAAAACATCAAAGAATTAATTAAAATCAAAATTGATGGCAACCATAAACTAAAGTATTGTAAAGATTGCCAAAGGAGGGAGTCAGGCTGCGCCCTGACCAAAGGCCTGGTGGAACAGCTCTGTCTTGCAGGCCCTGCGGAAAGATGTCAAGTCCTGGAGGGCCCTTGTCTCTTGTGACAGAGCGTTCCACCAGGTTGGAGCCGCAGCCGAAAAAGCCCTGGCTCTAGTTGAGGCCAGCCTAACCTCTCTGAGGCCTGGGACCTTCAAGATGTTTTTATTTGAAGACCGTAAGTTCCTCTGTGGGGCATACCAGGAGAGGCGGTCCCGTAGATACGAGGGTCCTAGGCCGTATAGGGCTTTGAAGGTTAAAACCAGCACCTTAAACCTGATCCTGTACTCCACCGGGAGCCAGTGCAGCTGGTATAGCACCGGATGAATGTGATCCCGCAGCGAAGACCCCGTAAGGAGTCTCGCTGCGGCATTCTGCACCCGCTGGAGTTTCTGGGTCAGTCTCAGGGGCAGCCCCACGTAGAGCGAGTTACAATAATCCAGTCTGGAGGTGACTGTCGCGTGGATCACAGTGGCTAGGTCAGGGCGAGAGAGGTAAGGAGCCAACTGCTTAGCTTGGCGGAGATGAAAAAATGCCGCCTTTGTTA
Organism: Podarcis pityusensis; assembly: GCF_964106645.2. Classification (NCBI taxonomy): domain Eukaryota; kingdom Metazoa; phylum Chordata; class Lepidosauria; order Squamata; family Lacertidae; genus Podarcis; species Podarcis pityusensis. The sequence continues at coordinate 21,960,387 of NC_138026.1, forward strand.
TAGCTGCAATCTGCGCCTCCATGGAGAGGGAGGTATCGAAGATTACACCCAAACTCTTAACGGACGGTGCTGGCACTAATTGCACCCCCGCAAGAGATGGGAGTTGCCCCCTCAATCCCATATCGTCCCGTCCCAGCCAGAGGACCTCTGTCTTCGAAGGATTTAACTTCAACCGGCTCCCACGTAACCATCCAGCCACAGCCTCCAAGCATCTGATCAGTGTGTCTGGGGCCGAGTCAGGATGGCCATCCATCAGCAGATAGAGTTGGGTGTCATCAGCATACTGATGGCAGCCCAGCCCAAAACTCCGGACAAGCTGGGCGAGGGGGCGCATAAAGATGTTAAAAAGCATCGGGGAGAGTATCGCACCCTGGGGCACTCCACACACCAAGGAGTGGCGGGATGACAGTTCCCCCCCAAGCGCCACCCTCTGTCCCCGACCAGAGAGAAACGAGCGCAGCCATTGAAGGACTGTGCCCTGGATCCCCACGTCGGCAAGGCGGTGGTCCAGGAGTTCGTGATCGACCATGTCGAAGGCTGCTGACAGGTCTAGAAGAATCAGCAGCCCCGACCCGCCTCGATCCAGCTGCCTGCGGAGATCATCTGTTAGGGCGACCAGAGCCGTCTCGGTCCCATGACCAGCGCGGAAGCCGGACTGGAATGGATCCAGAGCCCTCCCCCTCCACAGGGATGCATAGGAGAGGTGGACTTAAAACTGCTTTGATAAAAGCATTGAAGCAAGACACCCTTCCCTTCTTTAATGAGAGCCTTCACCAGAACGCAGACAATTCTGAGAGAATCCAGCTGTTCCTGTGGTTTGGAACATACTCCTGAAGAGCCTGTAGTGGGAAAACAATACTCAAAAGTTCCAGGGGAGGAATTGCACTGAATCAGCCAAAAATACCTGGCTGGATGCCCAGGCAAGGTCCCATGCCTGCCCACTTCCCAACTATTAAGGTGAAAATGTGCTTTGAATGCACTCCCACAGAGTGGCTTTCTGAAGGACCTGAAACTAATTTGTGGGCAGATGAAATCTCTTATCTCCTACCTCTATTAAGGCTGGTGCTCCAAGGAGCAGAGGATAAGTCGAATAAATCTTCTTCCACATGAGACAGATGAAAGAACATGGTTCTTGTGCATCTCACAGAGGTGCAGATTCTGTTTTCTCAATTGCCCATTGCTCTATCCTTCCATGCAGCCAATTGGTGACAATGAGGATTTGAATAAGAATGCTTAATGGATTTGCCCCTAGGATCTTTGCTCTAATGTACAAGTCTCTGCTTCTCATTAGTGTTCAGTGAGCCATCTTGAGAGCAAAAGCCAAAAAAATTAGGTCACATATTTTAATATATGCATTCATTTCAATCATAATCTTAGATTTATGTAACATTAGAAAACCACATCTCATTTTGCCACATTTTTAAGCCTTAAGGACGCTCTATTTTCTGATCTTAAAAGGTTGTTTTTTTTAACCTGCTTAGGAACTCAACTTTGACCTACCAGATTAGCTTTCACAGAGATGAACTCAGCCCACTATAGAGTTTGCTCCTCATAATTTTTAAGTCAACGACAAAACTTCCAAAGATTACTTTTTATTGTTCTGGACAGCATTAATTTAAAAAGTTTAGTCAACTTTCCACAATGCTCCAAAGAACATGTCTGAAATAAGAAGAACGGATAAAACCACAAATAATGCATTTGGAACATGTCAAAGAGAGTGGGATATCTGACCTCCTTTCCTGGAGCAAAAGACTCAGCAAGTCTTGTGCTAAAAGGTAAAGGTAAAGGACCCCTGGCAGTTAAGTCCAGTTGCGGATGCTTCTGGGGTTGTGGCACTCATCTCGCTTTACAGGCCGAAGGAGCCGGCGTTTGTCTGCAGACAGTTTTCCGGGTCATGTGGCCAGCATGACTAAGCCACTTCTGGCACAACGGAACACCAAAACCAGAGCAGCACACAGAAACACTGTTTACCTTCCCGCTGGAGCGGTACCTATTTATCTACTTACCCTTTTTTGCATGCTATCGAACTTCTAGGTTGGCAGGAGCTGGGATCCAGCAATGGGAGCTCACCCTGTTGCAGGGATTCAAACCACCGACCTTCTGATCCACGAGCCCAAGAGGCTCAGTGGTTTAGACCACAGCGCCACCTGCGTCCCTACTAAGTCTTGTGCTACTGCCACATTTTCTTCCCTGTACACATATAAGATTGGGAAGGAATCCAAATTCCTGTGCACATCTTCCTAGCTTTACAACCTGATGACTGTTGTGTTCAGTCTATAGTGATCAAGGAAGCAATCCTAATTCCCAACCTGGAAGGAGTAGGACTGAATGAAGCAGCTGAGCCACTGTTTCACCCAATACCCTGATGCTTGTGCTGTCCAGGACGAAAGGTGGGAGGGCAGTTAAACTTCTGATTTTCTGCTGGCACAGAAGAGAGGCCCAGACCCAACCTATTACTGTTAGCTGGGTATATGCTGGCTACTGCTGGCGGAAATACTGCTAGCATTAGCTTCTACTTACCTCTGCTTTTGGCAGGTGGAATGAGGATGCCAGCAGCAGTGGAGGCCACCATTGGAGCTGGGCAGAGAGACATCTGTGCTATGCCTAATTCCCCCTCCCCACAGCATGATGGATTAGGGTTACTATTTCTCTGTCCAATTGTCAGTTACAAATTTCCCTCTGACTTTCTTGCATAAATAATACTAACAAACCAGGTAAGTAGTACTGTTGTTATTTAACTGCTTTACCCACAGATGTTACCCAAAGTGACTTATAACACAGTATAAACACTAAAACGAATTACAACAAACAAACAAACCAATAAAAACATAAAATGCATGTCTAAGAGAACCTAAGAGGCTACAAGTACCTGACATACTTCAAATTAAAGATAAAAAGCCCAGGTAAAAATGGAAGCTTTTGCCTGCAACCTCGAAGCAGGTAAAGAGGGTGCCAGGTGAGCCTCCCTGGGGAGATCATTCCACAATGCTTCATTAACCTATGCTGTGTTTTACTGATATTCTATTTTCCTTTGGTCCGAAGACCATGGTCTATCAGCTGAATAAGATTTTGTCAACTTCGTTTTTCAAAGTAAGTATAAGGTAATATCTTTCAGCACTTTCTGGGTCAGGCAATTAAACAGCTTCAGAATTTTCCATCACATTGGAACTACATGCTGTACTGAATGCATTTCAAAAGAGGTCAATTTTAAAATAAAGTCTAATTATGTTCTGTTATAGTAGGTGCACATTTTAAAATTATTATAATCAACTTGCTTTTTCCTTTGGAGCTTGAGAACTGAAATCTCAAGTTTTACTTTAAACTAGGTGTAGGAAGTCTAAACCTAGGATAAATTAATATTCATTTTATTTCATTTTTAAAATAAAGCACTCTCTCCATGTTGGAGGGGGTGGCATCAGATTTGTGAAGATTCAGATGCATTGCAGTTTTCGCAGAATGATTCCAGCTGAAGATCTGAAATAGAGCAGACTGTTAGTACATAATGAGACAAATACTGAAGGCTATTTTTAAAAAAGTGATTAAAACAGCTGAGAAAGAGACTTGAAAAAGAGTTGCCATCACTGATGATGTCAATCATCTGTATTCTATGGAAGATTTTTTTACATTCCATTGAGAGCAATTTTTAACTAAAAATCAGCACTTTTCTTAAACTGTATAATGTAGGTGGCTGAATTTAGTCTTGGGCATGTAGTCTCCACCTGCTTCGATCTCTTTCTCACTCTTTCACTAAAGAATGGAAATATGAAAAATAGTTGAATGAAATATCTTAATTGCCATGGCATGACATCAGAAAGAACTTGACAGTAGCGAAGTGGCTATAAAAATCTGTCTTCTTTAGCAATTCTCTAAGTTGTTGAAGCCCCAAAGAAATAAAAGACCTTCATGTAATTTTCTAGTGTGCAATAATGAACCTATATGAAATAATGGCACAATCAGAGAGAGAATGTTGAGGAGTGTACTACAGAGAAATATTGTCGTTTGTAAATATCCTGAATCACCTTAGGATTATTTTGTTGAAATGCAAGTTATAAATATTTGTTTCAAAGTTTTTGTTATGTTCTTAGTAGTTTCACTGTTTTTCTTTTGAAATGGAAAAGAAACATATGTTTTTAAAATAAAAATCAATCAAGTAAGCAAGGCAGCTTACATTTGAGTAGGCAAGCATAGTACTGCATTAAGGCTACAGTCTTAAATTCATGAAGGCATGAGCTTCTGAGTGAACATAACGGGGCTCATCTCAGTAAATATACATTCCATTGTACTGTTAGGGTTGCTCTTGGAACCCCACCTGTCATAAACAGCAGCTGCTTCATCAAGGGCTTGATTTCATAGAATCATGTAGTGAAGGCTTTTTTCTTGGAACTCCTTTGACGTTGCTCCTGATCAGGAATACCTAATTTTTCCTTTAGGCAAAATTTGGTGGTAAGTTTACTCAGTTGTAAAGTCATGCAATGACAGATGAGTGGCAATGATCAAACTGGAAGGATATAATAAATGAGTATAAATCTCTCCCAACACCTCTGTGATATACTACACACAGTATCACTGTGATAACCACAGCTGAAATGCAATATATATACGCAATGTTTTTCCACCCCAAAATTTATTTACTACAATGCCTCTGGCATTGCATTGCTTTGTATGAACTTCAGTGTGTTAGTAGAAGAGCAGTAAGGCAGCGTAACTGATTAAGTGTTTATTTCCAGTGAGTGAATATTTCCTTGCCTTTGCTCTTTGAGTAAGTTTAAATTCCTCAGTCTAGGTCAAGGTTTAGGAGTGCTTTGTTTCTTAAAGTACATACTGGGTATAATGAAAGCCACACTCTTTTAATGATTCAGATAATTTTTTTTGTTTTCAAAATGATAAATAGGAAAGACATGCTTCTGTAGCATGGTGTTGTTCTCTGTCAGCTCAGCTGTGATTTGTATTGCTTTTGTGCTGAGAACAAAATCCCATTGAACAGAACTGAAAATGGTATTCTCAAAATAGTAATAGGTAAGACCAGCAGTGCTGCCGATGTGTTTTTCCTTGAGGGAGTTTAACTGACTGGCTCAGGAGTCAGTAGCGAAGCAGTTAATGATGTAGTTGAATGTGAGAGTGCTGGCGCAAAGCCTTTACACAGCCTTTCACTTAGCCCTTTCACCCTGGCTTTACAGAGACGAATTACAGCTGATATGGTAGCATGCTGTTCTGTCTCCAGCCTATCTCTTGATAGCTAGCTGATGTAGTTGTGAAGCATACTGCTTATTGTCGGGCTGTATGCTCACTGACTGAAATCAGTTTGTATTGTGGTGGTGGTGGTAGATTAGTTCTTTATGCAATGCCTGGAACTAAAAGTGGTGGATTGCATCACAGAATAGCTAAGCAGAACAATTTAGAACTAGACTGCTTTGTTGCACAGAAATGTAAAGTTAACGTGTGAGGAGACCAGCAGCAAACACCTTAACATAGAAATATAAGTTTTGCTGAATACACACACGCACACACACAAGTCTGGTGGTTGTTAGCAAGCTCACTAAATTCCACACGTGCGCGCACAAATGTAGGCAGGTGTGCACATACTTGTTTCTCTTGCGAGGACACAAGATTTTACCCTTCTCAATGATGTCGCTCAGGTTGGCTCTTCGTCTTTGAAAACAATCAACTCGAAAAAGGGCTAGCCAATCTCATCCCTTACTTTTGTTGCCTTGGGACTGATTCATATGCCCCTTTTTGGAAGTGACAAAGTCACCACGCCTAGTATTGCGTCTACTTTTGCACAGTGATATGTTGTTTGAGTGTGCCCTCATGTGGTAAGAGGTAGTATAGGCCATGTTAGAGCAAGACTAGTTCTTCAGTGATGTAGTCTGCCATAGTCAACAGAAGGAAAGGGAAAGAGTCAAACTGTGCTACAGTAGCATCATATAAAACCAATTTGGGGGGGAATCACATTGCGGTAACTTTCTTACATATAAAAATAATGCAAATATGTGTCTCAGGTTGTCAGAATATTTACAGTATCTGCTTAGCTTTGCAAAATAGCACCAACTTATCTGTGAGGTTTCATGGTTTTCACAGTGATTAGATTGTACATTAGCTTCCTCCAAACAATTATTATATTTATGTTCCTGTTACAAATTTAAGCACATAGCCATGCAAGATTCTACACATATATTACTATGATCTTAAGTCTTGAAGTCAGCCATCTTTAGAAAGCTCGGTGTGATATATATGGGGGACCCTGGGCTCTCCAATCCCAGCACTGATGACTATATTTAGCATAAATAGTGATACATCAGGCACTCCAAGGCTGTTCACATGTTGATTAGATCAGGGTGGGAGGAACACCAGATGTTGTTGGTATCCAACTCCCATCCAACACAGCCAGTATAGCCATTGGTCAGGGATGATGGGAGTTGTAGTCCAAAAACCTTCAGAGAACCACATATTTCATTGTGCCTTACTCCTAGTATTTTCACTGTAGTCTAGCCAAGGCTAGGTATGCACTAGATTGTGGTCACCATTTCTGCAATGGTCTTTATAAACATTCTTTTCTCCGTTTGCTTTTAGAAGGTAGTGAATTGAAGTCTCAAGTGTTGTCTATCTCTGAAGCAGTCATTTTCACTCTGTTCAACATCTTTTGCAAAGGCAAAAAAGCATGTATGTTTACAGGGACAATATTATTCAGAATTCTACCTACTCATGAATGGTTTAGAACATTTACTATTTAATAACCCTCGTGATTCCCTCAAAATACTAAAATGTAAAATAAGAAAAATTCTGACTATCTGCAATACACTGGTACCTTGGGTTACATACACTTCAGGTTACAGACTCCGCTAACCCAGAAATATTGCTTCAGGTTAAGAACTTTGTTTCAGGATGAGAACAGAAATTGTGCTCTAGCGGTGCGGCAGCAGCAGGAGTCCCCATTAGCTAAAGTGGTGCTTCAGGTTAAGAACAGTTTCAGGTTAAGAACGGACCTGCGGAACGAATTAAGTACTTAACCCGAGGTACCACTATATAGATAACCTGAATTCCAGTGACTATGCAGTCAGAGTAGGAGTCATCATTTGCCCTCTAATAAATATTAAGAGAACTTTGGATGCAATCCTTTATCTGTTTACCTGGGAGTAAGGTCCATTAAACTCACAGGAACTTTATTTCTGATTGACATCTATGGGATATTTATTTTTACACTTTTCAGATAAGTTACAAATGCTATTTACAGAAATGTGCACAAAAACTTGAGTTAAGGAACTTTTTCATCATCATCATCATCAACACCAACAACAAATGGAGAACTTAGAGCAGGTCCATTGGCTACAGTGAGATCATGGTTTTCTCTGATGAAAAATTTTAATCTTTCATTAAAATTGAGAAACTAAGCAGGAAGCCTGGTTCAATTGTCAGTCTGTCTGCTTTGATTGCATATCTTTTTTAAGCATTGAAAACTGTCAGCCCCGACCTGATAGGAAATCTGAATCCATTCTGCAGCATCTACCAGTGGTCTCTACACAGAGCTGCATAAGCCAAAGTGTAAAATGCTCCAGGGATTACCCCCCCCCGACCCACACCCCAGTTCCACTTTATATAGCACTTACACAGCTCTTACATCGATGTCATAAATTTAACAGTTTAGTATAACATAACTCCAGCGTCTTTGAATTGGTAGTGGCAGTTAGATTACTATTTATAACAGCTGCAGGCACGGAGCCATTAAGGTGTCATAATCCTAGCATCCTAATATGACATAATACTAACCTTTTTAAGCTTGGCTGTGGAAACAGCATAGTTCCCCAAGAGCCTATCTACTATGAGTGCATCATTTCTTGCAGCTGAGTCATTTTGAACTCAAGAGAAACCGGGCCAATATAAACCAAATGAAAAACAAAGTTAAGATAGAGTGAAAACTCATTAATAAAGGTAGCGTGTGTGTGTTTTACTATTACTTGAGGAGCTTTTGTTGGTTTTTTGTGATTGTTGATACCTTTTAAAAATGTTTCTGTAAGCTTCTGTGGATTTCTTTTATAAAGAAAAACGCATATCTATTTTAATAAATAATAAAATGTGGCATGTTTTTGTTTTTTTGTTTTTTAAAAAATTGCATTCTCATAGGATGCATTAGGTCTTACTTGTCCAGAGTGTGAAATATTAGCTTGAAGACACAATCCACCCTAATAGGCACATCATTCTTTGGGACTAAATAGAGCTCACTTCCTTTCCCTCACTGGATAATTTGCACCCAGAGCTGAAATGGCTTTCTCATATCAAACCAGATGATTGTATGGTAGTGTGTGTGTGTGTGTGTGTGTGTGTGTGTGTGTGTATAGTTCTATTTTGTGGACAATAATTTGCATGAGGCTTTTCAGATATCTAAACCAAGCAAATAAAATGGTCCATTAACCCACTGAAAACAGATTCTATATTAAAAGTACTTTTCTTCTCTGTGGATTGGTTGTATAAGCCTGTAAAAGTCTAGTCAGCAATGGAAAATTCTGCCTTGTGGTGCAGATTTGGACTAAGTGACTTTTAAATCTTTCCCATTTCTCTGGTACTAAAAGGGGTGACTCCCTTAAAAAAACCGGTAGTTAGTGTTACACCAAATTTAGCATTCAATACTGATGCCAGCAATACCTGTAGAAGCCTACTGATAAAACAAAAACCTTGACCTGGTAACTTTGGGCAACTGTGGGACAAGGATAAAGAATTTGTGATTCAGACACTCACATGCCACTGTCGTGTACTGTGGCCTCCCACATAGGCTGTGAACACACTGCCATTTACAGTCAGTCTGCTCACACAGCTGGTTTAGGAAGTGGTGCACACACAACATTAGCTACAATCTATACGTTTCCTGTTTCTTTTCTGCCATCTCTTTTGAAATACTACATTTTGTTCCAGTTTCCCCCAAAACCAGTTTCAATTGAAACAGAGAAAAAAGAATCACATAGCTTTGTTTTAAGCCAATACATACCTTGGTTGACCCGGTTTTGTGGTTCCAGGCAGCAGGCATAACCAGAAGGCACACTGAGTCTTGTTGGGCTGCCATGCTTTGATATTGTAGTCTGTATTGGAAAACTTGAAAAAGAATGGTTCAAGCAAATACTACATTGTTATGGGCACAAGCCTATTGTTCTATGGAGTATGTGCCAGGGGCCAGAGAATTTTCTAAGGGTGTTCCAGCGTTGGAGAGGTAGGTCCAGTATCACAAGCCTCCTCTGTGAGGTCCTCAGTTGGTGCTACTCCAATGTTCCAAAGGACTAAAAGGATTGCTAGTGCATGTCAGGCATGGCTCAAGGAAAAGATTCCATCTGTAAAAGAAAATCCTTACTTTGTAGGGGATGGAGGCTATGAGTGGAAGAGTGGGGAATAACATCCTCCCCATCCTGTTTGCAAGAGACTAGCAGGACTTTGAATTTAGCAGTTTGTCCACCCAGTAAGATTGCTCTGTTAAAGCATTCCCCCCCACCCATTTCCTTTAGCAGAAAAGGCTCCCACGGGGGCTTATAAAGATTAGTGGTAAGGCAGTCCATATCCTCAAGCTTACAGTCTAAAATGCATGATGTATAAGGGATGGAAAAGGAAGAGCAAAAATAGGCACCAGACTATCTGGGACTCTGCTCACTGGTGGGATTTACACTGCAAGCTGTTCTGTTCCACTAGAATCCAAAAGGCTTGCGAGACAAAGTCAGAACTGAGAACTGGTACAAATGTTAGGGCAGCTGGCTAGCCCAAAGCATGTGTGGACAGAGTATGTGTGGAATGAGCTCATTTGAATGTGTGTTGCATGGGGTCATAGTTATTCCTCTGTTTAGGAAAAAGAAACACAAGTAGAAATTCTTACAATCCTGAAAGGGGAGGCACGTTATTTTTAATGAATACCCTCCTCTAGACTACATACAAGTAGACCATCTGCATGAACCATAAATTGTACTGCTAACCTAACTCTGAAGCTGCTTTGTGCATGAGAAACAGGCACAGTTATCATGCACAATGAAAACAACTCCAGCCAGCACTGGAAGGCACTAAGCCAGAGCAAAGGAAACATGAATTTGCATGGGCTATCTCATTTCCGTTGAAGAGCCAACCTGCATCAAACATGAGTGTACTTGACAATGTAATTTGGCATGTACTGTATTAACAGGCAGTGTCAGGAAGTTATTCGGCATCTAAAGGCCAGGGATGACCCAAGCAGAAGGTAGCACAGGGGGTGTCCTCCAGCCCAGTAGCTATAGCAAGTGGTCTTCGGCATTGAACATCTGAGTGGGCCTGAGAGAAGCACTGAGAACCATGTATTTGTTGGATGCATGTGATGAGTAGCTGGCATTGGGCCCTGATGTGAGGGGGGGGGGGGAGCAATTTTGTCGATTTCCACTTTTAAAGACCAAGAGCAAAATCAAACAATTAAAAAATCTCCTGCTGCCCTGCTCACTGGTTGACTATTGGTGATGGGCTCCTACTGTCTTCTCCATCTGCTTTGAATTTGTTTCCAAAGTTCGTGCTCTCAAAATGTATTAATTTTGTAGATGAAAACTTTACATATCTGAACTTTGATGTTTTCAGTCTTTTTGGTTGCATCTTTTTGCAATTAGTACATGTGAAATAGTGTGAAGATTAGGTTTTATGTGGTAAATTGGCTGTCCAAAATTTTGATGTTCTTCAATAGTGATTAGGCTGATAAAACTAAATCTATATCATGGAAAGCATCCATTTATTCTAGTATATTTTTCACTTGGTACCCAAAATGCAGTATAGAAAGTGGATCGGAACTATTTTGGAATCCAGTGTTCATTATAGCTAACACAACTTTGCTTTCAATTTAGAAATGCAAAAACCAAATAAGTATCACTTATGATTTATTCACAGAAAGTAGAATTAACTCTGAATTAATTACAATTTGTACAAGAAAAACGATGTGTTGTCAAAAAGGTTAACATGCTCATTTTTACAGATACACAGTCATGGTGCCATAGATAGAATGGGAGTGGACTGAGGTTAAACCAGTCAAACATTTGTTCCATTGTGCACTTGGAAACTCAGCTCATGTTAATTATATTGCTATCTGCTGGCTTTTTGCCACTGAAGCATTGACAAATCAGCTCATATGATCACCACACCAACTTGGCTATTTGATGTAGCCACAATTGGCTTGTAGTGTGTGAACAAGTTCACACAGCCACTAACTTCTGATAGCTATTTTAAATTATTAGGCACATGAGCCTTCATTCTATGGCTACCTGCTCACATAGTTTTGTTTAGTTAAGCTTATTATATTTATATACCACTGTACAAATCCAGAGGCATCCCAAAGTGATTTACAATAAAAAAAAACATTTTAAAAGCCAGTTAAACAAATAAATAAAAACACATTTTTAAAAACAACAACAGTAAAACAAATATAAAATACTACAAATATTCATCCAAAGAAAATGTCGTCTAAAGCAGCACAAAATATTTTGTTTTTTCTTAATTGCAACTTTTATTGACCACAGTTGATTAACTTCAGCCCAGTTCACCAGGAAAGAAACCTGGTGGTATGTTAGGAAAGAACAGGCTGCACATTCTCAAAAACTGCTCTGGTTGCAGAACTGAACTTATCAAAATTGCTCTATGTCACACTGAGATAAGCAGATGCTGCATTCCGCTTCAAGATTGCATATCCTTTACCATACCAGAGGAACATGCAAGGCATCTCTTGATCACACTTCCCCTGAATCCACAAAAGTGAGGTTAAGATGTTAAACAACTGTCCAGCATAGTATCCAGGAAGATTGTGTCTGCTTCTCAACTCTTTGCATACCCAGACAAAGTGACAATTGCCTTAAATATCCATCTTTGAAGGTGGCTGGAGTATGTGACACTTGCATATGCTGTTCCATGCCAACTTTCCATTGGTTAAGTGATCTCCAGCTTTTCAGCCATCCAACCCCCCCCCCCAACATGAACCCATTTCTCAGGTTAATATTCCTAGAGGCTGTGGGCATCTCTGTGCAGTGGTGGCAAAATCCTTGAACGTTAGAGCTGTGAGCTGCACTTCACCCACCTAGCAAAGTTATTGTACACCATGGGACCTACGAGACTCTAACTTATGAAGCAGCCTTTCCAGGTCAGAGCATTGATACATCTTGCCCAGTATTTAGCCAAGATTGGCAAGCAGATTTCTTACAGTTTTGAGCATAGAGTTTTCCAAGTTCTGCTTTCTAAGATCCTTAAATTGGAGTTATCAAGGATGGAGCCTCAGCTGCTTTTTGCCCCTCTTTTTGCAACATGTAAATAGTGCAGTCATCTCCCAAAAGCTGCTTCCCCTTCAACATCAAGGACTACCGTAATCATAACTCAGCAAAAAGATCTGACACAGCAATTTGAGCTCTTTTGCATGCTCTTTTGAGTTGCTATTCATTTGTTTCATTAACTTACAATGGAATTCACTGAGTATTTTTAATTGTCTTGGGTTTGGTCTCTCTAAACACTTGGGAGAACTAATTTAATTTACTCATATTTTTTAAACTATTGATACTTGTGATAAAACAGAGAAACCAGATCAGCTTTTTATAAATTTTTTAGAGCATTCCCGTATTCAGTGCAGGGATGGAGGGGGTGCAGCAGGGGCAGGCTGCCCGGGTGTCACTACTGAGGGGGGTGTGACAAATGCCGGGTGGCACGCACTGCGGGGCCTGCAGTGTGCTTGAGCCACATGTCTCTCCTGGGAGAGACGGTCCGCCCACTGCCTACCCCCCCCAGCTGTAGGGCGGCTGAGTGGGAGGAGGCAGACAGACTCCTCAGAGGCTCTGCGGAGCGTCCTGTCCCGGCTGGCCCCACCCCCATGGGCGGCTGGCCCTGCCTCTGGGCGTAGGGCACGCATGCTGCCCCAGGTGCCTGATCGGCTTGCTCCGCCACTGATTCTGTGCACTTGTAGTAAGCTCAATATATTTATTTAGTGGCACATGGCACATATAGGGCTTTTGTTTCCTTGTTTTGGTATCAACATAAGTACATATGGTGTATTTTTACACCACAATTCAACATATGGTGGCCTGACTTCTTACTTTTTCAAAATAGTAGAGAACAGAGGTCATGGTCCAATACATCAGTAAGGCTAACAAGATTGGCAGTTGCTTTCATTTTGATTATGTATTTTGTGGTTTTATATTTTGATTTTATTCTATGAACACCCTGAGACCTGCGGATATAGGGCGGTATATAAATTCAATCAATCAATCAATCAATTAATCACACGGTATAGAGCATAGAGCATGGTGGCATTGTCCTATGGAGTGGGATTAGGGTCTCGTGTGCTTGCATGACTATCCTGCATGGATATGCTCTTGGGTGTCTGTGGGAGTTATGAATATGGCTCATCTTATGATGTGGGCCCTGGAATAATACATTTCACCATCGTTTGACCATTATCTGGAGAAGGAATGAGGAGCTTATTTGCATTGAAATCAGAGGATGTGCATCCACATCCCACCTCTCCCCCCATAAAATTAGCAGCACTATCCACAAGAAGTTACTGTTTATAAGCTCTTTTTTTCAACTTTCTTTTCTGCTGTACATTAGTAGCGAACCTTGAGACTTAGTAGAGTTAGCAGTTTTGCTTCTGACAGGGTTACTGTGCCTTTAACAAGTGAATGACAGGCAAAAATGCAACAATCAAGATTCCGGCTTGGAGGTGGAGTGAAGGAAAAGTTTTGCTTGTTCAATTCTGGCCAATAAGACAATCATTAAAGGTATAAGAGCCACGTTTTTTAAAAAAGCTGCTAACAATAACTGAGCAGAGCTTTATCTTGAATGTGAAAGAAAGGGAGATGGAAAACTATATGTTTCATTTAAGAAAGACAGATTAGACTCAGCTATAAAGCTGCAAATACAGTGGTGCCTTGCAAGACGAAATTAATCCGTTCTGCGAGTCTCTTCGTCTTGCGGTTTTTTCGTCTTGCGAAGCACGGCTATTAGCGGCTTAGCGGCTATTAATGGCTTAGCGGCTTAGCGGCTATTAACGGCTTAGCGGCTTAGCAGCTTTAAGAAAAAGGAAACAAACTCGTAAGAACTCGCAAGACGTTTCGTCTTGCGAAGCAAGCCCATAGGGAAATTCGTCTTGTGGAACGACTCAAAAAACGCAAAACCCTTTCGTCTAGCGAGTTTTTCGTCTTGCGAGGCATTCATCTTACGGGGCACCACTGTAAAACATTATAAGTGTCTTTAAAGTGCAATGTACAATGTGGCACTAGATGATGATGGAGAGCCTTATGGAAAACTCAATGTATTTTTAAAAGCGTTTTTTTAAAAAAAGCATTTTCAGTATGGTTTTTACATGTGTGTAGATTCCACCAGGAAGCGTGTTTGTATATCTTCTAGGGAAACTTGGGGTTTGCTGAGGGAGGACAAGGGAGAAAATCATTGGAAATGATATTTAAAAAATTGAAAATAAAGGGAAATGTAGTAGTGGGGAGGGGAGAGCAAGAGGCAGCAAAGGATTTTGGTGTCCTAACAGATGGGATTCGAAATCAGCTCACAGAACAGGTTGTGTGTGGGTTTGTATGATGACTGGTGACACAGTCAGTAGGTTTGGGGAATTTCTGGCATGTGAACTAGCAAATTAAAAGTGCATACATTTTAATAACTATTACTGTGCATCTTCACTTTGGGGGCTTTCTGTTTTGCATATATGCCTGTGATGGGTATTGCCAGTGCTCCCCCCCCCCCAGGGGGTACTCAAGTGTATGCAATACCGGCACTTGTTCTGTTGTTGTTAAAAAGTGTGGCACTTACTGTAACTACTTTATGGTGAGTAAAGGTAAAGGAACCCCTGACCATTAGGTCCAGTTGTGGACGACTCTGGGGTTGTGGCGCTCATCTCGCTTTATTGGCTGAGGGAGCTGGTGTACAGCTTCCGGGTCATGTGGCCAGCATGACTAAGCTGCTTCTGGTGAACCAGAGCAGCACACGGAAACGCCGTTTACCTTCCCGCCAGAGCGGTACCTATTTATCTACTTGCACTTTGACGTGCTTTCGAACTGCTAGGTTGGCAGGAGCAGGGACCGAGCAACAGGAGCTCACCCCGTCGTGGGGATTCGAACCGCCAACCTTCTGATCTGCAAGTCCTAGCCGACCTGCTGATCGGCAAGCCTTAGGCTCTGTGGTTTAGACCACAGTGCCACCCACATGGTGAGTATTGGCACTTTTTTGGGGGGGGATGAAGCACTCGGTATTGCTATTATGTACTAGGGGAAATGTTTCATATGTGCAGCTATTGGCTCTTGAGGCTTTCCTTGGATAACGGTGTATGTTTCTATGAGCATGCACATGCATCTCTAGCATGTGGCTTGCCTCATATCTGCAGTGCATCTTTTCCTTGAAGTGGCATACTTCAGAGTCTGGCTTGTGTTCTTTGACCTATGGAAATGTGGGAAGGGTTGATTTATTAATGGCCTCACCTCAGAGTAAAGCATTAGGTTTAATAGGATTAACTTATCAAGGCAATTCCCAAGACATTCCATAGCAGAAAAAGGTACATGTGAAGTAACTGAAAAATTGTTGAAGTGCCTGTCATCACTTCCCTGTACCTTGGAGTATGGGGAGCCATTGCTACCCATGGGAACCCTGTGAGGAGCTGCAATTTCAGGGAGGACTCAGAAGAGACTGGAACATTTATGTAATCTCAGGGAGTTCCTGCCCCTTCTTCATCATCTCCTGGGTCCCAATGCACATATGGCTCTTCTCTCAAGAATGCTCCTGGCAGTGATAGCCAAGGTGAGCACACCTCCACTGCCTCTGGACATTCCTATGCCTGAAGCTATCTCATTTCCTAGGGAGCTGGAGGTAAACTGGTGCTGGTGTGGAGTCATCAGGGGCACAAGCTGGTTCTTCAGGATTCTCAGTTGGTGGTGGTCTCCATAGGTTCAAACATGTTTTTTTCCTGTATAAAGTCCAACCGAGTTCAGTGTTGTATGTGTTGATGACTGTAGGGTATTTTAAAAACTGCTATCTAGTTAATAAACTTAGTTATTTCACACTTAGTATGTCTTTACTCTGGTTTCAAGATGATAAGGGATTATATTGTGTTAGAACTGTAAGGTGGAATGTAAGGTCCTAGGTGTTTGGCGGTTGTTGTTTTTTGTTTTTTGGATATCAGCAAAAGAAATATAATATCCCATTAAACTTACACATTACATAGTATGATTTAATGCTTTAGGATGAAACTCATTTTTTAAAGCAGGACTATCAAGAGAGCCTAATAGTATATACTGCTGGGGCTGCTCTGCTGATCTTAGCACCTTAGGCTGGTCTATACTGGAGAAGACACTCCTTCAGATATCCGTGTCATTAGTGTCAAAAACCCCAATATGTTGTACTTGGTTGGCTGTAGCATTTCCCTTAGAAATAGATTTATTGACTTTGAGTTAAGTAGAGACTCCAGGAAGCACAGGCAATTTGAATTGGATGCCAACTATTCTAAACCATATGCTTGGGAAAAAATGATAATAAGTTTAGTTCATGAACTGGAATAAAGATTACTCTTTAAGAGATGGTTCAACAGGGAAACTTACCCAAACTCAGCATTGTCTTCTGCTAACATTCAGGTAGTTCACAAAGTGGCATTTCGATATATGCCATGATCTTTCAACTTATGCATGAATGTGTAAATAAATCCAATTTAGTGATATATAAGAGCTGTCTAATAATGAAAGAACACCTGGCTATATTGTGTTTTTGAAAGTGTAAAGACATCCAAGCATCTCTATAGAATGTTGATCCACAAGACATTGGGATTTATATTTCATGTGCTTTAGAGCTCATACTGTCAGTCTACTTGTTGAAGATATTAGCTGGTTGTTGGAGATATTAGCTCCAAGATGAAAAAGAAACTCCTGTCTCTCCCGTAATACTTAATGGTTGGTAGGGTTCTTGAGCCAGTGCTCCGTTTAATCTGAATCCACCCAACAGATACAAAGTGTAGTAGTTGAGATACACACACACACACACACACACACACACACTATAGAGATGGCAGCTGTTTTCCCTTGAGGCTCTCATCCTTCTAATCCATCCTTAAGAGGAAATCAATATAGATTCTCTAAAAGGATTTCACAGCTGTCACCCACATCAACAGATGGAGAACCACAACCTGCTTAAGGAATCCTAGACTATGTAGAACTATCATGTGCAATAGCAAGATACCAATGCAGAACATCATCATGGTGGAATGATAATCATAATTAAATAATATTAGCTGGAGATGTATAGGAATGGAAATGCATTGAAGTTTTTCAAGGGTATACTACTGCTATTTTTCTTATTTTTTTCAGGAAATTTATATACTAGGAATCTGAATAATTTATAACCAGATAATGTAAATAGCCACATTGAGGTTGGTTTTGGGTGTGTGGTTTTTTGCACAGGAGGGGGAAAGCTGTTGGAATATTTTTATTTTAATTTCTTTTCTTTTTATGACATGTGCAATTTTGGAGTAATTACATCTTCTCCAGTACAAGGTACTTTCCACCACAGGAAAATTGTGACAATTGCTGTGAGATAGGCAAAAAAACCCCCGCAGAACCCAGCCAATCTCCCTTTCTGATCCTGAAACCAGTGGCCAACATCTGTCCATAGCAAAGTCAATAACTCAAACCAACCTGTTTAAGATGGAAAGCACAACCAGAAAAAGATAAGCAATTGTGATCTTTTTACATGTAGGCATTACACCTCTGGTAGACAGAAATGAGCCTCATGTGTGTTGGAATATTACTAAGGCTTTGAGAACCATGCACATGGGAAAGTATATTCATATACATAGGCAATTATATGCATAATTACCAAGTACAGAATGCTTATTTAACTTCACACCAACATATCTCTCCAAATGAAGACTTCTGTTATGATGACATTCTGGGCAGTGTGGTAAAAGTGCATTTCACAGACACCACTGGAATCAGGATGTACTACGAAATTCAATTATGTGGTTTTCAAAATGGTTGTCACATAAACTAGTCAGAAACCTAATCAAACTGAATTAACAAAGGAAAACATTAGTTGCAGCTCAACAGTATATTTTGTTAAAAGTCCAGAACCATTTTAGCAGATTTAAAAAGGGATGTGCTATGTGGAAAGACTAAAAACAATTCCTTATTAAGTGAATAGTTAAACTCCCAGGAATTATGAGACTAGTGATGCCTTTACTTTTAGCACAAAATGTGAAGAATATTATTTTCATTTTCCTTAGAGATTTAGACATTGTAAGAGACAAGTCTCACAACAATACATTATACAACAGCTGAAACAGCAATTATCTGGCAAAGAAGGCCCTATGTTTTTTCAGCAACAGCGTTCAAGAATGATAGGGCTAATTTTGTGCATTGCCTCATTCAGAACAATGTCTGGGAAATAACACAAGGCTGTGATGGCAATATGCTGATGAAGTAGAGGAGATATGCTTGAAATAATGCATTGGAATATTAGGACTTCAGAAAATAAAACCATTGGCAAGAGCATTGCAATAAAAATAATTATCTGCGGATGCCTTAAGAACTGCTGACTTTGTGGGGAAATGCTTTGAAATTTTATTGTTTGTGGATTGTAGAAGGATTTTTGAGATATAATAAAACATTGTGAACAAAAGTGCAAGCAACAGAG
This sequence comes from Podarcis pityusensis, assembly GCF_964106645.2. Taxonomy (NCBI): domain Eukaryota; kingdom Metazoa; phylum Chordata; class Lepidosauria; order Squamata; family Lacertidae; genus Podarcis; species Podarcis pityusensis. The sequence continues at coordinate 21,979,023 of NC_138026.1, forward strand.
TAGCATTACTGAAGCCAATAAGTTAGCTAAGTCAAATATTTGGTGCAGTTGAACCCAACTTAAGCACTTTAAAGTCCTATTGATTTCAGCAGAAGCTCTGGCTTAACTGATACCCATTGACATCCATGGGTTCTTATATTGCTTATGCAGCTATTTTGGACATATCTTCTATTTAAATGAATGAGAAATGCTGAGCACAGCAAATTTTGAATGAGAAAAAGTCCAGTCTACTATCTGTACCATGCACAAATTTTTCAGTAGAAGAGAGAAACCCAAATTGATTCAGTCAGTACTAGAATTCCATTAAGTGACCTTGAAACACATCCCAGTAGTATCACCAAAAAAGAAAAGAACACTAAATTAAAGAATTAACCACCTTAAAGATTTCCACAAAGTGATTACATAGTCATGAGCTAAATGCATTAACTTACTTGTAATTGAGCTCTAATTACATTGAGAGCACTCAATCCATTTAATAGCCTAGATGATACTGCAAACAAAATCATAGAATTTTAAATATTTCTTGGTGCCTCCGTTAGTAAAGCTTTTATAGATAACCTTGGAGAAATCCTATTGATTTTTAAAAAATTATTTCAATTGCATTATATTATCAATACTTACTTTTAAAAATAGAAGAACTGGTCTGCTTAAATACCTAGGCAGGGCATAGTTATTGACATATGTGTACACTCACAGAATGAAATTGACATTGACATTGTGTTCATCATAATCTTTAGGAATTGCACCAGTGAAGTGTTTTAAAGGTGTTATTTATTTTCACTCAACATTTAGTTGGCCTCAGTAGTAAACAAAAAACAAAAACAAAAAAACAACCTTCAAAATATGTTACTTCATACTGTAAAGGTGAAGAAAGGCACAAATAATGTATGAGGTCCAAAAGTGTTGTTTCAATACTTTACCTGCAAACTTGGTATGTAATACATTTTAGTCAGTGCTAGTCCATCTTGGACCACCCTGCGGACTACAATCCAGGGAAAACTGCTGCCCTTTCTGAAATCTGTTGCTGTACACACACCTATATTTTGGAACTGATGATTGTGAGACATAAAACTGCCAACAGGGAAAGGGTGCTCCTTCACAATTTGCCCTTCATTTGTTCCTAAGTAACCTTTCATTGCTCCTAAGTACAGTCTCAAGGAGTTGCTTTTCATTTGTGGCTAGTCTTCCCTGGAGAAACTAAGTACTATTGGGGAGAGGGATTTGTCTTGCACTGAGTTGAGTACATTAACACAGAGCTGAGAACAGGAAAGTGTTGCCTTGAGTCCTAATGTTGCATTGTATTTTGAAAACAACCACCTTTCAAAGCCAAGCTTTCGAAAATCAACGCCCCTGTGTGGATCCCATTGAATTATTCTTATTTGGCTCCAGATTTGCTAGATTTTTGAAAATGTCTATAAAAGCAAAGCCATCACATTTGCACATACTGCAAATAAATAAAACCAGTCTTGGGAACGGAATTAAACAGATAGGACTCTCACTAGACTCCCTGTACTGCTTATTGGAAAATCCTGCTTTTTTAACAATTAAACACAGATTTTTAGGCAATGAATTTCATTTATAACCAAATCAAAGCACAACTTACACTTTTAAAAAAATTAATCCTAAAATACTCAGGGAACAATGCAATAAGCAGGTCAAGTCCTGCTAACCCACGCTGCTAAAAGATGAGCAGGGTAGAAGAGGCTAAACTAACCATGAAATGTCTGGGTAAATAAAATATGCCGTATCCTGGCCCCTAAAAAACTGACCTTTTCTGGGGAGAGCTTTCCACAATGTTTGGGACCGCAATGTTTGCCATACATAGACAAATGCTGGAAGTGAACTCTGATAGTAGAGAATATGAGGTAGCATTCAGGTATGGAAGGTGCATCTGAGTTCATCCTCTAGTTAACCAGCTTCTCCCTCATCCAAATTCACAATAATAAAAAGATTCAGTTTTTGCCACTGATTGGCATCCATCTGTCTTGAGAGAAAATGGAAGAATGAGCCTTTGGGAGTTGAAGTCAAGCCATTGGAGAGTTATAGCACCTGTTGTGGCTGTAGAGACAGATATGGAAGAGACATGTTTTGTTGCAGCTGGGGCAGATGAAGGCATCCAGTTGTGCTGATGCAAATGTTTCTTCTTTCTGCATTCCTTCCAGCCACTACTGGGCTGGCTTTCCACTCTGTACTGGCAAGTAAAAGTGTCCATTAACACTCTCCTCCCTCTTTTGAAATGGCATTGGTGCTGTTTCTTTTTATAGCACACAGTTGTCTGTAAAATGCAGTGCTTTGATTGGCTTCTATTTCTGCAGTAGCTACAGATCTTTGTAGTACTTTGTTTCCTCAGAACTCTGCTTTGGCAGTTATCTGGCAGTCTCCCCTGAACTAATCAATGGGGCTTTCTTGTCACTGATTTAATGTTTCATGTTTTGGAAAGGAGATCTTGCTTTATCTTAGGGTGTGTGTGCACAAATCAGATGATGTGTGAAGGCTGCTCTAAATGGCTCCTTGTGATAGTCGCCTCCAGCAAAGTCGTATCCAGCTGCTTTCAAGGTGTACTGGGGTAATTTGCTCATCTTACCACAAAACGTAGCAATCTTTTCAATGGCATGGAGGAAACTGCCCAACCCATGTGGAAAGCACAAGCACACCAGTGATTTGCCCCATGGAGATGGCCATCACTAGGAGTCATTGGTTGTGGCTTCCATCTTCTTTGTACGGCACTGGCTGTCAGCATCCGGGGGTTGAAAGGCCAGCTGGCTAGCCCCCAGCTGGATCATCTCCTTCCAGCCGTGCCGCTGCAAAGATCCATCGACCTCTGGCTCTGACATAAATCAGTGACCCAAGCCTCCCAGACTTAGGCACACTATACTTAGCAGTGTAAACTGCACAACAGAAGAGACTGAGACTTGTGAATACATACTATGAACTACGGATTTATTAAGCATAAATCAAGACAAAGAAACATGTCGTCTCTCCTTGCCGTCTCCTCGGAGAGAGAGTCAAAGCAAAAGCAATACAGTGGAAGTTCTGCTTACGCCAGCAAACTGTGCTGGAATTTAAACAGACATGTGACACATAACAATCCCATGCCTGCAACTAAAGGTGGAATGGAAAACTCCCAACAACCTCCCCCTTTCCATGTAACTCCCAAGACTGGCCATACAATGTTGTTGTTTAGTCGTTTAGTCATGTCCAACTCTTCGTGACCCCATGGACCAGTCTTCCACTGCCTCCCGCAGTTTGGTCAATCTCATGCCGGTAGCTTCGAGAACACTGTCCAACCATCTCATCCTCTGTCATCCCCTTCTCCTTGTGCCCTCCATCTTTCCCAACATCAGGGTCTTTTCCAGGGAGTCTTCTCTTCTCATGAGGTGGCCAAAGTATTGGAGCCTCAGCTTCAGGATCTGTCCTTCCAGTGAGCACTCAGGGCTGATTTCCTTAAGAATGGATAGGTTTGATCTTCTAGCAGTCCATGGGACTCTCAAGAGTCTCCTCCAGCACCGGGCCATACAATACTTTGCTTTTAAAGGGAAAGGTTCTGGAAGGGCTTCTGCATGCTGCTGACATATCTAGCCATCTAAGGGTGCTGTCAAGAAATGTTTTGTGATGTTATAAGCAATGTTACATGGTTTGCAAGGGCAGTGCAATGCAGGTTTCTCATACCTCAGTGCCTGTTGTAGTACTGAAAGCTGTTGGATATGCGACTTGAAAAAGCCCCTGTGTTATTCTTTCCTAAGTAAAAAAAAAAGAAGGAAAATAGGAACAGCATTTCAGAGCCTAGATATATACGTTGTGAGAAGTGGGTGGGGATCTAAAATGTTTGCGTGTGTGCACATTCATCTCTGCCTGTGTGTACAGTGGATGTTTATTTAAAGAATTTTAAATGTACGTATATTTAGGAAAGAAATTTATTGCAAGATATATCTTTGTAGGGGCCAGTTTTTAATCCCAAAAGACACACATTTCTTTTGTAAGTGGTATGGTACAGTGGCTAATCCAGAGTTTAAAGAAAACCTAAGCTATCCATTTGAATGCACACCAGCCTTTTTGACTGTGGTACTTAACTCATTTGGAGACGCAGAAAAAGCAGTGAAGAGACAGCTGTGTTTATCTGATTTGTGTGCATGGAGGACGCAGAAAACTTCAAAACGGGAAAATCTGAACTCTTATCTGCTACATTCTGTCCAGCTGTGTAGGAGTTTTACAACAGTACTGCAATCTAGGCTATCTTAAGTGGTTCTACAAAATATTGTTACCTTCCTTGTGTAATCAAACTTCAGTTCTGTGGTTCATATGAAGCCCAAAATAGGAAACTGTTTTTATATTTATAACAATGTTGTGCTAACTTGTTTTTGAAATCATGCAATACTTTAAAGAAACAAAAGGTAGCATGACCTATACATGCAGCTGAATAAGGTGGTAGAATCCTGAAGGTTTAGAATGGACTACACCAGCAGATCCCAAAGAGGAAAGTCATGTTTTTAATGCTTCCTTAAGTAAACTCCCTGTAAGTAAAAGGAGAACTAGTAAATAAGGAAGAGAGAAAATTAACCCAGCCTGCTTTTTGTACAGTGGTACCTTGGGTTAAGTACTTAATTCATTCCGGAGGTCTATTCTTAACCTGAAACTCTTCTTAACTTGAAGCACCACTTTAGCTAATGGGGCCTCATGCTGTCGCCGCGCTGCCGGAGCATGATTTCTGTTCTCATCCTGAAGCAAAGTTCTTAACCTGAGGTAATATTTCTGGGTTAGTGGAGTCTGTAACCTGAAGCGTATGTAACCTGAAGCATATGTAACCCGAGGTACCACTGTACTAGCTTTCTACTTACAATGAGGTGTTGTTCTTGTTTTAAATGGAGTATTAAAAACCTAATACACTAATGTGGTAGTCCATTTTACCACCTAATTCTCTGGCATGTAAATATCTACTTGCCTAGTCACTTGTGAAGTAAGATTTTTCTCAAGGCCTCACATCTGAAACCTTTGGAATATTAAAGGACATTCTTTTAGGCCAAGGGAGTTGGGTTTGAAAAATAACCAGAGTGTTTAACTTTTGAGGATATATTTCCCATCTTCCTTGTACAATAGGAAATAGAATAATAATAAAAAACACAACAGTTCAGAGGAAAATGATAACCATTAGCTTGAAATCTGAGTTCCTCTTTTCATGACCAGAAGAGCTTCTTCAAATCACAGAATGAACTCTGACCCAGCAGAAGCTTTCATTGGCAGAAGTGGGGTAGGTGGTTCTCACTTATTGCCTGCCCCCTGTCTTCAGACTCTTGTACTACGTCTTATGCGCTTCTTGGCTCCTCCAACTCTCCAATCAAATTTGTGGGGGGAAAGAGGAATTGGTGAAAACTGAGTCCCCATTTCTACCAGTTGGAGCACCCTGCCCACAAATTTCTGTATACAGTAACATATGATCCAAAGCATTGCTATTTTTGTTGCTTTGCTTGTCTGTTCCTTTGTGGAATTTCTTTAAAGTACTGAGACTTCACTCTTATACAGGCTCATAGAGCCAATGTGTGGATTGGACAATGTTCTAGCTGAGCAGAAACAGTTACATTTCAAAAGGGCATGTTGCCAAACCTTTCATTCAAGTTGAACGAATTTGTACCTCTGACTTTATTGTACTCCTTGTTAGGCCACTGGCTTGGGCGATCACACTATGAAAATATTAGTTACTGAAGCAGACAATAAGATACATCAAAAAATAGCACAACACAGAATGAATAGAAACATGTGTCATTTTGAGAGCTGCTGTAGAGTACCTCAGGCTTTAACAAAAGGAACACTAGCAAACATGTTGTAGAAGTTGTCCCTAGAAGTACTTGTATTTCAGAAGAGTTTAATGTTTAGTCAGGAATCAAACTAGGATTATGACCTGGGGCTTTTTCTTAGCCCATATTTCAGATGACCCTGATTCCATTCTAGGTAAAGGTAAAGGGACCCCTGACCATTAGGTCCAGTCGTGGCCGACTCTGGGGTTGTGGCGCTTATCTCGCTTTATTGGCCGAGGGAGCTGGCATACAGCTTCCGGGTCATGTGGCCAGCATGACTAAGCCATTTCTGGTGAACCAGAGCAGTGCATGGAAACACCGTTTACCTTCCCGATGGAGCGGTACCTATCTATCTACTTGCATTTTGATGTGCTTTTGAACTGCTAGGTTGGCAGGAGCAGGAACCGAGCAACGGGAGCTCACCCCGTCACGGGTATTTGAACCACCGACCTTCTGATCGGCAAGTCCTAGGCTCTGTGGTTTAACCCACAGCGCCACCCGCGTCCCTTGTGATTCCATTCTAGGTCTTCCTATATTTTCAACTAGATCATGGGTAGGTGTGTTATCATTATCATTAACATTATCATTATTATTTTGAGGGGCAATGAACACTCTGCGAAGAACAACCAAGGACAATTGTATGACTGTATGGAACCAGGTATGTCAAAACTCTACAGTGTATGTTGGCATCTGGAAATATCAGTCTTTTACTTCTTAGGCACAGGGATGCAGCAGTTAGCTTCCTAGAAGCTACAAAGCCCCAAACTCTCTTCCTTAGAAATCAAAACAGCAGGAGCTAGTTCTGAACAGATTTCTTCACTGGATTACTGAACTCCATGTATTGTTTGGCACCAGAATCACCTTCAAAAAGAGAAGGCAGTTCAGGAAGAAAACAAAGATTAAAGTTTCTGGAAGAATCAATACGAATGTCCAACAATGTGTGTGTATTTTTTTTTTTAAAAAAAAACAAAACAACAAGATGAGTTATTGTGGTAGAGAATGCCTAATGGTTTTTATTGCCATTTAGGGCTATAAACTTTATGCTGTACCTCTCAGGCAGACACATTCCTCTCTGCCAACAATTGCTAGCAGTCAATCAGAATTCAGTAGCACAATGAGCTGGTTTCTATTTTGTTCAAATTCCTCAACAATCCATATGAGTTTAATTAGTGCTTCGCAATGGTGCATTTGATTTCTGGCTGAAAGGTCTGCAGTATGAAAGCATTGTTAAATATAGGACAATTGTCGTTTTAATGGGATATAATTTATAGGGCTACGGCTACGCAATGGTGCTTAATGTAGACATTTGCAATTTAAAATAGAGAAGATGAAAAGAAATAGTAGGTGGTTGCTAACCGGAGAGGGGGAATCACTAAAATCATTGTTGATTGATAGTAGAGTTAAACAACCCTCTGGCGTAAGAAAAGTTTGCACACAACATTTTCATAATTAATAAAACTGAATGGTAGCAAACATTCTATACAATTTCATATTCTGCTATTGGGGTGATAGTTACATTCTTGGGAGCTATGATGCTGTTTGCATAAGGGTATGTTCATTACCACACTCATACCACAGTTCATTTCATTTTTGTATTTTAGTAACTATTGGCTCAGTGCAAAAGGTTCCAGGTTCAGTTCCTTGAATTCTGTCTGAGAGTTGCTCAGCTTGCATAGCTGCTCCTAGTTAGACATAGCAGTGCTCTGGCTTAGTATTAGGCAGCTTAATTTTCAGCATTTTCTGAATATGTATGCTGTCTCCTCCCTGAGTTGGGGAACCAATTTCTTTTATTGCTTGCTTGCTTGCTTGCTTGCTTGCTTGCTTGCTTAACACAGAATTTGCTAAATTCCTGCCAATGTCAATTGATAATTTTTAGAAAGAAAGAAAGAAAGAAAGAAGCAAGAAACTTCTGCAAAGTAGTTTTATTATTTAAAAAAAGCAGGCAAAATTAATGATTGGATGTGTGGCTGTGATGGTACAACATGAATTCATCAATTTTTAAAATGTGGGAATTGAACAATCTTCACATTTATATTATTATCACAACAATCCATTCTCTTTTACAAATGAAAACAGTCAACAACCTGCAAGGTATGTAAATATTATTTTTCTCTTGTCCTAACATGGAAAATTGAGAGATGAATTGTTTGCCCCCCAAAGCCAATTAGTCAGTTTATTGGTAGAGGTGCAATTTGAACAAAGATATTTTGCTTCACAATTCAGTCATTTAGATCTGATGTTCTTCTTGGCGATCACTCATTGTCGAGTAAGATTGTCTTCCATAAACATGGTTTAAAAGTGAGCCCGTAGGTGACTGTGGAGGCCAGGTCTGGATCCACACTTCCTTCCACAGTGGCAACATAGGTTTCCGGGCAGGAGTTGATCATGGTGAGGGTTTGCAATATGTGCCTTCCTCTTAGCACGTTTCTCCCTTTTGTTCTGAGTTCAAGTGTCATTAAAGTCCACGACACCTTTGGTAAAGGCTGTTCTCCAATTGGAGTGCTTGCAGGCCAGTGTTTCCCAATTGTTGCTGTTTATCCTACATTTTTAAAAGTTTTGCTTTGAGAGAGTCTTTAAACCTCTTTTGTTGACCACCAGCATTGTGCTTTCCATTTTAAAGTTCATAATAGAGTAGTTGCTTTGGAAGATGATAATCAGGTATCTGAACAACATGACCAGTCCAATGAAGTTGATGTTGAAGAATCATTGCTTTTACACTGGTGATCTTTGCTTCTTCCAGTACACTGGCATTAGTTCACTTGCCTTCCCAAGTGATATGTGGCATTTTTTGGAGACACCATTGATGGAATCTTTCAAGGAGTTGGAGATGGTGTTTATAAGTGGTCCATGTTTCACAAGCATACAGTAAGGTTGGTAGTACAATAGCTTTGTAAATAAGCATTTTAGTTTCCCTGCAAATGTCCCAGTCCTAAAACACTCTGCACTTCAATCAGGAGAAAGCTGCACTCACAGAGCTCAGGTGATGCTAGATTTCAGCATCAATGTCAGCCCTTGTGGAAAGATAACTGCCCAGGAAGAAGAAGTGATCAACATTTTCCAACGTTACACCACTGAGTTGGATTTGTGGTGCTGCAGAGGGGTTGTTTTGTGCCTTGTTTTTCTGGATGTTGAGCGATAGGCCAAGCTTTCCATAAGCTTATGTGAAGATATTTAGGATGGTTTGGAGGTCATTCTCTGTGTGTGCACACATTACGTTGTCATCAGCAAACTGAAGCTCTATGATAGAAGTTACGATAATGCTGACAATGATAGAAGAAGGATAGAACTAAGGCTGCAAGCCTAACTCCATTACCTGAAAGTAAGCTCCATTGAATTCACTTGAAATTACTTCTGAGTAGAAATGGTTAGAATTGTGCAGTAAGACATGGATGCTTGAGGAATTTGATCTTTGCAAATTCTGAAAATTACTAACTTGATTCTTGCTACCCAGAGTAATGTGAGGATTGGATATTAGTTATCCACTAGCTTTGACAGTTGGCAAATGTTTAGTTATTTTTAATGCATTTATTTATTTCAGTAATATATCTACTGGTTAATAACAGTGATTTCTGTATGGTGTACAAGAAAAAATGTTCTGATAGATTTCTCAACTAGAAAAAGTGTTATTATGTGTTTAGAAATGCATTGATTTTGGGAGGGGGAGTTTAGAAATGTGCATTTTTGAGAGAAATGCATATTTAAATGGAAATTTAATTGCAGGAATGAGAAAGAAATCATTTATGGGTAAACACACCCAAAAAGGATACATCTAATCAGATATTGTTGCAAAAACTTTTGGTTCTTTGTGAGATGCAAAGGTTTGGTTGGTGGTACAGATAGAATACAATAGCATAAAACATGACAAATGTTATGTTGAAGACTTTGCATAATCTCCTTGCATTATTTTTCCATCAGAATAATGGTGGGTCTACATGTATCATATGACAGAAGCATCTCAAACTTGTTTTAGTGAAAGACATGGTTTCCTATGTAAGTAGCTTTGAGGACCACAGCCCAAAATAATTGATATGCTTTAAATAAAGCCATCAAGGGACTGTGGCAATTTACTGTAGCAGACAACTCAACACTTAACTGCCATTCCAGACTGTAAAAGTTAAATCTCTCCATGCTTTTCATAATTGTACTGGCCTGATACCATATTTACAGATGAACATGCCAATAAAACAACTATTTATGGATGCTGAGCCTTCTGTTCTGTTATTTCTGCTGCGTTTCTGGTGAGCCCATAATTAAACTTCAAGGCGGCATCCTCTTTTTCTCATGTCTCCATATAAAATAATTGCAGGGTACATTCTTGATTAGTTGCACAGAGTTTAAATGAATAAAGAAAGAAAAATGACACCGGTATATTTACCATTGTCATATGTAGAGATTAATAATGGCGCCTAGGAATCTTATAGTTTGGGACTCAGTTGCAACTTAACATTCAGAAATAAAAAGGATGTTTACCCTGATTCTATGTGCTATGAGTGCCTATATGTATGATATGCATAGTCCCTTTAATGTAAAGAAAGAATGTAAGAGGAAAGTAACCCCAAACCTTGAGAAAGTGTATCACACCTGCATTTTTTCTGAGTGGGTAAAGGTGAGGCTTATATGAAAGGATATTTGCTGAACAGCCCAGTGCTCTGCAAGACCCTACGACCAGCTGATCACTGCCACTTTGTAAGCTGTGCTTTTGCCTGCACTGTTTGATTTCAAATCATCTGGGGAAAACCGAGGTGTCAGGTGATAGCTGTGACACTCCGAGGTGTCAGCTCCCTGTATCTATCAAATATGGCCTGCAGGGGCTGGGAGAAAGAATGATCTGTTCCCCACTTCTGGTTTATGGTGTCAGATTGTTTCAATGAGTCATGGTTGACTTGTTTCAATAAGCCATGGTTAAGATACACCACTCAGACTTAATACTAAATTGTGGTTTACTGAAAACAGAAGTAAAATCTTCCACTTCCCTTGTGGCCATGATGAAGAAGTAGAAGGAAGGGGGGAGTGCAGAAACCTGACCCTTCTGCATGCAATCTTAAACTACTGGTAGAGAAGCTATAGCTGTCCAGGTAATGCTGTATACTAATACCCACCAGTCACAATTCAGCATGGACAATGAACAGCAATATCTGAAGGGCCAGAAGTTCCTCATCCAAGCACTAAACCATTGTTTAGCATTACATCTGAAACCAAAGCACTGTGGCTCTAGCTTTGGCAGCACTTGTCCACTCAACCTTTCTAGCTGTGTGCTTTGTTCAGTAGTGAGCCTCATTGTTGGCTCATGTTGGCTTTCTTACAACTATGCTGGTAATTGTTGGCTATCTGTTGGCGCATTTCCAAAGGGACTACTGCCCCTCTGTGTTCTGAGGGGGCCCTTCCATTTCACACTCCTAGGTACCTTATCTGTCTTCAGTTATTTCTGCTGCAACCCCTTGTGTGTTGCATTAGTGTGCCATTGGTTCTCTTTATGTTGCACCATTGCATATTTCAATTAGGTAGTTGTGTTAGTCTGTTACAGCATATATATATTTTAAATAGCAGCCTATTTATTGTGACAATGTGATGTAAGCTTTCATGAACCAGAGGTCACTTTGCCAGTCAATAAACACGCCAATAACACATTTGTTCACATAGCAAATGCAACACTGAACCTCCTTGAAAACTTGAATACCCCTGACAAATATTACAGCCAAGACAAAATTAGCAACAAAATACATTAAATGTTTTGAGAGCTTGTTGCTTCTTTGGGAATGCTTTCAGAATCCATTCTTACTCTGATAAGTAGTTTAGAACTGAGTACTGAACCACTCAGCAAAATTGCAGTTACAGCTGCTATCATGCAGATGAAAATAACTTTTCTTTATCTCAGAAAGGCTGGATTCATTCCATTTCTTTAAAAAAAAATTATCTTGAGCAAATGCACTTCCCTGTAGTACTGTTAAGTGGCAGTGTTCAGAACTCACTTAGCATGCATTACAACACAAACTAGCTTAAAGTGACTAAATCCTCTCTGTAAATGCCCTCCCCCCTTTTTTTTACTTCACCAACTTTCTGAGCTTGTTGTTGTTAGTTGGTGTATGGTGTGTATTGTTGCAGAATGGCCTCTTGGTTCACGTCTCCAGCCAAGACAAACATTAATCAAGGATGAATTCAACAGGGTTCCTTGAATTGCTAGTTGGTAAACACTTTTATTAGTAATAGGTTCCATCTGTTTAATGTTCAGCTTCCTCCAGTAGCAGTTGGTAGCAAAGCTGTTGAGTCACTTACTGAGCTTTCATTGGCATGATAAAAGTGGCAAAAATATCTTAAGCAGCCTCGTGTTCATATAGATGTCTATGTGGGAAGAATTCCAGATGTGCATCAGACACCCCAAAGAAGTTTCTACCCCTCTCCCCTTTAAAGCTGATTTGAAAGCCAGAGAAGTACAATTCAGACATTTTCCTGAACATTCACAAATGGGGCAAACTTCATTTCTCATTAATGAATTTTGAAGTAGTTTGTGTGATATAAACCCCATCTTGCAGGATTTTTTTTCTTTTTAGCATTGCTGGAATTATTTAGTCTGGGAGTGGCCATGTGACCTGCAAAACCATGTACAAAAAACACCCAAAACACTCAAACAAACAAGCCCCCTCAGCCCAAGATATTTAGGGTGTCCAGGTAGAAAAAAATCACCTGAAACCCTGGAGCACTGTTGCTGGTCAGCAGAGACAATACTGAGTTAAATGGACCAATGTGCACAACTTGGTATAAGGCAGCTTCCTATATTCCCAAGTTAACCATTTGAGAGATCAGACTGGTGAACATATTTGACATGGCATGGTTATTTAGATGCAATGGCATATATTGAGAAACAGCACAATAAATGCATTAAGCAAAACAAAAAAATATAGTTCTGATATATTCCTCTGGACTGAAATAAAGTACACTGTAATTATCAGAGATGGTGATTCAGTTTTGTTCCAAACATTGACATCATCTCCCTGAGGTGGCCAACCTGTGTCTGAGCTGTACCACTTGAGAATACTCTTCCACTCAAACCATTCGTTCCTTTTAGACAGAAAACTAGATGCAGTTGAGAAGCGTTCTGGCCTATTATACCCTTTGAGCCCAGCCTGAACACAAATTTAGCACCACAGTAAGAACTAGACAATGCTATGCAGGTTTGGTTCACTAAAATTTTCCAAGGTTCACAGATCCTTAAGTAGAACAGTGGTCCTTCCTTACACTTATTCTTCTATGCCTACCATCAGAAATAGTGAAAATTTGCTTTGCTTCTATATCCAGTTCTGGGGGATACAGTGTCATGAGTCCTGGGAAGGTGCTGGGCTCAGGAGTGGAGTGGGGAGACAGGAGACTGGCATGCAAGGGGGCTGAGACTGGGGAACAGAGCCTGGAGGAGACAGGTACTTCCTTCTCCAAGGATATGGTTGGAAAACTCCCCTCTTTCCTCCTGGGAAGAGGAGCACAGCAACAGAATACTGGGAGGACTTCAGCCCACTACCAGAAACTGAAGTCAGTAGGGGCAGTGAGCAACTTGGAAAGCATGAGAGCCTCTTGATTAAGTGTTCCTTGCCCTGTCTTTAAAAGCTTGGCAGATGGGCATGCCAACCAGTTGGGACAAGTCTGGTATTTCTGTGCCTCTCTTAACTCTTTGCTCTGATCTTGGACTCCTTAAAACAGGGCTGTTGCTCCCAACCTGGCTAGCCATTCCTTTTCTATCATCTAGCATAGGCATCACAGCTTCTGTGACTCATTACATGTCACTGAACCTATAAACCTTGTCTGCTTCAATAAAGATATTTTCCTTACTCCCAAGTAAGAGCTTCTGCTGTCATAGTCTGGATGGGAGCTAGGGCATACAGAGTATGAAAAATTGAAAAGGCATGACACAAACACCACCTGAAAAGTTTTACAAGCCTGCTGCTATACTTACAGTGTGCCTCTACAGGAAATACTGTAGGCAAAAATCAACTAAGTGTCCAGGAAAATCCATGGCAATCCATGTAGGCAGTGTCATTTTTGCTGATTTCCTCTCAAAATAGCTCAAAAACAGCACTTTTTGCGATTTTGCCAAAAAAGCTCAAGAACTTTTCTGTCCGGATTTTCACTGTTTGAAATATGGCAACCCTACCTGCAATTTGCAAAGCAAATTCCAACCTTAATGGAAAGTAGATACCTTCTTGGGAGTTTTGTAATGAAGTGGTAAATAAATTTCTCTGAATAAATAAATCTGGTAAGGTTAAGCCCAGAGGCAGCATCCCTTTCCTGAAGGGAATAACACCATTATATGCAATTTTATAGGATATAAAATTCTGTGTTGGGTGGGGGACAGCAAGATGAGGAATGATAATAAAACAGGAAACAATCAGCACTTATAGTTGACCATTAAAAAACCTACCAAATTATAATCAGTGTGCGATATGCTAGTTAACAGGTTCATTCTTAAGGAAAACATTGCTTTCCAAACTTGGAAGAGTGTGGAATGTTCCACACTTCAAAGTTTTTCTTCTTCTCTTTTTGGGCTTTGTATGTAATGGCCTCAGCAGATTATTACACATCCAGACCACTTGTAAGAGAGTTAGGTTGTGCTGCAAAATTGACTTCCAGGCTTTCAAATCTGTCTGGAAAATGGATGCCCCCAGCCTAAAATGCGGAAGTTGGCCATTTCTGGAATAAATCTTTGCAAGGGGATTGGGATGTCAATGGTATTGCCTTAGAAGAGGCTTGAAACAGGGATGTATAGACCCATAAAGCTCAAGTGTCTGCTGCTGATTTCTTGCTTTCGCTCTAAGTATGAATGTGACCTTGGAGCTGCATTAACACAAAGAGGGAAATGGCCCACAGCCACCAGTAGTAAAGTCACCAGTGGGACTTAGCCATTAATATATTGACCTGAACTGCTGAATATGCATGGGTTAGCCAGGACACAGCAGGTTGTGTCCTGAGAATGGACCCCCAAATAAGGGATGCAATGCATGACTTATATGTATAGAGAAAATGCTGCCCCACTCAAAACAACATGCTGCTTTGGATCGCAGCCCAAGACAAATATATACCAATTTACATTGGCTGCTGGTAAATAAATAATGCTGAGAGAATTAAGTAACCTTAAGCAGCTTTATATCTTTTCTGTGCTTGCCTTCCATTTATGTCTTGGTTTTGAGTCACAGAAACTCTGCAAGAGAGTATGGCAATAAAGGCCACATCAATAGTCATACATTTGAAATTTACAAGACACAAGAGATTGATCACTCACTAAAACACTGCCTAGGCTTGTTGCTGCCTAAACTGTGAATAGTTTTATATGATTCTGCCTCATATTTAGATGGGATTCCAGCTGTTGCCTATATGTCTGATATTTAGTCAAATGGCTATTCCTGGTTTTTAATGTTGTCAAGCTTCCTTGCTGAGGGAAGAGACAGATACTGCAGATGGAGAAGTCAGTGAACCATCAAACTATTAAGTAAGAATAGGGAACAGTTTCTTTCTAGAACATATGCATGACAGTAAATAGCAACACAAATATATAGCTTTTTTCTGCACTGAAAACATGAAAGCATAAGTGTTCCTCTTCTTTGATACCAGATACTGAATACTTTCTTACATGGAAACACAAAGAAACAGGAAACAGCAAATTTGAAAATTGATTCCCCTGCCTTATTATGGTCAGCAGTAACGGCAGCAGAGATAGGTTTTAAAGCTATCATATTTTAAATTGATAGTAATTTTTTCTACTGGACTACCCCCCCCCCCCATTGTTATCATCTCATACTTTCAGAGTATGAAAGACTTCCTTACTGTTCCAGCATTGGCAAATATCAATTAGATTTGGGGGAGTTACCAAGCAAAACAAATTAGATTAGCCATATTGCTGGGAGGGTGGGGGACTTACAGATCTTCTTTTACTCCAGCTCCCATGTCCCATGCAGCATGGTTACTGGTGAGTGATGATGAAATCTTGAGAGGGCAGAGGAGGCCTGGCGGGATGGTGCCCCAGGCAGCACAGTGTTGGGAGATGCTGTGAGCAGCAGCCCCCCCCACCAGCCCCCACCAATGTTGGACACAATTTGGTGCCTGTGAAACGACACAAGTTCATAGAAGATATGGCTGTTTCTTCCCCCCCCCATGCAGCTGTTTAATAAAAGAGAATCAAATTTCATGTTATACGGCAACCAATGTTTATGATAGCCCCTTCTACATTGCAAAAATGCCCTGAGGAGGATAGGCTTTGCACTGAAATAGCATCTTCAGTTGGGGGAGTAGCATCTGCCCTGCTGACTACTTTCCATCTGAAATTCTGTCCAATTGCCCCTCCCCTTAGCGTTGCACATTTGCATTTGAAAGATAGACATATTTCTGGGATGCCAGTGAGAGTTTCATGAGGAGAGCAGTTGCGTGTTGAGTCCCACAATGCCACCCTCCACCAAAAAAGTCACACATCACACATCAATTTTTTGTTAAGGTTTTTGGCATAATTTTTGGCCACAACTTTATTCAAATACAAAAAATGTGAGTGGTTGCTTAGGCATTGGTTATGGCTATCTGTCCTTGCCCCAGGGACAGAGCTGACTTCCGGATTCCAGCAGAAGCCAGCGTGGGAAACAGGTATTGGGTGAGAAAATGAAGCTGGACATCAGTCCCTCACTTCTCACCCTCATGTTCCTGTGGGGCTTGCACAGCCCAAGTCCGATGCCAGGGACAAGGACGAAAAGAATGGCAAGCCCCTGGATTCCTTTAACGGAATTCCCTTTCCGCACCACCATTGGAGGGGTAGGCACTTACCCGTCCACCAACCAATTTTAACCAATGCCTAACCGCCAACCTTACAAGTTGTGATGATTTGCTACGCAGTAGGCAAAAACCAACTGGCACCAGCCAATCAGCCAATTGGCAAAATTCCTACCAGGAGCAAGGTCAAGCGAACAAGAAACACCCCCCCCCCATTAAAGGGAGGGTGGGCGGGTGATCCGGTGCAAAAAGCCAAGAGGACGCCCAGCGTTGGGTGTCCTGTATTTATAGCCTCTGATCCCTCCTCCAAATTGGCAACATCCAAAACTCCCCAGTAACCCAAGTTAACCACTTAAGGGCTTGGTTTTGTCCAAATCTGCCCAGTAACAGCAGGGTGGCTTGTTTCCCCCAACCGCAACACATGCTCTCATTTAGGGAGAACACGTTTTAGCAAGACAACAATGAAATACCTTTTCTCTCTCCAACCCTCTTTCCTTTTCCGACTGCAAAGCATCACTTTCCAAGGGCACTTTGAAACAAATAAGGATCCATTAGGCTCATGTAATATGCAACTGCATTGCAATATATAGTTTTGCTCTATGATACCTATATGGCAAATATAAACTGAGACTCGAGCATATTCATCATAAAATATTATAATTCCTACTCATGTCACAATCAGGTGATATCCCAATACATGTATGACAATCTTAAAGATAAGTCATCAGCCTGTTGCTTAGGAACATTATGTAATATGTTATCTCCCTGGTCACAATTAAAAGTCATTAAACATCATAATTTAGCAAGAAAATAGTTGAACAGTTCCTTAGTTTCCTGATGATGCTTACAGTTCAATACAATGTTCTGTTCAGTTTTAGTCTGAAATCTTTGTGGTCAGTATTGCATCAATATTCCGTTTAATTGGCGCCTGCACAAAGTTTATGCAATAGAACTTTTTAGATCTTGTCAGCAGTTTTCTTCAAAATCATTTAAAAGCCAACATGTAGTACTAATTTATCTTGGCTTTAATAATATGCAGAAGTTGAAGTCATTTAAAAGCAAAGCAAATGTCTTATTTGAATAGCTTTCCAGAGCAATTTCAAGCCATTCTGGTGAGGAATTGCTGTTCTTTTGTAGTTGCATGCTACTTCGCTTAAAGAAATGAGTAGCTCCTTGTAAGCAGCCTATATAAATCTCTGTATTAAGCAAATGCCAGTTTTTATGGAAGTACTGGAAAAATCAGGCAAATGGCCAAAGTTTAGGGATGAAGTGAATACTTAAAAAGAGTGAAAGAGTGCAAGGGAAAGAATTATTGTATTCTGAAGTCCATTACTTAGGGAACAGTTTTAAATTTCAAAAGATGTTACAATTTAGCTTATCTTTTCAAGTGAGTTCAAATGATTGAAGCAAATTGACATACAATCTAAAATTTAAACAGGGGAATGTGCATGAAAGCTTAATGAAAAGTTTAAGGTATAACTTGTACTGCTTTTCTTTACCATTTTACTTTTACAATTTAACAGACATTTGCATATGATACCAGAACCATGAGAGTGTGGGGTTACTCAGAAACATTTCTCTTTCCCAGTCATCATCTACATGATTGGTCCATATCACATGATACTGGTGTCTATCAGACCATGATATCACAAAGACACAGCTCCCACACTCATATAAATATATGTAAGTGGGACTATTCTTCAACAAAGTTTAATTCCTACTTATAAAATTCTCTTTATGTCTGTTTCCTTATTTGCTTAAACAGGTACTGTTTCTCTATGTTGAAAAATGAACCTGCCAATAATGTAGTCTAACTGAAAAAGTAGAAGAATATAAACCTATTTTCAAGGAGTGTCGTAGGTTTCCTGTAGGGATTAGCTTCTCAGTCTTACTAATATTTACCTACTGTGTTTTACAGAAATCGCTGACCTTGGTGCTTCTTCTTTGTTAGCACAAGTCAGAAAAGTTTAAATAAATCACCATCCCCCCTCAAACATTTAGCTATCAAGGATTAAGCAACAGGAAGAAGAAGGAAAGTTCTGCATCTGCAGAAATCTGAGTCATAGGCACAGCACAGCAATATTATGTAAATTTGTTACAGTAAAAATAGCTTTGAACACAGGGCGTGCATTTTTTTTTTTTTGCATTGGGGTGGAAAATGTGTAGTGGGTGTTCCTTACCCACATGTTCTTGAACAGATCATAAGATATAAAATGAAATATGACTTGCCTTTTCCATAATATTTAAATAATGTACATATTGCCCTGGGTGATTTATCTTTTCAACTATAACTTGAATGACTAATTTATATCATAACATTCCTTGAACTGGTGGACATGAACTGGGATATTATAGATTTCTCTGCTATTGATTCCTGTATATCATGGTTGCATGATAGTCACAGAGCAGCTGCTTCTAATTTTAGGTTAATTATAAAACAGATTTGCTTGATTCTTTGCATAGCTTTAATGGTATAATTCATCCAAGCAAGGCCCCATCAGAAGCAAATACACTTTACAATATAGGACATAGATCAGGCATAGGCAAACACAGCCCTCCAGATGTTTTGGGACTACAACTCTTATGATCCCTACCTAACAGGACCAGTGGTCAGGGATGCTGGGAATTGTAGTCCCAAAACATCTGGAGGGCCGAGTTTGCCTGTGCCTGACAAAGATACTGTCTCTTTGTGCATGAATAGGTTGTTGTAAGCATAATGCTTCTTCATAGCTTCATATTAACCTATCCATTCTATGGGTATATAGAGTTTGAATCAACACTTTGTGTGCCGTGAATTAAGAGGGGAATCAGGGAACTTTGGAAATCACTCATGTTTCTGAGTCAGATAGTACCATTAATAAGGCATTTTGAGGTGGACCAAGGACTCCCTTAGATTCTGGGTGGCTCAGTAGCCTCAGTAACCCCCCCCCCCAAAAAAAATGCACAAACATTGTTTCTTCCTGAGAAACCTAAGCAAGCCTATTGGGTAAGTGGGGTGTGGGGGAATCTTCTGTTTTGAGAAAGAGGTCTAAGATCTCAACCACAGTGAATTATTTCCATCCCACTTGTCTGATGCAAGTTAGCTGAGAGAAACCACTTTCCTAGGGAGAAGCTACATCCCCAGAAATCACCACATAGAAAGGAAGTTCCTTTCTTAAGGCTCCTTGGTTAAATATAGTCTAAATCGGCATGGATGTACAATGTGTAATTCCTGCTTGGTGCCACAATGATAATTAGCTATTGGTCTGTACTGGTGCCATACTTCAGAGGGCTTTGGGCATGGTCCCGCCAATGAGCCCTTTGCCAATCCTCCTTCCCACACAGCATCTCCTCTTTTTGGTGGTACCACTGATTCTCTCTCTTGCTTACCTTTCTGCCTCCTCTCTGACTTTAAAAAACAAAACAACCCCTACCTTTTTGTTGTTGCAATAACAGCAACAGCTAGAAAGACTTGTTAAACTTTTAAAGTTGGGGTTTGTTTGTTTTTAAGACAAAGAGGTAAAGGCTGGAGATGACCAGCTAGTCGGCTGCTGCAGATGGCAGCTGAGCCCAGTGGTGGCTGTTTGGGCCAGTGAGCATTTCTTATGAGCAGTGGGGCTTTGGCAGTGACTGACCTGGCCAACCGTGGTTGTTGGGCCTGCTATTAGCTGTGGTTTGGTGCAAATCGAAAAGGACTCAAATATTTGGTGGCAAAGTTAGAAAAATATATAGACAGAAGAAGAGAGAAAGAGGTCCTTAATTCCAAGATGACCCCTGACAAATGAGCGTGCTTGAGTAGCATGGAACTGACACAGAACACCACACAGAGTTATTCACATACACAACACAGCAGTTATTTTTAACTTTTCCTGAGCAACAGCTCTGCCCACCAACAAATGTCTAAACTCTGTTTCAGGCTCCCACACCCTAGCATACTGGAAGTAGAATACACTTCCTTTTATGATTTGTCAAGACAGAGCCATGGTACAAAGAAATATTTTTAATATTTTTATTTGTAACCTGTCCTGTTAAAAATAAGACACAAAACACATGGCCAGCAGTTCAATATGATGCATCTGTTTCTATACTGCAGGGATTGCGAATTCAGTGTCTGCAGGCACACGTATGCCGATGGAGGGCTTCCTTGGTATTGTACTTGCAGGGTTCCCACCACCACCGCTAAAAAATAATAATATTAATGTTCTGTTGTAACCTAGAATAGATTGGTTGTGGTGTGTATACTTGCAAAGTGCCTTGTGGGTCTTACTTAAACTATCCTTCTGAAACCTCCCAAAGTCGTTTAAAACAGAGAGTGTTTGTGAGAATCATGAGTGAGCAAAAGCAGAGAATCATATCTGGCCCGTTCACATTTATAACTTCAGCACCCTGGATAGAGATCTGAGCACTTTAGTAGATTACCCAGCTGTCCAAAATGGACTTTTTGCCTTGCAAGCCTCTTTTAAAATAGTCACTTATCATCTTAAAACAGAACTAAATTTATAACATTATAGAATTCTACTGGCATTTGATGAAAAATGATGCTCAACCTGAACAAGACACCCGATCTGTAGCTTAGCTGCAAAAAAACTGTTTTCCAGTGGCCATCATTCTTGCTGAATAAGTTGCTCACCTCTGGTCTAAGAACTGCAAGGCGCAATCACCATTAAAGTAGCCTTGTGAGCACAATCTGTTATGGTTTAACAGGCTTTTATGTTTATCCCTCCCTCCCGATAATATTTTCAAATCAGACCTTGAAAATTCAGAAACTTTTTGCATTTGCTGTCTCTAGTCCAATTTACTGGATATCTCTGAGCGAGACAGATTCAATTACAGACCTGCCATGCAAACTTGGTGTGAAAGTTTGCACATAAGCCGTGAAAATATAGGTTTGCAGTTACATGTATTTTTATGAAAAGGAAGCTCAAAAAAAAAAAAAAGGAAAAAGGAAGAGGGTATACTGATTCCTTCCTCTGATGTAAGAAATATAAAGTTTCTCAAATAACAGCAAGGATGCGATATAGCAATGTTCTTCAACCTTGGGTCCCGACATGTCGTTGGACTACAACTCCCATTATTCTTCATTATTTGCTAAGCTTCCTGGGGAAGATGGAAGTTGTAGGCCAAAAACATCTGGGAGCTGAAGGTTGAAGTAAGCTGCTATGCATGGCATATAAAAATGACTCAGCTATGTGCCTGTGGAAATTCCATATTTGGGAAAGGATAGCTAAACAACAAAAACAACAACTCCCCCTGGTATCTTGTTCCAGGGATGATATTCTCCATGAATGGAATTCCACTTCATCCACCTGACGTGGCAGGGATGGACAGTGTTGCATCAGCACATGGATTGTAGTCACGCACTCCATTAGCAGATATCAACAGAGGGCAGAGTGAGTGCAAGGACAACCTAAATGTGCAGTACATCTGGCCAGACCGCTTTCATGGTTTAGGGTTGAAGTGTAGGAGAATCTGGTTGCACATTACCCAAATAGGATTTTTTTTCCGCGCTCAACCAAATTAGCACTCAGAGACTGGTTTTAATTTTTAACAACAACAACATATTTATACCCCCACACATCTGGCTGGGTTTCCCTAGCCACTCTTCATACTTTTTAAATCTAGGATTTTGTGGTTAGTGCAAGGAGAAGCACTAACCTGCCTTAAGCTGGGTGAACCTGCCCAGCCCTGGTTTGGAGGCAATGCTACACCATTGCCAGGTGTGAAGGAGCCCAAAGTTTCTAGGTGTGTGAGCTCCAAAAGAGTTCCTTCATCCATATTCCCATCCCAAAGACATGAATGGCAAATTCGGGGAATCCCCTTTCACCATCCTGGTGCTCACCAATACCAGTTCTAAAATTTGGCTCATTATTATTTACTTTGATCCCTTAGACTAGGGTGGAATCCTTGGTACTTAACCCTCTAGTATATGTGTTGTACAGTGGTACCTTGGGTTAAGAACTTAATTCATTCTGGAGGTCCGTTCTTAACCTGAAGCTGTTCTTAACCTGAAGCACCACTTTAGTTAATTGGGCCTCCCGCTGCCACTGCGCTGCCGGAACACAATTTCTGTTCTCATCCTGAAGCAAAGTTCTTAACCCGAGGTACTATTTCTGGGTTAGCAGAGTCTGTAAGCTGAAGCGTATGTAACCTGAAGCATATGTAACCCGAGGTACCGCTGTATATCTTTATATAGTATTTTGAGACATCTTTTGTTGTCTTGGTATGTTTTCTTGGATGGCTTATCATAGTAGGTTTCCCCCCCATTTTGATAAATTCATCCCAATATTAATAGAATGCAAGGAGGCCAACTTGAATAAAATGTGGTGGGGGGCAGGTAAGCTCCACTCTGCATAACTGATCACATGATGTAGTGCATGCACACCATTTGAATGGCAATGCCCATCAAAAAAATTGGAAGGGGGCACTCAAATATTTTATGGAAGGATCTTGGCCTCTAAGAGTTGGCTCCTATGATACAATGATCTAATAGCCAAGCAAAGGGGGGGGGGGGGGAGTTAGGCTTCCAGATGTTAAAAGGTTAAATGAACTCGATTGATTCATAGCACATACCCCACTGCCTGTGATACTTAGCTAAATATCCTTGTTTTCCCACCAGCTGGTAGCTGACTGTTATGTTACTTGGCAGAGAACTACTTTGGCTTATCTTCAGTACAATGCTTTTAAAAAAATGTGCCTGTGACAGTGTGTGACAGCAAGAGAGAGGGAGAGATTTTTATGATTCTTTATAATAAATTTATACTGTGCCCTAAGGGGACTTGTAACTATCATTTATATTATGGGGAGCGTAGGTGTATATGTTTTTCAGATGGACTAAACCGCTCGGCTTTGTTTTATCGTTCCATTGCCCAATTGCTGATGAAGTATGATAGATTTACCTCTGGGAAAACTCATGCACTCACATAAAAGGATACTTTTTTTGTGTGCCAACTGAAATGACATTTTGAGTGTGTGAGTTCACTAGAAGTACATGCTTATATATAGTTCAGTTCCCAGCGATAAAATTTTGGCTGCTTGTTGATGGTACATAAATAAATGAAATCTCTCCCACACCGGAATGAAATTTCCCTCACATCAGGATGAAGACATAAGATAATTGGGTTTGGATTAGAATGCCATAATTTTATCAGCTGCAGAGAACAAATAACAGAAAGCCTGAGCAATACAGGAAGTCCCAGGTTGAAGAGCTTATTGGTTAAAGTTCACTTCAACTCTGATAAGGGAAGTACTACCCTGGCTTAAAGCACAAGCCTGTCAAATCACTGAGCCATGTATTTACGGTAATTGGCTTTTCAGCAAGAGGGAAACAAGAGTCCTGACCTCCACCCAACCCACCCTCCCTGGCCAGCATTGGATGGTCTAGACCAGATACTCCCAAACTCGGCCCTCCAGCTGTTTTGGGACTACAATTTCCATCATCCCTGACTACTGGTCCTGTTAACTAGGGATGATGGGAGTTGTAGTCCCAAAACAGCTGGAGGGCCAAGTTGGGGAATGCCTGGTCTAGGCCTTCTAGAACCCAAGGGGAACTTCCTTTTGACATGTCCTCAGGCCATTCGGCAATAAGTGGTAAGTTAAAAGCCACTTTTCACTCACCAGGTGTTTCATAGAATCATGGAATCATGAAACTGTACAGTTGGAAGGGATCCTGAGGATTCAGGGTGCTTTCCAATCTAATATAAATCTTTTTTTGCCCACATTTATTACCAGTTGTGACAAAAGGGCCAGCCCAACCATGAGGCAAGGTGTGGCAACTACCTCAGGTGGCAGGGTCCACAGGGGCAGCAGATCCCAATGTTGATCTTTCTTCCCTCTTGTTCCTGAAATAGTTCTTCACTCACCCCTTCTTCTCTGGTGGGGATGGAGGGATGCTATTTTGTGGTTCACCTCGGGAGCCAAAATTTATTGGTCCAGCCCTGAGCTAAGACCATCAGTAAAGCATATGAATAAAGTCATTCTCCTTCTTTAGTTGAATATTTCAAGGGTGACACGGAAGTCAAGATTTATTTTTTATTAGATTGAAGCATACCAAGTTGTACTGCTGGGTTAGTTGAATGTTTAGCAGAGCGGGGTGAAGGGTTTTGTTTGTTTTGTTTTATAAAGAGCTTTTATATGTATGGCTAAAGTGCCCACCGCATTTTAAGA